>NC_089225.1:3495745-4095745 GCF_963924675.1 Phocoena phocoena
ATAGAAAATTACATTTGGGAGGAGTTACATCAGCATCATGGCATAGTAAGATGCTCACTTTGTCTCTCCCCCTTCAATCTATAGGCAGTAAAACATACATAACTCATAAGTCATAGGTGCCTCTGCCCAACACACCAGGATGCCAGAGAATTCCACACATCTGTACATCTAAAGGTGGGTGGATTGGAACACATAGAGGAAGTGGAATCAGGGAACAGTGGAGGTGGTACCTGCAATCCTGGTCCCCTGGCTATGGCTGCTGAACCACAGTCCTAAGGAACCCAGGAGGAGCAGGGGAGGTGGTTGCACAGGACTCTGGCCTCCTGGCTGCAGTAGCACTTGCAGCTTTGGTAACTGGGTAACAGCAGCAGTTGGGCCTGGGACCCTATCCCTTCAGCACCCCCACCCCCAGTGGTGGAACCTGTGAACCTGACAACACTTGACACAGCAGAGGCTCCTATGACTCGGGCTACCCTCCCACGCTCCCTCTCCCCTCATGGAGGTGGAGCCTGCGACACAGGAGATCATGGATGTGGTGGAAGAGCCTACTGTCTTGGTGCCCCAGGCAGTGACACCAGCGACACTGGCAGTGGCAAGGCACCAATTACCCCAGAGCAACAAGCATTGATGAAGGCTCTCCGTGACACCTCTGACCCAGATGGTGGAGAGCTGGAAAGTGCGACTCTCAATTATAAGCAGAGGTGGCTCAGGTAAGAGAAACCAAAACCGTGTGCTACAGCACCACCTACTACAAAACAAAAGAAAGGCCTTTAATTTCTAACCTGTTGAATCCTTAGAATCAAGTTTAAAAAAAAGCTTTATCTAAAGAAGAAAGATGTTCACTACTTCGGATGTGCTGGCAGACAACTCACCAAGCACCACAAAGAACCACACATAAATCAAACTTAAAGTCATGGAATACTGCGATAAAACTGTTAGAGAATTCAAAACAGCTGTCATGAAGCTGTCATAGTTGTCAATGAGCTACCAAAAAACAAGAAAGATAGCCCAATGAGCTCAGGAGTAAAATTAATTAACAGAAGGAATAGTTTACCAAAGACTCTGAAACTCTAAAAAAGAACAAAACAGAAATTCTGGAGCTGAAACTCTCAATAAGCAAGATGAAGAATATATTAGAAAGCACTAGAAACAGAGCAGACCTTATGGAAGAGATAATTAGCTGAGCTCAAAGATAGAAATCTAGAAATGATGCAAGCAGAAGAGGAAAGAGAATTAAGACCCCCCCCCCAAAATGAGAAAATTCTACAAGTGCTATCAAACTCTTTTAGGAAGGGTAACATTATGGTAATGGACACCCCAGAAAGAGAGAGAGGGAGAGGGAAGGAGATAGTTTATTTAAAGAAATAATAGCTGAGGACTTGCCAAACCTGAGGAAGGAACTAGATATACAAGTCCATGAAGCTAAGAGAACACCTAATTACCTCAGTGCAAAGATAGTTTATTCAAAGAAATAATAGTTGAGAACTTCCCAAACCTGGGGAAGGAACTGGATATACAAGTCCATGAAGCTAAGAAAACACCTAATTACCTCAATGCAAAAAGACCTTCTCTAAGATATATTAAAAGTATCAAAAGTCAATTACAAAGAAAGAATTTTAAAGGCAGCCAGGGACCAAGGGATGGTGGCCTACAAAGGAACCCCCATTAGGTCATCAGCAGATTTCTCAGCAGAGACTTTACAGGCCAGGAGGAAGTGGAATGACATTCTCAAAATACTGAAAGATAAAAACTGTCATCCAAGAATACTCTATCCAGCAAAGTTTTCCTTTAGATATGGAGGTGAAATAAATAAACAGAAACTGAGGGAGTTCATCAACACTAGACTTGTCTTACAAGAAATGTTGAAAGGAACTCTTCTATGAGGGATGAAAAGGCAAAAGTACACAAAACTTTGAGTAAGGTGATAAATAGGATCAGAACATTGCAACTCTTTAGCAGAATAGGTTTTTTAAACGCTTTATTATAGCATAAAAACTAAAGGGAAAAAAAAGCAGAAAAAATAACTGTAGCTATTTCAATTTTGTAACAAACTCACAACGTAAAAAGGAATAATTTGAGACAAAAAAGGAGGGGAAGAGGAAAATGATGAAACCCATATAGATGAATGAACATAAGATGTTATCAGCAGAATCCGAAACAATTAAGAAAATGGCAATAGGTACATACATATTGACGAGTACCTTAAATGTAAATATATTAAATGCTCCAAACAAAAGATATAGACTGGCTGAATGGATACAAAAATAAGACCTGTATATATGCTGTCTATAAGAGACCCACTTCACACCTAGGGACACATAAAGACTGAAAGTGAGGGGATGGAAAAATGTATTCCATGCAAATGGAAATCGAAAGAAAGCTGGAGTAGCAATACTCATATCAGACAAAATAGACTTTAAAATAAAGACTGTTACAAGAGACAAAGGAGGACACTACATAATGATCAAGGGATCAATCCATCAAGAGGAAGATAAAACAGTTGTACATATATATGCATCCAACATAGGAGCACCTCAATATATAAGGCAAATACTAACAGCCATAAAGGGAGAAATAGACAGTAACACAAAAATAGTGGAGGACTTTAACACCCCACTTTCATCAAGGACAGATCATCCAGACAGAAAATCAATAAGGAAACACAGGCTTTAAATGACACATTAGACCAGATGGACTTAATTGATATTTATAGAGCATTCTATAGATAGATTACTAACAAAATTCTGAAGATTCCTTTATTTATATTTGTCTATTTTTCATTGAAGTGTAGTTGATTTACAATGTTTTGTTAGTTTCAGGTGTACAGCAAAGTGATTCAGTTATACATACATATACATCTATTCTTTTTCAGATGTTTTTCCCTTATAGGTTATTACCAAATATCAAGTATAGTTCCCTGTGCTATACAGTAGGTCCTTGTTGGTTATCTATTTTATATATAGTAGTGTGTATATGTTAATGCTAAATTCCCAATTTATCCCTCCCCCCTTTCCCCTGTGGTAAGCATAAGTTTATTTTCTATGTCGTGAGTCTGTTTCTGTTTTGTATATAAGTTCATTTGTATCATATTTTTTTTAAGATTCCACATATAAGCAATAGCATATTCTAGCATATTTGTCTTTCTCTGTCTGGCTTACTTCACTTAGTATGGTAATCTCTAGGTCCATCCATGTTTCTGCAAATGGCATTATTTCATTCTTTTTTATGGCTAATATCCCACTATATATATATATATATATATATATATATATATATATATATATATATACCACAACCTCTTTATCCATTTATCTGTTGATGGACAGTTAGGTTGCTTCCATGTCTTGGCTATTGTAAACAGTGCTACTAAGAATATTTGGATGCATGTATCTTTTTGAATGAGAGTTTTCTCCAGATATATGCCCAGGAGTGGGATTGTAGGATCATATGGAAACTATTTTTAGTTTTTTAAGGAACCTCCATACTGTTCTCCATAGTGGCTCTACCAATTTACATTCCTACCAAGTAAAAAAATTTGAGAAAATTCTCAGCCACTTTCTTTCCAAAAATTGTGTCTCCTCCATTCTGTCTGTTCTCTCCCCTGGAACTTCTGTTCAGCGGATGTTGGACCTTCACATTCTCTACCCCACGTTTCTTAACCTCTTTGTCATACTTGCCATCTTTTGATCTTCATTCTTACTTTCTCCAGTTTACTACTTTTCTCTTCAAATATATCTAGTTTGCTATTGAACCTGTCTTTTTGGATTTTTGATTTGAATTAATATATTTTTCATTTCAGGAAGTTCTATTTGCATACCTTTCAAAATTCTATACTTGAAAAGAATTATATCATCTCCATATTTTTGAGTCCTGTGTAGATATAAAGACTTTAGCCTATCTAATTAGCTGGATCTAAAAACCTCTTAACCCACTAATCGGACAGTCACTGCATCAGCTTATATACTTCAGGGTGCAGTTTTTTAGTTCTCCTTTTGTTTCTGAGATGTAAAGATTTTCATTTATTTCTTATGAGCCCAGTTATGCATTTAAAAATTGTTATACTTAATCTAGTATTTCTTGATTTTTGTATTAGAAGGGTTTCGGGATTATTCTAGTCCACCATCTTATAGGACCTGGAAATCAGTGTATTCTGTTCATGTGTGGAGACTGAGTGGGGAAGTGGCTTGGTCAAGATCAACAAGAAAGACAGTGAGAGCTTGAAAAAGAACTTGTTATCTCCTAGCATATAATACATAAAACGATGTTTCACTTTTTGGATCATTGAGACTCAAAGACTTAGTTTCCCGAGAGTGAGTAACTGGGCCCATCTCTTTAAACTTTTGTGGTTTATATTATCCATCCATCCCTCCGTCTATCCAGCCCTTCCTTCCACAAGCTGTGGCATGCTGGCCACGTGCCTGACTGTGGCAGAAGGGAGGCACTGTCTCTCTACTAAAGGAGCTCACGGTCTGGTAGTGGAGAGAGAGAGAGTAGTAAGCAGAGTCCAGGACCAGACGAGAAAGGCTCTGATGCGTAAGCCCAAGGGAGTGCTGAGCGCCAGGGGAGGCCCAGGATCAGGAGACGGTTGGGAAAGGTGGTCATGACTAAGGTCAGACCTGGAGAGTGAGTTCGAGTTGTTCAAGCACAGGAGAGGTGGGGAGAGTTTTCTCACCTGAGCCCGGGGACTGCACAACCCTGAGTGAGGACGGACCTCCAGGTGTGGATGGGGAGTGAGAGTAGAGAAGATCAGGGAGGCCATCGGAGGCCATCAGAAGACTCTAGATTTTATCTGAGGCCCAGAGGACCCACTGAAGGATGCGAAGGGAGTGGAGAGGGTGACTGAAGCGAAGGCCAGTGAGCTGTTGGGTCTGGGACGGGGGCCCGTTGGGGGCAGGGCCAAGTGGGGGGGCATGCTGGGGGCAGAGCGATAGTACCAGTGGAGGCAGGCAAGGCAGGGCAGGGGAGGGCAAGGCAGGGCAGGGCAAGGCAGGGGATGGCAGGGCAGGGCAGGGCAGGGCTGGGAGGGGAGGAGAGGGACGTAGCCCCGGAGACTGCAGGTTTGTGCCTGAGCGCTCTCTCCACCACAGTGACCGGGTGCTCTGCTCTTTTCGCCAAGCATCTCCACACTGTTGGCCGGTCACATGGCTGGTTTCCCACCTTGTCTGCAGTGTCCTCCCAGCTCTCCTCACCAGGCTGGGAGGAGGGCACGTGACTGTCTTCCTTAACCTTCGTGGAACCTCCCTGCCAGGATCCAGAGAGGGGTTATGGTGGGGCTTTCCAGTGCTTTTCCCAGGGAACACAGAACAAGCCTTCGAGCCGAGCTTAAGTCAGTACCATGGCTGACACACCTATGCCGGCAGGGCTACCAGTGGCCTGCTCCCTCGGCCGCCTTCTGTCCCCATTTCCTGGCTGCCCAGGATCAGCACTCTCTTCTGTGGGAGAGAGGCCTGTTTTTCTTTCACCTGGGTGTCTGAAATTATGGCCTCTCCAAGTGGGCAAGACACAACATGACGGGTGCTCTCACTGGCCATGCAGTTAGGGACCGGCCGTCAGCCCGTGGCTGGGTTGGGGAGCCCTTCTGCTGGCCCATCAAGGGGACTGAGAGACGCTTCAGGGATGTGGAATCATCTACAATGAAAACAGATAAATTAAATGATGTTTATGCTTGTGTTCATTTAAGCTCCAAAGATGAATTGCTTAAAAAGCAGCCACATACATGGACATATATACACTACTAGATGTAAAATAGCTAGCTAGTGGGAAGCAGCCGCATAGCACAGGGAGATCAGCTCAGTGCTTTGTGACCACCTAGAGGGGTGGGATAGGGAGGGTGGGAGGGAGGGAGATGCAAGAGGGAAGAGATATGGGAACATATGTGTATGTATAACTGATTCATTTTGTTGTAAAGCAGAAACTGACACACCATTGTAAAGCAATTATACTCCAATAAAGATGTTAAAAAAAAAGAAATATATGAAAATACTCAAACAAAAGGAACCTGCTTCACAGTGATTAATTTGCAGGTATTTACATTTGCAATAGTTGCCAATATATGTTTAAAGTCTTAATCCTTGGAATATCAAAGTATGTACAGAAAGAGCTATTCAGTTTCCCCCTTCATGTTGTGGTAACAACAGGCTCTTTCTATGTGGCTCACTTTCTGGAAGCAGTTGTAAGCAAACCCATAAAATTTAATAGTTTGTTCTATTATTTATTTATTTATTTATTTATTTTTTTGCGGTACGCGGGCCTCTCACTGTTGCGGCGTCTCTCATTGTGGAGCACAGGCTCTGGACGCATAGGCTCAGTAGCCATGGCTCACAGGCCCAGCCGCTCCGTGGCATGTGGGATCCTCCCGGACCGGGGCATGAACCCATGTCCCCTGCATCGGCAGGCGGACTCTCAACCACTGCGCCACCAGGGAAGCCCTGTTCTATTTTTTAATCCTATAAATTAATTCATGGGTCATACACATTTTATGACAAACTACCACTGAGATTCAAAAATTTTGTAATGTGGCAACTTCTTAGATGTACAGTCTTCTAAACTGTCATTAAAATCTGGTTGACTTTTTATGTCTTAAAAAAAAAAAGCAGCCACATAAATCTTGGAAGAGTCAAGATTAATTGAAATAGTAAATCAAATTATGGGCGTGCGGGAGAATGCATTTCGAGTGCGTTAGTCACTTGCTCACTAAAGAGGCACTGTTTAGGATGCTGACTTACAAATGGAAAGGGGGATACTGGGGCATCAGGTTGCTTCAGTGTGCTACCAAATTAGAAGATTCCTATGAGAAAGAGTCATTCTTTGGCATTTGTCTAAGTGTAGAATCAGCTGAGTTCCTGTTTTTCCCAGTTCTCTTAATCTGAAGCTATGGGAGCTGTGCTCTGGCCAGCTGGACACGCAGGCCAATAGCAAATGCAGGACTCCCCAAAATATCATTTCATCGAGGTGAGTCCACAGAAGGCCCCAGTGATAGATGGGTGTTTACATCTGAACCCCTTCCTGTGCCAGCGTTCCCTGCCGTATATTTTCTCCTTAGGAAAGACCTTTTAACATGCTTAATTTTTAATTTATTGCCTGTTCAATCTCACTGGAAGGTAAACTCCCTGAGGGCCAAGAGTTTGTCTGTTTCATGCCCTGCCGGGCACTTTCCCTAGATAGGCCTGGCGCATCACAGATAGTGCCTGAGTGTTTGTTGACTGACTGACGGAGCACAGCCCCTGCTGTGAGGACCTGCCCTGTCCATCGCTGCCCTGGCCATCGCTGCCCTGGCCTCAGCACACTCTGCTCTCACTGCAGAGGCCGCTTGCCTGGGTTGGGCCAGTTTACAATGTCACTCCATAGGGATTAAGGGATACGCCTGGCTGGGGGCATTCACATAGGCAGGGAAGAGAATAGAAGAGAAGCCAGAAAAGAGGAGGCCTGGGTCCACTGATCTTCCCATTTCTCCATCGGGGCAGGTTCCAAGGCCAGGTGCTGTTGTGTTTCAGTGGAGGGAGCCCTGCGCTGCCGATGTCCCTCCCGTAGGGCAAGCGTGAGAGCAGCCTTCTCCGTGGGTGTGAGCAGACACGCTTGGCACCGCCACCGCGTGGTCTGGGCTGGGCTGCTAGCTGTTGACAGGAGCTGTCTGGGAATACCACCACCTGGAAACTGTAGCCTGGCAGGAAGCTGAGCGGGGCTAATCCCCTCCCACGGGGATCTGGGTACCTGGTGCCCCCTGGCTCACTGCCCAGGGTCACCTTTGGAAAATCCTGCTTGTTGCCCCGCGTTTTGTGGTGAGGAACCGAGGTGCAGAGAGCAGCACACTTTGCTCGAGGTTGTGTAACTTCAAGTGGCAGATGTGCGGCCAGATTTGACACCCAAGACTGTTGCCGTCTGACTGAGCCATCCTGCCCAGACTCCTCCAAGCTGCTCAACAATCTTGGGAGAAACGCGATGTCACCACTGGGTTACCTCTTGGGGCTCTCGGGTCTGTGGTCTGGACACATCTGCTGTGGGGGAGGGAGAAATGTCAGTGTCTGCCCGGGGCCTGGGGTTCTTCCTGCCCCCTCTCATTTGCTCCTGGTGGCTGTACAGCTGAGGCTCAGCCACTTGCCTGGGTTCACGCAGCGAGAGATGGTGGGCCAGGGTCGATCTCAGGCCCCTGCCCTGAGAGGCGTCTGCTTTGCACTTGCGTTGTCCTGTGGCAGGATGCTGCGGCTTCTGCAGGTTTTCATGTCACTTGAGCTCCTGCACGGTGATGCCTCGTGAGCACTGGCAGGGCCACGTTTTCCTCTGCCTCCACCCACTGGGCAGTGTCCAGGCGAGGCTGCCACATGCAGCCTGCTGTCCAGATGTGACTGACCTTTGGTAGTTTGGGGCTGACGTCTCAGCTTTGACACCACTGGGAACTAGGCCCTCCAGCACAGCAACAGGCTCATGGACCAGCTTCTCCACTGAAGAAGCCAGAGGGGCTAAACATTAACGGAGTGAGGCACAGGGACCAGCAGTGCCCACATGAATGCATGGCACACGCGCGGGGGTCATACGCACACACGTCAACACAAGGACGTATGCGTGCCCTGTGATTAAATACATGCTTAGATTCACGCATGCCGGGTGCCTGTGTCTGTGCATGTAGACACACACACACACACACACACACACACACACACACACACACACACACACAGCCAAACCGGCATGCACAGAAGGAGCATTGTGTGGAGATGATCTCGTTTGGTTCCTATATCTGTTGACTTTTGATTCCTTCCCTTTGGAAGTGCATCAGACCTTAATGCATGATTGAGCAAAATGCGGCAGGACTCCAGTCCTGAGAATCGCGTTGGCCTTGGTCGGGGTTACCCACGTCCAGGGAGTTAAGCTGCTCAGGCCCCGGGCCACCAGTCCACTCTGCAGTGTGGGTCCATGCTTCTGCCTGGGGCCTGCCGCGAGCCCCTCCCCCTCCTCCCCCAGGCGCAGCCCTGGTGGGTCCCGCGGCCGCCTCCCCTGTGCCGCCACGTGGGTTCCCACTGTGCAAACTCTTCAGAGAAGGGGCCGTGCTCCCCATGGGTTGCTTTCCCGGCTCTGTGGCCCCTGGGTAAGCCCCTGGGCACTCTGCCACAGTTTAATTTATTCTAAGAAGCAAATCATGACACCACGTCCGTGGAGTCATGGTGAGGAATAAACGAAGTCCTTTTGTAGAGAATCATAAATCCTCTGAGCTTTATGAGAGGCGGCAGGTCCCAGGAAGGGACTGCTCTTCTGAGGAGGCTGTCTCCCTTACCCCTCATCGTGATCCCTCCTGTCCCCTCTGTGCCCCACGCCGGGCCTGGGAGGGTGGCCTCTGCACACACCCCGGGCGCCCTTGCCTGTTGGCTTCCAGGTGGGTTTGGCCATCGAGGGACCCAGACAGGCGTGATGGTGCGAGGAGGGAGGGTAGGGGTATCTCTTCCCCATCTCCTCCTGCCGGCCCCGCTCTGGTGCTTCCTGCCTCCCCCTCCCCCTGCCCCGAGGGCCAAAATGCCGCGCCGCCCACCCCCCACCCCGCCGTGGTGGCCTCCGGGGGCGTGTCCTGTGCATCCTCAGGCCCACAGATGGGAGGAGCTTGCTCCCGCTGGGATGGGGAGAGCGGAGGCCCGGCGGCGGTCGGGGCTGGAACGATGAGGTTCGAGGCGCAGGGGCTGTAGCGGGACGGGAGGTCAGAAGGAGGAGCCAGTCCTGGGACGTGGCGCTATTGTACTTCTTTGCATGGGGTGGGCTGGTGTGAGCAGCTGAGCGGCTCCCCAGCTCTTGCTGGGAATCGCACAGGGTTCTGGACGGGGCCACGGGGCAGCAGGTGGTGAGAAGTGGAGAAGCCATACCCCTGCTGGGCCACCTTGCCCGAGGGGAGTCCAGTCCTGTATGGAGACCTGGGAGCTGACCCCTTCTCTGCGGGGGTCTTCCCATGGCCTCTCCTGCTTTGACAGGTCCTGACCAAGCCCTGCTCTCCGGGCAGCCTGCCACAGGGATGGCACGCCCCCAGTGCTACGTGCCCAGGGCCGGAGCCCCTGTCTTGAGACCTCCTTGCTGCACCAACAGCGAGGCCTCTGCCGTCTCCCTTCTTCACGAGGCGTGTTGTGTGACGAGGGTGGGAGAGACAAAGGAGCTGAACTCAATTCAGAGATTATAAAAATGTCGCGATGGGAGATTATATTTCTGCTTTTAAATCCTTAAACAAAACGGACCTCCTTGAGCAACGGGACCCCGGTCCGTCCCTATGGTGCCAGCAGGCCTCAGCGACATAGGGGGGCTGGACCGAAGTCTGCCTCCGGGGTGGGGGGCCCTTGGTGCCAGCCACAGTGTCCCAGGAGTTAAAGCCAAGCAGGTGCCTCTGTGTGTCTCTGTGGACGGCACCCGTGCCATCACCTCCCACGAGGGATGCAGCTGCATTCCTGGGACAGGCCTTAGGCTGCCCAGTTCACAGAGCCCCAGACAGCGCTGCAGCGGACAGCAGGCCTGCGGGAAGAGGCAGGAGCAGAGAGCCTTAGGGGTCCCCCTGCTGGCACCCCGAACCGCCACACCCACTTTATCCAGATCCGTGCCGCTCATTCCTGTTTCGTATGTGGTGCTTCCGTTTAAATCTTCATATGGAGAAGAAGTCCGCCGCTGAAAGTGCCCAGAGCACTGTGGGCCCCACGGGCAGGCTGCCAGCCAATCCCCAGTTGAGCCACGTGAACATCACTTCTCCCCGTGCCTCCGGGCACCATTCGGGCACCAGAACAGGCAGCACCACATTTGGGGCGGAAGGCCAGTGCCCTTGGTTGACCCACATCGGCCTGCTCTGCCCTCATCCTCTTCCCCTTCCCCCTTCCTGCTCTGCTGGGCCCAGTGGAATGGGCTGCCTGGGGACATGGGAGGGCCACTCGTGGGGCAGGCACGACACGTGGGGTTGGATGCCACGGGGTGGATTCAAAGACTGTAGAGAGCCTTTCGTGGGAGTACCTTTGAGGCTCCCTCTGTGGATAAATGTGGAAAAGTTGTTTCACGAGTTTGCTAATCAGGTCAGAGTCATTTTTCTGTGTAGCCAAAACTGTCTGCATCCACAGCTTACTATAAAATATAGGTATCGGGAGGCAGGCCGTTTCATATTTGTGGCTATTTCTGTATCACCTTGTGGCAACCTCATAAATACTGTTGAAGGATGGCAGCTTGACTGAAAACTTCTTCGCGTCATGGTAAATGGTCCTTCCCTGACAAGCATAAGACAGCAGAGGGTGGAGTGTCTGTGCGGTCAGAGCGGGGCTCAGCCGCTTACTTCTGAGGGAGGGGCCTCAGAGCTGGTGGGGATGGATGCTCCCTGGGGTGGAGGTGCTGGGGCCCTGGGAGCCGGGTGAGAGCAAGCTTGGGGTTCAAATGGTGCCTGCCTGATCCTTGGGTCCCGGTGCTCTCTGAGAGTTTGCCCAGGGAGTGGGGAGCCCAGCTGCAGCCAGGACCCTGCAGGGTGCGTCTCCCCAGGACACTGGGCTGCATGCACCCTCCACTGCCTGAACGTGGAGCTGTGAGGCTGAGCCACGGCCATAAGCGTTTGCAGCTGTGGTCGCCTGCACTTTCCTGCTAAAGTTGCTGGAGGAATAGAGGAGGAGATTGCTGCGCGCTTAGACAGTGACTGGTGAGTAGGAACAGCTCACCACGGTCACCGGCTGCTGCTGCTCTGCTGCAGGGTCTGAGTGGACCCTGCTGTGCTCTCTTGATGTCCTCTGGGCCTCACAGTCGTCCTGGAGGGTCTGGCTCCCTTAACTCCATCCCTGGGCCCATCCTTGCCTCCCTGTGGTCGGGCGTCCTGACCGCTCTGTGCAGGCTTAGTCGGGGTGGGGCCTGGCGGTGAATGGAATGGGCTGGAGCTCCACATTCGTGAGTTCATCTAATTTCACTAGCACCTGTGAAGTGGGCTCTCTTCTCCCTTTCCACTTGAGGATCAGAGAGATGAAGTAGCTTGTCAAAGTCACAGAATTTGAGTGGGTTTCCTAGTTTTCCTCGAAAGCTGTATACTTACCGCATTCTGTTGTGCTGTACCGTGTTGCACTGTGTGGCCTCCTGTGTGCGCGGTATGAGTTAGGACCTTTTTGAATTGGTGTGACCTGAGGACCCATTTCTGTGCCTGTCCAGGTAACCTACTGGCGACCTTCTGGGCTGCTGGATGTGGAATGAAAGACAAAGTTTGGGGGCACAATAAGCACGGCATGGGCGATGGAGACTGATTTTCGGGGTCTCTGAGGGGCCAGGTCCTGCCGTCTCTGGCTCATATTTGCCTGGAGGGAATGAGCCCTGGTGATTATGAGAAAAGAAAGTGACTTTGTCACTGTTAGCCTGGCCACATCCTGCTGGGCTGTCCTTCTCTGTTAGTAGAATCCAGTAGCTTTTCCGGGAGATGGAGTAGATTAACGTCTCTGGGCTTGGGGACACACACGCATCTGGATTAGCCTGGGCAGTGTTTGCAAGCAGCTGAGGGTGGCAGTGGTTTGTGGGGTGCTCTCTCAGTCACTGCCCAGTGAGGGAAAACCAGATCCCACTGTCCCCTCCAAGGGAAGGCTTGGGTCCTCCAGTGGAAGGCAGCTCGGCTCTCTGGCACACCCCTCTGCAGACCTCGGCACCCTTCACCCGCCTCTTTCCTGCCCAGCCCTCTTTGCCTGTGGCACAGGCATTCATCTCTGTCTTCAAAATGGATCCTAGACCCAGCTGCACCCGCTTCCCTACCATTGGCCTGGCCCAGGGTCCTCCTTGAGCCTTGCTCCTGCCTCCCGCCTGTCTGTGGGGAGGCCCTTGGAGTTTCCGACACGCCCTGCCCTCCAGGGGCTCCCTAAGGCACCACTGGATCTGCTCTTGGTTGTCTGCCCCCCTGTCTCCTGCTGTCACCCCAGCCCTTCTCCTGTGTCCCTCACATGCAGGCACATGCCCCCTGTCCTGGGGTCACTGCTCCCTTTCCTGCCCTCCTGCGGCGGAAGGCTTTCACACTCTCTCACGCTCCTGTTGAGTCCCCTGTTCAACGTCACCTTGTCAAAGCTCTCACTGCACACCCCTGCGTTGTTTATTACCACCAGGCAGGAGATGATTCACTTCCTTGTTTACCATCTGTCTTTCCAGTCGGCCCGCCTGCTCTGCCCACCGTGACGTCCCTCCCACCTGGGTAGGCAGGGACCTGGCTTGTGCTTGGGAACACTGCTGTTGGAGGAGCACGGACAGGAACCCGCGAGAAGAGACAGGGAGCCCAGGAGACCCTGGATGGGCGCATCTCTCATGAGGGCAGAGTCTCTGGTTCTGGGCCCTGCACTGGACAGAGAGATGGACACACAGGAAGTGGGACAGCTCATCAGCCTGGGGTAACCCTTCCATTTACTGGGAGACCGCTCTGGGTCTGCCCTCCACAGGCCCTGGACATGCACTTTCACCCTGAGGGGTCAGGATGGTGCTGGGCTCAGAGAGACACAGGTCCTGCTGGGGATCTCCTCTCCACCACCTGCTCCCCTTGGTCAGACCCTGGTGGAGGGGAGCACAGGGAAGGTGGGGCAATGCCCTGCACTCCCAGGCTCACCCCCTCCTGGCTGGGGCCTCCTGGCATCTCATTTACTTATTCAGTAAATGCTCACTGATAACATGGGGCCAGCGGCTGGGCATACAAATGTGGAAAAGACCCACTGTTGTCAGGAAGCGTGAACAAAGCCAGGAGGGAGAGCTGTTCCCTCCTCAGCGCTCCACACCGGGTCCCAGTCCAAGCTGAGGCTCATGTGAAAACGAGTGCCCTGCGTGTGAGTGAACTCATCCTTTCCCTGAGGGCACTGCCCAAAGGCAGAGTCAGTGCACATTTTATTGCAGAAAACGATCCTCGGGAGGCAAGCTGTTGGGGTGAAGCTTGGATAGTGGTTTTATTTTATTTTATTTTACTTTATTTATTTTTACATCTTTACTGGCGTATAATTGCTTTACAATGGTGTGTTAGTTTTCTGCTTTACAGCAAAGTGAATCAGCCATACATATACATTCGTTCCCATATCTCTTCCCTCCCGTGTCTCCCTCCCTCCCACCCCCTCCATGCCACCCCTCCAGGTGGTCACAAAGCACTGAGCTGATCTCCCTGTGCCACGCTGCTGCTTCCCACTAGCTATCTACCTTACATTTGGTAGTGTATATATGTCCATGCCTCTCCCTCGCTCTGTCACAGCTCACCCTTCCCCCTCCCCATATCCCCAAGTCCATTCTCTAGTAGGTCTGTGTCTTTATTCCTGTCTTACCCCTAGGTTCTTCATGACGTTATTAGCTATGGTGACGTAACGGACACCTCCGAAATGTAACTCAAAATAACAACAATCAGCTTATTATTATCAATGACGGTTCTTGGAGTTGAATGGGCTCAGCTCAGTGGGTCTCACCCTTAGAGTCCCTCATGTGTTTACAGTCAGATGGTGTATGGTCATTAATTGTATGTGTCACCTTTGCAAGGATATAGTGCCCAGATGCTTGATTAAACTCAAGTCTAGATGTGTCTTTGCAGGTATTTTTTTAGATGTGATTGACATTTAAATCAGTAGACATTGACTAAAGCAGAAGACCCTCCATAATGTGGGTGGGCCTCATCCAAACAGTTGAAGACCTTAAGAGAAAACGCGGAGGTTGCCTGGAAGAAGGAATTTTGCCTCCAGACTGCCGTTGGGCTCAAGACTGCAATGGCAACTCTCCCCTTGGTCTCTGGCCTGCCTCGACTGCCCTGCAGATTT
The DNA here is from genome assembly GCF_963924675.1 of Phocoena phocoena. Classification (NCBI taxonomy): domain Eukaryota; kingdom Metazoa; phylum Chordata; class Mammalia; order Artiodactyla; family Phocoenidae; genus Phocoena; species Phocoena phocoena. The sequence goes on from NC_089225.1 coordinate 3,510,478, forward strand.
TGGACTTGCTAACTTCCACAATCTTGAGAACCAATTTCTAAAAATAAATCTCTCTCTCTCTGCACGCACACTCTGGAGAACCCTAGCACATGGTGTCACCTCAAAGGCTTCCTCTTACGTGTGTGGTGTTTGGGGTGGACTGTTGGCTGGGCCCTTGGCTGGGCTGCCAACCAGACACCCACACGTGGCCGGAGCTTTCTTACAACATGGCGCCTGGGCTCTAATAGGGAAGGTCCCAAAAGAGCCAGGTAGGAACTCTCACCTTTTATGGCCCAGTCTTGGAAATCACATGGCACCTTCCTCCACAGTCACAGCCCCACTGAATTCAAGGGAAGGGAACCTAGAGCCCCTCTCGTTGGGAGGCGTGTCAGTGGCACACTGTGAAGAGACCCCATGAGATGGGAGATCTTGCCGCTTCCAGGTTAGAAGATGTGGTCGGCCCCTGTGGAGGGGGAGAGAGGAGTGGAGATGCACATGGCAGCACGAGGCGTGAAGGAGGCTGCTCACCTGGAGCACAGGCCCTGCGCCTGTCTGGCCTGCAGTGTGGGTCTGGGGACAGGCCCTCTGGATTCCAGCAGAGTCTCTGCCTTCAGACAGATGGGTTTGGAAGGAAGGAAGGAGGGGGTTCCTAGAGAGCCGGGACTGGAGTGGAGAGAGGGAGCTGGGGGTGGAGCCCGGTATCCCCCGAGCGACCATGGGGCTGGGGCAGCTCAGGGGATGCAGGGTGGGGGGGGCCCACGGAGGGTATCATGCAGGGGACTGGTGGTCAGATGGGCTCTGAGGGGTGGCGACGGGGGGTGAAGAGGCAAAGGGTGCATAGAAACTGTCCACCGGGGTGGGCTTTCCGGGCAGGATGGAAGGAAGGGTGGGCCTACTGCTCTCCAGCCCCATTCAAGGCAGCGGGTGTCTCCCAGGGCCCGGGGTGCTCTGACACCTCATCCCCACCCCCCAGGCGCAGAGCAGGGCTGCCACAGCTCCCGCACACGCTCCCGCACACACGCAAACTCACCCACTCACTTGCTCTCGCCCACCCATTCTCACACTCCCACTCTCCCTTTCATACACTAGCAACACACTCACTCATTCTCTCGCACACACACACACACGAACAGTATCGCCCACACTCACACTCTCACAATACCTGCACTCTGTCTCTCTCTCTTTCACACACACTCTCTCGCACTCCCCCACCCTCCAGCTCCCCGAGGACAAAGGGCCACCTAACCCTCTGTCTCCTCATGTGCAGGGTGCAGCCTGAGAGCGTCTTTTATTTTCCCCCAGACTTTTTAGAGTGAGTCTTCTCAAGTGCACAGAACTGGAAAAGGCAGGTTACAGTGAACATCTGTCTACCCACCACCTGGCTTCAACAACTGTGAACATTCTGTCACATTTGCCTGACGATATTAAATCTTATTTTTGCCAGAGCGTTTGAAAGTTTATCTCGAATCCCCTAACCCTGAAATTTCTCTCTTCTCTTTCCCTCTTTCTCACATCATTATGGATTCAGATTTTTATTTATTCTCTCTTTTATAATAAATTAAATTACATATACATGTTAATTTATATTATATAGTTTAGATTATAAATGAGAATCATTATTCTTTCCGAGGCTCACATTACCCCAAATCTGTCCAGCAGAAGCCCCTTCAAGTTGCCTTCTGAGTCTCTTTTTTTTTTTCTTCTTCTTCTGAGTCCTGTTGACCCACATGTTTCCTTGGTTTCGGTCTAACGAAATGTCCCAGGGTCATCCTGTCCTTTCCCTGGCTTGGCCTTAGAACGAGTCATTTCTCCAAGGAGCCCTGGTTTCTTCTGGTGAGGGGATTTGAGAAACCACAGACTGTACTCTGAGTGTGGTCATTCCTCCTGGGGTATCAGTTTCTAGGCCCTTTCAGTGGATAGAGGTAGGAAAATTATTCTTAAAATCACAAATTCTTATTAATATTTTGAATTTCAATTTCACATCACAGGGTTTTTTGTTTACCTTCTCTTATTTTTTATTTGCATCTCATGTCTCTTTACAGTGAAAGATTTGATTTCTAATTCTATTAACACTAATGTCTCCCTCGATTTCAAACTCAGTCTTGGCCTCTGTTTGCCCACAACCCACACCCTTCATTGCCTGCCCACTGCTCACTCTGCCACCGGGGCCTCTAGTAAGCCTGGCTTTGTGGAGACACCATGTCCCCAGCACCCAGCAGCCTTGCTGCCTTCACAGTCAAGCCCAGGGGTATTTTTTTTTTCTTTTTTCTTTTGGTGGTACGCGGGCCTTTCACTGTTGGGGCCCCTCCCCTCTGCATCGCATGTCCCAGGCCTCCCTCCAGACTACAGGCTGAGTGCTTGTCTGCCCAAATTTCACTCCAAGGTGACACACAGAGCTCTCTCCTCATCTCACGATTTTCACTTTGGATACCAATGCTCATCAGCAATTAGGGAGCTTCCTCACTCTTTTAGTTAGCTGCATCGTATTCCATGCCTGAATATATCAAAATGTATTTAATCAGTGCCTTGTTGATGGACAGTGAGGTGTTCAAACATATCGCAACCACTGACAATATTGCAGTGCGTGTCCTTGTACAAATGCCACTTCCCATGAGCAACTCTGTGGCTGCAGGACAATTTCTGTGCAGTTTCACTTTGACAGATGCTGCCGGAGTGTCTTCCGCAGATGTGGGCCAGCCCCACACCCGTCCACCGACATGAGAGAGTACACATCACCCCACAACTTGCCAGCAAGGAACCTTAACAGGCATCGGGCTCCTGGAAATGGTAGCTCGTTGTACTTTTTTTTTTTGTGGCGGTACGCAGGCCTCTCACTGCTGTGGCCTCTCCCGTTGCGGAGCACAGGCTCCGGACGCGCGGGCTCAGCGGCCATGGCTCACGGGCCCAGCCGCTCCGCGGCATGTGGGATCTTCCCGGACCGGGGCACGAACCCGCATCCCCTGCATCGGCAGGGGGACTCTCAACCACTGCGCCACCGGGGAAGCCCTCGTTGTACTTTTAATTGTATCTCTCTCATTATGAGCAAGGAGTGAAGTTGAGCAACTTTTTTTTTCAGTTTGACAGCTATTTGTTTCTGCTTTCCCGTAAAGCTTTTTTTTTGTCTCCTCAGCCTTTGCCCGTTTTCCTGTGGGTTATTGTAGGAACTCTTCTATTAAGGACATGAGTACTTTAGGTGAAAATATTTACCATAGTTTGTATTTGCCTCTTGACTTTGCTTATATATTTCTGGTTTCCCATGTGGAACTTCTTTTTGCAGAAGGAAAGCTTTTATTTATTTTTTAAATTGAAGTGGAGTTGATTTACCATGTTGTGTTAGTTTCAGGTGTACAGCACAGTGATTCAGTTATACACACACACACACACACACACACACACACACACACATATATATATATATATATATTCTTTTTCAGACTCTTTTCCCTTATAGGTTATTACAAAATATTGAGTGGAGTTCCCTGTGCTATACAGTAGGCCCTTGTTGGTTATCTATTTTATACATGGTAGTGTACATATGTTAATCCCAAATCCCTAATTTATCCCCCCCCCTTTCCCCATTGGTAACCATACGTTTGTTTTCTGTGTCTGTGGGTCTATTTCTGTTTTGTAAGTATATTCATTTGTATCTTTTTTTTTTTTAGATTCCACATATAAACAATATCATATGATATTTGTCTTTCCTTGTCTGACTTACTTCACTTAGTATGATAATCTCCAGGTCCATCCATGTTGCTGCAAATGGCATTATTTCATTCTTTTTAATGGCTGAGTAATATTCCATTGTGTATATGTGCCACCTCTTCTTTATCCATTCATCTGTCCATGGACATTTAGGTTGCTTCCATGTCCTGGCTATTGTAAATAGTTCCATGTGAAACTTTATAAACTGTCTTATAGTCAAATCTATCACTTTTCATTTATGGTTTTGTGGTTTTCATGCTTAGAAAAGTTTTCCCTAAAATATGATTACCGGAAAAGAATTTTTTAAACTCTCAATTTTTTTCTAGTTATCTTTATGGGTTTCTATTTCACTTTTAAAGCTTTGGTCTGAAATTTACTCTGGTGTACAGTGGGAGGTAGATAAATTCACCTTTCCCCCAGATATCTGTACAGCTGTTCGGATATCTGCACATTTCTCGAATGGCCCTGTCTCCCTCGCTGATATGCACTGGCCTCCTCATCCGATACCAACTTCCCATGAAACCCAGTTCTGTCTCTGGAATCTTCAGCTAGAGCGGAAATCATCTCTCCTGACTGGCTCTACCACCAGAGTTGGCACAATGTAACCAGAGCCTGCAGGTCACCAGGAGGAGTGGCTCGATTTACTCTGGGAGGTGAAACTGTGCTTCCAGCGCGGCTAGGACTGCATTTTCCCGAGGACCTGTCAGGGCTCAGCCTGCACTCAGGGTTTCACTGGGAAGAAGGATGACTCACGAGATAGAAGCCTGTGGGTGTTGCTGACAGCACCTCCTGACACACACCCCGGAGCCTGGGGTCTGGAGGTCAATGTGCTCTGCATGGGAAGCGGAGAGCTCGCGGCCCCTATTGGCCGCCGTGCTCCGGGTATGACAGGACAAGCAGGCTCCGTGGCCCCTCCCCAAGCTGGACCCCGTGACCAGCAAATGCAAGCTCAGGTGAAGGATGTCGGCCACCTCAGCAGCCTCAGCGGTTGCCCAGTAGTCACACTGGACGCCCGCGGGTGGTACCATGTCCCCAGCCCTGTGTCAGCTCCTCACACGTCTTAGGCCACTTGGTCACTTGCCTTTCTTGTGCTCATGCAGCTCCTTGCTCTGGAGGTTTGCAAACACTAGGATGTGGGGTGGCCAGGACCTATGTGGCAAAACTGAGAGGGCCACCAACCCTCAAGGCCACTTTCCTCGACTCTGTCTCAGCAGCACGCCAGAAGCCCAGGCAGCGGTCCTCTTGAGGAGACCACGTTGCCTCTGTTCTCTTTGGGCAGCCCCACCAGCAGCCCCTCTCTGCCTCTCTGGCCAGCTCCTGCTCACCCTTTAGCCACCCTGAGAAGTGCTCCCGACTCTTCAAACTACCCAGGTGCCTTCCCTTGTGTCCCTGCAGCCCAGGCGCTTCTCTACCTCAGCTCATCACGTCCTAGCATCACCAGCTGATCGTGTGAGCCTCCCAGCCCCGACGGGCAGGGTCATGCTGTGGTCACTGCTGGGCGTACACACTGGACTCCTGGGCTCCATGGACACCCAGTAAGTGAGTGCACACCTGATGAGGTGCACCAGTGGGCTCCCAGCCAGGAACATTCCGTCCTGGGCGCACCTCAAATGGAAGAACACATGAGTGAGACCCACATGAGGGCATCACAGAGCCTTGTCAACAGGTCATTGGAAGAACAGAAACTATTCTCATGTCCAGGAAATGGCCCCACAGGGTGGCCGTCCTCCCCACTGCACACTGGCCTCGCTGCTCTGTTGCTATAACAGTCCTGTGGGCTTTTCTAGGCATCGACACAAAAAGGAACAGGAGTTGCTGAAAAAGGATAAATGTTAATTACCTCTTCTAATAGTTTAAAGAATGAAGAGAGCAAGTAGATGTGGACTTCACACGTCTGCAGCTGCAATACAGAGAAGTTCAGAACCACAGCCGGTGTCTGGGATAGGAGAGCACAGACGGCTAGAACCTCACGAGCTCTCCACCTGTTTATTTCTGGGCCCACTCCTCCCACCTCCAGCCTCACCCCTTCTCCCACAGTAAACAGCAAAATACCCCTGGGCTGGGCTTCCCTGGTGGCTCAGTGGTTGAGAGTCCGCCTGCCGATGCAGGGGACACGGGTTCGTGCCCTGGTCTGGGAAGATCCCACATGCTGCAGAGCAGCTGGGCCCGTGAGCCATGGCCGCTGAGCCTGCGCGTCCGGAGCCTGTGCTCTGTAAAGCCTTTTGTATCTTTTGAACTTCTCCATGTTGACGTTAAAAATAATTTCTTAAACATTCCGTTTAGAAAATAATTTTAAAAAATTGCTGGAGAGAAAGTTGTCTGGTTGATGGTGGTAGATTTCTTCCAGGGAACCCTGTGTCACTCCCTCTAGCCAAGAGGAGAGGTGGGAATTTCTGAGGCCACTGCTAGCCTCAGGAGATGTGGGGATTTGTGGTCACCAGCCTGGGACATGACGATTAACTCACGTCCTGGAGGAACTGCTCTCTGCCTCAGTCAGCTTTTGCTCTGCAACATGCATTGGCAGCAACTCTGTGTTTTACTGCCTCCAGCAACTATTTCTTGCTCTCAGGTCTGTGGGCAGTAGAGACCCAAAGTGCTGGCAGGAGTGCAAGAGGGCACCTGACCACAGCAGTGTGGCTGTTGCATCTGCTGGCACCCCATCTGTCAAAGCAAGCCACACAGCCTGGCCCCGAAGCCACAGCGTGGAGGCGCACGACGCACTGTGAGTCTGCAGGATGCAGCCTAGAGGCCCATCACGTCCACAGCATGCTCCCTTCTACACTTAATTCATGTTCCCTCCCAACAATCCGTAGGGCACACAGCGGGTTTAAGGACAAGTCTTTCTTTGTCCATCGCATCTTCTTTCCAAAGGTTTCTTAGTCAAAGCTGGGGGAGTCGATAACAAGACTCCCTCCTCCACTTGACAGAAAACATGGAGGGGGAGCGGAAGTGACGAGAATGAAAAGGCAGTGTTGGTTTAGCACGTTCAAGATTAATCCAACGACTGGAAGTTTGGCTCAGCTGCAGACAAAAGTCAGCAGCTAGAATCTGGCCACTGTTACTATGAACATCTGACTGAAAGCCTCAGACGCCAGTGGAGGTGCAGGGCTGGGAGGGTCTGACCAGCGCACGTGGAGGCAGACCTCTGAGGACCCCAGAAGCCTCGGAACCCGGCAAGGGCGCTGGAGTGACGCGTTGTCTCTCACAGAGGCTTGCCAAGCGCGCTGGCGGCACAGGGACCTCCCGAGTGATTTGGAGCTTGGTGGGGGCCACGCTTTCTTCCCAACGCGTCTGGAGGTGACTCTAGTCCTCTAGCCACAAGTGCCTGGCTGGCCCTTATGAGCAGCGTGTATGAAAGTCCTAGCAGCAAGTTCTTGGTGTGTGGAAATGATGTAGCGTTGGTTCACCTCTGCCAAAGAAGATGCCCGGGAAGGATGCCGGCCAAAGATGACAAACACAACTGCATGAACATCGTGTCCACAAAAATGGCTATCTGCAAAACTGAAGAAGGCCTGGTTGTCCAGGGAGGAGGCCAGCCCACAGGATGCTGAGCAGAAAGGAGGGAACTTCCTGGAAAACCTCGACACAGCCTTCTCGCATGGCGAGCTCTTGGGCCAGGGCCAGGTCGTCTGGGGCGCTGGCCTGCTTGAGGGTGACGGGGGCCAGCCAGGGAGGGCCTTCCCAGGTGGAGAAACAGGAGGGGTCAGGGCTGCTGCGTGTGTGTGCTGGAGGCCCTGCTCAGGCGCTCCACAAGTACAGGCTCTCCTGCTACTTGAGCAGATCTCTGTGGGTTCCATCGGGTCATCAGGGGTGAGCCTTGCAAAGGAGCATGTGGCATCCACGGCCGAGCTGTGTGGGGACTCCGCCCACAATGCATATAGATTCTGGGCTAACTGTAGTGACATTTTGTGGATGGCAGCTTCACAATCCAGAGTTGGCCCCATTAAAATTATAAGACCATTAAAGCACAAACCTGACAGCCAGATGGGTCTGACTCGGTTGCACTGGGAGGGCCATCCTGTCTGGGATATAATTTGAGGCATGGTATAAGGAGGGAGCAACTCTTTTAAGCATCGCTCCCCCCAGTGTTGAGGGAGGCGAGCTCTGTGTTAGCATCCACACCTGGTGGACGCTGGCTGAAGCCCTTCTAAGGGGATCTGCTGGCACCTGGTGTGCAGCCATCCTATTTTGTTCCAGCACATCTCCCGAAACAGGGTTAGGCCAGAGGGGTCTGCTAGCAGCCCTTTTAACCAGGCTATACACAGTAATAGTAACAGCCACCCAAGGAGAGCATTGCATTGGGTTAGTGTGCGGGAGCCTCCCTCTGGGCATGTAGTCTGGACTCCGACTAAAGGCCAAGTGTTGTTGCTTTGAGACAAGAGGTTGCTTCCCTCTTTGTCGAGGGTGGGCTAGGGGCCTGGCCTGGGGCTGCTGACAGAGGCCACTAGATCCCGGGGTTTCGGTTTGCATTTCATTTCCTAGTGTGACTGGCATCCACTAGGTGGAGGGCCTTTTATCCTTGCTCTGAGACCCACACAGTTCTGCTATTTGTCCTGGAGCTATAATACCACTCTCCTGCAAAATTTGTGATGAATTTGGTATTATTAGCCAGTCTTTATAACCCGAAGGGTGAGGCGACTAAGGGAGGTAGTTAAGAAGTAGTTAAGAATCCACCTGCCAATGCAGGGGACACGGGTTTGAGCCCTGGTCCCGGAAGATCCCACATGCCGCAGAGCAACTGAGCCTGTGCGCCACAACTACTGAGCCTGTGCTCTAGAGCCCGCGAGCCACAACTACTGAGCCCGTGTGCCACAACTACCGAAGACCACGCACCTAGAGCCCGTGCTCCGCGACAAGAGAAGCCCCCGCAATGAGAAGCCCGCACACCACAATGAAGAGTAGCTCCCGCTCGCTGCAACTAGAGAAAGCCTGCGTGCAGCAACGAAGACCCAAGACCCAACGCAGCCAAAAAAGAAAAGAAACAAGAAAAAGGAAAATCAGTATGTAAGGGGAACATTCATTTGGTGAGCAGATGTGTATGACATCCTTTCTGATGTCGAGGGGGGGCGGTCCCTGTAAATACTAGTGGGGAAGTCTTTGCAGGATATTGGTTGTACTGCGGGGTTTTGGAGATCCAGGGGCCAGGAACCGAGCAGTATTAGAGTTTGGAGTGGAATTTCTGTCCATATGGGGGAGCCACCTATTGTCTGAACGTGTGAGGAACACGTCTTTGAGGACAGTCAGCCAGGTGGAAGTTCTACGAGATTCCATGTTCTAGAGCCTATGATTGAACAACCTGGTGAAATGGGTACACTGATGTGAATCTATGATACCTCGTGGGCCAACGGGGATGAGCACATACCTGGTTAAGGAGGTGAGTTGATGGCAAGCAGCTTTTCTGGAAGGCGCGGATAGTGAGAGTCCAGGGAATGTGTTGCTGAGGCTGGGTACACACCTTCTAGTTCCAGCAGAGGGCAGCAGCTGCCCAACAAATTTGATTTGCCATCGGGGTTCAGTTTGTGACCCTGGGGACACATGTCCCCACACGAGAGCCTTCCGGAGTTTTGTTTGGGGTTGGGGACTTGCGTGTGGAGCCTAGTAGGCTGCCGAGATTTGTCGCTGAAGTGGCTGCTCTCTGGGGCAGACGTTTGGTCCAGAGCCCCATGCACAGTCAGGTGGAGCTGTGCTTAGTTCATCGACTACAAGAGGCGTAGTCAGGTGTCACCAGTGATTCAACTCGGACACCTGAGCCGGAGGGACTAAGGGCAGGGCGTGCTGTGTGGCCGGCTGGCCCCTCGTAAGGCAGTTTGTCAAGGTCCTCCCCAGTGGAAAGAAGCTGATTTTCGTGTCCTGGCACAAATAGCCTAAGCAGAATGGTAGGTGTGGAGAGGTGTTGCCTCTAATGCAGGCTGTGTCTGTCGTAATGTGGTGGAGGTTTGATCGCGGGGAGCTGATGTTTTTCAGTGAGAGGAATTTCACGGCCCACGGCTGACCACTCTATGCCCAGAAGCTGGACAAATTGGTGATCCTTGGATCTTATGGCGGCAACGGCCCATCGTCTCTGCTGTAAATGTTGTGTAACTAGGTACAAGCCTTCTCGGATGGCATCCTAAGGGGGCCCGTGTAGTAGAATGCTGTCCATATAATGCCAAAGGTGGCAGTGGGTTAGTCTGAGTGAATTCAGATCTTGTTGGCAGGGATACTGAGATAACCCGTGGGCACCCAAGTAAAGTGGGGGCCCTTGAAAGTGAAAGCAAATTAAGGCTGTGAGTCTTCAGTTATCCAAACCGAGCACACCATGTTGGCTAGATCTAGGGCAGCAAAGTGGGGACTCTGAACCTTATGGATGACATCTTCTGTCTCTAAGATGCTGGGCATGGGAGGCTTAATGGTGGAAACCTGTGCATCTAAGTATGAATAGTCAATTATTAATCTCCTTCACTGATGGTCAGTTTTGACTCTGGCCAGATAGGCTATTACAGGGTGAGATGGTGGCTTAATGACCTGGTGTCAAACTTATCTCCAATGATGGGCCAAGGGCCCTCTGCCCCTTATTTTAACCTATATTGTGGTGCATTTACTGTTTACACTGGAGAAGGCAGTTGGACAGGCTCTCATTTAGCAACTCCTACGAGGAAGTCCAGGGTTTATTCCATCACGTATGTCTCTGGATGAGGGCATCTGTACAGTTAATAGGAAAAGAGAGGGCCAGAGGAGGCCACCACCACTGGCAACTGTTTTAGAAATATGGTCCAATAGGCACATCCAGCTTCACTGGCACTCTTATTCCAGTTTTACCTGCTATGCCTTCTAGGCTGTCTGAGGTTCCCTTGGGGGATTGAGAAGGGTTACCTGAAATCATAGTGACTGATAGAGCCAGGAAGAGAGTCTGGTGATTGCCTTTGTCCCAGTGGACCACCAGAGTTGTAAACGGACAACCATCTCTGGCAGGTGAGACAAGCTCCGGGGAGCTGCTAAGCCCCCAGGGGAATGTCCTGGGGGGCTTCCAAACCTGCAGGTCAGGAAGTGCTTGGGGCAGAGGGGTCCTCACGACTTCAGGCCTCTGGGCCTTGGAGATTGGACTCTGGGGTGAGGTGATGGCTCATTTTAAGGAGAGGAGCTTGCACCAGGGCTGGCCAGATATAAGACCGTTGGGGACCCTGATTGGCAGAGCTGCCAGCTTAAGTCCCTCTGCCGTTTAGAATCATCCCAGGTGCTGCCTCCTGACAGTGTTGGCACGAGGGCTCTAGGGCCAGGAGCCAAGAGCCTGCTCTGTGAACTGGGTCGTGGGGCCTGGCCCCCGAGGGCTGTCCTTGGGGTTGTGGACTGCCTTGGTGCTGTCAAATCTGGGAGTCTGGATGAATGGTTCCTTCGTGGCAGGCCAGCATGTCTAGCCCCTCCAAGGCCTCCTGAATAATATGGGAGGATCCCACGAGGTAGAGGAGCACAACCCTGTAACTTAGGAGGGCTCCCTGTAGGAATTCACTGGATTTGGGGTTGACTGGGGCCCCTTCAGTGTTGAAGATAAAATCCAAGTCATCTGGTTTGCTATGTCTGATAATAGCCCCTTGGGCCACACCAGTCTAATGGAGAAGGAGCGGGGCTTCATCTAGTGTCTCCACTGGCTTTGAGCCTTTGTGGTAATAACTGTGATGGTAGGGTGAGCTTGGTGCCCAGGCAGTCAAATCCAAGTGGGCAGGGGAGGGCTTCTCCCTCTGTACATTAGGGCTGGTGCCTTTGGGTAAGACTCTCCCTCATCACTGGAAATCTATTCCCCCACTGGGATTATCTGTGGCAGCAGCCTTTGCTTTGATTCTGGTTGACTTAGTCATATGGGTCTTGGGTGGCCCCTCGTGGGTGAGGGGGTCAGGGTTCCCCACGTCTCTCAAGAATTTGGCCCTCAGCTCGGGGGACTTTTATAAGGGTATGCATTTGGGGTCTCTGGAAGTACTGATAGTTGCCTCATTTCTGTGGTGGTGACAGTAGCTTAGAGTTAGTATTAAACTCTCTCAACAGCCAGTCAGCCCCTTTTCTACCCCAAATTTATTAAAATATTTTGAATCTTGAGACTCGCCAAGTCCTCAGTTTCAGTTTCTAATTCTCCGTTATCCCCCACTGATTTTTTTTAACACCTTAATTGGAGTATAATTGCTTTACAATGGTGTGTTAATTTCTGCTGTATAACAAAGTGAACCAGCTATACATATACATATAATCCCCATATCTCCTTCCTCTTGCGTCTCCCTCCCACCCTCCCTATCCCACCCCTCTAGGTGGTCACAGAGCACTGAGCTGATCTCCCTGTGCTATGCGGCTGCTTCCCACTAGCTATCTATTTTACATTTGGTAGTGTATATATGTCCATGCCACTCTCTCACTTCGTCCCAGCTTACCCTTCCCCCTCTCCGCGTCCTCAAGTCCATTCTCTACGTCTGCATTCCTGTCTTGCCCAAGTTTCTTCAGAGCCATTATTTTTTTTAGATTCCATATATATGTGTTAGCATATGGTACTTGCTTTTCTCTTTCTGACTTACTTCACTCTGTATGACAGATTCTAGGTCTATTCCCCCACTGATTTGACTTTCTGAATCGGGTGTGCAGCCCCAGAGGGACGGGGTTGGGCGTAGGGTGGGGTGGAGCGGGGTGGAGCTGGGGGGATGGGGAGGGTGGCCACACTGACCTGTGTGAGGAGGTGTGCCTTCCCGATCTTGAGGTGTCCCTATTGTTCTCGTCAGGACTTGGAGTGCTGGGAGGTCAGGGATGGGGTGTCACCTCTTCTTCCTTCCAAGGCCACCTCCTGGCCCTGTATCTGCTAACCCACAGTTGGGCTGGGGGTTGCCACTGGTGAGTCATGGCTGTTAACTAATGCTACGAGACCTTTCGAAGATCTTAGCCAGTTCTCCTAACGGTCGACAGCTACCTCCATCCTTAGAGTCAGGAAACACACACAAAGTCTTACACCTGCTGGGGGGCTTCATACTCTGTGGGGTGTTAACAGGTGGAGGACACATCCGAGGCACCAACCAGCTCTGATGAGTGATGCTCAAGGTGCAGCGGGACTCTGGTTTTCCTTTCACAGCTCGTACTTTGGGATGGGAAGCCAAGGCAACACCTCCGCATGGGCGGTATGCTGCAGGGCAAAGCAGTGCAAACCAACACCCACGAGTGTGGACCCTCCCAGACAGAATCACCTGCCTGGAGGGCCAGTCAACCATGCAAGCTAAGAGGCATCCTCCTGCTTGCAATGCCAATGTTAAATTAACTTTCCTTAAGCGGAGCACAGACTGCTGGGTGATGAGCACAAGAGGAAGGGCGATAGAGAAGTCCTGAAAAGGTTCACCATAAGCCCGGGGTGGGGTGGGCACCCTGGGAGGTCCAGGCAGAGTAAGACAGAGAGTGGGGTTGGACCTGGGGCATGTGCCTTTGTTAGAGTCTATGCGGGTGTACTTTGTGGTTTCCAGGCTAAGGCTGGATTGGAGTTTTGGTAAAGCTCTGCTGGGTCTTACCTAAGGGGCCCACAAAGGGAAGCCCTGGGAGGCGGGGGAGACTGTTGGTCACAGGGGTCACTGGGGGAATCCCACCAGGAACTTACCTTTATTTGTGACTCTGTGGGCTGCTATCTAGGACAGCTGCTTGCACGAGGGGCTAAGCCAGCTGAAGGCCCTGCGGACCGCTTGGCCAAACAAAATGGATGCCGAGGCAGGAACGCCATGGAGTAGCTCAGCTAAACTCTCGACGAGACCCAAACAGGTAATGGCTCACTACGACAAGAGTTTGTTTCTTGTTCATGTGGCTCTCCCAGACTGCTGAGCAGATCTCTAGGGTGGTGATTTTCCACGTGGTCACTCAGGGACACAGATGAGAGTGGTTCTGCCGTTTGGACGCGTGGCTTCCAAGGGGAGGAGAGTGGGGGCTTGGACGGTGGCCAGGGCTCAGGCATAGGCGTGGAGACCGAGTACAGCCTGGCCGTGTGCCGAAGAGGATGAGGGCGTGGAGAGAGATGCCCAGCGAGCCGCTGTCTGCCGCACTTAGTAAGGTCGCTTTAGAGCTGCGGAAACTCTCTGTGGACATGGATTGGCACTGTACTGCTATTTGCAGCAGGTGAAAAACTGGAAACAACCCAACGTTTAGCAGTGAGAGACTAGCAAAGATATCTACTCAGCGTGACATAGCACTGCTACTAGAGGTCATGTTGTGGGGACTATTCAAGGAGGTAAGAAAATGATAGTGTAAAATATTAACTGAAAAAAGCAGGGTACCAAGCTGAATATTCAATACCTCACCTTTGAAAAACACAGATCAGTAGGAAACGCTGAATTATTAACAGTGGTTTTCTCTGGGCAGCAGAATTATGAATAGCTTCTATTTCTTCTTCATGTTCCCCCTCCCTCCCCCAGTTCCTAATTTTCTGCAATGAATACAGATTTATAATCAGAAAAAAAATGTTACAAAATTACGTGCTGATTTACAAGGAGCAGGCATGAGGGCCCTCCCCTCCTCTCATGACCTGGTCTGTGTTGATTGATTCCTGCAATCGGCCGATTTGGGAGGCCTGCTGCAGCCTGGCAGAACTAAATCAGCCGCTGGCCCGGCAGGCCCAGCAGGAGATGTGGGCCTCCGCCATCACATTCCTTGGCTTTCTATTCACTGGAGGATCTACCTTTTCTGCTCTGATTCTCACGAAGCAGAGCGTAGGCTCACACTGCAACCCTAGGCCTTTGGAGGAGGACGGGGCAGGTGCCAAGGGGCTCTGACCCATGCAGACCCCGCCCTCGCATCACGGGGCTCTTGCTGCTCTGAGAGGGCCGTGGAGAGAGCGTGCTCCCCACACTTTGCCTGCGTGACGTACTTACCGCACAGACCAGCTCTGAAATCATGTTTGCTCGTCCAACAAATGAGAAGACAGTGCCAGAGGGGAAAGCGCCCAGCCATAACTGGTTGAGAATGAATGCAAAGAGGCGGCTGATTGCAAAGCCCTGGTGAAAGTCTGCTCTGCTCCCACTGAGCTGGTAGAAACGCATGAGTTTTCCTTTCCTGAGGAAGGGCTTAAAGAAGACAGTGCTCTCCTCTGTGGCCTGAGCTGTCATGATGGAAATCCTGACTTGTGGCACGTGGGTTTTGGAGGCACTTCTCTGTTGGAAGCTGGTTCAGTAGTGTAGCCTGGATGCAGAAGGATTAGCACCCAGGGGTCTGGTAGACTTGCCTAGAAGCATGAGCCCTCCTGCCAGAGCCCAGGGACAGGCGATGCTGGACTTAGGGTGAGCTGAGGGGCATTGCCAGTGAGTCAGGAGCAGCCCACAGCCAGAGGGCCTCTGGGCTGGTGGCACCACTGGGGCCTGGTCTCAGCTGTGCTGTGCCCAGTATTACTGAAGTTCATTTTTTTTTTTTTTTTTTTTTTTTGCGGTACGCGGGCCTCTCACTGTTGTGGCCTCTCTCGTTGCGGAGCACAGGCTCCGGACGCGCAGGCTCAGCGGCCACGGCTCACGGGCCTAGCCTCTCCGCGGCATGTGGGATCTTCCAGGACCGGGGTAAGAACTCGTGTCCCCTGCATCGGCAGGCGGACTCTCAACCACTGCGCCCCCAGGGAAGCCCTGAAGCTCATTTTCATTGCGATTTCAGTAAATCTCATACTGGATCCACCAGGAAGAGACTGCCTCTCTCCATCTAACACAAGCAGAAGGGTTAAAGGATTTAAGGGCAGGTGTTGGGCCCAGGACATGGGGCTGGCTGGGTGCCTGGCCCCAGAATATAAGACTCCTGTCCTCTGCTCTCACTGTGTGGGCCCTGGCAAGGCACACGCCCTTCTCCAGGAACTGGCAGGGAGTTTCCAGAGATAAGGACCCCAGAGGCTGCAGCAGGAGTCCAGGGCTGATCTCCTGGCTCAGAGCTGCTCCAGGTGTGCCCAGGGGAAGGCAGGCCTTCCTTGGACTGCAGCCAGTGGACCCCATAGGTCACGGTGATCAGAGAAGAGTGGTCATATTACCCCCAAACTGGGTAACCTCTTGGTGGGTGGGAGCCAAAAGACAGAACCAAGCCAAAGCTCAGGAGAAGGAAGGATTTATTACTTGCAGCAAGTAAGGAGAATGCCGGGGATCTTTCCCAAAGCAGTGTCTCCCAAAAAGCAAAACTGGGGACTTTTTAAGCTAAGGGTACATGTGTATTCATGAAGGGGCTTGAGCAGAGGAGAATTCAGCATAGAACTGGGGCAAAGGCCGACAGAGTCCAAGCTTTAGTTGACTGAAGTCAGGAGGGCCACATCATCTTTCCATCCTCCACCTGGGTGGGGACCTTGGTTCCTGAAGAACTCAAAGATTTACTATTATGTATAGTCCTTGAGGAGGAACTAGGACTCTGCTTTACCACTGCACGATGGTTTGACTGCCTTTTCTCTGTTCCTGCATTCCTTTGTCCCCTTAAGATCATTAATTACTGAGACCTGTTCAAGGGCAAGCTTTGTGGCCAGGCTTAGATCCCAAACTGGCTTAAGCCAAAATGGCTTCTCTTATGTCAAGAAAGCCATGCCTGGGGCTTCCCTGGTGGTGCAGTGGTTAAGAATCCGCCTGCCAATGCAGGGGACACGGGTTTGAGCCCTGGTCCGGGAAGATCCCACGTGCTGCGGAGCAACTAAGCCCCGGCACCAAAACTACTGAGCCTGCGCTCTAGAGCCTGCGAGCCACAACTATTGAAACCCGCGTGCCTAGAGCCCGTGCTCCCCAACAAGAGAAGCCACCGCAATGGGAAGCCCGTGCACCGCAACGGAGAGTAACCCCTGCTCGCCGCAACTAGAGAAAGTGTGTGCAGCAATGAAGACCCAACGTAGCCCAAAATAAATAAATAAATAACTTTATTTAAAAAAAAAAGCCATACCTGGTTCTCTTTCTTCCGGGATCCCCTAACCTGTCTGCTTACAGTCACTGGTGCAGGGGGAAGATGGCAGGCGAAGTCCAGCCTCAGAGATGGAAGGCCTGGGGCGGAGGCAAGCCCACAGTCAACCCAATGCACAAGCAACAGAAATAGAGGCTCGTCCAGCCTGTCTCAGCACCACTGTCCCTGACACTATCCTTCCTCCTCAGGAGTCCTGGAGTCCTTTCTCTAGTAGTCTCACTCCCAACACCCCCCCACCCCCACCCCAGGTAGAAATCTGTGTTCTGGCAAGGGTTTGACACCACCCTGTCCGGGGCCCAAGCAGGCTTGTTTGTGGAGCAGGGCTGGGCTCCCGTGGAGTTTGCTTTGGCCATTATTGGTTACTGTTGTTGTCTTGGTTTACTCCTCCCTCTGGGCATGTGTTGGCTGGTGTGCTCTCACTGCAGGGGTTTCTATTTCCAGTCTCATGCCTAATTAGATTATGGAAAACTCTGAGGCCTCAGCCAGCAGGTAGGAGAATAATTGAAGGACCACAACAACAACAAATATTTTTTGAATGAGGTCTTCTTGGTAGTTGCAAAATGGCGACAAAAATAACAACATTAAACCACACGTTCATGAGTGTTTGCCATAAACCAGCACTTTTCCTACATTATCTCACAAACCTTCAGTTTACTGTTGAAGGAATAGACAGCGAGCCTTTGCGGGATTCCAAGGCTAGTCAGTGGCACAGGTGGTGCCCCAGCCCAGCTGGGGCTTGCTCTCCAGCACTAGACCCTGTTCCCTGGGCTCCTGTCTCCCCTGACCTCCTTCCTATGTGAGCAGAAACCTCCCTGTCACTGTCAGTGTCGGCAGCACCCATGCAGGGCTGCCCTTCCTCACATAGGCCAGCCCCCTTCCAGCCCCAGCCCGCTGCTTGCTGGTTTAGGCTCCAGCGGGGGTTGGACGGGGGACCCCTTCCAGGGCCCGAGAGTGGGGTCTTGTCTAACATGCGGACATGAATTGTCCAAGGAGGCACACATGCTGACAGAGCAAGAGACTTTATTGGGAAGGGGCCCTGGTAGAGAAGAGCAGGGTAAGGGAACCCGGGAGAACTGCTCTGCCACGTGGCTCACAGTCTCAGGTTTTACGGTGATGGGGTTACTTTCCGGGTTGTTTCTGGCCAATCGTCTTGCTTGGTCCATATTTGGTCTGACTCAGGGTCCTTCCTGGTGGCACACGCAGCTCTCAGCCAAGGTGGATTCCAGTGAGAAGGGTTCTGGGAGGCTGGTCATCTCCTCCCTCTTGTGGCCCCTCCTGGATTCTCCCGGTTAGTTTTCGGTGGCAGCACCATGTTGGTTATCGGTACCACCTGTTGTGAGACAGCTCAGGCAAGCGGGCTTGGCCAAGGTGGGGGGATTCAGTCAACAGTTCCCTCACAGTGGGGGTGGGGTAGGCAGATGCTGGGGCTCTGGGAAAGTGTCTTAGCTCTGAGCAAGGGCCCTTGCGAAGGGGAAGGCAGCCCCTCTCTGCCTCGAGGTGTTTCCGTATCTAGATGTGGCCTGCTCCCAGCCTGCGGGTGAGGTCACACAGCAGGGGGTACCGCCAAGGACGCATGGGGCTGGGGGGGGCGTGAGGTCAGCTGGAGGACGGAGCTCCAGCCAGCCCAGGATGCCTTACTGTTGCTGCAGCTCCCTGCTGAAGTCACTTTAACTGAGACTAACCCAGGTCTGCACTGAGCATCTTAGAGCTTAACTGATTTGTTTGCAAGACTCACTGTGATACAGTTTTCATTCCAGGACATGGGTTCAGCCATTTCAACAAATCCCTGTGTGGTCTTCATTCAATCCCGAATTTAAGATCCCCAGTCACTGTGGTGTGCAAGGAACTAGATGTCCTGGAGATGTCCTGCCTCCGCGAGTCGTGATTCTGGGGTCTGGTGAGGAATCTCTCCAGAGAATCTCTCCGGCCTCTCTCCACGTTTATGCTTTCACAACCGGAATTACTTTTCCCAAAGAACATAGCATAGAATCTTTTTAGTCTTTGAGAATACTGTGCACATGTCAGATTCTAAAAGCCTAGCTGCATTTTCAAAAATGAAATGAGAAAAGTGGGGAAACCCAGCAATACATGTGCAGTGAAATTGAAGGTGGCACAGAGTTAAACCTTCCTCGTCCCACCCACTCACCCCTCCCGCCTGGGCTGCCCTTCAGTGAACCTCACAGAAAAGGCACTGATGGGATTAGGGAGAATCCAGGTGATGGCAACAGCTGGACCCAGAGGATGAGCTCATTTTAACTTAACTTCTCTGAAACCATGTTTCCTAGGTGATCACATCCTAGCTCCTAAGATACTTTTGCTCTCTGTTAATTTCATGTCCTATCTGACTACTGATCTTTTGAAATAGACCTTTCCAATTTCCTATAATTATGATGTTAGACATTTCTGGGGTTCAGTCCCCTGAAAAGAAATGTTTCATGAATGCCATAAACACCTCTCTGGGAGTAGAGCCTGTCATTGGATTGAGCCTTCCCGTGGAGACATGGCTAAGTCTCTCCAAAATCCCTTCTTCCCCGACATGAATTTATTTAAGTTGCCTCTGTTTTTATGAAACACATTTTTTAAAGGCATTGGAACACAGAAACTTGACAGCTCTGTTCTCTTGTGAAGTCAGTTTCCCCTGGCTCTGAATTGCAAAAAATCCCATCTTTTTATCAAGATTTCTTCCCTCTTTGTGAGTGATGTATCCAAGTGTTATATTTCAGGGGACCTGACCTAGAGCTATTTGGCTACAGCATGAGCTATTCAAGGACAGGGACGGACCTGCAGGTATTCAGAGATCATCAGGGCCACTGCTTCATTTCAACAGGTCAGATGGCCTCTGACTGAAGCCGTGGGACCACCCTGTGGAACCTTGCGGGAGAGGTGGCCTCAGCTTTTGGGGCAAAAGACCTGCGGGGCAGCACTGTGGAGGGGAACCACTGCCCAGTGAGCCTAGAGGACAGAGCATCCAACCAAGGAGCGCTGTTCTCCAATCTTGAGATCTGGTGGAACTTCCTTGCTAGGGTTTGGACTTCCTTGGGACTCACCACCTTTACCTTCTCGCCCATTTCCCCCTTCTGGAATGGGATTGTCTATCCTCTCCCTGTCCCACCATTGTATTTTGGAAGTGCATAACTTGTCTGGTTTCACAGTTCACAGCTGGAGAGGAATTTTGCCTCAGGTTGAGTCATACCAAGCCTCTCACCCATGTCTGATTTAGATGATATTTAGATGAGACTTTGGCCTTGGAGTTCAGAGTTTTGGGGCTGTTGGGATGGAGTGAATGCACTTTGTCTGTGAGAAGGACATGAATTGGGGGGCCAGGGGAATATTACGGACTGAATGGAGACCATTTGTCAGGAAGAGCCCTGGACTGCTGACTCCTAGGGGATACTTCAGCCACAGAGATGAGGCCAGGCCTGTGGAGCCCAAGAAGCTGACTGCTCTCATGCGTGAGGAGTGAGGAGATGGGGCCGAGGCTAGGTGGCTTCTGTTCCCAGACACATTCTCACTGAGTCCTTGGAGCAGCCCTGTGAGGTGTGCACGTACACCCTGTCTTACAGGGATTTCCAGGCTCAGTGAGGTCAAGTGTTTCCCAATCTTGTGCCTTTTGCTCCATCAGCATACTCCCTCTAACACAGACTTTCTGGTTTTGAACCAAGGTCAGCTGTCTGCGTGAGATTGTGTAAAAAGACTCAGTATTCCCATACAGACAACCAGCTTCCCGAACCTCAGCAGACGGAGTATGATGAGTGCATTTTGATAGACTCTGCTGTCGGCAGGGTTTGGGGCAAAGCTGACCTGGCCATGCGCTGTCTGAGCTGGGCCTCCCTTTCCAAAGCCTTGGTTTTCTCACTTTGTAAATTTCTGATTATGACCTCTGCCTCTTAGCAGTGCTGCTGATATTAAGCAAGAGAAAGTGTGTAAAGTGGCCCCCCCTTCCTCTTCCTCTCTTCCCCTCCCTCCATTGTCTCACTTGCCCCTCCCATAGTCCTATGTCTTCTGGTGGGGTTGTTGGGGTGTGGAAGGGAATGGTCACCCTGAGTGCCCATCCTCCCTGGGCACCGTGGTGGGACTTGCACCGATGTTATGTCACACTCCCAAAGCCTCGACCTGGCTGCTGTTCCAACGTTCAGTAAATCCACACTGAGGGTCTGCCAGGTGTTGGTCTCCATTCTAGGGGCTGGAGATTCAGCAGTGATCGAAACAGACACCTCTGCCCTCCAGGAGCCTACATGCTGTGCAGAAACAAACAAGTCAATAAAATGTAGAACAGGTGACATGCTGAATAGTACTGAGAAGAAAAATAAAGGTGAAGGAGGTGGGGTGTCAAGTGGGAGGTTTGTAACTACAAATAGGTGTCCTGAGAAGTTGTTTGAGCAGAAGCCTGAAGAAGATGAGGGAGGAAGTCGTGTGAGGTCTGGGAGGAGTGTTCCAGGCAGAGAGAACAGCATGTGCAAAGGCCCTGCAGTGGGTGTTTGGGAGGTAGAGACCAGAATTAGCCCAGCCTGCTGGGCCAGTGCAGGGGCTTCAGCCCTCGCTCTCAGTGAAGTGGGAAGTCACCAGGGAGCAGGAAGGAGGGACAAGAGCTGACTTTCATTAGAGAGGGCAAGGGTGGGGGGCTGAGCAGGAACACAGTGGGAGATGAGGTGGCTCAGGCTAGGGGTTAGCAGAGGGGTGGTGAGAAGTGCTCGGAACCCGAGTCTATTTGAAGGCAGAGACCACTGATGCCTTGTTGGGTTGTGTATGGGCCCAAGTGGGGTCAGAGCTGATGCCATGGTTTGTGGCTGAGCAACTGGCTGCCTGGAGCTGTGATGCCTGGATGGGCTGGGCAGGCTGCTTTGGAATGTGGGGCTAAGACTCCCGAGGGTGGAGAGCAGACAGCAGGATGCACGGGACAGCAGGATGGATCAAGGGAGAGCCACTGACTGGACTCATGCCTTGGGGGTTTTTGGTGAGGGTGGTTTGCTTGCCAGGAGACTGGACAAGCCCTGGAAAGATCTGAGAGCAGCCAGAGAGGAGGGAGACCCAAGTTCGTTTCCTGGAATTGAGAGACTAGGATGAACTAGCAAGTAAGACAGGAAAGGAAAGGCAGGAGGAGAGCAGGCCTCATGTCTGGGGCCCAGACGTGGACCCTTCACTGGGAGAATGGAGGCAGCATCCTTCAGAGCTAAAGAGTGGGGGCGATCCTGGTCAGTGTATTTTTCTTTCTTTTTTTAAAGGAAAAGAATATTTATTATGTACTCTTTAGCTTACAAAACAAAACATTCAACATACATGTAATTTATGGAACACAATGACAATATAACCCTTTCCTTTGAATGCCCCTCATAGTTCAAGTTCTAGAATGTTCCCAGGGCCACGTGTCTTCCTTTTTAACCCTCAGCCTCCCCAGAGGTAATATCATTCTGAAATCTGTGTTTATCATTTCCTTGTTTAAAATAGGTTTATTAAATATATATTATCTCTAAACAATGTCATTTTATTTTGCTTTTTAAAAGTGTTGAGCGTTATAAAGGTGTTCTCAGCATTATCAGATGGTGCTAATTGTTTACCAAAGGGGTTGAACTAATGTACTCACCCTCTGGTGGCATGGAAGACTGTTCCTTGCTCCACATCTTAGCACATAGAATTATCAGACTTCTAACTTTTGCCAATCTAGTGGGAGTGAAATGATATCTCATTGTGATCTTAATTTCTATTTACCTTATGATTAAAGAGGTTGAACCTCTTTGTATACGTTTATTTGCCATTTGTGTTCCTTTTGTTATGAAATGCTTATGTCTTTTGCTTATTTTTCTGTTGGATTGTTTATCTTTTTGATTTACAGATATTCTTTTTATGTATGTTTTGAATACTAATCACTGTCAGTTGTATGTGTTGCAAATATCTTTCCCAAATTTGTATCTTTTCTTTTCCCCTTCATTACAGTATCTTTTTTTTTTTTAATTGGAGTATAATTGTTTTACAATGTTGTGTTAGTTTCTGCTGTACAGCAAAGTGGAGTTCCCTGTGCTCTACAGCAGGTTCTCATTAGTTATCTATTTCATACATATTGGTGTATATATGTCAATCCCAATCTCCCAATTCATCCCACCACCTCTTTCCTCCCTTGGTGTCCATATGTTTGTTTTTTTACATCTGTGTCTCTATTTCTGCCTTGTAAACTGGTTCATCTGTACCACTTTTCTAGATTCCACATATATGTGTTAATATATGGTATTTGTTTTTCTCTTTCTGACTTAATTCACTCTGTAGGACAGTATATTTTGATGATAGAAGATTTTAGTAATAATGCAGTAAAATTTACCAATGTTTCCCTTTATATTTTGTGCTTCATTGGTCTGGCTTAAGAAAGTCTTTCCCACTCATGGGAAGAGTCTCTATGATTTTTTAATGAAGAGTTTTAAACTTTTGATTTTAAAATTTAAATAATAAAGCCATTTGTAGTGAAAAGATGTCAGTTTGTCCGCACATAGGTAAACCATTGACTTAGAACTGTTTATTCCATGTTTTGAGGGTTGAATAGTCCCCAATGATCTGCAGTGTCACTTATGTCAATTATTAAGTTTGCATGATGGTTTATCTTTTTCTGAACGCTCTATTCTGTTCCACTGGTCATTTTGTATGTCCCTGAACTGATAACTGATAACTGGTAGGACAAATTCCCCTTCAAAATTCTTCATGAATTCTTTGGCCTTTGCTGTTTTCCTTCGAAAAACTTTAGAATCGGAGGACCTTCAAGGTGTCAGAGGAGTAAGAGGTGAAGATCACCTTCCTCCCCAAAAATACATCAAAAATACATCTACATGTGGAACAATTCCTACAGAACACCTACAGAATGCTGGCAGAAGACCTCAGACTTCCCAAAAGGCAAGAACTCCCCATGTACATGGCCGTGTGGCTGACAGGGTCTTGGTGCTCTGGCCGGGTTTCAGGCCTGAGCCTCTTAGGAGGGGAGAACCCAGTTCAGGACATGGGACCACTAGAGACCTCCCAGCCCCATGTAATATCAAATGGCGAAACCTCTCCCAGAGATATCCATCTCAACGCTAAGACCCAGCCGCACTCAACGACCAGCAAGCTACAGTGTTGGACACTGCATGCCAAACAACTAGCAAGACAGGAACACAAAACCACTCATTAGCAGAGAGGCTGCCTAAAATCACAATAAGTTCACAGACACCCCAAAACACAACACTGGATGCGGTCCTGCCAACCAGAAAGATAAGATCCAGCCTCATCCACCAGAACACAGGCACTAGTCCCCTCCACTAGGAAGCCTACACAACCCAATGGACCAACCTTACCCACTGAGGACAGACACCAAAAACAACGGGAACTACGAACCTGCAGCCTGTGAAAAGAGGACCATAAATGCAGTAAGGTAAGCAAAATGAGAAGACAGAGAAATAAACTGCAGATGAAGGATCAAGGTAAAAACCCATCAAACCAAACAAATGAAGAGGAAATAGGCAGTCTACCTGAAAAAGAGTTCAGAGTAATTATAGTAAAGATGATCCAAAATATTGGAAATCGAATGGAGAAAATACAAGAAATGTTTAACAAGGACCTAGAAGAAGTAAAGAGCAAACAAACAGTGATGAACAACACAATAAATGAAATTAAAAATTCTCTAGAAGGGATCAATAGCAGAATAGCTGAGGCAGAAGAATGGATAAGTGACTGGGAAGATAAAATAGTGGAAATAACTACTGCAGAGCAGAATAAAGAAAAAAGAATGAAAAGGATTGAGGACCTTCTCAGAGACCTCTGGGACAACATTAAATGTACAAACATATGAATTATAGGGGTCTCAGAAGAAGAAGAGAAAAAGGGACTGAGAAAATATTTGAAGAGATTATAGTTGAAAACTTCCCTAATATAGGAAAGGAAATAGTCAATCAAGGCCAGGAAGCTCAGAGAGTCCCATTAAGGATAAATCCAAGGAGAAACATGCCAAGATGAATACTAGTCAAACTATCAAATATTATACAAAGGAAATATGTTGAAAGCAACAAAGGAAAAGCAACAAATAACACAAGAGAATCCCCATAAGGTTAATAGCTGATCTTTCAGCAGAAACTCGGCAAACCAGAAGGGAGTGGCGGGACATATTTAAAAGTGATGAAAGGGAAAAACCTACAACCAAGATTACTCTACCCAGCAAAAATCTCATTCAGATTCGACAGAGAAATTAAAACCTTTACTGGCAAACAAAAGCTAAGAGAATTCAGCACCACCAAACCAGCTTTACAACAAATGCTGAAGGAACTTCCCTAGGCAGGAAACACAAGAGAAGGAAAAGACCTATAATAACAAACCCAAAACAATTAAGAAAGTGGGAATAGGAACATACATATTGATAATTACCTTAAATGTAAATGGATTAGATGCTTCAACCAAAAGACATAGACTGGCTGAATGGATACAAAAATAAGACCCATATATATGCTGTCTACAAGAGACCCACTTCAGACTTAGGGACACATACAGACTGAAAGTGAGGGGATGGAAAAAGATATTCCACACAAATGGAAATCACAGCAATTCTCATATCAGACAAAATAGACTTTAAAATAAAGACTATTAGAAGAGGCAAAGAAGGACACTACATAATGATCAAGTGATCAATCTAAGAAGAAGATATAACAATTGTAAATATTTATGCACCCAACATAGGAGCACCTCAATACAGAAAGCAAATGCAAACAGCCATAAAAGGGGAAATCAACAGTAACACAATCAGAGTGGGGGACTTCAACACCACACTTTCACCAATGGACAGATCAACCAAAATGAAAATAAATAAGGAAACACAAGCTTTAAATGACACATTAAACAAGATGGAGTTAATTGACATTTATAGGACATTCCATCCAAAAACAAAAGAACACTTTCTTCTCAAGTGCTCATGGAACATTTTCCAGGATAAATCATATCTAGGGTCACAAATCAAGCCTTGATAAATTTAAGAAAATTGATATTGTATCAAGTATTTTTTCCGACCACACTGCTATGAGACTAGATATCAATTACAGGAAAAAAACGGTAAAAAATACAAACACATGGAGGCTAAACAATACTCTACCAAACAACCAAGAGATCACTGAAGAAATAAAAAAATACCTAGAAAGAAATGACAATGAAAACACAATGAACCAAAACCTACGGGATGAAGCAAAAGCAGTTCTTAGAGGGAAGTTTATAGCAATAAAATCCTACTTCAAGAAACAAGAAACATCTCAAATAAACAACCTAACCCTACACCTAAAGCAATTAGAGAAAGAAGAACAAAAAAAAACCCCCAAAGTTGGCAGAAGGAAAGCAATCATAAAGATCAGATCAGAAATAAATGAAAAAGAAATGAAGGAAACGATAGCAAAGATCAATAAAATGAAAAGCTGGTTCTTTGAGAAGATAAACAAAATTGATAAACCATTAGCCAGACTCAACAAGAAAAAAGGGAGAAGACTCAAATCAACAGAATTAGAAATGAAAAAGGAGAAGTAACAACTGACACTACAGAAATACAAAGGATCATGAGAGACTACCACAAGCAACTCTATGCCAATAAAAGGGACAACCTGGAAGAAATGGACAAATTCTTAGAAATGCACAACCTGCCAAGACTGAATCAGGAAGAAATAGATAATATGAGCAGACCAATCACAAGCACTGAAATTGAAACTGTGATTAAAAATCTTCCAACAAACAAAAGGCCAAGACCAGATGGCTTCACAGGTGAATTATATCAAACATTTAGAGAACAGCTAACACCTATCCTTCTCAAACTCTTCCAAAATATAGCAGAAGGAGGAACACTCCCAAACTCATTCTATGAGGTCACCATCACCCTGATACTAAAACCAGACAAAGATGTCACAAATAAAGAAACCTACAGGCCAATATCACAGATGAACATAGATGCAAAAATCCTCAACAAAATACTAGCAAACAGAACCCAACAGCACATTAAAAGGATCATACACCATGATCAAGTGGGGTTTATTCCAGGAATGCAAGGATTCTTCAATATATGCAAGTCAATCAATGTGATACACCTTATTAACATATTGAAGGAGAAAAACCATATGATCATCTCAATAGATGCAGAGAAAGCTTTCGATAAAACTCAACACCCATTTATGATAAAAACCTTCCAGAAAGTAGGCATAGAGGCAACTTTCCTCAGCATAATAAAGGCCATATATGACAAACCTAAAGCCAACATTGTTCTCAATGGTGAAAAACTGAAATCATTTCCACTAAGATCAGGAACAAGACAAGGTTGCCCACTCTCACCACTGTTATTCAACATAGTTTTGGAAATTTTAGCCACAGCAACCAGAGAACAAAAAGAAATAAAAGGAATCCAAATCAGAAAGGAAGAAGTAAAACTGTCACTCTTTGCAGATGACATGATGCTATACATAGAGAATCCTAAAGGTGCTTCCAGAAAACTATTAGAGCTAGTCAATGAATTTGGTAAAGTAGCAGGATACAAAACTAATGCACAGAAATTTCTTGCATTCCTCTACACTAATGATGAAAAATCTGAAAGGGAAATTAAGGAAACACTCCCATTTACCATTGCAACAAAAAGTATAAAATAACTAGTAATAAACCTACCTCAGGAGACAAAAGACCTGTATGCTGAAAGCTATAAGACACTGATGAAAGAAATGAAACATGATACTAACAGATGGAGAGATATACCATGTTCTTGGATTGGAAGAATCAACATTTTGAAAATGACTATACTACCCAAAGCAATCTACAGGGTCAATGCAATCCTTATCAAACTACCAATGGCATTTTCCACAGAAGTAGAACAAAAAATTGCACAGTTTGTATGGAAGCACAAAAGACCCCGAATAGCCAAAGCAATCTTGAGAACGAAAAACGGAGCTGGAGGAATCAGGTTCCCTGACTTCAGAGTATATTACAAAGCTACAGTAATCAAGACAGTATGGTACTGCCATAAAAATAGAAATATAGATCAGTGGCACAGGATAGAAAGACGAGAGACAAATGCACACACATATGGTCACCTTATCTTTGATAAAGGAGGCAAGAATATACAATGGAGAAAAGACAGCCTCTTCAATAAGTGGTGCTGGGAAAACTGGACAGCTTCATGTAAAAGAATGATATTAGAACACTCCCTAACACCATACCCAAAAATAAACTCAAAATTGATTAAAGACTAAATGCAAGGGCAGACACTATCAAACTCTTAGAGGAAAACAGGCAGAACACTCTTTGACATAAATCACAGCAAGATCCTTTTTGACCCACTTCCTAGACTAAGAAATAAAAACAAAATAAACAAATGAGACCTAATGAAACTTAAAAGCTTTTGCACAGCAAAGGGAACCATAAACAAGACCAAAAGACAACCCTCAGAATGGGAGAAAATATTTTCAAATGAAGCAACTGACAAAGGATTAATCTCCAAATTTCACAAGCAGCTCATGCAGCTCAATATCAAAAAGCAAACAACCCAATCCCAAAATGGGCAGAAGACCTAAATAGACATTTCTCCAAAGAAGATATACAGATTGCCAACAAACACATGAAAGGATTCTCAACATCATTAATCATTAGAGAAATGCAAATCAAAACTACAATGAGATATTATCTCACACCGGTCAGAATGACCATCATCAAAAAATCTACAAACAATAAATGCTGGAGAGGGTGTGGAGAAAAGGGAACCCTCTTGCACTGTTGCTGGGAATGTAAATTGATACAGCCACTATGGAAAACAGTATGGAATTTCCTTAAAATCTACAAATAGAACTACCATATGACCCAGCAATCCCAATACTGGGCATATACCCTGAGAAAACCATAATTAAAAAGAGTCATGTACCACAATGATCATTGCAGCTCTATTTACAATAGTCAGGATGTGGAAGCAACATAAGTGTCCACTGACAGATGAATGGTTAAAGAAGATGTGGCACTTATATACAATGGAATATTACTCAGGCATAAAAAGAAATGAAACTGAGTTATTTGTAGTGAGGTAGATGAATCTAGAGGCTGTCATAGAGTGAAGTACGTCAGAAAGAGAAAAACAAATATGGTATGCCAACACATATATATGGAATCTAGAAAAAAAAAAGGTTCTGAAGAACCTAGGGGCAGGACAGGATAAAGACACAGGCATCAAGAATGTACTTGACGGGGAGGGGGAAGGGTAAGCTGGGACAAAGTGAGAGAGTGGCATGGACATATACACACTACTAAATGTAAAATAGATAGCTAGTAAGAAGCAGCCACATAGCACAGGTTGGTCAGCTCCGTGCTTCGTGTCCACCTAGAAGGGTAGGATAGGGAGGGTGGGAGGGAGACGCAAGAGGGAGGGAATATGAGGAAATACGTATATGTCTAGCTGATTCACTTTGTTATACAGCAGAAACTAACACACCATTGTAAAGCAATTATGCTCCCATAAAGATGTTTAAAAAAAGAGAAATAAGAACTTACAATAATATAACGCAATTTTGTTTTGTCAAATATTTGGCATAGACTATTGTGTTTCTATTTCCATGTTACTGATGAAGAAAGCTAACAGTTTCAGAATTAAAATGGATGGAGACAGATACACCAGAAATACATCTACACGTGGAACAGCTCCTACAGAACACCTACTGAACATTGGCAGAAAACCTCAGACCTCCCAAAAGGGAAGAAACCCCCCACGTACCTGGGTAGGGCAAAAGAAAAAAGAGTAAACAGAGAGAAAAGAATAGGGATGGGACCTGCACCAGTGGCAGGGAGCTGTGAAGGAGGAAAGGTTTCCACACACTCGGAAGCCCCTTCGCGGGCAGAAACTGCAGGTGGCGGAGGGGTAAAGCTTCAGAGACGCGTAGGAGAGCGCAGCCACAGGGGTGCGGAGGGCAAAGCGGGGAGATTCCCGCACAGAGGACCAGGGCCGACGGGCACTCACCAGCCCGAGAGGCTTGTCTGCTCACCCGCCTGGGCGGGCGGGGCTGGGGGTTGAGGCTTCAGCTTCAGTTGGAGCGCCGGGAGAGGACTGGGGTTGGCGGCGTGAACACAGCCTGCAGGGGTTTAGTGCACCACAGCTAGCCAGGAGGGAGTCCGGGAAAATGTCTGGAGCTGCCGAAGAGGCAAGAGACTTTTTCTTCCCTCTTTGTTTCCTGGTGCGCGAGGAGAGGGGACTAAAAACGCTGCTTAAAGGACCTCCAGAGATGGGCTCGAGACGCAGCACAGGTCACTCTCCACACCTCCCTTCCAGGGAGCCTGTGCAGCCCGCCACTGCTAGGGTTCCGAAATCCAGGGACAACTCCCCCGGGAGAACACACGGCGCACCTCAGGCTGGTGCAACGTCACGCCGGCCTCCTCCGTACCCCTCCCTCCCCCTCAGCCTGAGTGAGCCAGAGCCCCCGAATCATCTGCTCCTTTAACCCCGTCCTGTCTGAGCGAAGAACAGACGCCCTCCGGCGACCTACACACAGAGGGAGGGCCAAATC
The DNA here is from genome assembly GCF_963924675.1 of Phocoena phocoena. Lineage (NCBI taxonomy): Eukaryota > Metazoa > Chordata > Mammalia > Artiodactyla > Phocoenidae > Phocoena > Phocoena phocoena. The sequence continues at coordinate 3,540,549 of NC_089225.1, forward strand.
CAAAACTGAGCCCCTGGGAGCTGTGCGAACAAAGAAGAGAAAGGGATATCTCACCCAGCAGCCTCAGAAGCAGTGGATTAAAGCTCCACAATCAACTTGATGTACCCTGCATCTGTGGAATACACGAATAGACAACGAATTATCCCAAATTAAGGAGGTGGACTTTGAGAGAAAGATTTATGATTTTTTCTCCTTTTCCTCTTTTTGTGAGTGTGTATGTGTATGCTTCTGTGAGATTTTGTCTGTATAGCTTTGCTTCCACCATTTGCTCTAGGGTTCTATCTGTCCGTTTTTTGTTTGTTTGTTTTAAAGTTTTTTTTTCTCTTAATAATTACTTTTTTTATTTTAATAACTTTATTATATTTTATCTTACTTTATTTTAATTTACTTTATCTCCTTTTTCTCCTTCCTTCCCTCCCTCCTTCCTTCCTTCCTCCCTCCCTCCCTCCCTCCCTCCCTCCCTCCTTTCTTTCTTTCTTTCTACTTCTACTAATTCTTTCTTGCTAATTTTTCTCCCTTTTATTCTGAGCCGTGTGGATGAAAGTCTCTTGGTGCTGCAACCAGGAGTCAGTGCTGTGTCTCTGAGGTGGGAGAGCCAACGTCAGGACACTGGTCCACAAGAGACCTCCCAGCTCCACATAATATCAAATGGCAAAAATCTCCCAGAGATCTCCATCTCAACACCAGCACACCAGCTTCACTCAACAATGAGCAAGCTACAGTGCTGGACATCCTATGCCAAACAACTAGCAAGACAGGAACACAACCCCACCCATTAGCAGAGAGGCTGCCTAAAATCATAATAAGTCCACAGACACTCCAAAACACACCACCAGATGTGGACGTTTCCAACAGAAAGACAAGATCCAGCCTTATCCACCAGAACACAGGCACTAGTCCCCTCCACCAGGAAGCCTACACAACCCACTGAACCAACCTTAGCCACTGGGGACAGACATCAAAAACAATGGGAACTACAATCCTGCAGCCTGCAAAAAGGAGACCCCAAACACAGTACGATAAGCAAAATGAGAAGACAGAAAAACACACAGCAGATGAAGGAGCAAGATAAAAACCCACCAGACCTAACAAATGAAGAGGAAATAGGCAGTCCACCTGAAAAAGAATTCAGAATAACGATAGTAAAGATGATCCAAAATTTTGGAAATGGAATAGACAAAATGCAAGAAACATTTAACAGGGACCTAGAAGAACTAAAGATGAAACAAACAATGATGAACAACACAGTAAATGAAATTAAAAATACTCTAGATGGGATCAATAGCAGAATAACTGAGGCAGAAGAATGGATAAGTGACCTGGAAGATGAAATAGTGGAAATAACTACTGCAGAGCAGAATAAAGAAAAAAGAATGAAAAGAACAGAGGACAGTCTCAGAGACGTCTGAGACAACATGAAATGCACCAACATTCGAATTATAGGGGTTCCAGAAGAAGAAGAGAAAAAGAAGGGGACTGAGAAAATATTTGAAGAGATTATAGTTGAAAACTTCCCTAATATGGGAAAGGAAATAGTTAGTCAAGTCCAGGAAGCACAGAGAGTCCCATACCAGATAAATCCAAGGAGAAATACACCAATACACATATTAATCAACTGTCAAAAATTAAGTACGAAGAAAACATATTAAAAGCAGCAAGGGAACAACAACAGATAACACTCAAGGGAATCCTGATCTTTCTGCTCTTCTGATCTTTCAGCAGAAACTCTGCAAGCCAAAAGGGACTGGCAGGACATATTTAAAGTGATGAAGGAGAAAAACCTGCAACCAAGATTATTCTACCCAGCAAGGATCTCATTCAGATTTGATGGAGAAATTAAAACCTTTACAGACAAGCAAAAGCAAAAGCAGCCTTACAACAACTGCTAAAGGAACTTCTGTAGACAAGAAACACAAGAGAAGGAAAAGACCTACAATAACGAACCCAAAACAGTTAAGAAAATGGGAATAGGAACATACATATCGATAATTACCTTACATGTAAATGGACTAAATGCTGCCACCAAAAGACATAGGTTGGCTGAATGGATACAAAAACAAGACCCATATATTTGCTGTCTACAAGAGACCCACTTCAGATCTAGAGACACATACAGACTGAAAGTAAGGGGACAGAAAAAGATATTTCATGCAAATGGAAACTAAAAGAAAGCTGGAGCAGCAATTCTCATATCAGACAAAATAGACTTTAAAATAAAGACTATTAGAAGAGATGAAGAAGGACACTACATAATGGTCAAGGGATCAATCCAAGAAGAAGATATAACAATTGTAAATATTTATGCACCCAACATAGGAGCACCTCAATACATAAGGCAAATACTAACAGCCATAAAAGAGGAAATTGACAGTAACACATTCATAGTAGAGGCCTTAACACCCCACGTTCACCAATGGACAGATAATCCAAAATGAAAATAAATAAAGAAACACAAGTTTTAAATGATACATTAAACAAGATGGACTTAATTGATATTTATAGGACATTATAGGCAAAAACAACAGAATACACATTTTTCGCAAGTGCTCATGGAACATTCTCCAGGATACATCATATCCTGGTTTACAAATCAAGCCTTGGTAAATTTAAGAAAACTGAAATTCTATCAAGTATCTTTTCCAACCACAACGCTATGAGACTAGATATCAATTACAGGAAAAGATCTGTAAAAAATACAAACACATGGAGGCTAAACAATACACTACTTAATAATGAAGTGATCACTGAAGAAATCAAAGAGGAAATCAAAGAATACCTAGAAATAAATGACAATGGAGACTCGATGACCCAAGATCTATGGGATGCAGCAAAAGCAGTTCTAAGAGGGAAGTTTATAGCAATACAATCCTAACTTAGGTAACAGGAAACATCTCGAATAAACAACCTAACCTTGCACCTAAAGAAATTAGAGAAAGAAGAACCAAAAACCCCAAAGTTAGCAGAAGGAAAGAAATCATAAAAATCAGATCAGAAATAAATGAAAAAGAAATGAAGGAAATGATAGCAAAGATCAATAAAACTAAAAGCTGGTTCTCTGAGAAAATAAACAAAATTGATAAAGCATTAGCCAGACTCATCAAGAAAAAAAGGGAGAAGACTCAAATCAATAGAATTAGAAATGAAAAAGGAGAAGTAACAGCTGACACTGCAGAAACACAAAAGATCATGAGAGATTACTACAAGCAACTCTATGTCAATAAAATGGACAACCTGGAAGAAATGGACAAATTCTTAGAAATGCACAACCTGCCAAGACTCAATCAGGTAGAAATAGAAAATATGAACAGACAAGTCACAAGCACTGAAATTGAAACTGTGATTAAAAATATTCCAGGAAACAAAAACCCAGGACCAGATGGCTTCACAGGTGAATTATATCAAACATTTAGAGAAGAGCTAACACTTATCCTTCTCAAACTCTTCCAAAATATAGCAGAGGGAAGAACACTCCCCAACTCATTCTTCGAGGCCACCATCACCCTGATACCAAAACCAGACAAGGATGTCACAAAGAAAGAAAACTACAGGCCAATATCACTGATGAACATAGATGCAAAAATCCTCAACAAAATACTAGCAAACAGAATCCAACAGCACATTAAAAGGATCATACAACAATGATCAAGTGGTGTTTATTCCAGGAATGCAAGGATTCTTCAATATACGCAAATCAATCAACGTGATATACCATATTAACAAATTAAAGGAGAAAAACCATATGATCATCTCAATAGATGCAGAGAAAGCTTTTGACAAAATTCAACACCCATTTATGATAAAAACCCTGCAGAAAGTAGGCATAGAGGGAACTTTCCTCAACATAATAAAGGCCATATATGACAAACCCACAGCAAACATCATCCTCAATGGTGAAAAACTGAAAGCATTTCTGCTATGATCAGGAACAAGACACGGTTGCCCACTCTCACCACTCTTATTCAACATAGTTTTGTAAGTATTAGTGACAGCAATCAGACAAGAAAAGGAAATAAAAGGAATCCAAATCGGTAAAGAAGAAGTAAAGCTGTCACTGTTTGCAGGTGACATGACACTATACATAGAGAATCCTAAAGATGCTACCAGAAAACTACTAGAGCTAATCAATGAATTTGGTAAGGTAGCAGGATACAAAATTGATGCACAGAAAGCTCTGGAATTCCTATACACTAATGATGAAAAATCTGAAAGTGAAATCAAGAAAACACTCCCATTTACCATTGCAACTAAAAGAATAAAATATCTAGGAATATACCTACCTAAGGAGACAAAAGACCTGTATGCAGAAAATTATAAGACACTGATGAAATAAATTAAAGATGATACAAATAGATGGAGAGATATACCATGTTCTTGGATTGTAAGAATCAACATTGTGAAAATGACTCTACTACCCAAAGCAATCTACAGATTCAATGTAATCCCTATCAAACTACCACTGGCATTTTTCACAGAACTAGAACAAAAACTTTCACAATTTGTGTGGAAACACCAAAGACTCTGAATAGCCAAAGCAATCTTGAGAACGAAAAATGGAGCTGGAGGAATCAGGCTCCCTGACTTCAGACTATACTACAAAGCTACAGTAATCAAGACAGTATGGTACTGGCACAAAAACAGAAATATAGATCAATGGAACAGGATAGAAGGCCCAGAGATAAACCCATGCACATATGGTCACCTTATCTTTGATAATGGAGGCAGGAATGTACAGTGGAGAAAAGACAGCCTCTTCAATAAGTGGTGCTGGAAAAACTGGACAGGTACATGTAAAAGTATGAGATTAGATCACTCCCTAACACCATACACAAAAATAAGCTCAAAATGGATTAAAGACCTAACTGTAAGGCCCGAAGCTATCATACTCTTAGAGGAAAACATAGGCAGAACACTCTATGACATAAATCACACAAGATCCTTTTTGACCCACCTCCTAGAGAAATGGAAATAAAAACAAAAATAAACAAATGGGACCTAATGAAACTTCAAAGCTTTTGCACAGCAAAGGAAACCATAAACTAGACCAAAAGACAACCCTCAGAATGGGAGAAAATATTTGCAAATGACAAAGGATTAGTCTCCACAATTTACAAGCAGCTTATGCAGCTCAATAACAAAAAAACAAACAACCCAATCCAAAAATGGGCAGAAGACCTAAATAGACATTTCTCCAAAGAAGATATACAGACTGCCAACAAACACATGAAAGAATGCTCAACATCATTAATCATTAGAGAAATGCAAATCAAAACTACAGTGAGATATCATCTCATACCAGTCAGAATGGCTATCATCAAAATATCTAGAAAAAATAAATGCTGGAGAGGATGTGGAGAACGGGGAACCTTCTTGCACTGTTGGTGTGAATGTAAATTGATACAGCCATTGTGGAGAACAGTATGGAGATTCCTTTAAAAACTACAAATAGAACTACCATATGATCCAGCCATCCCACTACTGGGCATATACCCTGAGAAAACCATAATTCAAAAAGAGTCATATACCAAAATGTTCATTGAAGCTCCATTTACAATAGCCCGGAGATGGAAAGAACCTAAGTGTTCATCATTGGGTGAATGGATAAAGAAGATGTGGCACATATATACAATGGAATATTTCTCAGCTATAAAAAGAAGCGAAATTGAGCTCTTTGTAATGAGGTGGATAGATTTAGAGTCTGTCATACAGTGTGAAGTAAGTCAGAAAGAGAAAGACAAATACCGTATGCTAACACATATATGGAATATAAGAAAAAAAAAGGTCATGAAGAACCTAGGGGTAAGACACGAATAAAGACACAGACCTACTAGAGAATGGACTTGAGGATATGAGGAGGGGGAAGGGCAAGCTGTGACAGCGAGACAGAGGCATGGACATATATACACTTCCAAACGTAAGGTAGATAGCTAGTGGGAAGCAGCCGTATAGCACAGGGAGATCAGCTTGGTGCTTTGTGACTGCCTGGAGGGGTGGGATAGGGAGGGTGGGAGGGAGGGAGACGAAAGAGGGAAGAGGTATGGGAACATATGTATATGTATACCTGATTCAGTTTGTTATAAAGCAGAGACTAACACACCATTGTAAAGAAATTATACTCCAATAAAGATGTAAAAAAAAAAGCATGGAAATATAGAATTTTTATAGTATATTGTGGGTGGCTTCCAATTATTTTTCAATAAATGTTTTGTATGAATAACCCCCCAAACTAAAAAACTTTAGAGTCAACTTCTCAACTTCCTTCAAAACCCTGTTGGGATTTTGTTTGGAATTTTTTGAATCTGTAGCTCAGTTTGGAGAAAACCAATCTCTTTGTAATATTGAATCTTCTTGTTCATGAGCACATTTTATCTCCATTTAGTCCCATCTTCTTTATTTTCTGTATGATTTTCTCCATATAAGTCTTTAAATATCTTTTGTTAGATTTAGCCCTTGTGCCTTATATGTTTTATCTCTGTTGTAATGGCATATATATATATTTTAAATTACATATATATTTTTTTGGCTGTGTAGCTTGTGGGATCTTAGTTCCCTGGCCAGAGACTGAACAAAGGCCCTGGCAGTGAAAGTGCAGAGTCCTAATCACTGGACCACCAGGGAATTCTCCCAAAATTACATTTTGAACTGCTTGTTGTTGGTATAAAGAAGTACAACTGTTTTTCATTTTTTATTTTCACCACCACTTTGAAAAAGTATTATATTTGTAAAATTTTATCTGAAGATTTCTTTTTTAAAATATAGGTAGTTATACAAGTTGTCAAAAGAATTTTCTTTCTTCCTTTTCAATCTCTATAGTTTTAAATTTTATTTTCTTGCCTTTCTGGCTTGTCTATAGTATAAAACTGAATATAAAAGAGTATAGTGGCAACCTGGTCTTATTCCTGATTTTAAAGGGGAAGCTATGAATGTGTCGCCCTGAAGTATAATGTTTGCTGTAGGGTTTTTGGTAGATGAGCCTTTTGGGCCAAGGAAGTTCCCTTCTATTCCAATTATGATAAGAGTGATACTAAATAGTTTTAGGGACTTTATAAAATGCTTACCCCTGCATTTAATAAGATAATAGTTTTCCTCCTTTTATCTATTATGTAGATTTTGTTTTCATTTTCTGCTCTTGGACTAACTTTGTGTTTCTGGGACAGACCCAATTTGGTCAAAATGAATGAACATTTTTTTTGTCATTTATGTTCATAGGTAAAATCATTCTACAAATTTCCTCTTTTTTTCCTGTTCTTGCCTGGTTGGATATCCAGGTTTTCGCTGCCTCATCAAATGAGTTGTGTCCCCCTTTCTGCTCTCTGGAAGTGTTGGCATGGGACTAGAAGGCCCTTCTACCTGCCTTCTCTGTGGGTCTCAGCCCTCAGACTCTGTGTGGGTGTGCAGGGCAGGCAGCCCTTCTCAGAGATGCCACAAGCTCTCTCTCCTCTCCCTTTGGTTTCCTTTCTTCCCTCAATTTGGGAAATAATTTCCCCTGTGGGAGAGAGGATTTGCTCTGAACTCTCTCATATTCTTCTGAACCTCTTGTTCCTTTCCTGAGCTTAAGTTTTTGAAATGCCTAAGTCAAGACTGTAACTCCTGTTACCTGTGGGATGCTTCCCTCAGTTGTCAGGCAGAGAGCCAGGCGGGGGTACAAAGAACTCTGAGGAGTGAAACCTCAGTTAGCATCTTAGAATGGAATTCCACGACAGAGGCACAATCTCTCAGCTTACTTGTGCTACGGTGGGGGGGATTTGTGCCTAGATCTACTTGAACCTGAAGACCTTGCTTTTTCCTTTCTCCTTGCTGCTTCTTTACACAGACCCCTGCTCCTGGCCAGCAGCTGTGTCCTTGGCCTCTGGCAATGATTCTACAGCTGACAGAGGCCAGGATTGCTTGTCTCTCACCTTCTCCACCTCCCTGATGCCCTCTCAGGAATTTGTGTCTGGGGAAAAGTGTAAGCCCCAGACAGAAAATAAACTATCTGTACTACCAAGGGCCCTGTCTGTGTTCTGCTCAGGGGAGGGGAGCCCTGGGCAATGAAGGGCCCTGAGAGCCTGGAGACCAGGATCCTGTCCTGGGTCCAGCACAGACAGCTGTGTGGTCTTGGTCAAGCCCCTCTGTCCACTAGGATCTTTGTTGCCACATCAGTAGAGGAAGGGGTTTGACCAAGTGTTCTTGGTGGGTCCCTCTCATAGTGCACTCACTGTATATAAAGTACTCAGGGGAAAATAAACTTGATTCTTTTAAAAATAAACACAATTAAGAACTCAGGCCAGAGCCGGGATTTCTAGATAGTAATATTAACAGCTGACATTTATTGAGTGCTTATTACAGACCTGACACTCTTCTAAGTACTTTGCGTGATTGAAATGTGTCATCCTCTCAAAAGCCTTGTGAGGTAAGTATTATTATCAGCATTCCTGTTTTACAGATAAGAAAGTGGAGACTTCGAAGGGTTGAGGGGCATCCCCCTAGGTCACCCAGCCAGTAGGTGGTAGATCCAGATTTGAACCCAGGACTCTGGTACCAAAGCCTGCAGGCTTTGTATCCATGCCAATTTAATTCAGTCTATGTTTATTGAGTGCTTAGAATGTGCAAAGAACTGTGTGGAAAACAATGATATGACTTATATATCTTAAATATTAGTGGAGGAAATGCACATTAACAACTAACCATAAGACAACAGCCTGCAATAAGTAATTACAGATTTGTAATTCTCACTGCGTGATGGGGAAAGGAGGCCAGGTTTAAGAAAGGACATAGTGGGTAAGTAGGATGAAAAAGTTAACTTCTCGTTATCAGGCAAAATTGTCAGGCTTGGATTCAAACAGATTCCTGAGTGTTCCTTCAGAGAGAGCTGAGCTGGCCATGGTTAGCGCTGAGGAGGGCCAGCTTCTATGGGATACAGCTTTAACTTCCTATTGGCCAGGCCACTCACGTTTTTGTAGGGAGAGAGGGTAACTTGTAGACACTGACAGCAATACAAATGATTCTTGTTTGTGGCAATACAAATGAGTTTTTTTCCAGTAGAGTTTATAAATCTCTGTAAGTCAATTTCATTTGAACCATTTTCAGCATCTGATTCTCATATAATTAATGAGTTAAATGAAATCTTTAGAAAGTGTTTATTTTCTATTTGTATAAGAAGCATGGTTTTACCATTTTAAAGGCTATATTTTAACACTGTGAATATTTTCAAACATATATTCAAAGCATCGAGATTAGCGTAACGAATTCCCACGCACCAGCCTCCAGATGCCACACGGCATGGACACAGCTGTGAGAGCTGTATGTATTTAGTTCACTTAATTTGCTCACTCTCTCCATGGAGCAGGTGCAATTGTTACTCCACTTTATAGAGAATGAAACTAAACCACGAAGAGGGAAAGTGACATGTCCAGGATGCCACAGCTGACACAGGCAGAGCTGGGATTTGTCTCTGGAGCCCTGGTTGTCAATCACTGCTATCTGAGCAGACTTCAATCCTGGAGGATCACTGGAGCTAGTATGTGGCTGTGCATTTTGAGGCTTCAGGAAGGTGATGTTGTGTGTGGACTCCATTAACACTTTCCCTCACACCCAGAATGAGGACCTCTGGATGGCTTTAGGAAATGCCGCACTGAACCCAGCTGAGTAAAGCCAGGTCAGCACAGCATGGGCTCTAAGCTCAGACCACACTGAGTGAGATCTGCCACCTAACAGCTGTATAACTCTGGACATGTCACTTCCCCCAGGGGCCCAGTGACCTCCTAACAGCTCACAACAGCCAGCCGGATGGAAAAGGTTGGCTTGTGTGACGATCCTGCAACTGGTGGGCATTACTTTCCCTTTCTCCAACTCTTGTCTTTCTGGCTTGTTGGCTGCGTGGTGGTGGGGGACTGAGCCTGTCCATGAGTCTGATGGTGGGGCGCTGACCCCATCTATGAGTCTGATGGTGGGGGGCTGCCCCTGTCCACAGGTGGTGTCACAGGTGGCCAAGAAGTCCACCCACACTGATCCCTGAGGAGTGGAAGCCTGGAAGCCCTGCTCCCTGAAAATGAAGGATCCTCCCTGGTCACCAGGACAGGGGTGTCCGACTTGGGCCTCTGACAGATTTTATTGCTCAAACAGGCCTACAGCCCTGTTGGAGAGGGGCCAGAATGAGAGGGAAAGTTAGATTTTATATATCTAAACAGGTTGTTCTTAGAACAAAAAAAAACAAAAACTTAACTAAAAGCAAAAGGAAGCGTTCTGGCTCTGTGCCTGTGGGAGGCTTGCAGAGGTCACGGGGCAGGAAATCCAGTTCCCTTTGGAGTCCAGAGACTTCCAGCAGGCAAGGGTCACAGTCCTGGAGCCGGGCCAGGTCTCTGTCCTCTGGCCTCTGCTCTAATGCTAGCATCCCCATGTTACTTGCAAGGGAGCTCAAGGCACACGTTGTCCGTGTTGATGTGTCTTTCCTTGCTCCAGGGTTCTGCTGAGGTGCTCATGAACTGCCTGTGCTTGTGGTGTGGCCCCAGTTAACCCTCCAGCAGAGCTGTGAGGTGCACCTTCCACAGGCTGGAAGGCAGGGGAGGCCAGGGCTCTGGCTTGCATGGCTGTAAAAGGAAGGGCCAAGATTTGAATCCAGGTTTTCTGGTTTGGAGCACACGTTTCTTTGCTTTTCAAATTCCCCTTAAATTAACTCAGTTTTCTTATCTGTCAGTTGAGCTCTGTGGCAAAAACCCCTTTACTGATAAAATGCAGATGAATGATTTGAAGTGCAACAGGGTTGTCAGAGCAAGGCCAGATGTGCTGGGCCTTCTCGGGGCCAGGTGATCATTTATGATTCTTCCATATTACCCTGGAAAGGGATGTCAGCTCAGAGCCGGGCATCAGGTGTCTATGTCTTTGTGGTGGGGAGAGACACAGTGAAAGAGTTGAGAACAAACTGCAGGTCTGGGAACTATGGGTTTAGAGAGGGCAGGGGAGGAGGAAAGAGGAGGAAGAGGCTGGGTGGAGGATGGCTGGAGGCTTATCTCAGGAAACTCGGCAGAGGGATTGGGGCCTGGACAAAGGACTAGCTTCCAGGACCATTTCTGTGGAGACAAAGGCTCAGAGAAGGGGTCCTAAGGCTTGGAGAGGAAATGTAGAGCCATGGTAGGCAGTGTGGACATTCAGGTGGAAATAGGCCTTGTTGAGACCCTGTGTATTAGGGGAGCTGTTCCCTGCTCTTCTAACTTGAGAAGCCCAGTTCTCCATAATGACGAGGATGAAGGTGATAATCAACATTTACCGACTTCCTACGAGCTGAGAACTCTAAGCACCTTAAGTGTGGTAGGTCCATCAATTCTCACAATGGTTCTGAAAAATAGGCACTATTAACCACCACGAGGGACAGACAAGGGCAGAGAAAAGATCAATAATTTGCTCAAGGTCAGGTCACACAGGTCATGGTGAGGAGCTGGGATGTGAACCTGGTAGTCCAACTTCAGAGTCCACTCTGGGGTGTGATGCCACACCGCCTCTTTCTCTCCAATAGCTAGATCGTGTCCACCGTCCGTGTCTTACATCAACAGCAGTCTCTGGAGGGACTCCTTCAACCTGGAGCTCTGGAAGGGATAGCAATGAGATGGAACAGAAATGGGTGAGAACCATCATGGGGGACAGTGCAAGAGCACAAAGGACTTACAGCCGGTAGTCACGGTGGTTGGCAGCTTCTTACGTGACCCCCATCCCTTGCCTCCTGGTGCTAAGCCCTCATGTCATCTCTTCCCCTAGTGATCCACTTCTAAACAATAGACTATGTCAGGATGATGGGATGTTACCCCCAAGATTAGTTTATAAGAAAACTGTGGCTGTCTTGGACTCTCCTCTCTGTTTCTCTCTGTCCTCTTCCTCAGTCTTAGATCACTTGTACTGGGGAAGCCAGCTTCCTTGTGAGCAACGCTGTGGAGAGACCCATGAACCTTGATAAGGAACTGAGTCCTCAGTCCAGCAGCCCGGGAGGAAGTGAAGCTTGCCAACAACCATGTGAGTGACCCTGGAGCTGGGCTGCCTCACCCCCTGTCACCACAGCTGAACATTTAGATGAGATCACAAGATGAAACCAATAGCTTAACTGTGACCTCATCAGAGACCTCGGGTCTGAGATGCCCAGATAAGCCATGCCTGAATTCCTGACCTGCAGAAATTGTGAGATCATACTTGCTTGTTGTTTTAAGCTGCTAAGTTTTGGGATAGTTTGTTAGGCAGAAATAAGTAACTAATACACTTCCTACTCTTAAGAACCTGCCAATCCACTCTAAGTAGGGGGAACATATAATTAATCACCTTAACTGGAACAATTCTGAGAATAAAATTATGCTGGAATGACAGGCATAAATTTGGACCATCCTTTTGTGCAAATCAGGGCATATAGAACATAAGGAATACGTGTGGCATGTTAGAATTCTCCTGAGGTCCTTTCATGTTCCACATGCTCCCTACCTGGCCTGGAGGTGCTGGGTGCCAACGTCTTGCTTCTGAAGCATCAGAGCTAGATCTTGGCTTTCTTTATTTTACACATGCCCCTGGCCTGGCCTCTGAGGGCTTAGAACTTTTCACCTGATTGCCACGGCTGGTTTGCTCTCCTACAATTCTCTGTGCACTGAATGCTAGGTCTGTCTGTCTGTTAGGATTTAGAATGGCTGGGGATGGGAAGCTCTTTATCCCTCTGTCTGTGCCATGGGAGTGACATTTGAGGCAAGGAAGACCTCCATCCTGCCTAAAGTCCAAGCCAAGAGCGGGTTTCCCATTCCTGGAAATGTGGCTCCAGTGGTCCTGGTGAAAGATGAGCTTATGTGGGAGCAGAGAACCTAAATTCAGGAGGAATTACGGCAAGAATGTTTGTGAACCGGAGTTGGAGGACCATTTATGATGAGCCCCTCTTGCCATCTCATAGCAGCTTCTTCTTGTTCTCTTGCTTCTGAACTGGCCTCTTAGCCCAAATTCCAGAAGGGACCATTCTGATTGCTTTAGAAAATTAACTAATTCCTTGTGTATCAGGTCCTTATGAGCAGACCAGCTTGGGGATAGATGATAACTTATTGATTGGCCACCTTTGGGCAAAGATGCCAACTCAGGTGCACAGAACAACTACCCCTTGGCAACAAGCAGCCCAACGTTGCTTCCTTGAGCAGGGGCTGAAGGTGGGGCCCAATCAGCTGAAATGGGACACTGGTTATGGTCCCTTGAGTCTCTTCCAGAAGCAGCAGGGTGACTTGGCCACATTGTCATTTCAACTACGTCTTGGGGTGTCTTCTGTCCTGGAGCATCCTCACAATCACTCTGACAGGTTGTGCACTGGTAGTATTTTTCCATCTGATTCTCTTGCTATTCTGAACTCTGTGGTGGCAGGAAGCAAAAATGATTCCTAAGAGACTTCACAGTGGTGGACCCCTCATGTCAAGGGTGGTGATTGAGACACAATTGCATTTAAAAATGCTGATTTGTGTCCATCTGATATGACATCTGTGGGTCTGTTTATCCTCACACTGTGAAGAATCAAGGAATCACAGTTGGCCAGAAAGCACTGGGGTGTGCTCCACCTTTGGGCTCCATCCACCTTTCGAGACCTCTTGCAGAAGCTTCTCCTTGGCCATTGCTAAAGTTCTTTTCTGGAGAACCCACTTCCTTTGGGCAGTGCTTGCTGACTCCCTGTTAATTATACATTAAAAGGGATGGAGATAAATTGATTTCTGTGTCAGACACTCTTGCTCCCATTGCAAAATTGCTTTAAAAGGCCATAAAACATGAACTTTTGGTAGATCTTTGGAAGACAAGCATACAGGGAAATGTTATTTTACCGTCTCAGTTATTAATGCTGTTTTTAAAATGATCACTGACCAGGGCCCAATTCAGTTTCTCTTAAGTGTCTACTTGAAGTGTCTAATTGAACCTCTTCAAGGAATTTAATCGTGGGACACTTGCAACTTATTTCCATACTCAAACAGTAGCAAATTATCTTCCTTTGGATCACTCTGTTAAGTAATTTCATATAGGTATCCAAAAAACACATTGAAAGAAATTTGGAAATGTTTCAGGTGGAGAATTTACATCTTTCTTGGAATAAGATTAATAAGAAGCTGAAAAATGAATCCATGTTCATTGGAGATTTTTTAAAAAATTTAATTTATTTACTTTGGCTGTGCTGGGTCTTCATTGCTGCGTGCGGGCTTTCTCTAGTTGCGGCGAGCAGGGGCTACTCTTCGTTGCTGTGCATGGGATTCTCATTTCAGTGGCTTCTCTTGTTGTGGAGCACAGGCTCCAGGCATGAGGTCTTCAGTAGTTGTGGCATGAGGGCTCAGTAGTTGTGGCTCATGGGCTCTAGAGTGCAGGCTCAGTAGTTGTGGCGCACGGGCTTAGTTGCTCTGTGGCATGTGGGATCTTCCCGGACCAGGAGCCTGGGAGAAATCCAGGCATCTTTTCCAGGCCAGCACTTTTGCTCACATCTGATTGTCCAGGCTGTGCCACATGACCTCACCTTGCCTGAATAGAGCCAGGGACATTCTTCTTTCACAGTCATTGGCTACTCCCAGAAGAAGGGGAAAAGACTTGGGGTGGATAATTCCCAGTGACTCACTCTGGCTTTAGGCAGTGAGAGGGCTGGGGTAGAGGAACATCCTGGGTAGTAGGCAGGGGTGGATAGGGGAGAATCTTATGTGATTTAGGCTAAGAAACTTCACTTTTTCCTGCAGCCAGCAGTTGTCAAACTGGGTCTTATAGATGCTAGGTCTCTGCAGCGATGCCTTGCACATATGGCAAAAGATTGATTTGAATTACTTTTTAAAAATATAAGTTTCAGGTGTACAGCACTATAATTTGACATCTGTATACACTACAGAGTGATCACTACCACAGTAGAATTACCATCCATCACCATACATAAGGTTGACCCCCCTCACCTATTTCACCCACTTCCCATCCCCCTTCCACTCTGGTAACCACTAATCTGATCTCTGTATCTATGAGTTTTTTATTGTTAGTTAGTTTGTTTTTTTTTAGATTCCACATATGAGTGAAATCATGTGAATTACTTAAAAAAGGATTTAAAATGATTTGAAAAGCTACTCAAATGTGTGGTGTATCATTTATATTTCTTTATTCACAGCCAAGAGAAGCTGACTCTGCAAATAAACACAATGACTGCTGGTTGCCTATGGCAGTGATTTTGAAACTTTTAGTTAAAGCAACAAAACCTCCTTTCAAACCAAAGATGACATGGTGCCTCAAAAAATAAGATGGATAGAAGGCATATTTTAAAAACTATGTGGATTTGATAATTTTTTATCTATTATAAGGTTGATGACTTAGGGAAAGAATAGGAAGATAAGGAAGGAAGATAAAAGGGAGCAGGGAAGCAGTTACAAGGTTGCTGCAATGGCGAGAGATGATAGTGGCTCAGATGAAGGTAAAGATGAAATTGAAATAATTTGAGGTAAATTTTGGCTTCAGAGCCCCTTGGTTCTAGTTGATGGATTGGATGTGGGTAAATAGGGTGGAAAAGAGAACACCAGGATGACTCCTGGGATTTTGGCTTGAGCAACTAGGTGGATTCAGGTACTAGTTATTGAGATGAAGGGTGGAACACACTTACCTTTCTGAAGTACGATGAAGGATGTCACTAATCATATGAGCTGTTGGGGCAGTCATGGGAGGTAATTGTGAGGAGTGACAGAGAATAGAACATCAGAATAATCCTGATAAGGAATTATGAGAAACAGGACAGTAGGGTAAGCTCAATGTAACTACGGCTACAAACAGAATAATGTCTGTTTACTAATAGTGGGATGATGGATAAGAATTGTAGCTTTGATTACAATTTATATCAATAGAGCCCCAAATCCACCATAGCTATGTAGACACTTGCTGGCTACCTGAATGCCTTTGAGATTTTTTTCTAAATGATAGAATTATTTAATTCTCTATTATGAATTGGTGTGTTCCTTTGGGTCTTGTCTTCTTTTTTTGCCCTCGAAAGTTTGGTGACAAGGATGGGAATGAGCCTTTCCACTGGGCCAATTCTCATTCACTGTTGGAGGGTTAGTGGACACCTTTAATCAGGTAAATGGCCCTGCCTGTTTGCTGAAAAAGTCTTTCTTCAACACTTTGGCTCAGTAAATACACCATTTAATCAATTTCACTGTTGTAGCTTACAGCAAAATATATCATAATCATGTGGGAAACAATATCTTTTCTCTATCTCAAATACAGGGAATAGAACCTGTAATTAGAGAACTAGAAAAACAGAGAATAATAAGGGAAGGACATTTTGCTTCTAATGCCCCATATTATCTGTGAAAAAGGAAGGAAAATTTGATAAGGAGGGTCAACCATGTATAGATTTGTATAAGATCTGAGAGAAATAAATATGTTTTTGTTTTCTCTGACACCTAAAGTACAGACCCTGCCACTATCCTAACCTCTGTATTAGGTGAGCTAAATATTTTTCTGTAATGGACTTATGTTCATCTTTCTTTTCTATGCCTTTAGCGAAGGAGTCAAGGTGTTTCTTTGTGTTTACTTAGGGAGGCTTTCAATATTTGTGGCGATGGATTCCCATGAATTCAGGTATTTGCCTAATATATTCTCCTGGTATTAACAAGAGAACTCAGATAATTCTTTCCCACCTTCGGGGTCCATGCTAATTCACTCTATGGATGACTCATTGATAGCTAACACTTTCTGTGCCTGTAAAAGAAGATATTTCAGCTTTACTAAAATTTTAGCCTCTCAAGGACATTAGCCTCCCTAGATAATTTGCAGTATTGTTGAACTGAAGTCAAGTATTTGGGATATTTGTTATTAGCTGATAGGTGGAAAACACTTTCATCCCCAAATCATCCTATTTTACAAACGAAGTGACCCACCATGAGAAACAAGTCCTCCATGTTGAAGGTCCCTGCCTTCTCTGATACGCTCAGCCGCTTACAGAGGTGGTACAGCAAAAGCATCACTCATGCTTACTTACTGTGGTCCAAAAAATCTAAAGAAGGTTTCCAACTCTGCAAGTATCCATTGTTTTCCCACCTGTGTTAGAAGTTCCTCATTGACAGACTGCTCCATCTTTTCTGTAGGAGAACTAGGGGGCTGCTGGTGGTACGCTTACTCAAAATTTATGCTTACCCAAATTAACCTCTTGTCTACCTGTGAAACTGCACACCTCAGATGGGAGTCGAACCCACAATCACACCTCAGATGGGATTTGAACCCATAATCTTCCAACTGAAACCACACAACTCATCTCAGGACTTAATAAAGCTTCTGTCTTGGTGCAGAAGGAGTTCAGCAAGAGGCAAAGTGTTAGGCAAGAAGCATATTTGTTAATATAGGATGCTTGTGAAGGATACAAGCAGGAAGGCAAGGGGGCTCTGCCCCAAGAACTAAGTGGGCTACATTTTTATAATCAAAGGAAAAGTAGGGAGGGAGAGAAGACCGCCTTTGTCTTCTTCCTTCATAAAGATGTTGTAGGAAAATGAAGCATGAGAGGATGGTCATGTCCCAGGTCTTGGGCATGCCAAGTGAGGGTCCATGGCTTTACACAGGAAAGAATACAAGAGCGAGCCAGAGTAAACTGAAAGCAGAGATACACATTCCATAGGCAGAGAGATTGTGCACCCAAGGTGTGAGATGGTTCGTTTTTATGGGCTGGGTAATTCCATAGGCTAACAAGTTGGGGGGATTATTCCAATTATTTTGGGCAAGGGTGGGGATTTCCAGGTTTTGGGCCACACCCACTTTTTGGCCTTTTATGGTGGGCCTCAGAACTGTCATGGTGCTGGTGGGTGTGTCGTTTAGCTAATGTATTACAATGAGCGTATAATGAGGCTCAAAGTTCATTGGAAGTTGAATTTTCTGCCATCTTGGACCTAGTAGGTTCTAACCAGTTTATGTCATATGCTCAATGGCTGTGTCATTCTTTTAAAGGTTGTGCCCTGCCCCCTTCCCTCCTGTCTCACCTGCATGTGCTCTGGATGCTGGGTTGTTCAGGGGCCGCACTAGTAGCCCTTCTACTTGAGAAGTGTGCAGCTGTGGCTCTGGGACATTAACTTCCTTGTGTGAATCCAGCTCTTACTGCTGTTTTCCAAGTCCCCATGAGACAGCACTTGTCAGTGGGTTGCAGGCCTTATTGTCTAATCCTAATGTGATGCTACACAGCGGTAAACTCTGAAACCCAGCTGCCCTGCTGCCAGCTCCTGACCAGATGTGTGAACGTGACCACCTCACAGCCACAGAGGAAGATCCTGTCTCAGTCTGATTCATCTCACATTCTTATTCCCAGTGTTGACTTATATTGTTCACTGATGGATCTTGTGTGAGAGACACACAGGGAAATATGTGTCATATGTAATAATCAGTCCTTGTGGGATTTAGAGGCTTATATCCTCCCAAACATAAAATCAGCCCAAGCTCTGGAACTCATAAGCTGTTAGATGAGCTGTTAAATTAGCCACTGGTCTTAATGTGAATATCTATACTGATAGTAAATATGTGTTTGGGTCTGTCATGTTAGGAAGCAAATGAAAAGAAGAGAGGTTTTCTAACATTAATGGGAACTAAATATCACAGGGGAGACTAATTGTTGATTTGCTAAAGTCATTAAAACTTCACCAGCACATTACCGTAACTCATACCAGCTCTACCCAGGCTGAATGAGGGGTGGGGAGGCACTGGATGCTAACCAAATATTTAGTGTTTTGTAGGCCTGAAGCCATTCAAGCCTGCAGGGTGGGGACAGGAACAGGGGTAAATAGAAGAAATGTAAAGAAAGCACTTGGTGCTGACTGGAGGGTAAAGGAGAAGGGAAGGAAGCATCTAGCAAAGTGCCTAGACTTTTGGACTGGGCGGCTGGGTGAATAGATGTGACATTCACCATTTATGGAAACACTGGAAGAGGGTGCAGGTTTGTAGGACTCATTTATGGTCACATTGAATTTAAGGTGGTTGTGTAAGTAAACGTTGATGTCACTCTGGATGATGACAGAAGTTGGATGTGCTGCAGGAGAGGGAAATGTCACGCCCCAGGACTTGTGTGACTGGGAAGGATTGGTGAGTGAGGGGCTTTGTCTTCCTGCAGAAAAGAATTCAAGAGTGAGCCAAAGTAAAGTGACAGTGGATTTATTTAGAGATACACACTCCACAGACAGAATGTCATCCATCTCAGAAAGTGGGAGCAGCCCCAGGGCATGGGGCTGTTGGTTTTTATGTGCTGAGTAATTTTATATGCCAAAGAGCAGGAGGAATATTCTTGCTATTTTGGGGAAGAGTGGAGATTCCAAGGGGTTATTGGGCCATTGCCACTTTTTAAAAAAATTTTAATTTTATTTATTTTTTTATACAGCAGTTTCTTATTAGTCACGTATTTTATACATATTAGTGTATATATGTCAATCCCAATCTCCCAATTCATCACCCCCCAACCGCCTCTGCTTTCCCCCCTTGGTGTTCATACGCTTGTTCTCTACATCTGTGTCTCAATTTCTGCCCTGCAAACTGGTTCATCTGCACCATTTTTCTAGGTTCCACATATATGCGTTAATATATGATATTTGTTTTTCTCTTTCTGACTTACTTAACTCTGTATGACAGTCTCTAGATTCATCCAACTAACTACAAATAACTCAATTTCATTCTTTTTTATGGCTGAGTAATATTGCATTGTATGTATGTACCATATCTTCTTTATCCATTCACGTGTTGACAGACATTTTGGTTGCTTCCATGACCTGGCTATTGTAAAGAGAGCTGCAATGAGCATTTTGGTACATGACTCTATATGAATTATGGTTTTCTCAGGGTATATGCCCAGTAGCGGGATTGCTGGGTTGTATGGTAGTTCTATTTGTACTTTTTAAGGAACCTCCATACTGTTTTCCATAGTGGCTGTATCAATTAACTCCCAACAACAGTGCAAGAGGATTCCCTTTTCTCCACACCCTCTCCAGCATTTATTGTTTGTAGATTTTTTGATGATGGCCATTCTGACCGGTGTGAGATGATACCTCATTGTAGTTTTGATTTACATTTCTCTAATGATTAGTGATGTTGAGCATTCTTTCATGTGTTTGTTGGCAATCTGTATATCTTCTTTGGAGAAATGTCTATTTAGGTCTTCTGCCCATTTTTGGTTTGGGGTGTTTGTTTTTTTGTTATTGAGCTGCATGAGCTGCTTATAAATTTTGGAGATGAATCCTTTGTCAGTTGCTTCAATTGCATATATTTTCTCCCATTCTGAGGGTTGTCTTTTGGTCTTGTTTATGGTTTCCTTTGCTGTGCAAAAGCTTTGAAGTTTCATTAGGTCCCATTTGTTTATTTTTGTTTTTATTTCCATTTCTCTAGGAGGTGGGTCAAAAAGGATCTTACTGTGATTTATGTCATAGAGTGTTCTGCCTATGTTTTCCTCTAAGATTTTGATAGTGTCTGGCCTTACATTTAGGTCTTTAATCCATTTTGAGTTTATTTTTGTGTATGGTGTTAGGGAGTGTTCTAATCTCATACTTTTACATGTACCTGTCCAGTTTTCCCAGCACCACTTATTGAAGAGGCTGTCCTTTCTCCACTGTACATTCCTGCCTCCTTTATCAAAGGTAAGGTGACCATATGTGCATGGGTTTATCTCTGGGCTTTCTATTCTGTTCCATTGACCTATATTTCTGTTTTTGTGCCAGTACCATACTGTCTTGATTACTGTAGCTTTGTAGTATAGTCTGAAGTCAGGGAGCCTGATTCCTCCAGCTCCATTTTTTGTTCTTAAGATTGCTTTGGCTATTAGGTGTCTTTGGTGTTTCCATACAAATTGTGAAAGTTTTTGTTCTAGTTCTGTGAAAAATGCCATTGGTACTTTGATAGGGATTGCATTGAATCTGTAGATTGCTTTGGGTAGGAGAGTCATTTTCACAATGTTGATTCTTCCAATCCAAGAACATGGTATGTCTCTCCATCTATTTGTATCATCTTTAATTTATTTCATCAGTGTCTTATAATTTTCTGCATACAGGTCTTTTGTCTCCTCAGGTAGGTTTATTCCCAGATATTTTATTCTTTTTGTTGCAATGGTAAATGGGAGTATTTTCTTAATTTCACTTTCAGATTTTTCATCATCAGTGTATAGGAATTCCAGAGATTTCTGTGCATTAATTTTGTATCCTGCTACTTTACCAAATTCATTGATTAGCTCTAGTAGCTTTTTGGTAGAATCTTTAGGATTCTCTATGTATAGTATCATGTCATCTGCAAACAGTGACAGCTTTACTTCTTTTTACCGGTTTGGATTCCTTTTATATCATTTTCTTCTCTGATTGCTGTGGCTAAAGCTTCCAAAACTATGTTGAATAAGAGTGGTGAGATTGGGCAACCTTGTCTTATTCCTGATCTTAGTGGAAATGCTTTCAGTTTACATCATTGAGGACAATGTTTGCTGTGGGTTTGTCATATATGGCCTTTATTGTCCTGAGGAAATTTCCCTCTATGCCTACTTTCTGGAGGGTTTATATCATAAATGAGTATCGAATTTTGTCAAATGCTTTCTCTGCATCTATTGAGATGATCACATGGTTTTTCTCCTTCAATTTGTTAATATGGTGTATCACGTTGATTGATTTGCGTATATTGAAGAATCCTTGCATTCCTGGAATAAACACCACTTGATCATTGTTGTATGATCCTTTTAATGTGCTGTTGGATTCTGTTTGCTAGTATTTTGTTGAGCATTTTTGCATCTATGTTCATCAGTGATATGGCCTGTAGTTTTCTTTCTTTGTGACGTCCTTGTCTGGTTTTGGAATCAGGGTGATCGTGGCCTTGTAGAATGAGTTTGTGAGTGCTCCTCCCTGTGCTATATTTTGGAAGAGTTTGAGAAGGATAGGTGTTAGCTCTTCTCTAAATGTTTGTTAGAATTCGCCTGTGAAGCCATCTGGTCCTGGGCTTTCGTTTGTTGGAAAATTTTTAATCACAGTTTCAATTTCATTACTTGTGATTGGTCTGTTCATATTTTCTATTTCTTCCAGGTACGGTCTAGGAAAGTTATACCCTTCTAAGAATTTGTCCATTTCTTCCAGGTTGTCCATTTTATTGGCATACTGTTGCTTGTAGTAGTCTCTTAGGATGCTTTGTATTTCTGCGGTGTCTGTTGTAACTTCTCTTTTTTCATTTCTAATTCTATTGATTTGAGTCTTCTCCCTTTTTTTCTTCATGAGTCTGGCTAATGGTTTATCAATTTTGTTTATCTTCTCAAAGAACCAGCTTTTAGTTTTGTTGATCTTTGCTATCGTTTCCTTCTTTTGTTTTTCATTTATTTCTGATCTGATTTTTATGATTTCTTTCCTTCTGCGAACTTTGGGGTATTTTTGTTCTTCTTTCTCTAATTGCTTTAGGTGCAAGGTTAGGTTGTTTATTCGAGATGTTTCCTGTTTCTTAAGGTAGGATTTTATTGCTCTAAACTTCCCTCTTAGAACCGCTTTTGCTGCATCCCATAGTTTTTGGGTCGTCGTGTCTCCATTGTCATTTGTTTCTAGGTTTTTAAAAATTTCCTCTTTGATTTCTTCAGTGATCACTTCGTATTAAGTAGTGTATTGTTTAACCTCCATGTGTTTGTATTTTTTACAGATCGTTTCCTGTAATTGATATCTAGTCTCATAGCATTGTGGTCGGAAAAGATACTTGATACAATTTCAATTTTCTTAAATTTACCAAAGCTTAATTTGTGACCTAAGATGTGATCTATCCTGGAGAATGTTTCATGAGCACTTGAGAAAAATGTGTATTTTGTTGTTTTTGGATGGAATGCCCTATAAATATCAATTAAGTCCATGTTGTTTAATGTATCATTTAAAGCTTATATTTCCTTATTGATTTTCTGTTTGGATGATCTGTCCATTGGTGTAAGTGAGGTGTTAAAGTCCCCCACTATTATTGTGTTACTGTTGATTTCCTCTTTTATAGCTGTTAGCAGTTGCATTATGTATTGAGGTGCTGCACTGTTGGGTGCATATATATTTATAATTGTTATATATTCTTCTTGGATTGATCCCTTGATCATTATGTAGTGTCCTTCCTTGTCTCTTGTAGCATTGTTTATTTTAAAGTGTATTTTTTTTCTGATATGAGTATTGCTACTCCAGCTTTCTTTTGATTTCCATTTGCATGGAATATCTTTTTCCATCCCCTCACTTTCAGTCTGTATGTGTCCCTAGGTCTGAAGTTGGTCTCTTTTAGACAGCATATATATGGGTCTTGTTTTTGTATCCATTCAGTGAGCCTGTGCCTTTTGGTTGGAGCATTTAATCCAATCATGTTAAAGGTAAATATCAATATATGTGTTCCTATTACCAGTTTCTTAATTGTTTTGTTTTTGTTTTTGTAAGTCCTTCTCTTCTCTTTTGTTTCCCACTTAGAGAAGTTCCTTTAGCATTTGTTGTAGGGCTGGTTTTGTGGTGCTGTATTCTCTTAGCTTTTACTTGTCTGTAAAGCTTTTGATTTGTCCATCGAATCTGAATGAGATACTTGCTGGGTAGAGTAATCTTCATTGTAGTTTCTTCCCTTTCATCACTTTAAATACGTCATGCCACTCTCTTCTGCCTTGTAGAAATCCTGCTGAGAAATCAGCTGTTAACCTTATTGGAGTTCCCTTGTATGTTATTTGTCATTTCTCCCTTGCTGCTTTCAACAATTTTTCTTTGTCTTTAATATTTGCCAATTTGATTACTATGTGTCTCGGCTTGTTTCTCCTTGGGTTTATCCTGTATGGGACTCTCTGCGCTTCCTGGACTTGGGTGGCTATTTCCTTTCCCATGTTAGGGAAGTTTTCGACTATAATCTCTTCAAATCTTTTCTCTTGTCCTTTCTCTCTCTCTTCTCCTTCTGGGTCCCCTATAATGTGAATGTTGTTGCGTTTAATGTTGTCCCAGAGGTCTCTTAGGCTGTCTTCATTTCTTTTCATTCTTTTTTCTTTATTCTGTTCCACAGCAGTGAATTCCACCATTCTGTCTTCCAGGTCACTTATCCGTTCTTCTGCCTCAGTTATTCTGCTATTGATTCCTTCTAGTGTGTTTTTCATTTCAGTTATTGTATTGTTCATCTCTGTTTGTTTGTTCTTTAATTATTCTATGTCTTTGTTAAACATTTCTTGCGTCTTCTAGATCTTTGCCTCTATTCTTTTTCCGAGGTCCTGGATCATCTTCATTATCATTATTCTGAATTCCTTTTCTTGAAGGTTGCCTACCTCCCGTTCATTTAGTTGTTTTTCTGGGGTTTTATCTTGTTTCTTCATCTGGTACATAGCCCTCTGCCTTTTCATCTTGTCTATCTTTTTGTGAATGTGTTTTTTTCCCCACAGGCTGCAGGACTGTAGCTCTTCTTCTGCTGTCTGCCCTCTGCAACCCTCTAAGAGGGTTGAGCAAGTTTCCTGATGGGAGCGACTGGTGGTGGGTAGAGCTGGCTGTTGCTCTGGTCGGCAGAGCTCAGTAAAACTTTAATCCGAGTGTCTGCTGATGGGTGGGGCTGGGTTCCCTCCCTGTTGGTTGTTTGGCCTGAGGTGACACAACACTGGAGCCTACCTGGGTTCTTTGGTGGGACTAATAGCAGACCCTGGGAGGGCTCTCACCAAGGAGTACTTCCCAGAACTTCTGCTGCCAGTGTCCTTGTCCTCATGGTGAGACACAGCCACCCCCCGCCTCTGCAGGAGACCATCCAACACTAACAGGTAGGTCTGGTTCAGTCTCCTATGGGGTCACTGCTCCTTCCCATGGGTCCCGATGCACACACTACTTTGTGTGTGCCCTCCAAGAGTTGAGTCTCTGTTTCCTCCAGTCCTGTGGAAGTCCTGCAATCAAATCCCACTAGCCTTCAATGTCTGATTCTCTAGGAATTCCTCCTCCAATTGCCAGACCCCCTAGTTGGGAAGCTTGATGTGGGGCTCAGAACCTTCACTCCAGTGGGTGGACTTCTGTGATATAAGTGTTCTCCAGTTTGTGAGTCACTCATGCAGCAGTTATGGGATTTGATTTTATTGTGATTGCACCCCTACTACCATCTCATTGTGGCTTCTCCTTTGTCTTTGGATGTGAGGTATCTTTTTTGTGAGTTCCAGTGTCTTCCTGTTGATGATTGTTCAGCAGTTAGTTGTGATTTCGGTGCTCTCACAAGAGGGAGTGAGAGCACATCTTTCTGCTCTGCCATCTTGAACCAATCTCCATTGCCCACTTTTTGACATTTTATGGTCTGTCTCAGAACTGTCATGGCATAAGGGGGATTGATTTCTATCATTATAATGAAGGTACAATGTGCTAAAGGTCAATGGCCAGGCCATCCTCAAAGCCACCTTGATTTAAGTCAGTTCCAACTGGGTTTTAGTGCATCCTAACAGCTGTGACCCATCTTCATTTATCTAGCAGTTGTGTCCTGTCCTTTTCCCTCCTGTCTCAGATGGAAAGGAATATTGTGGACCAGGTGGAAAAATCTTATACAATATAGCTAGGGAGAGAAAACACCTGAGAATTAGGGCATTATTTAGCTGAATGCTGTTAATCCAAATGGAACAAGTTTTTGTTTGTTTGTTTTTGTTTTTGTTATGAGGGATTTAAAAAATGGTTGGAGATCTGATATCTGCACTGGCAAGTGAGGAAATGGCAGACTCTACCTGTTGACCACAATGTATTTGAGGTGAAGGAGATGGCTCCCATTGGACTTACAAGAGATCCAAGCTTCAGGGAAGCAGAGCAGAAGGAGATAAATATTATGGGTTAGGCAGATGTTGTGGGGCATGAAATGGTGTTTTAGGGGTATTTTTAGTTTTCTTTGGAGGAAGATACTTTCATCCAGGACTTCAAAGGTTAGTCCTTAAGCAATTTTTCAACTACAATGAGTACGGGTAGTCAAAGATAGTAGGGTACACAATGAAATATAATATCATGAGTGAAAATTAGAAGCACCACCCCATCACTCCCAGAAATTAACAATGGCCTCAAAGACCCAGGTATTGAAATCATCAGACATAAAATATAGAACAATTCTACTTTCCCTGTTTAATAAGTTAAGGACACACTTGGAAATATTTGCAGGGGGCAGAAAACTATAGAAAGTTATTTTAAAAATTTGAAAAAAGTAACAGAGCTTCTAGCAATAATCAAGATTAAAAGTTCAGTTGGGGCTGGGTCTCCTGACCTGCTTGTTCCTGGAACATTCTGTTTGGGAGCCCTGAGCTACCATGTAAGAAGGCCAACTAGCCTGAGGATGACTTGCTTAAGAGGCCACATGTAGGCACTTTGGTCAACAGTCCCAGCTGAGCCCGGCCTTCCAGCCACCCACTCCAAGGTGGCCCACCTGTGAGTGAGGCTGTCTTGTGTCTCCAGACAAGCTGAGCATTGCTAATTAAGCAGAAGAGTCACCCAACTGAGCCCTGCCTGAACTTCTGACCCATAAATCATGGTATAAATGGAAAACAAACCCAAGTTAATGCCTCACAAAAGAAAGCGAAGTTAAAAAAAAATGTATTTTAAAGAAGCCTAAATTGCCAAAATCGCCAGCTGTGTGATTGGACTCAGCCAGACATCAAGCAGCGTACCAGGAGCATCTCTCAGTGAGCTCTTATGAAGTTACAAGTTTGAAGATGATGCCATCTATTGGCTAAAGCAGTCAAATATTTGTGACTATTATGGTAATTACTGTGAAGGTCACGATGAAAAAGACTGACACACAAATTTGTTGAATGAGTGAGTTGTTTGCAAGAAAACCAGGAAACAGTGGAGAAGCACCATTACAGGAAATTCCCAGTTTCCAACACGCTTTTTGCACAGAGGATGATGTTACATGAGAAAAACAGACATGGACAACCTGAGTCAAAAAGTGACATGGGTGTGGAATCTGGGTATAAAAAACTTTTAAGACATCTTTAGCCAATATATTTTGCTTAATTTTTTCTTTTTAATGTATGCATCAAGATAATATGTGATAAAATCTATGGTCATATAAGCCGTGTGTTCTTTTAATAAGTATAAAATAAAAATCTAATCAAGAAGGTATCAGTTTAATTGCAGCATTTTCTTTCTTATTTATACATAAATAATGATACATTTCACAATCAATAGGGTTTTAGATGTTATGAAATATGGTATATTGTTTAGGAATTCATATGTAGGTGGAAAAACAAAACACAAGCAAGGAGTTGACTATCATAAAAGTCAAGATATGGGCACCTCTGAGGTGAGGCAGGGGTCAAGAAGAGACCTGGGCTTCTGAATGGCTGCAGTGCTCTATGTTTTTAGCTGGGTGGGTTGGGTATTCATTTTACTATTTGGTGCATTGTAAATATATGTTCTATGCACTTTTCTATATAAGTTATTTTCATGATAAAAAGTTTAAAATAAATTATAAACTCAGTTGTAAAGTTCGGTGTTTCTTAGCCTTTAGGGGGGCACCCTGTTCCTGAGGAAATTGCTCAGGTTGAAAGATGCAACAGCTTGGATGCAGGAAGCAGCCTACATATTTCTTGCCTGCCAGCAGGATGCCAACTCTTGGCCTAGGTGAACAGTGCAGAATATCAGTCACTGGTGTTGTTCATGTGCCCGACGCACAGTGAGGCCAAACAAACAAAAACATCAGAGTTTGGAGCAGAGAAAGGTTTATTGCAGGGCCATGCAAGGAGACAGGTGGCTCGTGTCCAGCAAGCCCCAAACTCCTCGAAGTGTTTTGGCAAAGCAAGGTGAAGGAGGTGTGTGGTTAGTTCTTGCAAACTTCTTGATGTAGGAATCCATTGTTCTTGCAGCTGTCCACATAGGTCAGCTCACGATGTTCCTGTAAACCTCCAATAAGACAAATGTTATTCCCTGTTCTGCAACTTTTTAATCTCTGTATGAATGGATGCTTAAAGGTCAGAGCCTTGAGAATAGACTATACTGTATATTTCAGAATAAGCAACATTCTTTTAAAAAAGGTGCAGAGCCAGCATGATTAAGCATAGGCAACAGAACGCAAAGTTTAGAGTAAAAGGAACAGATCTAATATGGTGTCAGATTTGGTCTTCCCAATTACAGTGATTCCCTCCCTGGGTGGCAGATCTCAATTTGCTGAGAAGGAACTGGCCAGCTGGAGGCTGCCAGCCTTTGGGTCTGGGTTTGGCACTTTTTCCAGAATGGATAAATTTTGTGCTTGGGTCTGTCAGTGGGGAAATGAATTCTTTTAAGAATTCTGGGGAAATCTATACAAATGGGAGTGTGAAATGTGGCAGTAAACTACAGATGTTAGCAAGGTCTTGGAATGCTGGGATGGGACACATAAACCTTGTGAGAAGAGAAATAAGATTTCTAGGGAGTAAAATGAGGTTTGGAGGCAAAAAGTCTTTATCAGTCACTCACTGTGGTCTCTATGACTTTGGAAGATAATAAGAAAGGGAAAAGAAGAGAGGTCTTACACTTAAGCAATTTGGAAATTGAAATGTAAATGTCAGGGACCTGAGCACAGCAGAATGGAAAGAGTAGAATCCTGTGGGATGGACACTCCAAAGACCCATCTCCTTCTAAGAGGAGGGTGGGGATCGTCTTTTGGGGGCAGAGGAGAGTTGATGGCTTTCCTTCTAGGTGCCTTGGGGACCTCTGTCAGCAAAGGGTGGTGGACTACAAATCATGGTCTGGGGGAGAGCAGGAGGAAAACTCTTATGCTGCTTTACGTGTGTGTCTGTGCTGTGCAAGTGTTATCTGTATGTGTATGTCTAGACACAGTCCTTCCTAAGCTCCCCCTTGTGGACTGATTTTATTAAGTACTCTAAGATCTGGATCCTCAGAATGGAGACCTATTCGTTATGCACACAGGGAACAAAGAAGGCATGAAACCCTCATCCCCTAATCCTCCAACTGCTGGCGCCTTCATCCCTGGGTGAGGTGGCCATACTGGGCCTCGATAGCCTGGTCAGGGCACCGAGGGCGTGACTCTCTGAGGCTTGTCTGAGGCCATGCCGGTCCTCCTGTCCTGTCTGCTGCCCCTGTGGTCGGACACAAGGTTTAGCTCCAGCGCCCCCAAAGTGGCAACAAAAGAAGTGGACTTTCTCATTTTTTTGGCTTTATCTTATGCAGTGAAATAAAGTCTAATAACACAAACCAAAAAAGGAAGCTTCTGCTCATGGGTATGAGGTTTTAGCTGCTCCCTTTCCGTGAAACAATAAATCCAGTCTTAACATTTTCATCTTTCCCATGATTCTCATTCTCTTTCCCAAGGTGAGATAATTGTAACAATATTCTTGGAGAAAATCTTTGTGTGTGTGCGTGTGTGTGAGTGTGTGTGTTTATCTTTTCCTTTTCCAGTTGGAATGAAACTTATATGGTGAAAGAGACAGTATGGAAACAACTGGTAATACTTAATATTTATGTGAAATGAGGGGGTGGTTTAGATATACTGCTGCTGCTGACCATAACAGGTAAATAAAGAGCCCTTCATAATCTGAGAATTTTAGAGTAATATTTGCACTGTTTATCTGAGAGATGTGTGTGTGTGTGAACAAATTTGACTCCATATTGGATCTGTTTCTTTTACTTTAACTTTTGTTAAAAGTTAAGACTGTTGCCTACAGCCTGAAATATACAGGATAGCCCATTCTCAAGGCCCTGACCTTTAAAGGTACAACACTTTTCCATTCATATAGAGATAAAAAGTTGCAGAACAGAGGATAATATTAGTCTTGTTGGAGGTTTACAGGAACATCATGACCTGACCCACGTGGACAGCTGCAAGAACAAAGGATTCTGACACCAAGAAGTTTGCAACAACCAACCACACCCCCTCCCCTTTTAGTATAAAAGAAGCCTAAATTCGAATTCGGGGAAGATGGTTCTTTGGGACACTAGTCCACCATCTTCTGGGTCTGCTGGCTTTCCAAATAAAGTTGCTATTCCTTACCCCAACATCTAGCCTCTCAATTTATTGGCCTGTTGTGCTGTGAGCAGTGTGAGCTTGGACTTGGTAACAAAGTTTGGCGAAGCCAGCCTGGGGGCCTTCCTGCTAGTGGACAGCTGGCTCCCATTGGGGGATATTAGGGTAAGGCCTTAGGAACTGCCAGGACCACTTGTCGTGAGGGTCTTCCCTTCAAAATTCCCCAAAGTGGCACTGGCTGCCCCTGAGCTTGGCAGTTAGAGCAGGGAATTGACATCTGGGAGCTGAAGGGCCCCACACAGTAGGGTAAGTTACTCTGGTGTGTACAGCTGGAAAATTTATTACACTCCAGTTGGGTTATTTTTCCTCTGGAATAAGTCAATTTGTTTTGTATTTTAGTAGAGTACCCTGTTGGAGAGAGGCAATAGTTGCTGGACCTTTACCTAGTTTGTGAACTGGTTCATTTATTTCTTTGGATGCTAACATTTGTGTGCACCATTTGTATTTTGTCTTGTCTTTAAAAAATTGGGGAATGTTTCAACTCTCCCTAAAGAAAGTCCTCTGGGGTGCATTTTTATTTTAACATTTTTATTGGAGTATAATTACTTTACAGTGGTGTGTTAGTTTCTGCTTTATAACAAAGTGAGTCAACTATACATATACATATATCCCCATATCTCCTCCCTCAGATTACAGCTATGAACCCATGACTAAGAAAAAGATAATGTTATTGTAACAGTGTGTGCCCACAGTATTGTTCAGATCTCCACAAGGGGTTTATGCAGGGTTATCTTGAAACCCTGTGTAACATGTACTGCCACCTTTGCTGTGTTAATTATGTCATTTGTGGTCTCCTGTGTCATTGGTATAAATAGGGCCCCAAGACCAAACTTGATGGTTTATTTAGGGTTTTCTGTTTGTCCTTTGGGTTTTTTGTTTCATTTTGTTTTGGTACCATTTCTCCATTTAAAGCCAAATCAGTTTGTGATATTTAAAACTTTTACTGATGTCAAACGGAGGAAAAGAAGAGAAACCCCCGTCCCCAAACTGTTTGTTCTTGTCTGACAGTGGGAAATTCTCAGGGAGAAGAGAAAGTTTCCACTTGGTTTCTAAAATGACAAAAAGCCCCAGCCCAGAATTTAGCCTGGCTGTTTGATGCCAAGGCAAAATGGTTAAAGAGGATCTGTTGCTATTTATGGTTTTACAATAAAATGCTGAGGAATGGTGGCCTTTGAAT
Source organism: Phocoena phocoena (assembly GCF_963924675.1). Taxonomy (NCBI): domain Eukaryota; kingdom Metazoa; phylum Chordata; class Mammalia; order Artiodactyla; family Phocoenidae; genus Phocoena; species Phocoena phocoena. The sequence goes on from NC_089225.1 coordinate 3,571,627, forward strand.
GCCTGTATACAATCCTGCAATTAGAGTTATTCCACAAAAAAAGAGGGGAAGAATGATGAAACCCCCTACGTGTAAGCATTTGTGCCATTACATCAGGGAAAATAAGCAAAGGAAGGGAATGAGAGTGAAGATATGTTGTTTCAAACCTTAACTCCTCCAGCTGAGCTAGCTGTCCCAGCTGTTCCAGCTGCTATGCCAATATACCCACTCCTCCCACTGCCTCCCATTTCTACAGATCCAGCCCCCATTCCTGACACTGGCGCTCAAGAAATGGTCAGACTGGCTCCCCCTCCTCATGGGGAGCAATTAGAAAATTCCGTGTTGGTTCCTGGGGCACAGAGTCCTGCTCTGGCATTGCCATCTAACACCTGGCAGCACACCCAGTTTGGACCAGGAGCCACTCCCAGTGCAGGGCAATTTCCCCTATGACATTATCTTGTGGAGACCTAAATGCAAACATCCAGCAGGCTGGGTTTTAACAAAATTAAAGAAATTCAGCAAAAAACAAATGAAGACCCCTCTGAATTTTTGGAAAGGATTTATCAGGCCTACAGCAGATCTCTAGGCCCCTGAAAATGCTAGAATGGAAAATATGAGAAAATTGCAAAAATCAGACAATGAATTTAGAATGAACTCTTCTCAGCTGGTGGATGTTGCTTTTAAAGTGTTCAACAACAGGGAGCAACAACAGAAAAAAGAAGAGGCAAAATGGAATGCCACTTTTCTGGCAGTAGCATTGAATTCCCAGAAGGTGAGTAACCCAAAGAGAGGTGAGCCACCACTGGGGAGGGAACAGTGTGCTTACTGTAAAGAGGAAGGGCACTGGGAAAAAGACTGCCCTAAGCTAAAGGATAAGAAGAAAAACTATAAAAGAAAGACAGGAGCCTCTCATTTGGTAGAAAGAGAGGAGCACTGATGATAAATGTGAGGCCGAGGGGCTCCCTTGCAATTGAGGCCCCCAATTCCAATTTCCCCACAGGAACCCCAGGTAAAGTTGACACTGAGAATGAGCTGATTGACTTTCTGATAGATATGGGTGCAGTATACTCTGTGGTAAACACCAAGGTAGCACAGAAAACATGCCAATCCATCTTGGTCACGGGAGTATCTGGAGAAATACAAAGTCATTTGTTCTTACAACCTCTAGAATGCCAACTAGGGGACCTCACCCTGAAACATAGTTTCTTACATATGCCAGAGAGTCCAATCCCTCTTTTGGGCTGAGATCTCCTTTATAAATTAAATGCTCAAGTAACTTCTTCACTGGACAGCTTGATGTCAGAGTCCCATCAGAATATGTTTTAAACCTACAGATGGTACTCATGGACGCCCCAGAAAAGGAGACAGAGCTATTTCCCCTGAGGTCTTCAAAAAGGTAAGACCAGAAATGTGGGCTGATGGCACCCCAGGGAAGGCCAAAAATGCATGGCTAATTCGAATCCCATTAAAAAAAGTCTATGGCATACCTAATATAAAACAATATCCCCTGAGGCAAAAGTCCCCCAAAGGAATTCAGCCAATTCTCAAAAAGCTTTTGAAAACAGGACTGATTAAACTCTGCAGGTTCCCATGCAACACCCCTATGCTCCTGGTCAAAAAGCCAAACTCAGCAGAGTATTGCTTTGCTCAAGACTTAAGGACTATTAATAAAGTGATTCAAGATTTGCACCCTGTGGCGTCTCATCCGTACACTCTGCTCACAGCTATTCTGGGAGAATACACCAGTTTTGGACTTGAAAGATGCTTTTTTCTGCATTCCTATTGCAGAAGAATCATAGCAGCTCTTTGCTTTTGAATGGCAGGACCCAGAAACACAGGTAGTCCAACAGTATTGTTGGACAGTCCCGCCTCAAGGATTTAAGAATTCCCCTACCTTGTTTGGGGAAATATTGGAAACCTAATATTGGATGAAGAACTTTTACTCCAATTTGTGGACAATTTGCTCACAGCGAGCCCTACATGTCATAAATTCTACAAAATACCATCAGAACCCTGGCTAATTGTGGATATAAGGTCTCCCAGAAAAAGGTCCAGATTTGTAAGTAACAAGTCACATATCTGGGCTTTGCCCTCTCCCAAGGACAGTGATCTTTTTCCTGACAGAAAACAGGCAATTGCAGGCTTGGGAGCACCCAAGACCTGTGGACAGCTGAGGGGGTGTCTCTGGAAATGGCAGGGTTCTGTTGGCTGTGGATCCCAAACTATGGACTCATAGAAAAGCCTCTCTATAAGGCTTTAAGAGACATGATCTTGAGTCCCTTACTTGGACTAAAGAGTGCTGAACAGCTTTTGAACGGGCCTACTTTTGTCTCTAGCATAACCCAACAAGTGTTTAAAGCACTGCAAATTAATTGGAAAATACATCATCCTGGAGATCACAATCAACAGGAAAAACTGAGACAGTGAATCATACATTGAAAAGGAGCATTGCTAAAATATGTCAAGAGACTAATTTAACTTGGGATAAGTCCTTGCCAGTTTCCCTGCTACAGATCAGAGTGGCTCTCAGAAGTAGGCTTAAATTAAGCCCCTTTGAAATATTGTATGGTAGGCCATTCCAAGTGTCTGCCTAGTGAGAGAATCTATAAGTGCTTTAAAGACCTAGCAGATGCCAATTATGTTACAACTTTGGGCACTATACTAACCTCTGTTCATGAGTTTGCCTCCAGCAGGTCTGCCTATCCAACTGCAGTAGCCTTGCATCCTTTAAAACCCGGAGACAAAGTCCTTCTTAAAACCTAGAGAGAACAAGGGCCTGAACACCAGCTGACTGCAAGGTGGACAGGACCACATGTAGTATTACCTACCACGTGCTCGTCTGTCAAGTTAGCTGGGGTAAAGCCATGGATTCATCACACTCGGATTAAAGCAGCACCACTGTCATCAGAAAATGACCCAACTTCTGAAAGGTCTAGAGAGCAATGGGTTTGTGAACCCTTAGAAGACTTAAGGTTGTTCTTTAAAAAGATAAGTATTGAGGGCTTCCCTGGTGGCGCAGTGGTTGAGAGTCCGCCTGCTGATGCAGGGGACATGGGTTCGTGCCCCGGTCCGGGAAGATCCCACATGCCACGGAGCGCCTGGGCCCGTGAGCCATGGCTGCTGAGCCTGCGCGTCTGGAGCCTGTGCTCCACAACGGGAGAGGCCACAACAGTGAGAGGCCCACGTACCGCAAAAAAAAAAAAAAAAAAAAAAAAGTTCACATACTTGGAGGCTGCAAATACCTCAAGAATGGACCAATGAGAAGGCCAGCAAATGCATGAAAAGATGCTCAACATCACTAATTATTAGAGAAATGCAAATCAAAACTATAATGAGGTATCATCTCACACCAGTCAGAATGGCCATCATCAAAAAGCCTACAAACAGTAAATACTGGAGAGGGTGCGGAGAAAAGGGAACTCTCTTGCACTGTTGGTAGGAATGTAAATTGATACAGCCACTATGGAGATCAGTATGGAGGTTCCTTAAAAAACTAAAAATACAATTACCATATGACACAGTAATCCCACTCTTGGGTATATACCCGGAGAAAACCATAATTCAAAAAGATACATGCACCCCAATGTTCATTGCATCACTATTTACAATAGGCAGGACATGGAAGCAACCTAAATGTCCATCAACAGAGGAATGGATAAAGAAGATGTGGTACATATATACAATGGACTATTACTCAGCCATAAAAAGGAATGAAATAGTGCCATTTGCAGAGGCGTCGATGGACCTAGAGACTGTCACACAGAGTGAAATAAGTCGGAAAGAGAAAAACAAATACCGTATAATATCGCTTATATGTGGAATCTATAAAAATGGTACTGATGAACTTATCTGCAAAGCAGAAACAGAGACACAGATGTAGAAAACAAACTTATGGATACCAAGGGGGGAAGGGAGAGGTTGGATGAATTGGGAGATTGGGATTGACATATATACACTAATATGTATAAAACAGATAACTAATGAGAACTTACTGTAGCACAGGGAACTCTACTCAGTGCTCTGTGGTGCCCTAAATGGGAATGAATTCTAAAAAAGAGGGGATATATGTATACGTATAGCTGATTCACTTTGCTGTACAGCAGAAACTAACACAACATTGTAAAGCAGCTACACTCCAATAAAAATTTTAAAAAATATCAATTAAAGGGAAAGAAAAATCTCATTAAAAAAAGAATGGACCAATGGCTTGAGAGACATTTCTTCCATGGGGATTCCTCTCTTCTGTTGCAAAGGATGAGAAATGGACATCACACCTCACGGGGAATATTCCCAGTAGAGATATTTTGGAAAAAATTCTCCTTTTAGTGGAGTTTCTTCAGCTTTTGAACACTGTGGAAGGGAAACATTTAAAATTGAAGAATGACTTTGGGAATATAAATTGGGAAGCTTTCATATAATTCTATTGGTTATATTTCTTGGTCTGAGAATTTTTTTTAACCTAATGATATTACTTTGATTCCAGAAAGATAATTATAAGTAAATTCAGTTTAACCATTTCATTATCCTAGCATACCTGGTAGGATAAAAGCAGACACCACATTTATCCATTTTCCCACTGTCCCCTTCAACACCCTTTCTGGGTATTTTGGGCAGGCTCCAACACTTTTCCAGTTCCTCTCAGTCCCATCCGGTATAATATCAAAAATAGTAAACTCCTAACACATCTAATTTGAATCTTCTTTCCTCCCTTATTTCCCCATCATCTGGGACTTCAACTAGGTTTGGAAGCCTGGAATAGGGGAGAGAGCCTCTGTGGCCGTCTTCACTTTTATCCTGCTTTACCTCATCTCACTTGCTAGTGTTTATTTCTGGTCCCTTCAGGGCTGGTGTGAGACAGAAGAGGCAGGGATATCTCACCTGGCTGGTGTGGTTCTCACCTAGCAGTGGACATCGGTCATGCACACTTGCTGGCTCTGTCTTATAGATACTTTGGAGGTCCTGTGAGATCTTCTTTCCATCTCTCAGTGGGATCCTTGGACCCCACCCTCATTAGGAGATTTTTCTGTCCTCCCTCTACCTGATGTGTTCTTAGGTGTGTTTCCTTTTGAGATGGCCTCAGACTTGCTCCTTTTTGTGAAGTTGGGAAGCATGTGACCTGCCCCCAGCGATGACAGAAGTGTGGTTCCCTCCCAATGCTATACTCATCTTTCTGCTCTGTGTTTTAGGCCTCCTGACCTTAGCCTTTGCCTTTAGACTTCCCCTGGCTGAGTCAGAGATGTCCCTGAATCTTGCACACTCCTGGAGGTCTCAGTGTGACCTCTGAGTGGTTCTCTTGAGAAACTCTCTACCTGGTGTCAGGTGAAGAGGTGGCTCAGCCCTTGTCTCCACTGGGGAAGTGCCCCTGCATGCCAAAAACTCTTCCCACAGGGACTCCCTGTTGGCTGTCTTGCTCTCAGCTTTGGTGTAGGCTGGTGTGGTTAATACCTGGAAACCAGTTTAATAATCTTAACATGAACATGGTCCAGAAAGCTTGAGGATTTGTGGCACCAGTTGAGTTGTTCATGGCCTTTGGGACCTCTGAGAAAATTCATAGGGAAGGAGGGACCCCATAACTTCTTGCCACACTGGTAATTACTGAGGCATTTTGAATGTTGTAGAGGTGACCACAAACTTTGTTCTTATGCTCTGTGGTGGGCATGCAACGCTCACAGATGGAAACTTGAGGATGGAATGAAAGTGTGATGTGTTTCAGGCATTCAAAGAACCCACATGCATGCCCTTTCAGGCCAGGCCCCCACAGATATGGCAGGTGCCCAGCCCTTACAAATGACAACCATGACACAGGGTGTCAACAACTGGCCTAGGCTGCTTTTCAAGAATAATTCTTTATGCTGTCCAAGGTGGCAGACATAGCTATTGCCTTCCTAGTATCCATCAACTTTCTTCCTTAGTAACAGAATCCTGGTTTTGTTTGGGGGTCAATGTGCCTGGATAAAGCCCTCACTTCCCTGCCTCTAATGCATCTCTTAGTTGCCAGGTGATTCAGTCTAGCTGACGAGTTACAAGTTGATGGTTTCCAGTAAAGCTTTTGCTTTTATGACCTAGGGATATTCCTTCTCTGCTTCCCTTTTGCTCAGTAGACAAAGATGTGGCCAGAGAAATAGCTGTCTGTGGCCAGAAGATGTGGGCATGTGCCTGCCTAGGACTGCCTCCTTTGGGATTTACTGCATTAGAGGTAAGTACCCCTATATGTTTAAGCTACTGTGATTTGGGTTTTCTTTTTTTTTTTTTTTAGTGGTACGCGGGCCTCTCACTGTTGTGGCCTCTCCCATTGTGGAGCACAGGCTCTGGACACGCAGGCTCAGCAGCCATGGCTCACGGGCCCAGCCACTCCGTGGCATGTGGGATCCCTCCCGGACCGGGGCACAAACCCGTGTCCCCTGCATCGACAGGCGGACTCTCAACCACTGTGCCACCAGGGAAGCCCTAAAATTTTAAAAAATTCATCAGAAGTGTTTCCCTTGCTGACCCTCTCTCCTGAATTCTGACGGTGTTCTTCCCATCTCTGGAGACGTCCGATAGGCAACTTGACTCCAATACCTTACCTGACACCCACCCTCTCTTTCCACTGCTCGGCTATCTTCATCTTTCCTCTCACTCAGGCCTATATTCTAGAGCTGCCCTTGACTTCCCCCCATCCCTGCATTCCAGCAGCAGCGACGCTGACACATCTATCCTGGTTGGAATCAAAGCTCTAGAGGGCAGGTACTGTCTCTTTGGGTCCCTGCCAGGTGCTCGGTGCTGGCACCATCCAGGCATGGAGCCGGCACTCAGTAAGAGGGAAAACAGCTCTCACTGCGTTAGGTCAGAATCTCCTCTCCTTGTGTGACCTCTCCCACTACCTCTGGGGCTGTCTGCCAGCACAGACACATCTGAGTCAGGTCTGGCTGCCCAAGAGGCACAGGAGATATTTTTTGAACTGAGCTGAACATCTCAGAGCAGCTGGGGTCTAAACGGGTGAGTCTTAATAAGAGGATACAGGGAAGATTTGGACCTGGTTCAGGCCCAGAGCCAGGCCTCAGGAGGTAGCATATCTTAGTTTGATTCCCCCAGAAGCAAACTCTAAGACAGGACTCCAAGGCAGGGAGTTTACCTGGGAGGTGCAGGAGAGAAGTGAGAGCCGGGCAGACAGCAGAGCCGTAGGAGGCTGGGCACTGGGCTGGTCAAACACACTCTCCAGGGTCAAGGAGCTGGAGTGTCTACACACTAACTCTGTCAGCGTGTGATGCCCTAGGACTGGTGGCTGCAGCATGTGGGCAGAGTGACCACAGCTGGAGCTCTGGAGACTGCAGTTGGATGACTGGACATGCCTGAGCTCACTGGTGGTGGGTCTGATGGGCTAGTGGGCCTGACACAGATGCTGCCACTCATAGGGGAGACCCTGGGGGAGGGTGTCCTGGCTCAGGACAGGGATGGACAAGGCAGGACACCCCAGAACACTACTGGTTTACATCATGCTCAAGAAATACTTCTTAGACTGAATGGTGAGGATGTAGTGGGAGTAACTTTGAGCCTGGAACCAGGACAAGCTGGAGCTTTGTTTTAATGAAAGAGCTCAGCTTCAGAACTGGAGGGACTCAGGTTAAAATCCTTCCTCTGACATGTGCCAGCTGCCAGATCTTTTTTTTAACATCTTTATTGGAGTATAATTGCTTTACAATGGTGTGTTAGTTTCTGCTTTATAACAAAGTGAATCAGTTATACATATACATATGTCCCCATATCTCTTCCCTCTTGCGTCTCCCTCTCTCCCACCCTCCCTATCCCACCCCTCTAGGTAGTCACAAAGCACTGAGCTGATTTCCTGTGCTATGCGACTGCTTCCCACTAGTTATCTACCTTACGTTTGGTAGTGTATATATGTCCATGCCACTCTCTCACTTTGTCACAGCTTACCTTTCCTCCTCCCCATATCCTCAAGTCCATTCTCTAGTAAGTCTGTGTCTTTTTTCCCATCTTACCCCTAGGTTCTTCATGACCTTTTCTTTTTTTTTTTCTTAGATTCCATATATATGTATTAGCATACGGTATTTGTTTTTCTCCTCTGACTTACTGCACTCTGTATGACAGACTCTAGGTCCGTCCACCTCACTACATATAACTCAATTTCATTTCTTTTTATGGCTGAGTAATATTCCATTGTATATATGTGCTACATCTTCTTTATCCATTCATCCAATGATGGACACTTAGGTTGCTTCCATGTCCTGGCTATTGTAAATAGAGCTGCAATGAACATTTTGGCACATGACTCTTTTTGAATTATGGTTTTCTCAGGGTATATATCTTAAGCAAATCACTTAACTCCTCTGAGCCATCTTTGTCCTGGTTGTAAAATGGAGATGAAGAGAACTCCCTTCTAGGATGGTTGTAAACATGACATGATAGAACGGAAGCAAGGCGCTGGCAGGATGTCTGGGGGGTAATAGATGCTCCAGGCACGTGATATACAGTTGCTTCTCCTCCCCTCCTCCGCTGTACCCCCAGCCCAACACTGCCTAACCTCAGTCAATTTTTATCAGTTAAGATAAAGCCAGCTGTTATAATACATAAACCTTAGCTTCTGGGTGGCTTGGCTAAACAATTTAGCACTGTATTCCTTGCTCACGTAAAATCCAGTCAGTCCATGGAGGGAAGGGGTGGAGGGTGCTTTGTGCCTTTATCCACAGACCCAGGCTGGACATCTGGATGGAGCCTCTGCCATCCCCAAAGCCCAGCTCCCAGGAAGCTGTTGGCATAGACTTCTGGCTGCAGACAGTGGAAGAGTGAGAGAGAGCACACATCACCTCCACTCACATTCCATGTCACACAGCACAAACTACAAAGGCTGCTGGGAAATTTACTCTTTATTTGTGCCCAGGAGGGAAGGGAGAGGGTTTGGTGAACAGCTCACTGACCTCCACCATAGTGTTGCTGTGAGAATCAAGGGATCGAATGCATGATAGCACTTGGTTTTCACAATGTAGGTGTCCTGACTGCTATGAGGTGGATTCTCCTCCAGCTAATGCTCCCATCTAGACAGAACATCTGTCTTTTCTTTACCTACAGAATCAGAGGGACCATTTTTCTCAGGGCAGAGCCCAAATTCCAAGCTTGTATGAAATAGATATTTCTCTCCAGAGGTGAATAATGTGATGTCTAGAGACACCAGCAAGGTGTTCTCTACACCTGCCTGTGTTCTGCTCTCAGGATGGGGCTGTGAGCTGAGCTGAAGGACACTGACAAAACTCCATGCTCAGGATTTTTTTTCATAGTACAAATAGATGCTGACTCAGTATTGTTGATGAAAATCAGAGTTTTAGATGCTTGCTGCAAAGAAACCAGTCAAAAAACGTGTGGAAGACCTAAATAGATATTTCTCCAAAGAAGACATCCAGATGCCCAACAGGCACATGGAAAGATGCTTAACATTGCTAATTATTAGAGAAATGCAAATCAAAACTGCAATGAGTTATCACCAGTCAGAATGGTCATCATCAAAAAGTCTACAAATAATAAATGCTGGAGAGGGTGTGGAGAAAAGGGAACCCTCCTACACTGTTGGTGGGAATGTAAATTGGTGCAGCCACTATGGAGAACAGTATGGAGGTTCCTTTAAAAACTAAGAGAGTTACCATATGATCCAGCAATCCCACTCCTGCACATATATCAGGGGGAAACTCTAATTTGAAAAGATACATTCATGTGAATGTTTATAGCAGCACTATTTACAGTAGCCAAGACATGGAAGCAACCTAAGTGTCCATCGACAGATAAATGGATAAAGATGTGGTACATACATACAAAAGAATATTACTCAACCATAAAAAAGAATGAAATAATGCCATCTGCAGCAACATGGATGGACCTAGAGATTATCATACTAAGTGAAGTAAGTCAGAGAAAGACAAATATCATATGATATCACTTATACGTGGAATGTAAAAAATGATACAAATGAACTTATTTACAAAACAGAAACAGACTCACAGACATAGAAAACAAATTTACGGTTACCAAAGGGGAAAAGGGGTGGGGAGGGATAAATTAGGAGCTTGGGATTAACATACCCACACTACTATAACATAGATAAAAAACAAGGATTTACTGCATAGCACACGGAACTATATTCAATATCTTGTAATAACCTATAATACAAAAGAATCTGAAAGACTATATACATATATATACACTTAAAATGTATAACTGAATCACTTTGCTGTACACTAGAAACTAACACAACATTGTAAATCAACTATGCTTCAATTAAAAAGAAATTTCCTCAAGAAGAAGACTTTGCCTGTAAATTGCACCATTTAGATATGAAAGATAAATTTCCTTCCTAGTGATTCCATTCTGTTCTGCTATCCCTGGGAGCCCACACTGGAGTCAATATCCTGAATCTTTTCAAATTAAATTTGTTCCCTTCAGGAAGCCAGATTAAATAATGATTCAAAGAGATGGAACTGTTTGAATTCATCCATTTTTCATATTTGGGTTAAATTCTATTAAAGTGAGTATTCTGCACCACCTAAACCATCTGTTTTGAGAATGATTTGTCATTATTTCTAAAAATGTACTAAAAACTCCACTCTAAACAGTAACTAAATTTTAAAAACACAATTCTGCCTAAATCCACATTTAAAGGGCACTGACCTAGATGAGAACAATGGCATTTTAAATTTCACAGCCTATATTTTTATTGCCTTTCTCTGTTTACTTTAGTAGATCAACTTAATGGCACAAACTAATAGTAATTTGGCAGGTATCTGAACATTTAAAAATTATGACATGTCTTTAAGAACTATCCTTCTTTGGGACTTTTTTGGTGGTCCAGTGGTTAAGACTCGGTGCTCCCAATGCAGGGGGCCTCCCAATGCAGGGGGCTCCCAATAGGCCTGGGTTCGATCCCTGGTCAGGGAACCAGATCCTGCATGCCACAACTAAAAAAAAAGAAAAAGAAAAAATCCCACATGCGGTAATGAAGATCCCGCATGCTGCAACTAAGACCTGATGCAGCTAAATTAAAAAAAAACAAAAAAACCAAAAAAACCTATCCTTCTTCAAGAAAATATGTTTCTCCACAAAAGGCCAAATATTTCTCCATCTGGGAAATACCTGAGTGGTGAATTGCATTTTTCACTTTCTATCTGATCAGGTGGATGAGATGCCCCAGTTGCTGGGGCCAGATCTAGTTTGTGTCTACTGTCTTAGTGTCATTAATAGACCCCATGCCCCCAAATTCACTCTCAAAAAAATTGTCCCATCTGGGTGATATATTACATGATCACCTTATGTCTTACTCTTGTGATAATAGCAGGCATGAAATGACCTTTAAGTAAGAATTGTTACCGAGTTCAAGCTCATATTGCTTAGCTGCGTGACGGGCCAATAAGTCGAGAGAAGGGGTGTTGGGGAAGGAATAGTGACTTTATTCGGAAAGTCAATGGACCAAGAAGATGGTGGACTAGGGTCTCAAAGAACTATCTTCCCCAGGTTAGAATTCAGGCTGCTTTTATACTAAAAGGGGAGGAGGTGTGTGGCTGGTTGTTGTAGACTTCTTGGTACTGAAATCCTTTGTTCTTGCAGCTGTCCATGTAGTTCTGGTCACAGTGTTCCTATAAACCTCCAAGAAGACAATTGTTACTTTTTGTTCTGTAAATTTTCATCTCTGTATGAATGGAAAAGTGTTATACCTTTAAAGGTCAAGCCTGAGAGGCGGAGCCTTGAGAAAGGGCTATCCTATATATTTCAGGCTATAGACAACATTCCTTTACAAAGGTGCAGAGCCAACATGACTAAGCACAGGCAACAGGGCACAGAGGTTAAGAGCTAAAGGAATAGATCCAATGTGGAGTCAGGTTTGTCCTTCTCTGTTATAGAATGCCAATTTATCCTTTGGGAAGAACTAAAGTTATTCTGAGAAATGTTAACTTTCTTTTAAAAGACTTTTTTTTTGTTTGTTTTGTTTTGTTTTTGCGGTACGCGGGCCTCTCACTGCTGGGGCCTCTTCCGTTGCAGAGCACAGGCTCCGGACGCGCAGGCTCAGCGGCCATGGCTCACGGGCCCAGCCGCTCCACGGCATGTGGGATCCTCCCGGACTGGGGCATGAACCCGTGTCCCCTGCATCGGCAGGCGGACTCCCAACCACTGCGCCACCAGGGAAGCCCTGAAAGACTTTTAATACTTTCAGACACATTGATTTCTGACGACGTGAATTGTATGTATATAAAGTGTTCAATAAGATCAGAGAGACTAATGAAAAGTAGTGAATCACCAAGACATGGAATTAATACAGATGGTCCCCAACTTACGATGGTTCAATTTATGATTTTTCGACTTTATGATGATGTGGAAATGATAACGTAAGCAGTAGAATTTTGACTCTCTCCTGGGCTAGTGATACGTGGTATGTATGATACTGCCTCCTGATGCTGAGCAGTGGCAGAAATGCCATCACAAGGGTGAACACCCGATACGCTTACAGCCTTTCTGTACCCAGACAACCATCTGCTTTCCACTTTCAGTATAGTATCCACTGTACTAAATTGCATGAGATATTTAACACTTTATTATAAAATAGGCTTTGTGTTAGATGATTTGGCCCAACTATAGGTTAATGTAAGTGTTCTGAGCATGTTTAAGGTAGGCTAGGCTAGATTAAGCTCTGAGGTTTGGTAGGTCGGTGTATTAAACTTATTTTTGATGTCCAATATTTTCGATTTGCAATGGGTTTGTCAGGACCTAACTGTGTGGAAAGTGGAGGAAGATCTGTATGGCAAAACTCATGTCCCATTCTTCAGTCCCAGAGCTCAGAAGCTCCACCTAATGGTTCTTTGGACTAATGAAGGCCTGGCTCATTCCCAGGACATCTCATTAGGTGGAGATGGAGTTCACAGCCATGCCACTCAGGCAGTGCTTCTCCTTGATCTTTAGTTGTTTTTCAGGAAACCAGCAGCCCCTCCCTCATTAGCCTCAGGGCTTTACTGTCCACCTTCTGCCCGGAAAATTCAGTGATATGATAGAAGAAATGTTCACATATTGAGGTTTGAGGAAGTCATTCTGGCTTATACATGAGGTAACTTGGAATTTTATGCTAACTAAAACAGCCTGTTTGTGGCCCATCAAACATACATTGTACATCTGCTTTAATTATTAAAGAAAAGCGCACATTGACCCTGTGGGGCCTCTATCAGGCTCTCTCCTGCCTTTGCCTTCCCTCACACAACTTCCTCCACCTGTGATCCTATGCCAGCTCTGCTGCCTACCTCTGCCTATTCTCCGCACAGCCATTCCTGTCCAGGTCCCACCCCCCACTCCCCCTGGCACTTACTGATGTCCATCATGGCAACATACATTCCCCATAACCTACAATACTGTTAACTGCTTAAGGCAAGAAGCTGTGACTACTGCTCTGTCTGCCCAGCTCCCTGACAGGGCCCAGGGACTCCTTTTATTAGAAGAATTTATTGCATCACAAGAGCCTCATCATTATATCTGAAATAGCGGGGGAGAACAGCTCCCACCTGCCATGTTTATGAGGACCAGGCCTGCAGCATATAGGCTCACAACAAATATCCACTGTTGCTATTATTCTCATAGTTCATAGAAAGGCATGGTTGCCACTTGGGGCCCTCTGGATTTCAAATACCACCCCCTGACCTCCTCCTTCCATGTGTCCCCCCTTTACTGTGCCACAGCCCTCTGTGGTTTGCTGGTTGGTATGGGAAGTGGCAGTGGTGATGGAAGTTACTGACCTGGGCCTGCAGGATTTCCAGCTCACATGGAGGTTTTTCTTCAGTGCCAAATATAGTCTTTTATAATGAAGCAGCTGCTGGGTATATTTCTTTTTCTTTCCAAGCTGCTGTTGAAAGAAGAGCCTTGACCATGAGTAGCATTTGAATTAAGGACATAAACCAAGTGATGGAGTGATTTTGACAGAAGACAGTTATTTAGAAAAGTTTAGATAATTATTACCATTTGTGCAAGACTGCTGCTAAAACAGGCAACTCTGAAAGCTGGGAGGAAGAGTCTGTTGGAGGAGAGTCAGTATGTTGTGATGGAAAGAGTTTGGTGTGTCTCTGGAATTAGAAATCTGAGCTCCAATCCCATCCACCTCTCCAATTCCCAATTTCCTCCTCTGTAACTATGTACTCACTGCATGGGAAGATGAAATGACAAATGCAAAAATAGCATAGTGCCTGGCACAGCACCAAGCAAGAATCACTAATAACTTATGTTTGTATATCTTAAAGTATCAAAATATTTTCACCTTTGTTAACTATGTCATTTTTTAATTGAAATATAATTGACATACAATATTATGTTAATTTAGGTGTACATTTGCTTGACATTTACATACATTATGAAATAAGTCTAGTAACCATCTGTTCCCATACAAATTTGTTACAATATTATTGACCATATTCCTTGTGCTGTATATTACAATCCATGGCTTATTTATTTTATAACTGGAGGTTTGTACCTCTTAATCCCCTTCATCTATTTTGCCCCTCCCTAACCCCTCGCCTCTGGCACCCAACCTTTTGTTCTCTGTATCTGTCTGTTTTCATTTTGTTTTGTTTGTTTTGTTTTTTATATTCCACATGGAAGTGACATCATATGGTATTTGTCTTTCTCTGCTTGACTTTTTCCACTTAGCACGATACCCTCTAGATTCATCCATGTTGTTGCAAAAGGCAAGATTTCATTTCTTTTGTTACTGAGTAATATCCCATTGTGTATATCTATATCCATATCTATATCTATATCTATGTATCTATATATATTCCTTTATCCATTCATCTGTTGATGGACCCTTAGGTTGCTTCCTTCCATATCTTGGCTATTGTAAATAATGCTGCAATGAACATTGGTATGCATATATCTTTTTGAATTAGTGTTTTCATTTTCTTTGGAAAAATAACCAGAAGTGAAATTGCCAGATCATATGGCAGTTCTATTTTTAATTTTTTGAGAAACCTCCATATGGTTGTCCATAGTGCCTGCAACAATTTGCATTCCCAGCAACAGTGCACTAGGGATCCCTTTTCTCTACATCCTAGCCAACACTTGTTATCTGTTGTCTTTTTGATAATAGCCCTTCTGACAGGTGTGGGGTGATTTTTGTGAGGTGATCTCATTTTGGTTTTGATTTGCATTTCTTTGATGATGAGTGATGTTGTGTATCTTTTCATGTGCCTTTTGGCCATCTGTATGACTTTGGAAAAATGCCTATTCAAATCCTCTGCCTATTTTTTAATTGGGTTTTTTTTTTTTTTTCTATGTTGAGTTGTATGAGTTCTTTATATAGTTTGGTTATTAAGCCTTTACTGGACATATCATTTGCAAATACCTTCTTCCATTCAATAGGTGGCTTTTACATTTTATAGTTTCCTTCAGTGTGCAAAAGATTTTTAGCTGGGCTTCCCTGGTGGTGCAGTGGTTGAGAGTCCGCCTGCCGATGCAGGGGACACGGACACGGGTTCGTGCCCTGGTCCGGGAAGATCCCACATGCCGCAGAGCAGCTAGGCCCATGAGCCACAGCTGCTGGGCCTGCGTGTCCGGAGCCTTGCTCCGCAACGGGAGAGGCCACAACAGTGAGAGGCCCACGTACCGCAAAAAAAAAAGATTTTTAGTTTGGTATAGTCCACTTTGTTTATTTTTGTTTTTATTTCTCTTGCCTGAGGAGACAGATCCAATAAAATTTTCCTAAGACCAATGACAAAGAGTGTATTGCCTGTGTTTTCTTCTAGGAGTTTTATAGTTTCAGGTCTTACATTTAAGTCTTTAATTCATTTTGAGTTTATATTTGTATACCACATGAGAAAGTAGTCCAGTTTGATTCTTTTGCATGCAGCTGTCCAGTTTTCCCAGTATTATTTATTGAAGACTGTCTTTTTCTTATTGTATATTCTGCCTCCTTTGTCATAGATAATTGACTATATAAGCATGGGTTTACTTCTGGTCATCTTAGTCTAATGACCTCCTTATTTAGTTAATTTAACAATTGTTTAGGAGTGTTTTTTAATTTCAAGGTATTTGTGAATTTTTCCTCTTTCATGTTCTTGTTGATATCTAGTTTCATACCTTTGTTGTCAGAAAAGATATCTGATATAATTTCTATCTTCTTGAATTTGTTGAGACTTATTTTGTGGCCTAACATATGGTCTATAGGAAACATTCCACATACACTTGAGAAGAATGTATACTCTGCTTACTGTTGGACTGAATGTTCTGTGTATGTCTGTTAGGTTCATTTGTTCTATAGTGTTTGTCAAATCTATTGTTTCCTTGTTTCTCTGTATGGATAATTTATGCATTGTTGAGTGTGAAATCTTAAAGTCCTCAATTATTATTATATTGTTGTTTATTTCTTCTTTTAGCTTTGTTTGTATTTTCTTTATATATTTAGCTGAACTGATGTTGGATACATAAATATTTATGATTGCTTTATACTCGATGAATTTACTCTTTATCATTATATAATGACCTTCTTTATGTCTTGTGACCATTTTTAAAAATTTTTTGACCAGTTTTAGCTTAAAGTCTATTTTGTCTGACATATGTAGCTTCCCTTGTTTTCTTTTGGTTTCAAATTGCCTGAAATATGTTTTTCCATCCCTTCACTCCCAGTCTATGTGTGTCCTTAAAGCCAAATTGAGTCTTTTATAGGCAGCATTTCATTGGATTATGTTCCTTTTTATTTTTAAAAATCCATTTGGCTATTATGTCTTCTGATTGGAGAATTTAATTCATTTACTTTAAAGTAATTATTGATAAGTAAGGACTTGCTATTGCCATTTTATTAATTGTTTTCTGACTATTTTGTAGAACTTTTGTTCCTTGCTTTCTCTCATGCTGTCTTCTTTTGTAATTTGATGACTTTTTGTAGTGGTATGCTTTGACTCCTTTATCACATTTTTTTACATGTGTAGAGAGATTTTACTTTTGTGGCTACTCTGATGCTTACATAAATTATTTTATAGTTATAACATCCTGTTTTAAGCTGCTAATAATTTAACTTGGATAATCTACATAAACTTTTTTTTTTAATAAATAAATTTATTTATTTATTTATGTCTGGCTGTGTTGGATCTTTGTTGCTGCGTGCGGGCTTTCTCTAACTTCGGTGAGTGGGGACTACTCTTCATTGTGGTGTGTGGGCTTCTCACTGTGGTGGCTTCTCTTGTTGCAGAGCATGGGCTTTATGTGCAGGGGCTTCAGTAGTTGTCGCATGTGGGCTTCAGTAGTTGTGGTGCCTGGGCTTAGTTGCTCTGAGCATGTGGGTTCTTCCTGGACCAGGGATTGAACCTGTGTCCCCTGCATTGGCAGACAGATTCTTAACCACTGAGCCACTAGGGAAACCCTACATAAATTTTATACTTTAACTTCTCACCTCCCCTTAGGTTTTAGGTTTTTGATCTTACAATTTGCATCTCTTTTTATTTTGTATGTCCAATAATAAATTATTGTAGTTACAGTTATTTTTTTTTACATCTTTATTGGAGTATAATTGCTTTACAATGGTGTGTTAGTTTCTGCTGTACAACTAAGTGAATCAGCTATATGTATACATATATCCCCATATCCCCTCCCTCTTGAGCCTCCTTCCCACACTCCTTATCCCGCCCCTCTAGGTCGTCACAAAGCATCGAGCTGATCTCCCTGTGCTATGCAGCAGCTTCCCACTAGCTATCTATTTTACATTTGGTAGTGTATATATGTCCATGCCACTCTCTCACTTCATCCCAGCTTCCTCTTCCCTCTCTGTGTCCTCAGGTCCATTCTCTACATCTGCATCTTTATTCCTGCCCTGCCACTAAGTTCATCAGTACCATTTTCTTAGATTCCATATATATGTGTTAGTATATGGTATTTGTTTTTCTCTTTCTGACTTACTTCACTCTGTATGACAGATTCTAGGTCCATCCACCTCACTACAAATGACTCAGTTTCATTCCTTTTTATTGTTGAATAATATTCCATTGTATATATGTGCCACATCTTCTTTATCCATTCATCTGTCGATGGGCATTTTTTTTAAAGTTTTGAACTAGAGTTGGAAATAATTTATGTACCACCATTACAATATTAGAAAGTCTGACTTTGACTATATATTTACCTTTACTAATGGGTTTTACATATTTGTATGCTTCTGTGACGTTAAGTAGCATATTTATTTCTGCTTGAAGAACACACTTTGGCTTTTCTTATAAGTTGGGTCTAGTGGTGATGAACTTCCTCAGCTATTATTTGTTTGGGAAAGTCTTTCTTTTTTTTTGTGGTACATGGACCTCTCACAATTGTGGCCTCTCCCGTTGTGGAGCACAGGCTCTGGACGCGCAGTCTCAGTGGCCATGGCTCACCGGTCTAGCTGCTCCGCGGCATGTGGGATCTTCCCAGACTGGGGCACGAACTCATGTCCCCTGCATCGGCAGGCGGACTCTCAACCACTGCGCCACCAGGGAAGCCCTGGGAAAGTCTTTATTGCTCCTTCATCTCTGAAGTACAGCTTTGCTGGGTGTAATATTCATGGTTGACAGTTTTTTTTCTTTCAGAATGTTGAATGTATCATCCCACTCTCTCCTGGCCTGCAGTTTCTGCTAGGAAGACCACTGGTAATCTTATGGGAGGATTCCTTGTATGTGACAAATCACTTATCTTGCTGTTTCCAAAATTCTCTTTGTCTCTGACTTTTGACAATTTAATTGTAATGTATCTCTGTGTAGACTTTTTCAGGTTCAACATCTTTGGGGTCTTTTGAACCTCATGAATGTGGAGGTTCATTTAACTCCCCAAGTTTAGGGAGTTTCCAGCCATTATTGCTTAAATACACATTATGGTCATTTCTCTTTCTCTTCTCCTTTGGATTCCCCAAATGTGTATGTTGTTTCTTTTGATGATGTTCCATAAGTCCTGTAGGCTTTTTTCACTCTGTTTTCTTTTGGTCCTCTAACTAGATAATTTTAAATCACCTTTCACTTATTTTTTCTTTTGCTTGGTCAAGTTTGTTCTTGAGGCTCTCTATTTAGAGATAACCAAATGGCTTAGAAAAAAAAATTTTTAAGTGCATCTGGTGATAATAGGAGTCACTTAAAAAGTTTTTATTTTTCACACTTATAGAAAGTTTCCAGATCAGAATAGAATATAGAACATCCATACATCCAGATTCCACTGTTAATATTTTCTCCCATTTGCTTTACCATTTGCTTTCTCTATTTTTCTCTATATACAAAATATATTTTTTCCTAAGCCATTTAGTTATCTCTAAATACTTAGGCATTCTCATATACCCTTCATTACAATTATCCACTTCATTAAATTTAACTTTTTTTCTAATATATTGACCATATTCCAATTTTGTCAATTGACCAAATAATGTTCTTTATAGCATTTTCCTTGCTTCAATACAGGATCCTGTCTAGGATTAGGTATTTCATTAAGTTTCAGTGTCTCTTTAACATCCTTTAATCTAGAACAGTTTGCAGATGGCAAATTGCATAATTACATGAGCCAATTCCTCATAATAAATCTTTTCCTCTGTCTCTCTCTGTCTGTCTCTTTCAGTTTTTAAAATAGAATAATAATTATTTTGGGTTTGCCTAATGTTTTCTCTCAGCTAGATTTGGGTTGTGTATTTTAAGTCGGGGTGCTAGAAAAGTGATATTATGTCCTTCTTAGGGCATCACATATAGAGGCATACAGAATCCATCTGTTCCTCAATGGTGATATTAATTTTAATCACTTGGACATAGTGTGGTCCCATTTTTCCATTCTATACTAACAATTTTTTCCCTTGTAACTCATCTAATAAGCAATCTGTAGAGACCACTTTAAGCCCATGCAAATATCCTGCTTCTCATAGAAATTTCCCTCTAGATTTAGCATCTGTTGATGCAACCTGCAGTCCCACAGCTGGTGGTGAACAGAGACATGTTTCAACACAGGTGTCTGGCTCTGGAACATGTGCTCTTTCTGGATGAAGCCCCTGCATCTGTCTACTCTGACACCTGTATTCACAGCAGTCATATGGCATCATCCCAGCCCAGACATTTATGAGTCCACACTTGGAGTGATTCATGAACCTGGAAGCTGTATGAAGACTCCAAGAGCATTTGTGAAGAATCCAGCAGAGTGAAAATCCAACCACTTCTTCAGGACGCCCCGAAGGAGCCTTGAGTTCTTCCCCTTTAGGGGATTTCAGGAAACCCATCAGCAGATAGACCCCAGTTCTATAACGTTCAGCTAGTATCTTCTCCTCAGCCAGGCCTGATCTATGATCCCCTGTAGGTGCTCTTCGCTGACCCCATCCCACCCTCTATCCAAGCCCTCATTAATACTCTCGGAAAAATCTTCAGAAGTCTTTGCTTGCACATCTCTCCAAAGCTCACCGTAAGTGAGTTTTACTGTCACTAAGGATGCCTGACTTGTCTCTCATAGACTCTGCAGAAGAAATAGGCACTTAGGACTCCATCTGATTAATATCTTCTCCCCCACTGGACATGCCTAGCACTGCCTGACCCTCTGGTCTCTGGGAAATCCATTTAGCAGTCAGCATCACTTCTTGATTGGGCACAGACCTGAAGTAAGTGTGTGGACAATTTCTGGGTAACACTGATAAATCTGCCCTCCCTCTAGTGCCTAACAGCAGGCACTTAGGCTGTGCCCTCCTCAAAGACATCAGCCAGTACTGGAGAGGGTCATATAAGGAAAATGACAATAGTCATTACCATTCCCATTATGGTGTGTACTGTGGTCCAGAAACTGTGATGGTAGACATTTGACTTACATTTTTCATAATTGATCTTCATAGCAAATTCAGAAGCTATACAGATAAGGAAACTAATGCTCAGTGAGACTGAGAGTTTCTTAGGTAACACATGAGAGCAGCTGGTATTTGGATCTGGCATGTCAGATTCGGACATCTAGGCCCTTTGCACTTTTCCATGGTGACTCCCAGGTTGAGATGTTCAGATTATGTTTCAATAAGCCAATGTCATCCCATGCCATCTGCTATATTTATGAAATTCTGCAAAAGTTATTATCCTTATAGTAAGGTTAATATATGGTCTTTAGAATTATCTATGACCTTGAGCTTCTCAGTATTAATGTGTTGGGAAAAGGTTGAGAAACCCCCCACCATGCACTGCTGTACCAGGATGGATGAACATATAAACTACAGTAAATATAGAGTTATAATTTTTATTAAAGAAATCAGAAGTATATATATTCAACTCTCCAAAAGCATTTTGTTGCTGATTTCCAAAGTCTCACTACAATTACTAGTTAATAAAAACATGTTTTAATATGCTGGCAGAAAATTGATACTATTTCCAATCTCTGCCATGAAACAAATAAATGGGGGAGAAATTGAGCTATTTCATTTCAGAAATGGAAAATGGATTTTTAAAAGTTCAGATCATTACCAAGAGTAATTTTCTTATAATAAGTTTAACACTGGCTCGCTCACTGCACAGCTTTGTCAGGGAAGATTGTTACTTTTGAAACAAAATAAAGATGTAATGTATTCTAAGAGTTGTTTGTTCTAAAAGCAGGCGTGTGTGGGTCCAGTAGTGTTGCCTCTGCCCAGGGCCAGGGCAAGGCCTGAAAGACCACTGCACACCAGCCTGTGTGGCTTGTTTTAGAGAGGATAGAAGGACAGGGATCAGGTCTGGCTGGGGATACTGCTTATTTCCCAGGAGGCAGTGAGTGCTCTGTGTTCATGCATGGCTCAGGAGATCGAATCTTGGTTTCTCCTTCTAATAACCTCCATATTCTTGGAAGTAGAGTGTGCTAAACATTATTTATGTTCACTGATACCTGGCTCTGTCTATTTCTGAGCACATGAGACAATGATACTTCTTAGCCTCCTTGAAGCTGGACATGGCCATGTGATTTGTTTGGCCAACATCAGGAATGAAAATTACCAATACCAGGAATGAGAAATAGAATGTAACTACAGAATCTAAAGTCATTGAAAATATTGTAAGAAATATTGTAAAGACTTTATGTCAATAAATGTGGGAAATTAAATGAAATAAATTTCTAAGAGAAAAAAACGGTTTACTGAAAATGACATGAAAAATAGAAATTATATATTTTCTCATATTTCTTAAAAATTTTAGTCTTTACTTAAAACCTTTCTCATAAATAAATACACAACTTCAGATAGGTTTTCTGGTAACTGCTTGATAACATTTTAAGAAGAAATAACACAGATATTATACAAACTCATCCAGAGAATAGAAAAAGTGAAAATATTCTCAACTAATATCATGAGCTCAGAACAAACATCATAACAATACCCAACAAGGACATTTAAAGAAAGGAAAGTTAAAAGCTAATTTTACTCAAAAACATAGTGGCAAAAAGTCCTAAGAAATATTTTCAACAAAAGGAAAATATACCACACTAACTTAGGTTTACTCAAGAATTGTAAGATTGGTGTAACACAAGGAAATTAATGCAGTTCACCATATTATCAGAATAAGGAGAGTAATCATATGATTATCTAAACAGATAAAGAAAAGTCACTTGATGAAGTTTCGTGACAAAAGCTTTATTTTTTTTAAACTAGAAGTTTAAACCTTTTGACCACATTCACCTTTTCTCTCACCCCCACCTCCCCAACCACACTTTACTTCCACTGCCAACCTGTTACTTGTTTCTAGGAGTTTGTTTTCTTCAGATTCCACATACAAGTGAGATCATATCAACAGCTCTTAACAAACCAGGAAAAAATGGGAAGTTCCTTAATATGATGAAAAGTATCTTAAAAATAACTATAGCGAAATCATATTTAATAGTGAAATATTGAAATCTTTCTACCTGAGATTGGCAACCAGAAAGGATTGCCTACCCTCATCACTTCTACTCAATATTGTTCTGAGCATTCTACCCAGTGCAACATTGACACATTGAAAAGGGTAAGTGGAACATTGGAATCTTACTGTGTCATTCCTCCCTCAAGGTGGCAGAGCTCACCATCAGGAAAACCCTGTGATTTCTTCTGTGAGGGAAAGTGAGAGCATATGACTGAGTGTCTGGCTTCCCCAGCTGTGTGGGATGCTGCCAGAGTCCCATTTCTCTCTCGCCCCATTCAGAAGACTGAGTTGCAAACTGCACAGCTGGGAGGCCAGTGAGCAGCTGGAAGAACAGCAGGCCGGGCTCAGAACAGAATGTATCAAAGGGACATGGATCCTACTAGCTGTATCACAAACACCATCAGGAGGTTCACCTGTGAGAAGTTGGGGATGCCTTGTCTGCAGATCCTCCCAACTGGCCACCGCTCTGAACATCTCACCCAAATACAGCTCCCTTCCCAGCCTGTGTCAAGCTCTTGTGCATGCTCCCAACAGTGCAGGAGCAAACCTTTGCAGATGGCTAGGGAGCACATGCCCAAATCCATTGGCTTGGGAGAAACCACAAATTTGAGCATTCAGCACTGTCCTAGGGAAAGCAATACACCCAGTCTGGATTTGCAGGATTGAGAGAAAGCATGTAAGCTTAAGAATTCTGCTACAAGAGGCACCAAGAAGGGCAGAGCAAGTGTACACATAGAAAAGGTCTGAGAAAACCTCAGAATCCCTAATAGAGCTGACAGAAGGTATTTATCTCCTAAAGCCAGCCAGTAAAGACTGGAGGCGGGGTGACTGCTTCTTCAAATGCAAAGATAACAATGCAAGACTTCAAGGAATGTGAAAAAATCAAAGAAACATGACACCACCAAAGGAACACAATAATTTTTCAGTAACAAATCCCAAAGATATGGAGATCTGTGATTTACCTGACAAAGAATTCAGAATATGTTTTAAAGGAAGCTCAGTCAGCTGCAGGAAAACAGAAAGCCAATTCAATGAAATCAGAAAAACAATACATGAACAAAGTGAGAAGTTTGGCAGAGTGTTAAAAAACATATTTTGAAATTATCTGGTTGGAGGAACAAAAAGAAAAAGGATGAAAGAGAGTGAAGAAAGCCAATAATGAAAGTTTGAAAGCTTTCCCTTTAATATCAGGAACAAGAAAAGGGTACCCACTTTCACCACTCCCATTTAACACCCAAAGTCCTGGCCAGGCCAATCATGTCAGAAAGAAATAAAAGTCATCCAATTTGTAAAGGAAGAACTAAAATTTTCTATGCAGATGATTAGATATTATAATAGAAAACCCTAAAGATGCCACCAAAAAACTATTAGAACTAAAAAATAAATTCAGTAAAGTTGCAGGATATAAAATCAACATAAAGAAATCAATTGCATTTTGATACACTAAAAATGGACTATCTATACTTTTCTATTTAATTTTGATTTTAAAAATTAATTCAAAAATTAAACTAAAAGATATAAAGTAGGTCTGAATTATTCCATTGTGTACCTCTACCATTGGAACAAATAAATTTTATTGATTCGACTTACAAAAAAAAAAAGAAAACAATCTTATTTACAGTAGCATCAAGAACAATAAAATACTTAAGAATAAATTTAACCAAGGAAATGAAAGACATGTACACTGAAAACTACAAGACTTTAATAGTTTTGAAATTAAAGAAGACACAAATAAATGGAAAGATGTACCATATTCATGGATCAGAAGAATTAATATTGTTAAAAGTTTATACTACCCAAAGCCATCTATAGATTCAATGTAATGCCTATCAAAATTCCAATGGCATTTTTCTCAAGAATACAAAAAACAAGTCTAATGTATATATGGAACCACTAAGGACCCTGAATAGCTAAAGTAATCCTGAGAAAGAAGAACAAAGCTGGAGGCACCACAATTCCTGGTTTCAAAATGTATTAGAAAGAAATTGTAATCAGAACAGTATGGTAATGGCATAAAAGTAAACATATATATCAATGGAACAGAATTGAGAGCCCAGAAATAAATCCTTGCATATATGATCAACTAATATATGATAAGTAAGCCAAGAATACTCAATGGGGAAAAGACAGTGTTTTCAATAAATGGTTGGAAAAGCTGGATAATTACATATAAAAGAAATGAAAATGGACCCCTATCCTATTGTGCTCACAAAAATTAACTCGAAATGGATTAAAGACTTAAACATAAGAACCCAAACCATAAAACTCTTAGAACAAAATAAGGGAAAAGCAACGTGAAATTGATCTTGAAAAAGATTTTTTTTTGATATGATACCAAAAGCACAAGCACAAAAGCAAAAATCAAGTGGGACCACATCAAACTTCTGCACAGCAAAAAAACCCATCAATAGTCGTGGTTTGTGTGTCCATTCACTTAATACTGTCTTTCAAAGAGAATAATTTCTTAATTTGGATATGGTCCAAATTATCAACTTTTAATTTTATGGACAAATCCTTTTGGTTTGATATCTAAGAAATATTGTCTCAGCCAGAGGTTGGCAAATGTTTTTCTGTGTAGAGCCAGAGAGGCTTTGGAGGCCACATGTAGTTTCAGAATAATCTTCTTTTATTTTATTTATTTACTTATTAATAGATCTTTATTGCAGTATAATTGCTTCACAATATTGTGTTAGTTTCTGTTGCAAAACAAAGTGAATCAGCCATGTGCATACACATGTCCCTGTATGCCCTCCCTCTTGAGCCTCTTTGCCACCCTCCCTGTCCCACCCCTCCAGGTCATCACAAAGCATTAAGCTAATCTCCCTGTGCCATGCTGCTGCTTCACACCAGTCAAATATTTTACATTTGGTAGTGTATACATGTCGATGCTACTCTCACTTTGCCCCAGCATCGTGCTCTCACCCCATGTCATCAAGTCCATTGTCTATGTCTACTTCTTTATTCCTGCCTTACAACTAGGTTCATCAGTATCATTTTTTTTTTGATTCCATATATATGTGTTAGCATACGGTATTCGTTTTTCTCTCTTTCTGACTTACTTCACTCTGTATGACAGACTCTAGGTCCATCCACCTCACTAAAAATAAATCAATTTTGTTTCTTTTTATGGCTGAGTAATATTCCATTGTATATATGTACCACATATTATTTATCCATTAATTTGTCAATGGACATTTAGCTTAGCCCACATCCTGGCTATTGTAAATAGAGCTGCAGTGAATATTGTGGTACATGACTCTTTTTGAATTATGGTTTTCTCAGGGTTTATGCCCAGTAGTGGGATTGCTGGGTCATATGGTAGTTCTATTTGTAGTTTTTTAAGGAACCTCCATACTGTTCTCCATAGTGGTTGTATCAGTTTACATTCCCACCAACAGTGTAGGTGGGTTACCTTTTCAACACACCCTTTCCAGGATTTATTGTTTCTAGCTTTTTTTTTTTTTTCAGTACGCGGGCCTCCCACTGCTGTGGCCTCTCCCGTTGCGGAGCACAGGCTCCGGATGCGCAGGCCCAGCGGCCATGGCTCACGGGCCCAGCCACTCCGCAGCATGTGGGATCTTCCCGGACCGGGGCACGAACCCGTGTCCCCTGCATCGGCAGGTGGACTCCCAACCACTGCGCCACCAGGGAAGCCCTGTTTCTAGCTTTTTTGATAATGGCCATTCTCACTGGCATGAGGTGATACCTCACTGTGTTTTGATTTGCATTTCTCTAATAATTAGTGATGCTGAGCATCTTTTCATGTGCTTCTTAGCCATCTGTATGTCTTCCTTGGTGAAATGTCTATTTAGGTCTTCTGCCCATTTTTTAACTGGATTGTTTGTTTTTTTGATATTGAGCTCCATGAGCTGTTTGTATATTTTGGAGATTAATCCTTTGTCTGTTGTTTCAGTTGCAAATATTTTCCCCCATTCTGAGGGATTTCTTTTTGTCTTGTTTATGGTTTTCTTTGCTGTGCAAAAGCTTTTCAGTTTAATTAAGTCCAATTTGTTTATTTTTGTTTTTATTTCTGTTACTCTAGGAGGTGGGTCAAAAAAGATCTTGCTGTGATTTATGTCAAACAGTGTTTTTCCTATGTTTTCCTCTAAAAGTTTTGTTGTGTCTTGTCTTACATTTAAGTCTTTAATCCATTTGGAGTATATTTTTGTTTATGGTGCTAGGTAGTGTTCTAATTTCATTCTTTTACATGTAGTGGTACAGTTTCCCCAGCACCACTTATTGAAGAGGCTGTCTTTTCTTCATTGTATGTTCTTGTCTCCTTTGTCATAAATTAGGTGCCCATATGTGCATGGGTTTATCTCTGGGCATTCTATCCTGTACCATTGATCTATATTTCTGTTTTTGTGCCAGTACCATACTGTCTTGATTACTGTAGCTTTGTTGTATAGTTTGAAGTCAGGGAGACTGATTCGTCCAACTCCATTTCTTTCTCAAGATTGCCTTGGCTATTTGGGGTCTTTTGTGTTTCCATACTAATTGTAAGATTTTTTGTTCTAATTCTGTGAAGAATGCCATGGTAGTTTGATAGGGGTTGCATTGGAACTGTAGATTGCTTTGGGAAGTATAATCATTTTCACGATATTGATTCTTCCAATCCAAGGACATGGTATATTTCTCCATCTGTTTATGTCATCTTTGATTTCTTTCAACAATGTTTTATAGTTTTCTGAGTACAAGTCTTTTGCCTCTTTAGGCAGGTTTATTCCTAGGTATTTTATCCTTTTTGTTACAATGGTAAATGAGAGTGTTTCCTTAATTTCTCTTTCTAATTTTTCATTGTTGGCATATAGGAATGCCACAGACTTCTGTGCATTAATTTTGTATCCTGCAACCTTACCAAATTCATTGATTAGATCTAGTAGTTTTCTGGTGGCATCTTTAGGATTTTCTATGTATAGTATCATGTCATCAGCAAATAGTGAGTGTTTTACTTCTTCATTTCCAATTTGTATTCCTTTAATTTCTTTCTCTTCTCTGATTGCTGTGGCTAGGACTTCCAAAACTATTTTAAATAAGAGTCTTGTTCCTGATCCTAGTGCAAGTGCTTTCAGTTTTCCACCATTGAGTATGATGTTTCCTGTAGGATTGTCATATATAACCTTTGTTATGTTGAGGTAGGTTCCCTCTATGCCCACTTTCCAGAGAGTTTTAATCATAAATTGATGTTGAATTTTGTCAAAAGCTTTTTCTGCATCTATTGAGATGATCATATGTTTTTTTTTTTTTTCTGATACACGGGCCTCTCACTGTTGTGGCCTCTCCCGTTACGAAGCACATGCTCTGGACACACAGGCTCAGCAGCCATGGCTCATGGGCCCAGCCACTCCATGGCATGTGAGATCTTCCTGGACCAGGGCATGAACCCATGTCCCCTGCATTGGCAGGCGGACTCTCAACCACTGCACCACCAGGGAAGCCCAATCATATGGTTTTTATTCCTTAATTTGTTAATGTGGTGTATCACATTGTTTGATCTACTTATATCGAAGAATCCTTGCATCCCTGTGATAAATCTCACTTGATCATGGTGTATGATCCTTTTAATGTGCTGGTGGGTTCTGTTTGCTAGTATTTTGTTGAGGTTTTTTGCATCTATGTTAATCAGTGATATTGGTCTATAATTTTCTTTTTTTGTGATATCTTTTTCTGGTTTTGGCATCAGGGTGATGGTGGCTTCATAGAATGAACTTGGGAATGTTTCTCCCTCTGCAATTTTTTGGAAGAGCTTGAGAAGGATTGGTGCTATCTCTTCTCTAAATATTTGATAGAATTCACCTGTGAAGCCATCTGGTCCTGGAGTTTTGTTTTGGAAGATTTTTAATTACAGTTTCAATTTCATTACTTGTGATAAGTTTGTTTACCTTTTCTAATTCTTCCTGGTTCATTCTTAGAAAATTGTACCTTTTTAAGAATTTGTCCATTTCTTTGTTGTTGTCCATTTTATTGACATATAGTTGTTTATAGTAGTCTCTTATAATCATTTGTGTGTCTGCACTTTCAGTTGTGATTTCTCTTTTTCTTCATTTCTAATTTTATGGATTTGCCACCGCTCCCTTTTTTTTTTTTTGATGAGTCTGGCTAAGGGTTTATCAATTTTGTTTATCTTCTCAAAGAACCAGCTTTTAGTTTTATTGATTTTTGCTATTATTTTCTTTGTTTCTATTTCATTTATTTCTGCTCTGCTCTTTATGAGTTCTTTCCTTCTACTGACTTTTCCTTTTTCTTCTTTCTCTAATTGTTTTAAGTGTAGGGTTAGATTGTTTATTTGAGATTTTGTTTGTTTGTTGAGGTGAGATTGAATTGGTATAAACTTCCCTCTTAGAATTGCTTTTGCTGAATCTCATAGGCTTTGGGTCGTCGTGTTTTCATTATCATTTGTTTCTATGTATTTTTAAAATTTCTTCTTTGATTTCTTCAGTGATCTCCTGGTTATTTAGTAGTGCACTGTTTAGCCTCCATGTATTTGTGTTTTTACAGTTTTTTTTTTTTAACATCTTTATTGGGGTATAATTGCTTTACAATGGTGTGTTAGTTTCTGCTTTATAACAAAGTGAATCAGGTATACATATACATATGTTCCCATATCTCTTCCCTCTTGCGTCTCCCTCCCTCACACCCTCCCTATCCCATCCCTCCAGGCAATCACAAAGCACCGAGCTGATATCCCTGTGCCATGCGGCTGCTTCCCACTAGCTATCTACCTTACGTTTGTTAGTGTGTATATGTACATGACTCTCTCTCGCCCTGTCACAGCTCACCCTTCCCCCTCCCCATATCCTCAAGTCCGTTCTCCAGTAGGTCTGTGTCTTTCTTTATTCCTGTCTTACCCCTAGGTTCTTCATGACATTTTTTTCCCCTTAAATTCCATATATATGTGTTAGCATACGGTATTTGTCTTTCTCTTTCTGACTTACTTCACTCTGTATGACAGACTCTAGGTCTATCCACCTCATTACAAATAGCTCAATTTCGTTTCTTTTTATGGCTGAGTAATATTCCATCTTTATCCATTCATCGGATGATGGGCACTTAGGTTGTTTCCATCTCCAGGCTATTGTAAATAGAGCTTCAATGAACATTTTGGTACATGACTCTTTTTCAATTTTGGTTTTCTCAGGGTATATGCCCAGTAGTGGGATTGCTGGGTCATATAGTAGTTCTATTTGTAGTTTTTTAAGGAACCTCCATACTGTTCTCCATAGTGGCTGAACCAATTCACATTCCCACCAGCCATGCACGAGTGTTCCCTCTTCTCCACACCCTCTCCAGTATTTATTGTTTCTAGATTTTTTGATGATGGCCATTCTGACTGGTGTGAGATGATATCTCAATGTAGTTTTGATTTGCATCTCTCTAATGATTAATGATGTTGAGTATTCTTTCAGGTGTTTGTTGGCAGTCTGTATATCTTCTTTGGAGAAATGTCTATTTAGGTCTTCTGCCCATTTTTGGATTGGATTGTTTGTTTTTTTGTTATTGAGCTGCATAAGCTGCTTGTAAATTTTGGAGATTAATCCTTTCTCAGCCACTTCATATGCAAATATTTTCTCGCATTCTGAGGGTTGTCTTTTGGTCTTGTTTATGGTTTCCTTTGCTGTGCAAAAGCTTTGAAATTTCATTAGGTCCCATTTGTTTATTTTTGTTTTTATTTCCATTACTCTAGGAGGTGGGTCAGAAAGGATCTTGCTGTGATTTATGTCATAGAATGTTCTGCCTCTGTTTTCCTCTAAGAGTTTGATAGTTTCTGGCCTTACATTTAGATTTGTAATCTGTTTTGAGCTTATTTTTGTGTATGGTGTTAGGGAGTGATCTAATCTCATACTTTTACATGTACCTGTCCAGTTTTCCCAGCACCACTTATTGAAGAGGCTGTCCTTTCTCCACTGTACATTCCTGCCTCCTTTATCAAAGATAAGATGACCATATGTGCGTGGGTTTATCTCTGGGTTTTTGATCCTGTTCCATTGATCTATATTTCTGTTTTTGTGCCAGTACCATACTGTCTTGATTATTGTAGCTTTGTAGTATAGTCTGAAGTCAAGGAGCCTGATACCTCTAGCTCTGTATTTCGTTCTCAAGATTGCTTTGACTATTCGGGATCTTTTGTGTTTCCATACAAATTGTGAAATTTTTTGTTCTAGCTCTGTGAAAAATGCCAGTGGTAGTTTGATAGGGATTGCATTGAATCTGTAGATTGCTTTGGGTAGGAGAGTCATTTTCACAATGTTGATTCTTCCAGTCCAAGAACATGGTATATCTCTCCATCTATTTGTATAATCTTTAATTTCTTTCATCAGTGTCTTATAATTTTCTGCATACAGGTCTTTTGTCTCCTTAGGTAGGTTTATTCCTAGATATTTTATTCTTTATGTTGCAATGGTAAAGGGGAGTGTTTTCTTGATTTCACTTTCAGATTTTTCATCATTAGTATATAGGAATGCCAGATATTTCTGTGCATTAATTTTGTATCCTTCTACTTTACCAAATTCATTGATTAGCTCTAGTAGTTTCCTGGTAGCATCTTTAGAATTCTCTATGTATAGTATCATGTAATCTGCAAACAGTGACAGCTTTACTTCTTCTTTACCGATTTGGATTCCTTTTATTTCCTTTTCTTCTCTGATTGCTGTGGCTAAAACTTCCAAAACTATGTTGAATAAGAGTGGTGAGTGTGGGCAACCTTGTCTTGTTCCTGATCTTAGTGGAAATGCTTTCAGTTTTTCACCATTGAGGATGATGTTGGCTGTGGGCTTGTCATATATGGCCTTTATTATGTTGAGGAAAGTTCCCTCTATGCCTACTTTCTGCAGGGTTTTTATCATAAATTGGTGTTGAATTTTGTCAAAAGCTTTCCCTGCATGTATTGAGATGATCATATGATTTTTTCCTTCAATTTGTTAATATGGATTATCACATTGATAGATTTGCGTATATTGAAGAATCCTTGCATTCCTGGAATAAACCCCACTTGATCATGGTGTATAATCCTTTTAATGTGCTGTTGGATTCTGTTTGCTAGTATTTTGTGGAGGATATTTCCATCTATTTTCATCAGTGTTATTGGCCTGTAGTTTTCTTTCTTTGTGACATGCTTGACTGGTTTTGGTATCAATGTGATGGTGGCCTCGTAGAAGGAATTTGGGAGTGTTCCTCCCTCTCCTATATTTTGGAAGTGTTTGAGAAAGATAGGTGTTAGCTCTTCTCTAAATGTTTGATAGAATTCACCTGTGAAGCCATCTGGTCCTGGGTTTTTGTTTCCTGGAATATTTTTAATCACAGTTTCAATTTCAGTGCTTGTGATTGGTCTGTTCATATTTTCTATTTCTTCCTGATTCAGTCTTGGCAGGTTGTGCATTGCTAAGACTTTGTCCATTTCTTCCAGGTTGTCCATTTTATTGACATAGAGTTGCTTGTAGTAATCTGTCATGATCTTTTTTATTTCTGCAGTGTCACTTGTTACTTCCCCTTTTTCATTTCTAATTCTATTGATTTGAGTCTTCTCTCTTTTTTTCTTGATGAGTCTGGCTAGTGGTTTATCTATTTTGTTTATCTTCTCAAAGAACCAACTTTTAGTTTTTTTGATCTTTGCTATTGTTTCCTTCATTTCTTTTTCATTTATATCTGATCTGATTTTTATGATTTCTTTCCTTCTGCTAGCTTTGGGGATTTTTTGTTCTTCTTTCTCTATTTGCTTGAGGTGCAAGGTTAGGTTGTTTATTCGAGATGTTTCCTGTTTCTTAAGATGGGCTTGTATTGCTATTAACTTCCCCTTTAGAACTGCTTTTGCTGCATCCCATAGGTTTTGGGTCATTGTGTCTCCATTGTCATTTGTTTCTAGGTATTTTTTTATTTCCTCTTTGATTTCTTCAGTGATCACTTCCTTATTAAGTAGTGTATTGTTTAGCCTCCATGTGTTTATATTTTTTGCAGATCTTTTCCTGTAATTGATATCTAGTCTCATGGCGTTGTGGTCGGAAAAGTTATTTGATACAATTTCAATTTTCTTAAGTTTACCAAGGCTTGATTTGTGACCCAAGATATGATCTATCCTGGAGAATTTTCCATGAGCACTTGAGAAAAATGTGTATTCTGTTATTTTTGGATGGAGTGTCCTATAAATATCAATTAAGTCCATCTTGTTTAATGTATCATTAAAGCTTCTGTTTCCTTATTTATTTTCATTTTGGATGATCTGTCCATGGGTGAAAGTTGGGTGGTAAAGTCTCCTACTATGAATGTGTTACTGTCGATTTCCCTTTTTATGGCTGTTAGTATTTGCCTTATGTATTGAGGTGCTCCTATGTTGGGTGCATAAATATTTACAATTGTTATATCTTCTACTTGGGTCAATCCCTTGATCATTATGTAGTGTCCTTCTTTGTCTCTTCTAATTGTCCTTATTTTAAAGTTTATTTTTTCTGATATGAGAATTGCTACTCCAGCTTTCTTTTGGTTTCCATTTGCATGGAATATCTTTTTCCATCTCCTTACTTTCAGTCTGTGTGTGTCTCTAGGTCTGAAGTGGATCTCTTGTAGACAGCATATATGAGGGTCTTGTTTGTGTAACCATTCAGCCAATCTTTGTCTTTTGGTGGGAGCATTTAGTTCATTTACATTTAAGGTAATTATCGATATGTATGTTCCTATTCCTATTTTCTAAACTGTTTTGGGTTCATTATTATAGGTCTTTTCCTTCTCTTGTGTTTCTTGTCTAGAGAAGTTCCTTTAGCATTTGTTGTAAAGCTGGTTGGTGGTGCTGAACTCTCTCAGCTTTTGCTTGTCTGTAAACGTTTTAATTTCTCCATCAAATCCGAATGAGATTCTTGCTGGGTAGAGTAGTCCTGGTTGCAGGTTTTTCTCCTTTATCACTTTTGGTATATCCTGCTACTCCTTTCTGGCTTGTAGGGTTTCTGCTGAGAGATCAGCTGTTAACCTTATGGGGATTCCCTTGTGTGTTATTTGTTGTTTTTCCCTTGTTGCTTTTAATATGCTTTCTTTGTATTTAATTTTTGACAGTTTGATTAATATGTGTCTTGGCGTATTTCTCCTTGGATTTATCCTGTATGGGACTCTCTGTGCTTCCTGGACTTGATTAACTATTTCCTTTCCCATATTAGGGAAGTTTTCAACTATAATCTCTTCAAATATTTTCTCAGTCCCTTTCTTTTTCTCTTCTTCTTCTGGGACCCCTATAATTCGAATGTTGGTGCATTTAATGTTGTCCCAGAGGTCTCTGAGACTGTCCTCAGTTCTTTTCATTCCTTTTTCTTTATTCTGCTCTGCAGTAGTTATTTCCACTATTTTATCTTCCAGGTCACTTATCCGTTCTTCTGCCTCAGTTATTCTGCTATTGATCCCATCTAGAGTACTTTTAATTTCATTTATTGTGTTGTTCATCATTGCCTGTTTCATCTTTATTTCTTCTAGGTTCTTGTTAACTGATTCTTGCATTTTGTCCATTCTATTTCCAAGATTTCGGATCATCCTTACTATCATTATTCTGAATTCTTTTTCAGGTAGACTGCCTATTTCCTCTTCATTTGTTAGGTCTGGTGCATTTTTATCTTGCTCCTTTATCTGCTGTGTGTTTTTCTGTCTTCTCATTTTGCTTATATTACTGTGTTTGGGGTCTCCTTTTTGCAGGCTGCATGTTCGTAGTTCCCGTTGTTTTTGATGTCTGTCTCCAGTGGCTAAGATTGTTTCAGTGGGTTGTGTAGGCTTCCTGGTGGAGGGGACTAGTGCATGTGTTGTGGTGGATGAGGATGGATCTTGTCTCTCTAGTGGGCAGGTTCACGTCTGGTGGTGTGTTTTGGGGTGTCTGTGGCCTTATTATGATTTTAGGCAGCCTCTCTGCTAATGGGTGGGGTTGTGTTCCTGTTTTGCTAGTTGTTTGGCATAGGTTGTGCAGCACTGTAGCTTGCCGGTCGTTGAGTGAAGCTGGGTGCTGGTGTTAAGGTGGAGGTCTCTGGGAGATTTTCGCCATTTCATATTATGTGGAGCTGCGAGGTCTCTTGTTGACCAGTGTCCTGAAGTTGGCTGTCCTAGCTCAGAGCCAGAGCCCTGACCCCTGGCTGGAGCACCAAGAGACTTTCATCCACATGGCTCAGAATAAACGGGAGAAAAAGTAGAGAGAATTAGTAGAAGTATGAAGGAAGAAAGAAAGAAAGGAAGGAAGGAAGGAAGGAAGAAGAAAAGAAGCAAAGAAGGAAAGAAGGCAAGAAGGAAAGAAAGGAGGGAGGGAAGGAGGGAGGAAGGAAGGAAGGAAAAAAGAAAGAAAGAAGATACAGTAAAATAAAATAAAGTATAATAAAATTATTGAATTACAAAATAATTATTTAGAAAAAAAAAAGGAACGGATAGAACCTTAGGACAAATGGTGGAAGCAAAACTATACAGACAAGATCTCACACAGAAGCATACACATACACCCTCACAAAAAGAGGTAAAGGGGAAAAAATCATAAATCTTGCTCTCAGAGACCACCTCCTCAATTTGGGATGATTTGTTGTCTAAAGGAGTGAAGGAAAGAAGGAAAGAAAGAAAGAAGGAAAGAAAGAAAGAAAGAAAGAAAGAAAGAAAGAAAGAAAGAAAGAAGGTAAAGTTTAATAAAGTTATTAAAATTATAATTAATTATTAAGAAAAAAATTAAAAAAAAAAACCATGGACCGATAGAACCCTAGGACACATGGTGGAAGCAAAACTATACAGACAAGATCTCACACAGAAGCATACAGATACACATTCACAAAAAGAGGAAAAGCAGAAAAAAATCATAGATCTTGCCCTCGAAACCCACCTCCTCAATTTGGGATGAGTCATTGTCTATTAATGTATTCCACAGATGCAGGGTACATCAAGTTGATTGTGGAGCTTTAATCCGCTGTTTCTGAGGCTGCTGGGAGAGATTTCCCTTTCTCTTTGTTCTCACAGCTCACAGGGGCTCAGCTTTGGATTTGGCCGTGCCTCTGTGTGTAGGTCGCTGGAGGGCGTCTGTTTTTTGCTCAGACAGGGCGGGGTTAAAGGAGCCGCTGATTCTGGGGCTCTGGCACACTCAGGCTGGGGGGGAGGGAGGGGCACTGCGTGCGGGGCGGGCCTGTGGCGGCAGAGGCCGGCGTGACATTACACCAGCCTGAGGTCTGCCGTGCATTCTCCCAGGAAATTTGTCCCTGGATCCCGGGAACCTGGCAGTGACGGGCTGCACAGGCTCTGTGGAAGAGGGGTGTGGATTGTGACCTGTGCTCGCACACAGGCCCCTTGTTTGTGGCAGCAGCAGCCTTAGTGCCTCCCGCCCGTCCCTGGTGTCTGCACTTTTAGCCGCAGCTTGCTCCCGTCTCTGAGGTTCGTGCTTTTAGCCACGGCTCACGCCCGTCTCTGGAGTTCCTTTAAGCAGAGCACTCTTAAACCCCTCTCCTCGCGCACCAGGAAACAAAGAGGGAAGAAAAAGTCTCTTGCCTCTTCGGCAGGTGCAGACTTTTCCCTGGACTCCCTCCCGGCTAGCCGTGGTGCACTAACCCCTTCAGGCTATGTTCAAGCCGCCAACCCCAGTCCTCTCCCTGCGCTCCGACCGAAACCTGAGCCTCAGCTCTACAGGTATTTTCCTGTAATTGATTTCCATCTCATAGCATTGTGGTCAGAAAAGATGCTTGATACGATTTCAATTTTCTTAAATTTTCTGAGGCTTGATTTGTGACCTAAGATGTGATGTATCCTGGAGAACATTCCATGTGCACTTGAGAAGAAAGTGTATTCTGACACTTTTGGGTGGAATGTTCTATAAATATCAATTAGATGTATCTGGTCTATTGTGTCATTTAAAGCTTGTGTTTCCTTATTTATTTTCTGTTTGGATGATCTGTCCATTGGAGTAAGTGGGGTGTTAAAGACCCCTACTATTATTGTGTTACTGTTGATGTCTCCGTTCATGGTTGTTAGCATTTGCCTTACGTATTGAGGTGCTCCTATGTTGGGTGCATAAACATTTATAATTGTTATATCTTCTTGGATTGATCCTTTGATCATTATGTAGTGCCCCCATTTATCTCTTGTAACAGTCTTTATTTTAAAGTCTATTTTATCTGATACGAGTATTGCTTCTCCAGGTTTCTTTTGATTTCCGCTTGCATGGAATATCTTTTTCCATTCCTTCACTTTCAGTCTGTATGTGTCCCTAGGTCTGAAGTGCATCTCTTGTAGACAGCATATATATGGGTCTTGTTGTTGTAACTATTCAACCAGTTTGTGTCCTTTGGTTGAAGCATTTAATCCATTTACATTCAAGGGTATTATGGATATGTATGTTCCTTTTACCATTTTCTCAATTGTTTTGGGTTTGTTTTTGTAGGTCTTTCCTTCTCTTGTGTTTCCTGCCTAGAGAAGTTCCTTTGGCATTTGTTGTAAAGCTGGTTTAGTGGTGCTGAATTCTCTTAGTTTTTGTTTGTCTGAAAAGATTTTGACTTCTCCATTGAATCTGAATGAGATCCTTGCTGGGTATAGTAATCTTGGCTGTAGGTTTTTCTCTTTCATCACTTTAAGTATAACCTGCCACTCCCTTCTGGCCTGCAGAGTTTCTGCCAAAAAATCAGATGATAACCATAAGGGGATTCTTTGTATGTTATTTTTGTTTTTCCCTTGCTTCTTTTAATACTTTTTCTTTGTATTTAATTTTTGTCAGTTTGATTAATATGTGTCTTGGTGTGCTTTTCTGCGGGTTTATCCTGTATGGGACTCTCTGTGCTTCCTGGACTTGGATGACTATTTCCTTTCCCATATTAGGGATGTTTTCCATTTTAATCTCTTCAAATATTTTCTCAGACCCTTTCTCTTTCTCTTCTTTTTCTGGGACCCCTATAATTTGAATGTTGGTTCATTTAGTGTGTCCCAGAGGTCTCTGAAATTGTCTTCAATTCTTTTCTTTTTTTTTCATTCTTTTTTCTTTATTCTGCTCCTCAGCTGTTATTTCCACTATTTTGTCTTCCAGCTCACTTATTTGTTCTTCTGCCTCCATTATTCTGTTATTGATTCCTTCTAGTTATTTTTCATTTCAGTTATTGTGTTGTTCATCTCTGTTTGTTTGTTTAGTTCTTCTAGATCTTTGTTTAACATTTCTTATATTTTCTCAATCTGTGCTTCCATTCAATTTCAGAGGTTCTGGATTATCTTTAGTATCATTACTCTGAATTCTTTTTTAGGTAGAATGCCTATTTCCTTTTCATTTATTTGGTCTTGTAGGTTTTTACCTTGCTCCTTCATCTGTGACATATTGTTTTGCTGTCTCATTTTTTTTTTTTTTTATGAGCAGGATTGTGTTCCTGTTTAATGGTTGTTTGATCTGAGGCTTTCAACACTGGACTTTGTCAGCTATTGGGTAGATCTGTGTCTTGGTGCTGAGATGAGGAACTCTGTGAGACCTCACTCCAATGAATATTCCCTAGGATCTGAGGTTCTCTGTTAGTCCAGTGGGTTAGACTTGCAGCTCCCACTGCAGGGGCTTCTGTCCAACTCTGGGCTCAAGAATCAAGATCCTGCAAGCTGTGTAGAGTGGTGGTTCACTCTGGGGTCACTCCATTTCTTTGGGGTACAGAGTCCCCCACCATAGGGCAGCAGGTACCCTAGTTGTGGGGAGACACTAACTCCACATCTTCCCACACCACCATATTGACTCCTCCACTCCTTTTATGTATTTTATTAAACACTTAAAATTTTTATTTTATTAAACACTTTTATACTGCTCTTTAGAGATATAGAATTCCTTCTTATGGAAGGAATTTGGAGGGACCAAATTTGGCTTACATGTGGTGTTCTGATCCTTGGCGTAACTCAAACTCACAAAAACTTTTTTCTGTTTTCTTCTAGAAGTTTTATAGTTTTAAGCTTTGTATTTAGATATATGATCCATTTTGAGTTAACTTTTATATATAATGAGAGGTATGAATTGAAGTTCATTGCTTCTGCATTTGGTATCTACATTTCCCAGTAATATTTGTATAGATATTTTTCTTTCTCCACCTAATTATCTTGCCTTACACTAATGGACAGATCAACTAGACAGAAAATTAATAAGGAAACACAAGCTTTTAATGACACAATAGACCAGATAGATTTAATTGATATTTATAAGACATTCCATCCAAAAACAGCAGATTACCCTTTCTTCTCAAGCTCACATGGAACATTCTCCAGGATTGATCATATCTTGGGTCACAAATCAAGTCTCAGTAAAGTTAAGAAAATTGAAATCATATCAAGCATCTTTTCTGAACACAACACTATGAGATTAGAAATCAAATACAGGGGAAAAAATGTAAAAAACACAAAACGCATGGAGGCTAAACAATACCTTACTAAATAACCAAGAGATCACTGAAGAAATCAAAGAGGAAATCAGAAAATACTTAGAGACAAAGTACAAGGAAAACGTGATGATCCAAAACTTATAGGATGCAGCAAAAGCAGTTCTAAGAGGGAAGTTTATAGCAATACAAGCTTACCTCAAGAAACAAGAAAAATCTCAAATAAAAAATCTAAACTTGCACCTAAAGAAACTAACGAAAGAAGAATGAACAAAACCCAAAGTTAGTAGAAGGAAAGAAATCATAAAGGTCAGAGCAGAAATAAATGAAATAGAAACAAAGAAAACAATAGCAAAGATCAATAAAACTAAAAGCTGGTTCTTTGAGAAGATAAACGAAATTGATAAACCTGTAGCCAGACCCATCAAGAAAAAGAGGTAGAGGACTCAAATCAATAAAATTAGAAACGAAAAAGGAGAAGTTACAATGGACACCACAGAAATACAAAGCATCATAAGAGACTACTACAAGCAACTCTATGCCAATAAAATGGACAATCTGGAAGAAATGGGCAAAGTCTTAGAAAGTTATAATGTTCCAAGACTGAACCAGAAAGAAATAGAAATATGAACAGACCAACCACAAGTAATGAAATTGAAACTGTGATTAAAAATCTTCCAACAAACAAAAGTCCAGGACCAGATGGCTTTACAGGTGAATTCTATCAAACTTTTAGAGAAGAGCTAACACCCATCCTTCTCAAACTCTTCCAAAAAATTGCAGGGGAAGGAACACTCCCAAACTCATTTTGTGCCATTTTAGATAGTTGTTTTTGGTATGTCTCCAAGTTCACTAGTATTTACTTCTCCAAGGTAGTTTTCATCTCAGGGAGTTCTATTTTGTTCTTTTTTATAGCTTCATGTCTATGCTTAACTTTTATAACATATAGAACGCAGTTTTAATAACCAGTTTAATGTCATGACTGCTAATTTTAACACCTGTGTCTGTCTTGGGTCTGTTCCACTAATTGATTAAATACTTGTATTGGGTTATTTTATCCTGCTCATTTTGATTGGATGCTATACATTGTGAATCTTACCTTTTTGGTAGCTAGATATTCCTGTATTCCTAAAAATATTCTTGAGCTTTGTTTGGGGACACAATTAAGTTACTTAAAAGAGCTTCATCTTTTTGGTTTTGCTTATTTATTTAGTTAACTATAGTTGATTTATAATATTGTGTTAGTTTCAGGTGTAGCTTCAGATTCTTTCTACTACAGGTTATTACAAAATCTTGTATATATTTCCCTGTGCAATACGGCAAATCCTTGCTGTTTATCTGTTTTATATATAGTATTGTGTGTCTGTTAATCCTAATTTATCCCCCCCCCCCACACCTTTCCCCTTTAGTAACCATAACTTTGTTTTCTATGTCTGTGAGTGTGCTTCTGTTTTGTAAATAAGTTGATTTGTACTAGTTTTTAAGATTCTACATATAAATGATATCATATAATATTTGTCTTTCTCTGCCTGACTTACTTCATTTTGTATGATAATCTCTAAGTCTGCCCACATTGTTGCAAATGGTGGCCATTCTGATGCATGGGAGCTGATACCTCATTGTAGTTTTGACTTGTATTTCTCTAAATAATTAGTGATGTTGAGCATCTTTTCCTTTCATGTGCCTGTTGTCCATCTGGATGTCTTCTTTAGAGAAATGTCTATTTAGGTCTTCTGCCATTTTTTTGATTGGGTTGTCTGGTTTTTTTTTGATATTGGGTTTATATGAGCTGTTTGTGTAGTTTGGAAATTAATTCCTTGTTAGTTGCATGGTTTGCAAATTTTTTCTCTCATTCTCTAGGTTGTCATTTTGTTTTGTTTATGGTTTCCTCTGCTTTGTAAGAGCTTATAAGTTTGATTAAGTCCAATTTGTTTATTTTTGCTTTTATTTCTTTTGCTTTGAGAGACTGACCTAAGAAAACATTGGTATGATTTATGCCAGAGAATGTTTTGACTATATTCTCCTCTAAAAATTTTATGGTGTCATGTCTTATATTTAAGTCTCTAAGCCATTTAGAGTTTATTTTTGTGTATGGTGTGGGGGAGTGTTCTAACTTTATTGATTTACGTGTAGCTGTCCAGTTTCCCCAACACCACTTTCTGAAGAGACTGTCATTTCTCCATTGTATATTCTTGCCTCCTTTGTCAAAGATTAATTGGTTGTAAGTGTGTGGGTTTATTTCCAGGCTCTATTCTGTTCCATTGATATGTCTGTTTTTGTGCCAATATCACACTGTTTTGATTACTGTAGTTTTATAGTATTGTCTGAAGTCTGGAATTGTTATTCCTCCAGCTTTGTTCTTTTTCCTCAGAATTGCTTCAGCAATTCTGGGTCCTTTATTGTTCCATATAAAATTTAGGATTATTTGTTCCAGCTCTGTGTAAACTGTTATGGGTAATCTGATTGAGATCACATTAAATCTGTACATTGCTTTGGGGAGTGTGGCGATTTTAACAATATTAATTGTTCCAGTCCAAGAGCAAGGAATATCTTTCCATTTTTTTTTATCATGTTCAATTTCCTTTATCCATGTTTTATAGTTTTCAGCATATAGGTCTTTCACATCTTTGGTTAGGTCTGTTCCAAAGTATTTTATTTTATTTTTTTTTGATGTGACTTTAAATAGGGTTAAAAAAGTATTACTCTTTCTGATGTTTCATTATTAGTGTAGAGAAATACAACAGATTTCTGTATGTTAATCTTGCTACCTTCTGAATTAATTTATTAGTTCTAATAGCATTTATGTGGAGTGTTTGTTTAGGGTTTTCATATATATATATATATTTTATATATATATATATATATATATATATATATATATATATATATATATATACATACACACACAGAGAGAGAGAGAGAGAGAGAGAGAGAGAGAGAGAGCGCATCATGTCACCTGTGACATTTATCTTTTTCCTTTTCCCTTCCAATTTGGATCACTTTTATTTCTTTTTCTTGACTGATTGCTGTGCCTAAGACTTCCAATACTATGTTGAATAGAAGTGGTGAGACTGGGCATCCTTGTTTGTTCTAGTATTTAGCAGGAAGACTTTCAGCTTTTCATTGTTGAGTATTATACTGACTGTGAGTTTGTTGTAAATGGCTTTTATTATGTTGAGATATGTTCCCTCTATACCCATTTTGGTGAGAGCTTTTATCATGAATGGATGTTGCATTTTATCAAATGCTTTTTCTGCACCTATTGAGGTGATCATGTGGTTTTTGTCTTTTTTGTTGTTGTTGTTGATGTGGTGTATCATATTGATTGATTTGTGTATGTTGAAGCATTCTTGTGACCCTGGAATGAATCCAACTTGATCATGGTGTGTAATCCTTCTTGTGTGTTTTTGGATTCTGTTTGCTAGTATTTTGTTGAGGATTTTTACATCTATATTAATCAAAGATATTTGCCTGTAATTTTCCTTTTTTTGGTAGTGTCTTTGCCTTGTTTTGATATCAGGGTGATGGCTTCATAGAATGACTTTGGAAGTGTTCCTTCCTCTTCAATCTTTTGGAAGAGTTTGAGAAGGATATGTATGAGCTCTTTGTATGTTTGGTAGAATTCCCCAGTGACACCACCCAGTCCTCAACTTTTATTTGCAGGGAGTTTTTTTTTTTTTTTTAATTACAATTCTATTTCACTTTTAATGATCAGTCTGTTCAAATTATCTGTTTCTTTTTCATTCAGTTTTGGTGGACTGTATGTTTCCAGGAACTTGTCCATTTCTTCTAGGTTGTCCAATTTGTTGGCATATGATTGTTTATAGTATCCTCTTATAATTTTTTTATGTGTCATCATTTATTTTTTCAGTTTTAATATTTTTAATTGAATATAGTTGATTTACAATGTGCTAATTTCTGCTGTACAGCAAAGTGATTCATATATATATGTATACATTTTTAAATATTCTTTTCCATTATGGTTTATTATAGGAATTTGAATATATTTCTCTGTGTTATACAGTAGGACCTTGTTGTTTATGCATTCTCTTATGGTTTTTTTAATTCCTGTGGTATCAGTTGTTATTTCTCATCTTTATTTCAGTCTACCACACTGGGTTTGTAAATATTTTTTCCCCATGCCACACGGCATTCAGGATCTTAGTTCCCCAACCAGGGATTGAACCTGTGCCCACTGCAGTGGAAATGTGGAGTCTTAACCATTGGACCACCAGGGAAATACCTCTCTTCTTTATTTCTTATTTTGCTTATTTGGACCCTCTCTCTTTTCTTCTTGGCGAGCCCCTGGCTAGAGGTTTGTTAATCTTGTTTATCCTTTCAAAGAATCAGCTCTTGGTTTTATTGATTTTTTTCTATTTTTTTAAATCTATATTTTATTTATTTCCTCTCTGGTCTTTATTATTTCCTTCCTTCTGCTGACTCAGGTTGGTCTGCTTTTTAATATTTGTTGGGTGGGACCAGAGTGAAGTGCAGTCTAGAGTTTACTTATCCCAGGACTGAGGTAAGAGCTTCTGTGCTCTCCACACAGTGTCAGTGAATCACAATGTTTC
This sequence comes from Phocoena phocoena, assembly GCF_963924675.1. NCBI lineage: Eukaryota > Metazoa > Chordata > Mammalia > Artiodactyla > Phocoenidae > Phocoena > Phocoena phocoena. The sequence continues at coordinate 3,615,313 of NC_089225.1, forward strand.
ACTGCTTGGCTGGTGGGAACAACCACTATGTCTGGCCCTGTGTGAGCACTGCTTCTTGTTTCTTCTAATCCTCTCAGTCTGCTGGGCTCTGTCTTGGACACCCCTCCCAGCACCAGGGCCTGGAACTCTCTCAAGGTAGTGAACTGGGACAATCACAGGGCTCACTTCATTTGTTTCCTATCTCCCAATGATCACTGTTCTTCATTGCCTAACATCAGGGTTCTACAAACCACTGTTTTAAACATTTGTCCATTTCTGACTGGTTCAGGTGAATGGGCAAGTCCTTTCTCTGTTGAAAGTGAAATCCTGCTAAACTAGTTTTACTTATACATATTTGCTTAGCAGCTTCCTTGCTCACTATTCTTTTCTTGCAACCCACCCCTTTCTTCTGGGTTCAGTGGTTTATTTATGTAATGTTCCTGGGGTTTAACGCTCATTTTTCTCATGCATACTTATTCTCACACGAGCAACATTGTTCTTTCCTGTGTGTTTTGTAATCTTGGTTTGGAGCACATCTTTCATTTCTTTTCTTTTTATTTTGGCAGGGGGAAGATTTTATTAGTTTTCTGTTGTTGAATAACAGATTACCACCACCCCAGAGGGTGGAAGCAACATAAATTTATTATCGCACATTTCCCACTGGTTAGGAGTGCAGCACAGCCCAACTGAGTTCTTTACTGAGGGTCTCACATGGTTGAAATCATGGTGTCATAGACATTCTCATATGAAGTCCAGCGTCCTTTTCTGAGTGCATCCAGGCTGTTGGTAGAATGCAGTCCTTGTGGTTGTAGGACTAAGAGCTCTGTTTCTTGCTGCTGTTGGCTGGAGCCCCTCTCAGCCCTATTCCTGCCCTGTGGTCTCCTCCACAACATGGGAGTTTCTCCTTCAAGGTCAGCAGGAGTGTCCCTGCTGCTTTGATCTCTGATGTCCTCTGCCTCTGACTTCTAGAGCCAGATATATAGAGCTTGTGTGAATGGGTCAGACCCATATGAAAAATCTCCATTTTGACTTAAGGTCAACTGACTAGTCATCTTAATTACACTGGAAAATCCCACTTGCCTTGTAATGTAACATAATCACGGGGCTGAGACTCTATAACACTCACAGGTCTTGTGCATACCCATGGGAAGGGAGTTAGTTTCAGGGGGGAATCTTGAGGGCAGTCTTTGAATTCTGCCTACTATAGTCCACCTTCTGGACCCCAACAATTTATATCCCCTCCAAAACCTTCCCATTAAGCAGTCAACCTAAGTCCAGAATCTCGTCATCTTACTTAGACCCAGGTGCGGATGAGGCTCCCGGGTGTAGTTTCCTTAGACACATTTCCTCCCCATCTGTGGGCCTGTGAAACTAGAGAAGTTATCTTCCCAGTAATCCCAACATACAATGATGGGACAGAGAGAGGATAATGGTATAGACATTCCTGTCTAAAAGGGGGGAAACTGAAAGGTGAAGAGGAGTCACCACTTCAAAGCAGTTCTGAAATCCAGTTTGGTGAATTACAGCCAGTGGTCTCCACTTAGGTTTCAAGGCCTCCGAATTATCCTGTTTCTCTTGGTTCGACTCTCTGCAGTCTTGGTTCTGCTCTCTGGTCTCTGAGTCATCCTTCCTTTTCCATGAGAGGTAGCAGATGTTTGCAGCTATATTGTTTCATCAACCTGCTTCCTGCTACTAGGATCCTGCAGGTCCAGTTGCCTCTTTTGATTTTGTAGTCTCTTTCTCCCTTTAATCCAAGTTGGCATTTATTTTGTCCAGAACAACCTTCCTCAGAACCTTGTAGGCCTTGTGTGAATTGCACTAGGATTCAGCCCATTAGATAGAAATTACACCCACAGATCTATTTGAGATAATCCCTTCTCCCTGTCTGGTTCCAGATGAGATGGCTGAGGGACAAAGGAAAGAGGATGTAGTCTCTCTGGTTTGGTTGAGAAGACCTGTGAGGCATAATTTTTATCTCTTGAAAGAGCCCTTTGTGAGGTTGAATACTCTGACTTTTTGATTTTTCTGAGGTTTTAACAAAAGGTTGTACAGTTGCACTTGTGGCTTTTTCTCTATGCCATGCTTTTGAAAGTAATCTCTTAATTTTATCACCTTTTGACACCTGGATAGGCTGAGAAACTCCCAAATCATCCACTCTTGGTTCCTTTTTGTTTAACAGTTCTTCGCTCAATATATATCTCTCCTCTCACATTTTACTGTAATCAGTGATAAAAAACCCAGCTGCATCTTAAACACTAGCTTGAAAATCTTCTTAGCTGTATATCCAAGTTTATTGCTTATGAGTTTTGCTTTCCACCTAACCGCAGGACACAATTTTGCCAAGTTTCTGCCAATAAACAGTAAGGATTCCCCATCTTTCCATTTCCAATAACATGTTTGTCACTTCCTTCTGAGCCTCACCTATAGCATGCTCCCAATACAGATTTCTACCAACACTCTGGTCACTGAAATTGAGGCTTTTTTTGGTCATGCTTCTCAACACTCTTCCATCCTCTGCCTGCTGCCTAAAGCCACTGCCACTTTTTAGGTATTAATTACAGCAACACCCACTTCCAGTTAATGAAACCTGTATTAGTTCTCTATTGATAACACATTACCACCAACTTAGAGACTCAAACAATACCTGTTTATTATTCTTTTACATAGCTAAATATATCATTTCAAGCATAGTTCTGAAGGTTAGAAGTCTGGCAAGGCATGTCTGGGTTTTCTGTTCAGTCTCACCAGTTTGAAACCAAGGTGCTGGCTGTTCTGAGTTTTCTTCTGAGGCTCTGGGGCAGAAGATGCTTCCAAGCTCATTCAGCTTGTTGGCGAAATGCACTTCTCTGTGGTTGCAGGGCTGAGTCTCTGTTTCTTTGCTGGCTGTCAGCTGGTGGTGACTCTCGGCATTTAGAGGCTGCCCCCATTCCTTGCCATGTGGCCCTCTTCTTCAAAACCAGCAATGGAGAATTTCTCATGCATTGAATCTCTTTCCCTTTGAATCCCTTTTTCCAGGAAGAACCCTATCCTTCGATAAGGGCTCCCCTGATTAAGGGTCCACCCAGGATAATAGCCCTTTCTTACTGTCAACTGGGTCAGGTCTTGGTTATAGCTGCAGCATCTCTTCCCAGCAGCATGTAGATTCGTGTATGATTGAATAGCTGGGAGAAGCTGTGTGTACACATTAGAGATAGAAATCCTAGGGCAAGTTAGAATTCTGTCTACCACAGGGGCTCTGTGGAGCCCAGGTTGATGGCATATTCCCCCAGAGAAAATTCTTCCTTGTGGCTGTGGTGCTTTCCAGGGACATAATCTTCTGGGGACCACTTTTATGTTTATTTCCTGGCTTAGAGTTCCTCAGACAGCACAAGTAGTATAAATTTCAACCTTAAACATGCACAAAGGCAGGGAAATGGTTAGAAATTCTCAGGGGAGTGTTTAGACCAATATAACAAAATTCCTTGTCTTTTTATGCTTTGAAGATACATTTTCTCAAGTTTCTTTTCTTTCTTTTTTTTTACCCTGAAGCTATACCCCCTCCAAGGTTCTAACTACATATATAGAGCTTCTCAGTCCCAACTCCTCATCAAGCTAATGCCCAAAGCTTTGCCTCCTATTCCTTCATGATTGTTAAAATCCAATCCCCTAGGTTATCAAGATAGGCAGCCATCTTCACTCCTGCTGCCCCTGGCCCTGGCAGCCATAGAATTAACTCACCTACTTATCAATTTAATTTTTAGTCACCATGTTTTTCTTTCTGAGGATTTCCCTTACTTGCTCATTTAAATTCACCATTGCTTAAAAAATATGTTTTATTATATATCACCCACTACTTCTTTTTGTTTGTGATGGGAGGAAGGTTTATTTCATCTGTTACATTGATGCAAGTGGAAAATCTTGTTCTTTTTACCTTGTGTTTTGAAGGCATCACCATTTCTCACTGTTCTGAGCCAATAAACCCTTTGTTGTCTCTTCCTCTCCTTGTGCCCTACTTCAATCCACCTCCACACAGCTGCCTAAGTCATCTTTGGAAAATATAAATCAGATCGTGCAACTTCTAGGCTTAAAAATTTTCATCGATGCCCAGACTTTTGTGACAGATCTAACTCAGGCCCTGCTCCTGTCTGCCCTGTAGCTCTACCTGCCACGTCTTCACCTGACCTGTGCCTGAACTTGACCTCATCCTTTCCCGGGAACTCTGAGGTTGCCTTTACTGGACAGTTTCCCTTGGCTGTTTGTGAAGGACTCTCCTTTTGTTCTTCAGGTGTCATCCCAGGTGGTCTCCTGACCACCCACTCAGCCTCGTTCCAATTTCTTTTTTTCCACTTGGTTCCCACCCCAGTCTGTGGTGACTCACTCCCCTTAGCAGAGTGGATGCTCTCTGTGGCCGGGTGCCATCTGCACATGCTTTTCCACCTTCAGTGCAAAGCACAGCCCCTGGCTCAGATCAAGGACTTGTACATAGTTTTGAATGATCAGGCCCAGGCCTGCCTATGGGATGGGCATAGGAAAGTCAGAGCCTACAGGCAGTCAGTAAGATGGGTTATAATCATGTAACTCTACCCTGCTCCTATGACAGGTAACGTAGAAACTTGTTATATCAATGAATTCAAGGCTATCTGATTGGAATATAAATATATTTTTGAGTGAAATCATCTTTGTAAGCCTAATTCTTTTAACATTAAGCTTTAAAAACTGGCCCAATTTTTAGGGCCACGTTAAAAGAAAAACTTGGGATTACCACCAGGACAATGTGTCCAGCCAGCTCAGTTCCACAGAGGTCTGCACCCTGGAGGAGAGGTGCTGAGCAGCTGGGGTGGTCAGAGAGCAGCCAGAGATTATGTAGGTGAATATTTTACACAATCATCTGTGCCGGGGTAAGTTTTACTAGCACAGCACCAAAGGCATAAAGAATACGGTAAGATTTAGGTATATAGAAATTAAAAGAAAATTTTATAAGTAAAACTTAAATAAATAAAACTTAAAGGCAAGTGCACACTGAATATAAGTATTTGTGGTACACTTGGAAGGAAGTAGTATTCTTTAACACGTAAAAATCCCATATTGATCAGTGAACAGAGGATGTAAAAATGAAGTGAAAACAACAGAGCACAAAAGCAAACCACTGCTTTGCAGCTTACGGGGAATGTCCTCCTTCAATAATAAGAAAATATTGAAAGAATACAATATTTTGCCTCTCAAAAAGATAAAGATACGATATAAAGGATTTTCTCAAGCACAACTGTGAGAGTGTATATGGATAATGACCTTTTCTTTTAAGCTACTTGGCTTTATTTAACAAAAACTTCACATGATAACTCTTAGACTCAATAACCCTCGGCTCAGGCTCTATTCTAAAGAAATAATCAAAGATGTAATCAAAGATTTATGAATGTTGAATTTTCACTGCAGCATCATCTATAATAGTAAAAAAATTGGAAATGATGAACAAATCCCACAATAGAGAAATGGGTATACTAATTATACTACGTTTAGATGATGATTAATTATGCAGCCTTTACAATCAAGTTTTTCAGGAATATTTAATGACGTGGAAAGTGACCTTGCTAATACGTCAGTTAGAAAGTGTAGGATTGTATGACAGCCAAGGGACAGAGCAGGGGCTTGACCAGGCGGTTGACATGCCTGTGCTCAGGTGGCTGTGTCCACACGTGACATTGCCTTTGCAGGCTGCTGCTCTGTGTCCTCAACCCCAGCCTCCTGCTCCCTTCTCACCCCACCCTGTTGTCTAGGAACATCACTTCACACTGAAATCATTTCCAGGGGCCTCTCAAGGCACCACTTAGGGGTTAAATGAGGTGGCTTTTATCCCTTACTTGGGGGTGTAAGGCAGTGAGCTATTTGGACATTAATGGGGCCCTGGGTCTTCCATTTACCTTTGGGGATTCATCAGCCTCTGCAGTATGAGGATTCCTCCTCACTCTCCCAAGAGGAAAGCCAGGCAGCTTTGTTTTGGGAAGAGCGGTGATCATACATACACTGGGCAGAGGGGAGAGGGCTGCTGCAGGCAGAGGGCGGGGAACCCCCCTCAGGGTTCCTCCCGAGTTCTGGGAAGGGCTTCTCATCTTTTTCCTCTCCATCTTTCTCATACTTCTCTTCCGCTCCCCCGTCTCCCCCTGACATTCACTGCATGCCCCTGTGAGCCACGTCACATTATGCCTGCTTGCTCATTTAATTTTCAGGAACCCCCATGAGACCGTTCTTACCCCCATGTAACAGGTGAGCAATTCAGGCCCAGAGAGGCTGCTCCTGGCCCTGAGATCCAGGCAAATAGATCTTTGTATTGGTCAGGGTTCTCCAGAGAAATAGAGCAAACAGGATGTGCGTGTATGTTTAGAAAGATGTTCATTTTGAGGAATTGGCTCATGTGCTTACGGAGGCTGGTAAGTCCAAAACCTGCAGAGCAGGCCAGCAGGCTGGAGACCAGTGAGAGCCACTACTGTAGTCCAAGTCTGTAGACTGCCTGCTGAGAAATCCCCTCTTCCCTGGAGGACGGCAGTCTTTTGTTCTGTTCAGGCTTTCAGCTGATCAGAAGGAACCCACTCACACGGTGGAGCGCAATCTGCTTTACTCAAGCCCACTGATTAAAATGATAATCTCATCCAAAAACACTCTCACAGAAGCATCCAGAATAATGTTTGGTCCAGCCAACGTGACACATAAAATTAACCATCCCGGTTTCTGCATCTGAGAAGCTGCTGCTTGTGTTCTGATCCACACCAGAGAGGAGGAGAATGGAGACTGTGCTCAGAGCAGCCCTATGTATGTGGTCTGGCACTGACCCTGGAGGTGAGGTCCCCTGGGGTGTCTTTGCCCTGCCCCCATGGGCTGGCCGTGTGTCTGTTTCCCTGAGCGCCTGGGGGTGGCTGTCTTCCTGACACAGGCATGGTGTGCTCAGAGAGGGTGAGCTGGGATTCTGGCTGCTCTGGCAGGCCTCCTGGGCAGTCTTTGGGAGATCTGATCTCAAATTATTGGTCTGTGGCCTCTATAGGTCAGGGCCACATAACTTAACTGGGGACAGCACAGGTGGCTTTTGGCCTTCCCAGCACCTCCCCCACAGAGCCTGCTGGCTGGGCTTCCAGTTCCCTGGGGGATGAGCAGGTCACATGTCCTTCATCCTTCTGCCAGGACTTGACCAGGCAAGACCAGGGGAGACAAGGGCTCCTCCATTCCTTGGGGCATTCAAAAACGATTTCACACCCACTCCCTGCCAGACCCTATGCTTAGCATAGGGGAGATCAGGGCACAGAGGGGACAGATGAGGACACTTCCATGTTGTCTGTAACTTGCTGGGATAGACAGAAGTGTGGGGAGGCGGGGCACAAGGAGGGCTGCCTGGAAGAGGTGACAACTGACTGAGAACTGAAGGCAGCCAGATCCAGGGGAGGTGGGAGGAAGGAGAGGGCCCAGGCGATGGCCAGCTCAGGTGAAGACAAGTGTCCTGCCTGGCAGGAGTGAGGAGAGAGAGGCTGGGCACGGGAGGGCTCTGCAGGCCTTGCCTCGTGGAGCTAGTGTCGAGATGGGAGGGGTGAGAGTGTGTACCTGCTCCCCCGGCAGCAGCATTGTCTCTCCTCTGAAGCCTCATCACCATTCATCTGCTGGCATTTGACACGGGCTGCCGGGCACAGCAAAAGCAGCCCCGCTCTGTAGGGACCCTGGGTGTGGTGTGAGTCCTGCCCTGGGGAGCTCACAGGAAGGCAGGGGAGACCCAGATGCCCTGTGCCAGTGGGGCAGGCTCTGACTCAGAGGACCAGAGCCAGGTCGGAGCAGGATTCCTGAGAAAGGGCTCATTTGCCAAAGATTCTATTATCCTGGAAACAGCAAGGTCCATAGGTTTGTTAATGGCTTACTTAGCAGGATGACCCAGATAAAGGGGACAACTGTCCGTGAAGACAGTTCACATTTTGAAACAGGCTCAGAGAGCAGCAGTTCTCAGCAAATTACCTTCATCTGTCTTCTGTCATTTTTTATTCTTTTCCTCTCTCATCCGTAACTGTTTATTTTTTATTATGAAATGTACCATTTATACAAAAGAGTGAAAAAAACACAAGCACAGTTTAAAGACTAATGCTACCAAAACTCACAGAATTGGTGTTAGCTACTTGGAAGAAAATCCTGGAGACAGAAATGGAGCACTCTTTTAAGAAATGCTATATCACCATTACTTTTGATGGTAAAGAACAACACTGTGTGGAAAATTGGGAAAGTTTACAACTCTGAGCCAAAAAAAGATTCAGAAGATTTGGACTCTAAACGTGAGAAATTTTAGGAATACGTGAACAAAGTTATTTAGCTTATATTTAACTTTTTACTGATATATTATAAAAGGATGCTTTTTACTGATATATTATATTATATTAACTTTTTTACTGATATATTATAAAAGGATGCCTAAATAATAATTTTTTCAATAAGTATAAAAAAAATTCTAAGGTGTTAAAAAAAAAAAGACTAATGCTAAAACAGATGCTCATGTACTTACTGCCACAGGTTAAGAGGTAGAAGATTACTAACATTTGCCGTCCCCTCCCGCCTCAGGAAATGTGTCTACCATCCAGATCTTTGTGTTAATAAATAACCCTTACATTTCCCATGTGTGCACCCCTACACTACATTGCTTAATTTTTGTCTGTTTTTGAACTTTGAGGACCTGGAATAGTCCTAATTCTATGTATTCTCTTGTGATTCCCTTCTTCTGCTCATTATTACATGTTGAAGACCCATCCATGTTGATGGATATAACTGTAGCTGTTTGCTTTGTCTTACTTTGTGCAGTATCCTATTGAGTGCATTTACCACAGTTCATTTTTCTGTTGCAGTTTTGGTGAGCATTTGGTTCATTGCCATGTTTTCCTATCATAACACTGCCTCGGTGAACTTTCCGGTGCATGGTATTGCCTGGTGCACACCTGCAGCAGTTTCTGGATGGCATGGTTCTCAAAGTTGGTCTGGGGATACCTGTTGATCCCAAAACACTTTCAGGGGGTTTCTGAGGTCAAACCATTTTCATAATAATGCTAAAATATTATTTGCCCTTTTCACTGCCATTCTCTCATAAGTGTGCATTTGGAAAGTCTGCACAACTCAGGGACTCAGTCATTTTCCAAATGACTGATGCACAATGTTACAGAGTCACACATGGTTAAGGGAGACATTCAAAGTGCAAGACAAGCCAGTGGATTTTAATGTAACTGAGTATGAAAGTTTCACTGGTACAGTTTCAGATTCCACATTACAGCTAATCTTTAAGGAACAGTCATTGATCAAGTTTTGATATAATACCAAGAAAGAATATCCACAGTTATCTGAAAGATAACTCCTTCCTTTACCAACTTCTTATCTGCAAAAGGCTGGATTTTCTTCTCATAGTCCAACTAAAACACGTATCACATATATCACAACAGAAGCAGACATGAGAACCCAGCTGTGTTCTATTAAATCAGACATTAAAAAGGATTTGTCAAAATATAAAACAATGCCACTTTTCTACTAAATTATGTTTTGGGAAAATACACTTAAAATATCTAACATGAAATGGGATTATTATTGCTATTTTAAAATAAATGAATACACATTTAAAATTTTCTTAGTTTTAATTTTTGATATGGTATAAACATCAATAGATAGCTAGAATCCACATACACTTCTTTAGTTTCCTCAATAATTTCCAAGGGTGTAAATAGTTTAAAAGTATAGAGTCTGTGAGCACTGCTGATCTTGGTATATTTTGAAGAGACTTTTGCATCTTCAACTTACTTCTGCCTTGGCTGGACCAAATGACACCCAGCAGCAGTGAAGAAGAGTTCCTGCAAACTCACATCCTTGGAAGTTTCAGCTCTTTAAGTTTTCCAAACTCGCGAATGTGAAATGGTATTTTCTTATGGTTCCAATGTACCAGTTTTTGTTTACAAAGGAGGTTGAACAACTTTTCATGTGCTTATGGGTCATAGTTGTCTTCTTCCTGGAAAATGCCTGTTCATGTATTTTGCCCACATTTTTGGGGAGCTTGTTAGCCTTCTCCTTATTAAATCAGAAGAATTCTTTGTATGTGCTCAATGATAATTCAGTTATACATGTTGCAAGCATATTTTCCTAGTTTATGATTTGCCTTTTCTCTCTCTTTGTGAAGTCATTTGATGTACAGATTTTCCTAGCTTTAATGTAGTTAAAATTATCCATCTTTCTTTTATGGTTTGTGCATTTTATGTCTTGTTTAAGAAGTCCTTTCTGAAAGAGAAAGATGAATACCATATGATATCGCTTATATGTGGAATCTAAAATATGACCCAGATGAACCTATCCATGAAGTAGAAACAGAATCACGGACATATAGAACAGACTGGTGGTTGCCAAGGGAGAGGGGGCTGGGGAGGGATGGAGTGGGAGGCTGGGATTAGCAGATGTAAGCTTTTATATGTAAAATGGATAAACAACAAGGTCTTACTGTACAGCACAGAGAACTATATTCAGTATCCTATGATAAACCATAATGGAAAAGAATATAAAAAATGAATGTGTATATATGTACAACTGGACCACTTTGCTGTACAGCAGAAATTAACACAACATTGTATATCAACTATACTTCAATAAAAAGAGAGAAAGAAAGAAAGGAAGGAAGGAAGGAAGGAAGAAAGAGAAAGAAAGAAAGAAAGAAAGAAAGAAAGAAGTCCTTTCCTATCCCAAAGTCATAAGACATTCTCCTGTGTTATCTTTTAAATGTTTAGCAGTCTCCTCTTTACATTTATGTCTTTAATCTACCTGGCATAGACACTTCAGCAGAGTGTTCAGTAGCAATCCAAGCTCATTTCTTCACATGGATAACCAGTTGTTCTGGCTCTGGGACACCCACACCTCAGTGTCGGGCTTAGCTTTCTGGGACAGCATGAGATGACCACATGGCTGGGTCCAGGTGCTTGCCTCACCAACTATGACCTGAACTGCTTACTTATTGGTTCTTTGGGGAGAGCTTTCAAATTTGCTTTTTATCAGTGTCAGTGGAGAGTTTCACCTGATATCTTCATTGCATTAATTCAGATTCTGGCAGGCTGATAATATCTGCTATTAAAACAGTGCCATTTTGTCAATTCACTGCATAGCAGGCAAGAGGAGGAGGCACTAGGCAAGCTGGGTTGGCCAACCAGTAACTGGTGAGGGGGCTGGAGTTCAAGTGACTTGGTTCTCTCTTCAGAGGCTCTGTTGATGGCAAGGCTTCAAATTGTGGCAGGATTTGAAGCCTGCTGTATTTTTTTTCTTTAGAATTTTTAATGACATGATAAAACCTTTTATTAAGAGAAAAAAAAGGTTAAAAACCTAAAAAAAATTTTTTTCAGTATAAGTATATAATTCTGTATACGAACACATACTCACACACACTCTCATATAAAGAAAAATTTTTTTGGAAAGAATGAACCAAAGTCTCCGAAGTGGTTATTTCTGGCTGGTGGAATCATGAATGATTTAAATTTTTTTACTTATGGTTTTATGATTTTTCCAAATTTTCTCCAATGAATAGATAAGTCTATTGTTTCTGAATGAATTTCTATTACAAAGTAAATGCATTTACATAGCAAAAAATGAGGTCAAAAGAAAGAAGAAAACTAAAATCTCCTGTAATCTTGAGCATTTAAAATCATAAACATTTTTTAATACTCCATCACCATATATGGGTATGTGTCATATATGTGTATAGATACATATGTACATGTGTGTATATGTATCAATGTGTATATGTCATATGCCTCAGTGATAGGCTTAAATTTTCATTACGTACAATTCGGAATCATCTTTCCATAATGGTCAGATATGAATCATTAACTGGAAATAACAAGCAATATATGGAGAAGAAAATAATAGGTAAATTGATCTCTGAATATTAATTAGATATACATACACACAAAACTATGTAGACACAACTTATTTCAATTAAGATAATATTCTCTACAATCTTATTTTTCATTAGAAGCCTGCTGTATTTTCATTTTAAAAACTGGACCTTGCTCCCTTCGTTAAATTTACTGTAACCATGCAGTGCTCCTGGCACCTTAGCTTTTCTCCCTTACAGGATGACTTTAATGGCAGGTGGTGAGTAGACATCACTGCAATGGGAAAATGCTGGTGACAGGTGACTTCTGCACAATCTTCTTAATGGGACAATTTTCCATTTCATACAGGCACTGAGACATCAGATCAGCTGAGTGGCAGCCCTGACAGTCAGACAGACACAGTCCTACAGGTTGCTGTTGCTTGCTCTCCATGATCAGGAGAATGGAGATAAAAGGTGCCACTTATGAATTAAGTTCTGGCTGTTTCACTTGCACTTATTGCACCTCAGATATGCTGATGAGTCACTTTGGGGCTGGCCCCTGGGACAAGCTGGTCCTGGGGTGGGACATGACAATGTGCCCATGTGAATGCATGTTGGGTGACAGGGTCACCTGGAGAGTGCCTCCACTGACCACTCTCTGGGGTTTGAGGGGCTCATGGCTGGTTTGTTGAGTGAATTATTGAAGTAATGGCACAAACCTTGGGTCATAGGACCCTCCTGCATGGTTTCTGCCTCTCAGTGAGCATGGGCTGTTACATAGCCCACAGGGCCCTCCATGGCTCAGCCTTGCCACCTCCCTGGCCCCTTGCCCTTCCCTAGAGCTTCAGGTTCCTGCACAGAGACTCCTGGCTTCTTGATGGCCTTGGTTGCTCTCCTGCTGCTAAGCATCCACATGGGCCCTTTCCCTCAGCAGGCAGCACCCTTCCAGCCCAGGTTTGAATGGGTCACAGCTAAATCTCCCTTTCCAGAGTGCCTTCCCTCACCCCCAGAGTGGGCACACCCCCAGGCCATGGCCCTCCAGCACTGCCACCTCTCTTGCGCACCTCCACAAGGACTGGAGTGTCCTGCTCTAAAGCATATTCCAAGAGCACAGAGGGTGATGGGAGCAGAAAGGATGCTCAGTAAATATGTGCTGAGTGAATCAATGAATGAACTGGCTCAGTACATTTAGACCAAAAGCCTCAATAATGCTTAACTTACATGGTTAAATGAGATAATGTAAGACAGTGAAGCTCAGCATTTTTGGATCTCTGACCCCACTGGAAAATCTAGTAAATGTCATGGACTCTTTCTTCAGAAAAACATATGTATGCAGAGCGGCAATTATGTATGCCAGTGAAAGTTATCCAAATACCCTCCAACAGTCCTTGCATAGATTTTACTTTTTCCTTATGCTCTTCTGGACTTTTCCCATGTGTCTTTTAAAGATAATGGTAGTGGATAGACAGAAAGCCCTGCTCTCTTAGTGGCTTATCACAACCAACATTTATTTCAGCCTCACAGGAGGTCTGATCAGTGACAGGGCAGACACGGGGAGGCTTACTCCATGGAGTCATTCAGGGACCCGTTGTCAAAATGAGGCTTCCACGGTCAGCCAGGCATTGATGTAAGCTGACCACAGGGAGAGAGAGGTGGAGGATGGAGAGGTGTTTGTGGGCCTTGTTGGAAGTGGGTCACATTGTGAAGCTTAGGGATGATTAAAGTAGTGCCTGGTGGGTGTTTTCAGGTGTGTAAGTGCTGTTAATTGGAATCTCACATGAAGGACTTTTTTTCCCATGGAATTTCATGGTGTCTTTTTCATGGAATCTTCTTGAAGCAAGTTGAGGAAACCGAGCCAAGGAAAGTGTTCAACGGGGAGATTTCTTCTTTGTGCTTGCTCTTTCCTGAATGCTGCAAACAGCCTCCTATGTATTTAAGCACCATAGGGCTCCCCCCATCCTCCACCTCCTCATCATTTTACACACAATCCCAGTAGCATTTCCTATGGGAGGACCTCCTTGAGCGCCTCCCCAACCCCAAGGCAGACTTAATTTCCCCTCATCTAAGTTCCCAACATCCTGAGTCACATTATTGTGTTACTGCTTCCAATTCAATGTCTACCCCACGTTGACCCTTAGGGGGAAAGACACAGCTTACCACTCATCTCCTAGCCCTTGTCCTGGCACACACTAGGTGCTCAGTAAATGCTTGTGAATGAATAAGCCATTTAGATAAAAAACTGCTTAAAATGGGATCTGATTGCAAATAGAAAGAGGTGTGCTCCTTTCTGCCTGTCTTTTAAGGCTTTTCTCTACCCACCCATACAGTGTGGGATATCTCTCCCTTTACCTTGACTCTGCCATATTTGGCACATCTCTGAAGAACTGCAGGTGATTGGGAACCAAGGGACCTCGGCGAGGGCATAGGAAGAGATGCGGCTGGGGTGTGAGGCAGAGTCCAGACATACGAGGCTTTCGGCACCCCCCAAAGGCCTGAGGGATTCATAGAAGTGGGTAAGTGGAGGGATGTGGCTGGATTCTCACTCTAGAACCACAGCATTATGGATCTGAGGGGCAGGAGGGGAGTCAGATAAATTTTATTGAACTTGTCTTGGACGTGTCTTGGATGGTGAATGTTCTCCCGACACTATGAGGTTATTGGGGTGTGATGGGAATAAGGAGGAGGTCAGATGAGGGAGATAGACTTGTAAACAAATGATGGGCAGAAGTAATCAGGAGGTGGCAAAGTGGTACCACTTCCTGGCAGAACACACAGCACACCTCAGACTGTTGCAACGTCATGCTGACCTCTGCCACCGCAGGCTCGCCCCGCATCCGTACCCATTCCTCCCCAGAGCCTGAGTGAGCCAGAGCTCCCAGCTCAGCTGCTCCTTTAACTCCGTCCTGTCTGAGTGAAGAACAGATGTCCTCAGGCGACCTAAATGCAGAGGCGGGTCCAAATCCAAAGCTGAACCCCGGGAGCTGTCCAAACAAAGAAGAGAAAGGGAAATGTCTCCCAGCCGCCTCAGGAGCAGCAGATTAAATCTCTACAATCAACTTGATGTACCCTGCATCTGTGGAATACCTGAATAGAAAATGAATCATCCCAAATTGAGGAGGTGGGCTTTGGGAGCAATGATATATATATATATATATATTTTCCCTTTTTCTCTTTTTGTGAGTGTGTATGTGTATGCTTCTGTGTGTGATTTTGTATGTGTAGCTTTGCTTTTACAATTTGTCCTAGGGTTCTGTCTGTCTATTTGTTTTTTTTTTCATTACTTAAAAATTTTGTTTTCTTAATAATCATTTTGTATTTCAATAACTTTATTTTATTTTACTTTATTTTATTTTATTTGCTTCTTTCTTTCTTTCTTTCTTTTTTCTCTCCCTTTTATTCTAAGCCGTGTGGAAGATAGGCTCTTGGTGCTCCAGAGAGGCATCAGGGCTGTGCCACTGAGGTGGGAGAGCCAAGTTCAGGACACTGGTCCACCAGATATCTGCCAGCTCCACATAATATCAAATGGCGAAAATCTCCCAGAGATCTCCATCTCAATGCCAAGACCCAGCTCCACTCAACGACCAGCAAGCTATAGTGGAGGACACCCTATGCCAAACAACTAGCAAGACAGGAACACAAACCCATCCATTAGCAGAGAGGCTGCCTCAAATCAAAATAAGGCCACAGACACCCCAAAACACACCATCAGATGTGGACCTGCCCACCAGAAAGACAAGATCCAGCCTCATCCACCAGAACACAGGCACTAGTTCCCTCCAACAGGAAGCATACACAACCCACTGAACCAACCTTAGCCACTGGGGATGGACACCAAAAACAACGGGAACTACGAACTTGTGGCCTGCAAAAAGGAGACCCCAAACACAGTAAGTTAAGCAAAATAAGAAGACAGAGAAACAAACAGAAGATGAAGGAGCAAGGCAAAAACCCACCAGACCTAACAAATGAAGAGGAAATAGACAGTCTACCTGAAAAAGAATTCAGAATGATGATGGTAAAGATGATCCAAAATCTTGGATATAGAATGGAGAAAATACAAGAAACGTTTAACAAGGACCTAGAAAAACTAAAGAGCAAACAAACAGTGATGAACAACACAGTAAATGAAAATAAAAATTCTCTAGAAGGGATCAATAGCAGAATAACTGAGGCAGAAGAATGGAAAAGTGACCTGGAAGATAAAACAGTGGAAATAACTACTGCAGAGCAGAATAAAGAAAAAAGAATGAAAAGAATTGAAGACAGTCTCAGAGACCTCTGGGACAATATTAAACCCACCAACATTCGAATGATAGGGGTCCCAGAAGAAGAAGAGAAAAAGAAAGGGACTGAGAAAATATTTGAAGAGATTATAGTTTAAAATTTCCCTTATATGGGAAAGGAAATAGTTAATCAAGTCCAGGAAGCACAGAGAGTCCCATACAGGATAAATCCAAGGAGAAACACACCAAGATATATATTAGTCAAATTATCAAAAATTAAATACAAAGAACAAATATTAAAAGCAGCAAGGGAAAAACAACAAATAACACACAAGGGAATCCCTATAAGGTTAACAGCTGATCTATCAGCAGAAACTCTGCAAGGCAGAAGGGAGTGGCAGGACATATTTAAAATGATGAAGGAGAAACAACTACAACCAAGATTACTCTACCCAGCAAGGATCTCATTCAGATTTGATGGAGAAATTAAAATCTTTACAGACAAGCAAAAGCTGAGAGAATTCAGCACCACCAAACCAGCTTTAGAACAAATGCTAAAGGAATTTCTCTAGTCATGAAACATGAGAGAAGGAAAAGATCTACAATAATAAACACCAAACAAGTAAGAAAATGGAAACAGGAACATATATATTGATAATTACCTTAAATGTAAATGGATCAAATGTTCCAACCAAAAGACATAGACTGGCTGAATGGATACAAAAACGAGACCTGTATATATGCTGTCTACAAGAGACCCACTTCAGACCTAGGAACACATAAAGACTGAAAGTGAAGGGATGGAAAAAAGTATTCCATGGAAATGGAAACCAAAAGAAAGCTGGGGTAGCAAATTTCTTATCAGACAAAATAGACTTTAAAACAAAGACTATTACAAGAGACAAAGAAGGACACTACATAATGATCAAGGGATCAATCCAAGAAGAAGATATAACCATTGTAAAATATTTATGCACCCAACATAGGAGCATCACAATATATAAGGCAAATACTAACAGCCATAACAGGGGAAATCGAAAGTAACACAATCATAGTAGGGGACTTTAACACCACACTTTCATCAATGGAGAGATCATCCTGAATGAAAATAAATAAGGAAACACAAGCTTTAAATGATACTTTAAGCAAGATGGACTTAATTGATAGTTATAGGACATTCCATCCAAAAATTACAGAATACACATTCTTCCCAAATGCTCATGGAACATTATACAGGATAGATCATATCTTGGGTCACATTTGAAGCCTTGGTAAATTTAAGAAAATTGAAATCATATCAAGTACCTTTTGTGACCACAACGCTATGAGACTAGATATCAATTACAGAGAAAAATCTGTAAGAAATACAAACACATGGAGGCTAAACATCACACTACTCAATAATCAAGAGATCACTGAAAAAATCAAAGAGGAAATCAAAAAGTACCTAGAAAAAAATGACAATGAAAACACAATGACCCAAAACGTATGGGATGCAGCAAAATCAGTTCTAAGAGGGAAGTTTATAGCAATACAATCCTACCATAAGAAATGAGAAACATCTAAAATAAATAACCTCACCTTACACCTAAAGCAATTAGAGAAAGAAGAACAAAACAACTGCAACATTAGCAGAAGGAAAGAAATCATAAAGATCCAATCAGAAATAAATGAAAAAGAAATGAAGGAAATGATAGCAAAGATCAAAAAAACCAAAAACTGGTTCTTTAAGAAGATAAACAAAATTGATAAACCATTAGCCAGACTCATCAAGAAAAAAAGAGAGAAGACTCAAATCAATAGAATTAGAAATGTAAAAGGAGAGGTAACAAGTGACACTGCAGAAATACAAAGAATCATGAGAGATTACTACAAGCAACA
The DNA here is from genome assembly GCF_963924675.1 of Phocoena phocoena. Classification (NCBI taxonomy): domain Eukaryota; kingdom Metazoa; phylum Chordata; class Mammalia; order Artiodactyla; family Phocoenidae; genus Phocoena; species Phocoena phocoena. The sequence goes on from NC_089225.1 coordinate 3,633,223, forward strand.
CTTTGTCAACAAAATGGACAACCTGGAAGGAATGGACAAATTCTTAGAAATGCACAGCCTGCCAAGACTAAATTAGGAAGACATAGAAAATATGAACAGACCAATCACAAGCACTGAAATTGAAACTGTGATTAAAAATCTTCCAACAAACAAAAGCCCAGGACCAGATGGCTTCACAGGCGAATTCTATCAAACATTTAGAGAAGAGCTAACACCTATCCTTCTCAAACTCTTCCAAAATATAACAGAGGGAGGAACACTCCCAAACTCATTCTATGAGGCCACCATCACCCTGATACCAAAACCAGACAAGGATGTCACAAAGAAAGAAAACTACAGGCCAATATCACTGATGAACATAGATGCAAAAATCCTCAACAAAATACTAGCAAACAGAATCCAACAGCACATTAAAAGGATCATACACCATGATCAAGTGGGGTTTATTCCAGGAATGCAAGGATTCTTCAATATACGCAAATCTATTAATGTGATACACCATATTAACAAATTGAAAGAGAAAAACCATATGGTCATCTCAATAGATGCAGAGAAAGCTTTGACAAAATACAACACCCATTTACCCATTACACTCCAGAAAGTAGGCATAGAGGGAACTTTCCTCAACATAATAAAGGCCATATATGACAAAACCACAGCCAACATTGTCCTCAATGGTGAAAACTTGAAAGCATTTCCACTAAGATCATGAACAAGACAAGGTTGCCCACTCTCACCACTCTTATTCAACATAGCTTTGGAAGTTTTAGCCACAGAAATCAGAGAAGAAAAGGAAATAAAAGGAATCCAAATCAGAAAAGAAGAAGTAAAGCTGTCACTGTTTGCAGATGACATGATACTATATAGAGAATCCTAAAGATGCCACCAGAAAACTACAAGAGCTAATCAATGAATTTGGTAAAGTAGCAGGATACAAAATTAATGCACAGAAATCTCTGGCATTCCTATACACTAATGATGAAAAATCTGAAAGTGAAATCAAGAAAACACTCCCATTTACCATTGCAACAAAACGAACAAAATATCTAGGAATAAACCTACCTAAGGAGACAAAAGACGTGTATGCAGAAAATTATAAGACACTGATGAAATAAATTAAAGATGATACAAATAGATGGAGAGACATACCATGTTCTTGGATTGGAAGAATCAACATTGTGAAAATGACTCTACTACCCAAAGCAATCTATAGATTCAATGCAATCCCTATCAAACTACCACTGGCATTTTTCACAGAACTAGAACAAAAAATTTCACAATTTGTATAGAAACACCAAAGACCCCGAATAGCCCAAGCAATCTTGAAAACGAAATACGGAGCTGGAGGAATCAGGCTCCCTGACTTCAGACTATACTACAAAGCTACAGTAATCAAGACAGTATGGTACTGGCACAAAAACAGAAATATAGATCAATGGAACAGGATCGAAAACTCAGAGATAAACCCACGCACATATAGCCACCTTATCTTTGATAAAGGAGGCAGGAATGTACAGTGGAGAAAGGACAGCCTCTTCAATAAGTGGAGTTGGGAAAACTTTATAGGTGCATGTAAAAGTATGAGATTAGATCACTCCCTAACACCATACACAAAAATAAGCTCAAAACGGATTACAAATCTAAATGTAAGGCCAGAAACTATCAAACTCTTAGAGGAAAATATAGGCAGAACTTTCTATGACATAAATCACACAAGATCCTTTTTGACCCACCTCCTAGAGAAATGGAAATAAAAATAAACAAATGGGACCTAATGAAACTTCAAAGCTTTTGCACAGCAAAGGAAACCATAAACAAGACCAAAAGACAACCCTCAGAATGGGAGAAAATATTTGCAAATGCAGCAACTGACAAAGGATTAATCTCCAAAATTTACAAGCAGCTCATGCAGCTCAATGACAAAAAAACAAAGAACCCAATCCAAAAATTGGCAGAAGACCTAAATAGACATTTCTCCAAAGAAGATATACAGACTGCCAACAAACACATGAAAGAATGCTCAACATCATTAATCATTAGAGAAATGCAAATCAAAACTATAATGAGGTATCATCTCACACCAATCAGAATGGGCATCATCAAATATCTAGAAACAATAAATGCTGGAGAGGGTGTGGAGGAAAAGGAACACTCTTGCACTGCTGTTGGGAATGTGAATTCGTACAGCCACTATGGAGAACAGTATGCCGGTTCCTTAAAAAACTACAAATAAGACTACCATATGACCCAGCAATCTCACTACTGGGCATATACCCTGAGAAAACCATAATTCAAAAGAGTCACATACCAAAATGTTCATTGCAGCTCTATTTACAATAGCCAGGAGATAGAAACCACCTAAGTGCCCATCATCTGATGAATGGATAAAGAAGATGTGGCACATATATACAATGGAATATTACTCAGCCATATAAAGAAACAAAATTAAGTTATTTGTAGTGAGGTAGATGGACCTAGATTCTGTCATACAGAGTGAAGTGAGTTAGAAAGAGAAAGGCAAATACCATATGCTAACACATATATATGGAATTTAAGAAAAAATATGTCATGAAGAACCCAGGGGTAAGACAGGAATAAAGACATAGACCTTCTAGAGAATAGACTTGAGGATATGGGGAGGGGGAAGGGTAAGCTCTGACAAATTTGGAGAGTGGCATGGACATATATACACTACGAAACGTAAAATATATAGCTAGTGGGAATCAGCAGCATAGCACAGGGAGATCAGTTCGGTGCTTTGTGACTACCTAGAGAGGTGGGATAGGAAGGGTGGGAGAGAGGGAGATGCAAGAAGGAAGAGATATGGGAACATATGCATATGTATAACTGATTCACTTTGTGATAAAGCAGAAACTAACACACCATTGTATAGCAATTAAACTCCAATAAAGATGTTAAAAAAAAAAAGTTGAAAGTAGGATAATGGGGCAAACCAAAAGGTAGAAAAAAGGGGATAAGAAAGATGAAAGCCAAAAATAATAAAATAAAAATAAATAACAAGAAATAGATAGGAAAGAAAAAACCCTCAATTACAAAAAAGTCTCCTCCTCCTCAGAAGAATGGAAACAGAAAATAAGTAACAGATTGGGCAAGGAGAAAACAAATGAGTTTTAAACCCAACCAAATCAATAATCACATTAAATGAAACTGGTCTAAAGTACATCTGAATTAAATGTTAAATATTGTCCCAGTTGGATCAAAAAGCAAGAGCCAACTATAGAAGCATGCATGTGTGCACACATGAACGCACATGCAAATTAGAAGTACAAGAATGGAAAAAAATATATTGTGCTAACACTAATCAGGAGTCATTATCTTCATATCAGGTAAAGTGGATTTCAGAGCAAAATATTTTTTACCATGGATAAGAAAGTCATTTCACAATAATGAAGGGATTGATTAATCTCCACAGAAGAATCCTAAGTGTTCATTCATCTAAAAAAGCTTCAAAGTACGTGAAGCAAAAATGGATAGACCTTCAAAGAGAAATTGATACTTCTACAAATATAGTTGGATATTTCCACACTTGTCTGTAAAGAATTGGTGGACATAAAATCAGTAAGAATATGGCACAAAATGACAAGCCAAATGTGACCTAACTGACATTTACAGACCCCTCTTATGTAGAAGAATACACATGATTTTCAAGTGCTCATCGAACATTTACCAAGATAAAGTATACTCTGACCACAAAATGTGTTTTGATAATTTTGAAAGGATTCATGTCACATAGAGGATGTTCTCTGACAACAACGGAATTAAATTAGGAATCAGCAATAGAAGGATATCTGGAAAATCCCCAAGTATTTGGAAACTAAATAACACAACTTAAATAACCTATGGATTAAAGAATACATTAAAATTAGAAGAAATTTAAAACTGAATGAAAATAAAAACATATCAAAATTTGTTGGGTAGAGCTAAAGCAGTATTACTAATCATGGTATATTTATAGCACTAAATGCCTATGTTAGAGAAGAAGGAACATCTCAAATTAATGTTCTAAACTTTCACCTTAAGAAACTAGAGAAATAATAGTACATGTAATCCAAGTTAAGGAAGGAGAGAGTTGACATCACAAGATTCTACAGATGTTGAAAGGATAATTAGGGGTGGTGATTTGAGGTGGAGACATAGGAAGACCCTGAACTCATCTCCTCCAATGGACACACTGAATTTACAGCTACGTTTGGAAAAATTCCCTCTGAAATAGAACTGAAAACAGCTCCTTCATGACAATTGATAAAAGGGTCAGATTGAAATGGGTAATTGGGGCAGAGACACAGTCTCACCAACAACCTCCCTCTACCCGCAGCATGGAGACTCACAATTAGGAGGGATCTCACAAATCTGGAGCTTTTCCCTGAGAAGGGAACTGTTCATACGCCACATCAGGCACTGCAACCCTAAGACCTGCTTGGTGATGTTTCCACAACGTCTGAAAACTAATTGGGGTCATGTCCAGGAGACCCAAGGGCCATAAGGAACTGAGATATTGCTTTTAATGGGCTCTCACACAGCCTCACCTTCCCCAGGGCCTCGTAAAAAAGCAGCAGTTTAAAAAGTGCTTAGAGTATATGTGAAGGAGATTCATTTGCTAATCTCAAAGTGTTTACTGGAGGGGCAGGAGCCTGTTGGGAATCTCTAGGGATGGAGGGGCTGGTGACTGCTGTTTTTGCACTCTCCCCCTACCTTGCTAGTGCCGGTGGGCACATGCAGTCCCTGCACTCTGTCACTGCTTTGCTAAATCTGGAGGGTGTGCACAACCCCTGCATTCTTACTCTGCCTCACTAAAGCCAGTGGGCTTGCCTTGGCCCTATGGTTTCCTGCTTAAAATTGGCAGGCATGCCCAAGACCTGAACTTTCCCTCTGACTCACTGGGGCCATTGGGTATATGTAGTCCACACAAAGGATGCTACTTGCTCACCTGGCTCTGCTGGCCGGGGGGCTGTCATCCCTGGGTTCCAGGGGACTGTAACAGTCAGACAGTTCTTGGCAGGCGACATCCCCAAGGCACTGCAGAGACAGCATACTGAAACACACAGCCAGTCTTTCTCTGATGTGTGTTTCTATTTACTTGTCCTGGAGCTTCAACCTGAGGGGAAAGGCTTCAGGTTTGCCACACATCTAGAGGCTATAGAGGTGCTCTCAGGGAACAGAGGCCAGGGGAAACCATCTTCGCACTCTACTTTGTCCTCACTACAGTTTACTCTTACCTCTCAGAAAAGAGCTTAAACACTCATTGGGAGCCCTTAGTTTTGAAACTGTTGCCCAGGGAACACCTCCAGATTGCCTGGTCTGGAGGCCAGCAGTGCTTAAAATTGTGGTCCCTCAGGGCTGAATATATTTGCATACTTTAACAGTTGTTGCCTGTGAATTTGGCTTCCAATCAGTCTGAAATTAAGTGCCCACTGAGATTTCTCCCTTTGGAATGCTGATAGGTGTTGGCACACCCTGAACAACCGGGACCTATCAAGAATTAATGAGGCTGCTTAGACAATCACAAAGGTTTGAGAGACATCCAAGAGCTAGGGCAAGGTTGAATGACAAGGTTCATCTCCTTGACAAAGTTACTCTTTCAAGATGGAGAGAGGTAGCTGTTTTGCTTAGTGCACAGAAACAAATACAGAGAATCAAGCAAAATGAAGAAAAGAGGAATATGTTTTAAATGAAAGAACAAGAATAGAATCTCAGAAAAAGTCCTTAATGAAATGGAGATAAGTAATTTACCTGATAAAGAGTTCAAAATAATGTTCATAAAAATGCTCATGGACCTTGGGAGAGAATGGATGAACATAGAATTTCAACAAAGAGATAGAAAATATAAGAAAATACCAAATAGAAGTCACAGAGCTGAAGAATACAATAATTGAACTGAAAAATACAATCAAAGGGCTCAACGGCAGACTCGATGAAGCAAAGAAAGAATTTAGTAAGCTAGAAGACAAGGCAGTGGAACTCAACTAAACAAAGCTGCAAAAAGAAAAAAGAACTTTAAAAAGTGATGATAGCTTAAAGGACTCATGGGACATTGGTCAGAATAATATTCACATCATAGGGGCCCCAGAAGGAGAAGAGAGAGAGAAAATGTATTTGAAGAAATAATGGCTGAAAGCTTTTCTAACCTGAGGAAACAGACATCCATACCCAGAAAGCCCAGAGAGTACAAAATAATATGAACCCCAAAAGATCAGATCTTTACCAAGACACATTATACTTAAAATGTTAGTGGTAAAGATAAAGACATCTTAAAAGGAGCAAGAGAAAAGCAACTTGTTACGTGCAAGGGGACCCTCATATGACTATTAGTAGATTTTTAAGAGAAATCTTGCAGGCCAGAAGGTAGTGACACAGTATGTACAAAGTGCTAAAAGAAAAAAATGTGACAAAGTTATCATTCAGAATTGAAGTTTAAAGAGTTTTCCAGACAAGCAAAAGGTAAAGTAGTTCATCACCACTAAACAGGACTTACAAAAAAGGAATTTTTTAAGCTGAAAAGAAAGGCTATTAATTAATAAAAAGGAAACATATGAAAGTATAGATTTCACTGATAAAGGTAAATATATAATAAGTGTAGTGGATTAATCACTTATAAAGCTTAGTTCTAAGGTTAAAAGACAAAGGTAGTAAAAATATAACAACAATAATTAGTTAAGGGATAAACAAAATAAAATATATTAATTTGACATCAAAAGCATAAAATGTGAGGTGGAAAGTAAAACTATAGGGTTTTAGAATGCATTTAGACTTAAATTGCTGTCAACTTAAAATAGACTGTTATATATATAGGCTGTTATATATGAGCCCCAGGGTAACAATAAAGCAAAAAGCTATAGTAGATACACAAAAGATAATGAGAAAGGAATCTAAGCATAACACTATTGAAAGTCATCAAAGCACAAGGGAAGAGGGGAAGAGAAGAAAGGAACAGAGAGCAACTACAAAACAGCCAGAAAATAATTAACAAAATGGCAATAAGTACATAACTATCAATAATCCCTTTAAATGTAATTCAACTAAATTCTCCAATCAAAAAACATAAAGTGGCTGATGTATGAAACAAAACGAAAACAAACAAGACCCATCTCTATGCTACCTACAAGAGACTCACTTCAGATGTAAGGACACCCGAAGACTGAAAGTGAAAGATTGAAAAACACTGTTCCATGCAAATAGAAACCAAAAGAAATTTGGGATAGCTATACTTATATCAGACAAAATAGACTTTAAAACAAAGACTGTAGTAAGAAACATGAAGGACATTACATAATGATAAAGGGGTCAATCCAACTAGAAGATATAACACTTGTAAATATTTATGTACCCAACATAGGAGCATTTAAATATACAAAGCAAATATTAACAGAACTAAAGGGAAAAACTGACAGCAATACAATAATAGGAGACTTTACTTTCCCACTTACATCAATGGATAGATTATCCAGGCAGAAAATCAATAAGGCAACATTGGCCTTAAAAAACTCATTGAATCAGATGAACTTAATAGATATATACAGAACATACTATCCCAAAGTAGCAGACTACATAGTTTTCTCAAGTGCCCATGGAATATTCTCCAGGGTAGAGCACATGATAGGCCACAGAACAAGTCTCAATAAATTAAAAAAAAATGTAAATCACATCAAATATCATTTCCAACCACAAAGGTATGAACCTAGAAATTCATTACAAGGAGAAAACTGGAAAATCCACAAATCTGTGGAGATTAAACAACATGCTACTAAACAATCAAAGGGGCAATAAATATATCAAAGGAGAAATCAAGAAATGCCTTGATACAAATGAAAATGGAAGTACAATACACCAAAATCTATGGGATGCAGCAAAAGCGGTTCTAAGAGGAAAGTTCATAATGATACAGTCCTACTCAAAAAGCAAGAGAAATACCAAAGGAAAAGTCTAACTTTACACCTAAAAGAACAAGCAAAAGAACAAATGAAGCCCAAAATTAGTAGAAGGAAGGTAATAAAGATTAGAGTGGAAATAAATGAAATAGAGACTAAAAAGACAACAGAAGAGATAAATGAAACTAAGAGCTGTTTACTTGAAAAGATAAACAAAATGGACAAACTTCTAGCTACACTCACCAAGACAAAAAGAGAGGGCTCAAATAAATAAAATAAAAAATGAAAAAGGAGTCATTACAACTGATACCACAGAAAGACAAAGGATCATAAGAGACTACTATGAAAAATAAATAGCCAAAAAATTGCACAACATAGGAGAAATGGACAAATTTCTAGAAACATACAATCTTCCAAGACTGAATCATGAAGAAATAAAAATTTGAATAGACTGATTATTAGTAAGGGTACTGAATCAGTAATCAAAACCTTCAACAAATAAAAAGTTTAAGACCAGGTGGCTTCACTGATAATTTCTACCAAACATTCAAAGATTTAATACCTATCCTTCTCAAACTCTTCCAACAACTTGAAGAGAAAACAATACTTCCAAACTCATTTTATGAGGCCAACATTACCCTAATACCAAAACCAGAAAAGGACACTACAAGAAAAGAAAATTACAGGCCAACATCACTGATGAACATAGATGCAAAAATCCCCAACAAAATATTAGCAAACTGAATTCAATAATACATTGAAAGAATCATGCATCATTATCAAATGGGATTGATTCCACGAATGCAAGTATGGCTCAATATCCACAGATAAATTGTTGTGATACACCACATTAACAAACTGAAGAATAAAAAACATATGGTCATTTTAATAGATGAAGAAAAGCTTTTGACAAAATTCAACATCCATTTATGATTAAAAACGCTCAATAAAACAGGTATATAGGGAATGTACTTTAATATAATAAAGACCACATATGACAAGCCCACAGCTAACATCATGCTCAATGGTGAAAAGTTGAAAGCTTTTCTTCTAAGTTCAGGAATAAGATGAGGATGTCCACTCTTGTCACTTTTATTCAATATAATATTGGAAGTTGTAGTCAGAGCAGCTAGGCAAGAAAAAGGAATTCAAGACATCCAAATAGGAAAGGAAGAAGTAACTGTCAGTATTCATGGGTGACACGATTTCATATGTAGAAAACCCTTAAGGACTCCACCAAAAATCTGTTCAAACTAATAAATGAATTCAGTAAAATTTCAGGGTACAAAATCAATACTCAAAAATTTGTTGCATTTCTATATACTAACAACAAACTATCAGAAAGAGAAATTAAGAAAACAATCCCATTTGCAATTTCACTGAAAAAAATAAAATCCCTAGGAGTAAACTTAACCAAGATGTTGAAAGAAATTGAAGAAGACACAAAGGAATGGAAAGATATTTTGTTCTCAGGGATTGAAAGAATTAATATTATTAGAATATCCATATTACTCAAAGCAATCTACAGATTCAATGCAATCTATATTAAAATTCCAATAGCATTTTCCACAGAAATAGAGCAAGCAATCCTAAAATTTGAATGGAATCACAAAACACCTCTAACGGACAAAGCAATCTTGAGAAAGAGGATCAAGTTGGAGGCATAATTCTGCCTGATTTCAAGCGATATTACAGAGCTATCCTAATCAAAACAGTATGGTATTGGTATAAAAACAGATGCACAGATCAGTGGAACAGAATACTCAATAAACAAACACACTATTTAAGGTCAATTTATGACAACGGAGGCAAGAATATACAGTAGAGAAAAGACAGCCTCTTCAATAAATGTAGTGAGAAAACTGGTCAATTACATTCAAAAGAATGAAATTAGACTACTATCTTATACCATACACAAAAATTAACTCAAAACGGATTAAAGACTTGAATGTAAGACCTAAGATCATAAGATTCCTAGAAGAAAACAAAAGCAGTAAGCTCCTTGACATTGGTTTAGGTGATGACTTTTTGGTCTGATTCCAAAAGCAAAGGCGACAAGAGCAAGAAAAAACAAGTGGGACTATATCAAACTAAAAAGCTTCTGCACAGCAAAGGAAACTTTCAACAAAATAAAAAGGCAATCTACTAAATGGGATAAATATTTGCAAATCATATATCAAATAAGGAATTAATATATTAAATATGGAGAGAATACATACAACTCAATAGCAAAAAACACACAAGTTGATTTTAAAAATAGGCAGAGGATCTGAGTAGACATTTTTCCAAAGAACACATACAGATGGCAAGCAGGCACATAAAATGATGTTCTACATTGCTAATCATCAGGGAAATGCAAATCAAAACCACAGTGAGATATCGCTTCGCACCTGTCAGAATGGCTTATCAAAAAGACAACAAATAGGGCTTTCCTGGTGGTGCAGTGGTTAAGAATCCGCCTGTCAATGCAGGGGACACGGGTTCGAGCCCTGGTCCAGAAGGATCCCACATGCTGTGGAGCAACTAAGCCCATGTGGCACAACTACTGAGCCTGTGCTCTAGAGTCTGAGTGCCACAACTACTGAGCCTGCGTGCCACAACTATTGAAGCCTGCACGCCTAGAGCCCGTGCTCCACAACAAGAGAAGCCACCACAATGAGAAGCCCGTGCACCACAACCAAGAGTACCCCTGCTCTGCAACCAAGAGTAGCCCCCGCTTGCCTCAGCTAGAGAAAGCCCGCGCACAGAAACAAAGACCCAACACAGCCAAAAATAAATAAAATAAAATAAATTTTTTAAAAAACCAACAAATAACAAGGACTGGTAAGGATGCATAGAAAAGAGAATACTTGTACCCTGTTGATGGGAATGTAAAATAGTGCAGTCACTATAGTAAACAGTATGGAGAGTCCTCAGAAAATAAAAAATAGAACTACCATATGTTCCATCTATTCCACTTCTGGATATTTACCCAAAGGAAATGAAAACACTAATTCAAAATGGTATATGTACCCCTGTGTTCATTGCAGCATTGTTTACAATAACCAAGATATGGAAACAACCTACGTGTCCATTGATGAATGGATGGATAATACATATATATATATGTATTATATATAATTATATATATAAAGCATTTGATAACATTCAATATCCATTTTTGACAAAAATAAAAGTGCAACTTCCTCATCTGATAAAGGGCATTTACTCAAAAGTGACAGCATAGTTAATGTTGAAATTCTGAATGCTTTCCTTCAAAGATGAGGTAAAAGCCAAGGATGTCTGATCTCATATCTTCTTTTCTAGTTGTACTAAAAATTCTAGCTCATACAGTAAGTCATGAGAAGAATAAATGGCATCCAGATTGGAAATAAATAAGTAAAACTGTTTTTACAAAAGGCATGTACCTGAATAGGCAGAAAATCTAATGGAATATAAAAAAAAGCTAGTAGAACTAATAAATAAGTTTAGCAAGTTTGCAAGATAAGAGATCAACATATGAAAATCAATGGTACTTTTATATACTAGAAATAACCAATCAGAAATTGAAATTTAAAAAATATTATTGACAATAATATAAAACTTATGAAATACTTAGACATAAATCAAATAAAAGATAATGCAAGACCTGTGTGCATTCATAACTACCAGACATTGCTGAAAGAAATAAAAGGACTTAAATAATTGTAGGGACATACCATGTATATACTTAAATACTTAAATATTACACCAAAAATATGATACATAGACAAAGATATTGATTGACTGGATTTCATAAAAAATAAGAATTTCTGCTCCTTGAAAGACATTGTCAAGAGAATGAAAAGTTAAGCCCTAGGCTGGGAGAAAATGTTTGTATATCATACAGGACTTTTACCTGTGAAATGCAAAGAACTCAAAATTCAATAATAAACAAAGAAACCAATAAAAAATGGCCTCAAAGTTTCTGCAGACATTTCATTAAAAGAATATATGTATACCAAGAAGCACATGAAAATATGCTCAATGTCATTAGTCATCAGAGAAATGCAAATTAAAACCACAATGACAAACACATTAGAATTCTCAAAATTAGAAGGAACCAAGAGTGGGCAGGGGAGAAGCCCAGTGCCAGGGAGGCTGCTGACAGCCTCTGCTGACTCATAGGCAGCACTGGGTCTTTAGTAGCCTTCAAAGATGTCTCAAGTTCAACTGAGGTAGCTGGGCCTTCACATTCTCTGATTATCACTGATATCACTTATTGCATTCTAACATAGTCACCCAGTGTTTCTCGTTCTGTATCAGATCATAGAGTGCTTTCATAAGGGTAGGGACCATGACTTAGAAATGATCAGGTGAATATCATGTTTCCTAGAAGACGGAACATCCCACAAGAAAGCCACAGTAAATGATAACAACCAATGTATGTCAGCCTTATTTTTGGAATAAAGTACCATATTATATAACATGATTAGTGGATTGTTTTCATCTTTTGACACTTTTAGTAGAAAAATCTCCATTTAGAATCTTTTTTTTTAACATCTTTATTGGAGTATAATTGCTTTACAATGGTGTGTTAGTTTCTGCTTTACAACAAAATGAATCAGTTATATATATACATATGTTCCCATATCTCTTCCCTCTTGCGTCTCCCTCCCTCCCACCCTCCCTATCCCACCCCTCCAGGCAGTCACAAAGCACGAAGCTGATCTCCCTGTGTTATGCGGCTGCTTCCTACTAGCTATCTACCTTACGTTTGGTGGTGTATATATGTCCATGCCACTCTCTCACTTTGTCACAGCTTACCCTTCCCCCTCCCCATATCCTCAAGTCCATTCTCTAGTAGGTCTATGTCTTTATTCCTGTCTTACCCCTAGGCTCTTCATGACATATTTTTTCTTAAATTCCATATATATATGTTAGCATACGGTATTTGTCTCTCTCTTTCTGACTTACTTCACTCTGTATGACAGACTCTAGGTCTATCCACCTCATTACAAATTACTCAATTTCATTTCTTTTTATGGCTGAGTAATATTCCATTGTATATATGTGCCACATCTTCTTTATCCATTCATCTGATGATGGACACTTAGGTTGTTTCCATCTCTTGGCTATTGTAAATAGAGCTGCAATGAACATTTTGGTACATGACTCTTTTTGAATTATGGTTTTCTCAGGGTATATGCCCAGTAGTGGGATTGCTGGGTCATATGGTAGTTCTATTTGTAGTCTTTTAAGGAACCTCCATACTGTTCTCCACAGTGGCTGTATCAAAGGACTGAAATAATTGAGGCAATAAAATTCTAAATCTGTCAGTCCAAATAATAAAAGATGTACACAGCTGTTTTGGAAGAGGATTTAAAGATGAGTTTGGGTGAGGAGGACGCAAGGAGCCCATGGAAAATCCCTTGAAAGCTATTAATTTCCCTTTCTGGGGAGTTGGGAGTTTTTGGAACGCAGCATAATAGAGTAGAAAGAGCCTGGGTTTGGAATCAGCTCTGAATTCCAGATCCACCACTTACAAGCTGGGGACTTTGGGCAGATCACTTCACCTCTCTGTATGATCCTCACCTGTTGAATGGTATCCTCACAGGTGTGTTATAAAGGTGTGTAAGAAGGCATGTCAGTGATGACTGTGCTGATGTTGTGTAGTTTGGGCTGTTTCTGTGAATGGGCTAAACTTCAACAAAGACGGGTTGAGGTGTTCTCTTTGGGGGTTGACTCAAGAGCTGGTACATTGCTAGACACATGGGGGCTGTTCAGCGGTTCAAAGCCTATGCTGTGTCTGCTGGTTATTTCTGTGGCAGGGTCCTTATGGGTGTCTGCTCCTACCCCTTAACTCACTCACTCACTGACAAATAGTAATGGAGTGCTTCCTATGTTCCAGGCCCTCTGCCAGGAGCTCTAAATCTGGTTTCCCCACAGCCAGTTTTGTTGAATGGTAGGACACAGAGAGATGTTGGAGCTCACAGAGGGACATCTGACGCAGTCTGACAGGTCAGGGGAAGCTTCTCAGAGTCCTTGTGTAGTTCTTCCAAGGCCGAGAGGGAGATGCAATTGAGAGAGTGGGCATATTCAGAAGACAAAGTCCAGAGGTGGAGCTGAAGGAGGTTTAGGGCTGGGAATGGAAGGAAAGTTGTGCGGGGGAGAAGTTGAAGACAGAGTACAATCAAGATCATGAAAGGACTTTTATGCCATTTTGTAAATGTGATTTCACTACGAAGGCCACAAGGAACCACTGAATAATTTTATTTATTTAATTTCATTACTCTTTTGAATACGCACATGATACAAATTTGAAAGATGCAAAATGTATACTGAAAGGTGAGTATCTCTCCTCATTCCGGTCTGCATGCCATCGAGCTCCCCTTCCAGACATGTGTGCTGCCAGTGTCTTTCTTGTACATCCATGTGGAGATACTCTATACAAACAAATGCAAGCACATCCTCATATTTGAACACGACGGTAACATGCTGTAGACTTGGCCACACCTCAGTTTATGATTTAACAGTTGTGGCAGAAACTGTCAGAACTCAACCCTACCAGGTTCTGCTCTATGTGTATACTCATGGAAATATCTGAAGGCTTTCTTTATGAGAGTTTTATTGAGATATAATTCACATATCATAAAATCCACCCATTTACTGTACAATTCAATTGTTTTTAGTACGTTTATAGATGTACAAACCATCACCCCGGTCAATTTTAAAACATTTTTATCACCTCAGAAAGAAACCCTGTACCATGCTCCTATCTTCCCATCCCCCTCTCCCAGCCCTAAACAACTACTATTCTACTTTCTGTCTCTTCAGATATCCCTATTCTGGGCCATTCATATAAATGAAATCATATAATATGTGGTCTTTTGTGACTGTTTCTTTCACTTAGCATGTTTTCAAGGTTCATCTATGATATAGCATGTATTGATACTACATTCCTATTTATGGCCAAAAAATATTCCACTGTATGGATAGACCACATTAAAATTTTTTAAAACATTCTTTTTTTATTCTAGTTTTATTGAGATATAATTAACATACAGCACTTTATAAGTTTAAGGCATATAGCATAATGATTTGACTTACATATATCATGAAATGATTACCACAGTAAGTTTAGTGAACATCCATCACTCATTTAGATACAAAATAAAAGAAAAAGAAAATATGTTTTTTCCTTGTGAGGAGAACTCTTAGGGTTTACTCTCTTAACAGCTTTCATATATAGTGCACAGCTGTGTTAATTACATTTATCACATTGTACATCACATCCCTAGTATGTATTTATCTTACAACTGTTTGTACCTTTTGACTACCTTCATCAATGCCTCCTCCCTCTGCTTCTGAAAACCAAAAATCTGATCTCTTTTTCTATGAGTTTGTTCATTTGTTTTTGAAGTATAATTGGCCTACAACATAATGTTAGTTTCTGGTGCACGACACAGTGATTTAATGTTTTTATATATTACAAAATGATCACCATAGGTTTAGTTACCATCTGCCATCATACGAAGATATTATATTATTATTGACTATTCATCATGCTGTATATTTCATCCCCATGACTCATTTATTTTGTAACTGGAAGTTTATACTTCTTAATCCCCCTCACCTATCTCTCATCCCTCCCCTCCCCTCCCTTCCCCGCCCCTCCATTCCCCTCCCCTCTGGCGATCACCTGTTTGTTCTCTGTGTTTATGAGTCTGTTTCTATTTTGTTATATTTATTCATTTGTTTTGTTTTTTAGATTCTATACACAAGTGAAATCATATGGTATTTTTCTTTCTTTGTTTGACTTGTTTCACTTAGCATAAGATCCTCTAGGTCCATCAACGTTGTCACAAATGACAAGATTTCATTCTTTATGTCTGAGTAATATTCCATTCTTCTTTATGCATTCATCCATGTCTTGACTATTGTAAATAATGTTGTAAGGAGCATAAGGGTGCATATTCTTTACAAATTAGTGTTTTCATTTCCTTTGGGTAAATATCCAGAAGTGGAATGGCTGGCTCTTATGGCAGTTCTATTTTTAATTTTTCAAGGAATGTCCATACTGTTAACTATAGTGACTGCTTCAATTTATATTCCCACCAATAGTATACGAGTGCTTCCTTCTTCTCCCCATCCTTGTTGACACTTGTTATTTGTTGTCTTTTTGAAAATAGCCGTTCTGACAGATGTGAGGTGATATCTTACTGTCATTTTGATTTGCATTTCCCTTAATAATTAGTGATGTTGAACATCTTTTCATGTGCCTGTTTGCCACCTGTATGTCTTCTTTGGAAAAATGTCTATTCAGATTCTCTGCTCATTTTTAAAATCAAGTTGTGTGTGTTTTTGATATTGAGTTGTATGAGTTTTTAAAAATACATTTTGGATACTCACCCTTATTGGATATATCATTTGCAAATATGTTCTCATATTCAGTAAGCTGCCTTTTTCATTTTGTTGATAGTTTCCTTTTCTGTGCAAAAGCTCTCTAGTTGATATAGTCCCATTTGTTTATTTTTGCTTTTGTTTCCCTTGCCTAAGGAGACATATCCAAAAAAATATTGCTAAGACTGATATCAAAGAGCCTACTTTCCATGTTTGCTTCTAAAATTTTATGGTTTCAGATTAGACCACATTTTGTTATCCATCATCAGGAAATGTATATTTGGATTGTTTATACTTTTTTGCTAGTATGAATAATGCTGCTATAAACATTTGTGTACAAGTTTTTGTGTGGACATATATTTTCTTTTCTTTTGAGTATATGCCTAGTAGTGGAATTTCTGGGTCATATGGTAACTCCAGGTTTAATTGTTTGAGGAACTTTCACACTGTTTTTCATGGGAGCTGGATCATTTTATACTACCACCACCAGTGTATGAGTATTCAAATTTCTTCACATCTTTACCAACACTTATTATCTGACTAGCCACCCTTGGGGGTTTGACGTGGTATCTTATTGTGATCTTTATTTGCATTTTCCTGATGATTAATGATGCTAAGCATCTTTTCATCTGCTTATTCATTTATATCATTTGTATATCTTCATTTCAACAATGTCCTGGGACATAAATTATTCCTCAAACTAATCCAATCAAATTGTGGCTCCTTTTAAGAAATAGTTTCTGTTGATGTCTGTTCTGCACCAGGAGGACTTCTCTCAGCTGACTGACCCCTTGGTTCTCTCCTGCAAACTAGCCAGCCTATAGTCTAGGCTGTATCTTCATTAAATTCACGCATTTCTTCCCAAATTGCCTTTCACCATAACTTCCATCATTCTTGTGAGCGCCCTCAAGCCTGAACTTCTCCATGCTCTGTTGCAAATAAAGTCAGTCCCTTTGAGAAGAAATTAAGAGTTGTATGTTTAGTGTCTGCTAATTTCCTCCCAAGAAAAATCTCTTAATTCTGGAGAATTAATCTCCAGAATAAATTAATCTCTTAATTTTCTGGTTCTGGAGCTAGAGGTGGGGACAATGTCAAGCTTCTCTCTGAGTGACACACATGCTCTAGGATCTGAATACTTGATGGAGGGGAGGCAGTGATCTGGGTTCCTCTTGGTTTTCCTCTCCTGATGTGGAAACACCACTGTATGAGCCAGGGGAAGAACCATGAGCCTGGTATTCTCAGTGCACTGTCCCGGCAATAGAGCCTCAGTTCCATGAGTGGGAGCTGGTTGGAAAAATGGAGTCGCCACCCCTCAGCTGCAGTCACTCAGCAACAGGTAGCTGCGGGCAGGGTAAGAAACACTGATGTTCAGCTCCTCCAAGGACGAATGCCTTTCAGCTGGGAGCTGGGGAGAGGGAGCACTGTGTTCTTGGCTGCAGTGGTCTGGAGAGGAGTCTTTGTTTTGCTAAGCTTGGAGGAGGAAGGAAGGGATCTGTCCAGGTTGAAACACCACAGTCTCTCTGACTGAATTGTAGACTTTCTTCAATAGATATTTCTTCATTTGCTCTTTACTCTTAGGAACATTTTTAGAGGATTTAAATGAATATATATATATATATATATATATATATATATATATATATATATATTTTGATTGTCCTGTTCATTTATTATCTTTTAATATAACAGATTAAAACGACATGGGATTTAAATATTTCTAAAGAATATGATACCAATAAAATACAAACTGGGAAATTGGAATGATACACAATCAAATGTATAAGAAGTATCTAGATATATAGAGTATAAGTAAGGATAAGATGAAAAGTCATGAAATTTTACACATAGTTAGTGCTTAATGATTATAGACGCAGCAGTGACAAAGTTCTTCAAAAGTGAAGTGTCCTATTGAGCAAAGCAAAAAATACGTCTTTTTTTTTAAGTAGAGCTAAAAATTTTCCCAGAAATTTCCCTAGCTCTAAGAATCTTTTCCAGTTATTCCCACCACACTTAAGAGTTCCCCAGTAATTCGAAAAGAATTTTGAAAACCAAAAGAGCCTATTCCACTTAAATTTGCTACTTTAAAATTGAATGTCATGAGGAGTTGGTTTCTTCTAATTTTAATCTTTAACTGTTTTTTTTTTTTTACAAGAAAAGAAATATTTGTGTCTCTAAAATGATAGCTTTTCCAGTGGTCATTACCTGAATTTTTATTTGTATATTCTCTATTTAAAGAATACTCTCTGGTATTACTTTTATCTCATTACTAAGATTTAAAACTTTCATTTCTTTACTTAAGATGATGGGATTATTTTACTCCAGGTATATTCTTTTAGAGTTAACTTCAAGCTCACTGTGCTGGAAGATTGCTTTACCTATATGTTATATACTAAATTCCCATATCAGCAATAACTCAAAATATTTCTTTCCACTGGCATTTCAGAGAACACCTTATAATCCTAAACTTTTTCATCCTAAGCACATAAGTGTTCCGGTTAAAATACTAACAGTTGAGTTGATGCTGTAAATGATAGTATTTAAAAAAAATAATTTTCACCATTTTTACTGTGGAGCAGTTCAGTGGAGTGCCTCACACTGTCATACTGGAATTGACCTTGAGAATTATTTTATCTTCACTGGCCTGACCCATCTGCCACATCTATGCCCCTTTTTGACTTCAGGCAGTTTCTAACTAATAGGGAAAAGATTGGGGAGGGGGGGTCCTGCCTGGTTAGGGGACCTTGTGTATGGGGTTGTACTCCTTGAAACAGACAAGGAGGCAATTCTTTTTCCTTCTATAAAACTTTAGACACGTGGCAATCCAACTGTAATGCACGAGACCTCACAGGTGACTCCCAAGAGTTTACTGAAGGTAATGCTGTACCCGTGGAATGTTATTGAATTAGGGGAGCTAATCACAGATTCTAAAGGGATCCCAACAAGAGATTCTCATCGCATTGCATTGGAATCACTGGGACATGGCACATTATCCTGGATTTCCACATTACCCAGGCATAACTGTAACATTTCTATTTCAAGACCAAGCCAAATCAAAACAAATGAACTAACAAACAAAAACTAAAGTGAAAGCAAACAAAACCGTGTCACGACAATGCTGTTCCCAAGTTAGAGATCTGTATCTACTCCTCACAGAGGCTTCCTGCACTAAGGAAAAACATTCAAACCTCTTAAGAAAACCGGGAAATCCTCCCTATTTCCTGAGGTTCACTGGTATTTTAGCTTCTAAAATTTGGTTTTGCTTTTGTATATCTCTCTGAAGAAGATGGCTTCATTATATTTCTTTAGAGCCTTTCCTTGAGAAATACTTTATTCGTTAAAAATAACAGCTTTTGGGGCTTCCCTGGTGGCGCAGTGGTTAAGAATCTGCCTGCCAACGCAGGGGACATGGGTTCACGCCCTGGTCCGGGAAGATCCCACATGCCACGGAACAACTAAACCCGTGCGCCACAACTATTGAGCCCGCGTGCCACAACTACTAAAGCCCGTGAGCCTAGAGCCCGTGCTCTGCAACAAGAGAAGCCACCGCAGTGAGAAGCCCGTGCACCGCAACGAAGAGAAGCCCCTGCTCGCTGCAACTAGAGAAAGCCCACGTGCAGCAATGAAGACCCAATGCAGCCAAAAATAAATAAATTAATTTAAAAAAATAGCTTTCATTTACCAAGTACTTACAATGCACCAGGTGCTGGCCTCATTCATTCCCCAAATATTTATTCATGAACTAGTGTAACAAGTACTGTTGTAGACATTGGGGGCACAAGACTGCCTTGGCTCCTACACTTGGAGTCGGCTGGAGACCTGCAGGGGTGAAGCAAATAGCTGCTTGAACAAAGTTGCCGAATAATAACCATAAGGCAAATGGATGTTTTTATTACCTCTAAATTAGGGATTTCTGTTCAGTGAGGGCTATATTAGTGAAAGACAGCAGGAATAGGTAAACCCAATAGGAGTTCCTTCAAAATACAAGGGAGAGAAGGGACACTCCAACAGAAAAATGTATGAACAAAATAAGCAGGCAATTCATAGACATGGAAGCACCAACGACTAACAAACCCATGAAGAGATGTTCATGGTGCAAGTTAGAGTCAATACCAGAAACTGCTTCATACTCAGCAGCATAGCTAAAATTAGACAAGGGACAAAATCAAGTATTGATCAGGGTGTGGGCAGACAGGAACTCTGGAGTGTGGACTGTGTGGGCATTCCAGAGAACTTAGTGAAATTTAGAGCATGTGCCCTATGACTAGCAACTCACCTCCAGCTAAGTGCCTCAGAGAAATCCTTGATGGCCCTGGTGGGAGACATGCACAAGGAGATCATCTGTCTTTTTATTTATAATGGAAAGAAATGGGGGCAACTTGGTGTCCACTATATGGTGTTGGAACTAAAATAAGGAGGAAGCTAGCTGTGGAATAACAGTAAATAGCATTGAGAAGCAATAATCTACATGTATATAGAGCAAAACGATGCAAAAAATCCCTATGGTCAAGAGAAAATATAAGAAAAGAAACAGAATGAGCTTTAAAGGATAATATAACATGTAATTTACATGGATATACATATATAAAAAACAGTACTATATCGTTTACAAAGAGGGGCATATTTAAGGAAATATATCAATACATTTAATGCATATGGGGAATGAGAATGGTAATAAGAGATAAATGGGAGCTATCTATATATTATCTAGAGACGTATATATAAATAAATACTAATATAGATATAGACAGGGCATATTCTGTGGACTGTGGAATGCTAACTCAGCTCTGTCCCTGATGTGCACCCACCACCAAAATAGAATCTTTGAAAACTTACAAAAAACCAGCACCAAGAGTTATGTAACTACAGTTGTGATAAGGGACCAGAAGCCTGTAAACTAATGTTCCAATCTTAATGGGCTCCTTTTCGGAAACATATTTCCACGTCAATATATCTGTTCTCCAGCTCCAAACGTAAGGTGTCCCACTGTGGGCTATGCACTAGGACAGGGGCTTTCCCTTTTCATGTCTTCACAGCAAACTTGTTGATTGATCCCTGGAATCCTCTGGAACCAGCAGAATTTACTAGGTAGAGAGGGAGTGAGATAAGGGCAGGGGATGAAATGGACAAATGATTTTACAGGGTACTATCATGGGAGAATCTGAAACTCTTTTTAAATTAAAAGAAATAGGAGATGCTAAAATGCTAAAAGTCATGGAGAAGGGGCAGAACAAATGTCTTTGAGGGCCAGCAAGGTGAGAGGTCCCTTCCAACTGGATGATCAGGGAAGACTTTGCACACAAGCAGCTCCATTTGAGCTTGGTCTTGAGGGGAAGGTGGGGCTTTCGATTTGCAGTGATGGAAGATGCCAGTTCAAGGAGATGGGCTAACACAGACAGGAAGGTGGGCTGGGAAGATTGAAGTGAGGATAGGACAGGAAGACATCACAGGGAAAACTACTGTCCCATCCTAGAGATGTGGAGCAGAGGTTTCAGGTTGAGTCTCCCCCTGCCCCAATAGCACTGGAGCTGGGGTTCATCCCAGGTCTGCTCCATTTTGAAGTTCATGTGTTGTTCCCCAGCAGAAGGAGCCCTTCCACACCTCGAGGCTGCTGGCTGTGAGACCAAGTCTGCGCCAAGGTGGTGCTCAAACTGCTGTCCCTCCCAAACATCTACTGACCCATCCCAGGTCTTCCCAGGTGTTGGCTCACTGGGGCATCCTGCAGGGTCTCTGTGCAGAGAGAAGGCATGGGGAGAGGTGCTTCCTGAAGCTCATGTGGAGAATATCAGTCATCTTACCCCTCCACTGCCACAGAGAGCCTCTGTGGCACTGGCTGGAAGCTGGCCCCTCCTCCCCTCACTTCACGGCAGGCAGCACGTGCTGGTCACCCCTCTGTTTGGCTGGCAGTCCTCTCTCAACAAGACCATAGCATTTCTCCATGTGCTCTTATCTCCATTTCACTTTTTTACTCTCATTTTCCCATTGTCTTTTCCCCCATCTACATTTAGTTTCTTTTCTTGCACTGAGCGCAGAAAGACTTCCCTGAACAAACAAAGCAATAATTAAACCGATGACTTCTCTGAGGCTCCCCTTCTTACTACCTGGGTTATTGTGGAGCTTGGGAGATGGACCACTGGCATATTTTCTGCTGTTCAGAAAGTGGTGGTTCTCACAGTTTAGAGGAATCCCAAAGGACTGCATAGGCCAGTGAGGGAACATCTGGGTGCAGGGCCTTCGGCCTGGAGCCCCTGTCTGTCCTGCCCCACCCCCTGAAGAGCCTGACAGTTCGTGGGTCTGCCCCGGCACACAAGGAAGGAAATCCACTGCCCATTTGTTCACCTTTCCATCTGTGAGTTATCCACAGTGCTCAGCTGAGGAATGACTTCTCCAGCTGTGGAGTTATTAATGTCTGTGGGTAGAGGGGGAGATGGAAGGCCTGCCTGAATTCATCCGTGTGGAGGGGAAAATGTTACCAGACTCAGGTCCAGCTGCTCGCCACTGGAAGATCAATACCCCAGAGAGAGGAAAATATGGTTAGAAAGGAAAGTTGCTTTTAATCAGAATATTGGCAATCTCCCAGAAATGGTGGACTAAGTGTCCCCTAAAAACCACCTCTGAAAATTCTGCTGGGCCATGGAAGTTTTTTAAAGGGAAGTAATCTCAGTTAATCATTGAGATGGGGGGTCAGAGTCATCATCATTCACCACTGTGTGCAGGCTCATTGACTTCTCGTGATCTTTCTTTCGACGTTGTCTCGTTCACACAGCTTGTTCACACAGTTTGTTCTCGAGATTACTGAAGAGGAAGCTAGGGAAGGGATCTGGTCACCTGTTTAGTTATTCTTCATTTCTACTTTGAGCTAAGGAAAGAACTAACAGGTTAGGCAAAGTATTGTGTGATTAAAAGATTTGAAAGGTGTGCTAGGGCTGGAGATGATTAGAGCATAGGGGTGCCTGGTTTAAGATGAGTGACAAGACAAAGGGGCCACCTGCACAGAGCGCTTTCCTGCAAAGATCTCTTTCTGATATCAGAGAGAGAGCAATGAGTTGTCTTGAAGCAGGATCTTATTTCCCTGCCCATTAAACCTGAGTAACCTGGATGAAAGCCAGGAGTCCTGGCCACTAGACTACCAAGGGCTAGAGGCTAGAAGCAAAGTAGCCCTGGCTCTTGCTCTGCTTGAAAAACGTATTTCTCAAAGAGGCAAAAACTGCAAAAACAAGTACAAAGTTTATTATCAGAGACACAGCACAATATGTGGGAGGGCAAACAGAGAAACAGTTTGTTTAAAACAGAAGCAAGGCAGAAATACACACCTGGAAAAAAAAGGGTGTGGGTGTCCTCCCTAATGAGGAGGAGTGTGGTAAAGAGGAGGTTAAGTCATTTATACAGGGCAGTTCTTCTGGGTCTTTGTTTACCTTTGGTCAATTATCTCGTTTCTTTTTTCACACCTGACCTGCCCTAGGACCCTCCCCACTATGCGTGCGCATATTTTTGCCAAGATGGATTCCAGTGCAGAGGACTGTGGGTGCATGTCCACACTTATTATGGGGTGGCACCCTCTCCCTTTTTGACCCGCAAGGAGCCTTCCTGCGCGTGTGCAGACAGGGAGGTCTCCTTGACCTCAGGAGTGAGAGATGTGGTCCTCCTATCTCTTTACTCCAGCAGAGCTCAGCTCCTGCCATTTTATCCTTGGCCTGTCTAGGGAAAACAGAGCTCCAATTTACTCTGACAAACTCCAGCTTCTCTACCCAGGGCCCATCTACCTCCTATCTCATTTCCTGCCAAAAGCTGCTTACAAAAACACACTCACACACTGTCTTAGGCATTCACACCCCCACACAGTGCACATGTACACACACTCACATACTCTCCAGCATTCAAAGCCCACAAGTTCACTCTCAAGACATTAGTCCCATCATTTTCAGTCCAAGAGAAATCCCACTGGGTATGTATGAATTATGCCACCTGTGTGGAACATCTCTCCAGCCACACTGAGATTTGATGTTTATTGAAAGAAAGACCATAGAGTTAGACAAAATGACTTATGACCTACGTCTCTCACTTTGAAAACAATATTTTTAAATGGAAAATGGAATGGTGGAAGCACAGGTTATAAGATACAGCTGAGACCAAGGGCTGGTGGTAGGGCTGGGGTCTGCTGACCCTTCCTGGAGCACCAACCCCTGCCCCCCACCCCCTTCGGCAATTTCTTTGGTATTTATTGTAAGCACCAGAATCACACCAAACTCTTGTCTCTAAGGATGGTGAACTGTGCAAGCTCCCAGGTGTGATGTCATGTGCCAGGGACATGTGTTGTACTGACGAAGACACAACAGGTAGAGAGTGAGCCCACCTGTGCCTGTGCCTGGGCTGTTAAATTTTACATAACATTTGTAATCAGTAATGGATGAGTCTGTTTCCTTAGCCAAAGGGAACACTGCTCCAGGGCAGATTCAGCATCTCTGTATTAACCACTACAGAATTGCAGAGTTGCTAGAAGGCCCCAGGAGTTCCCTCCTGTACCCTGAGAGCACCTACGAGGCCTGCATCCTGGAAGCACTGTTGTCTGGCCATCACTGATGGCACTCCTCTGGGCCTGGCCACAGTGGCCTTGCCAAGTCTGCCTTTGCTGTGTTCCTCCTACGTTGACTGGGCCCTGGATGTCTGCAGACCACAGCTTGTAGCTACAGTGACCCCCAGCTTGGAAATCTGATGCTCGCTCTGCCCCCCAGTGCCCACACGGCCCTCTCCTTCCAGAGGAGATTGAACGTGTCCTCTGTAGAGCCACCTCCGGCCTGACCTCTCTTGCGCCCCGGGCTCAGTGGGACCTGAATTATCTGTTTACTGTCTGTCTGCCCCTGAGGCTATGTGCTCTGGAGATGGAGTCTTACTCTGTTCTGCAGCTTCACAGTCAAGAGCCTGGACTCCAGGGCTAAGCCTTAGGCCAGCTTGCATGGTGGCCCATTGCTCAGCCCCTCTGCATCCAGTTTCGTCCTCTACAGAAGGACCACAAGAGTCCTTCTGTCAGAAAGGACTGTCAGAGCCACTGTCAGGATTCAGGGAGGGATGCCTGCTGTGGCGGCAGCTTGTGAACAAAGCTAGCTTGTTCATTTCATTTCCATTCTCCCCACCCAGGCTCCAGTGTCCGTTGTGCCCAGCCTCCCTTTGCCCACCCCCTACGTTGTTCCCAGGGCAAAGGATGAACTTTAACCCCTTTGTACAGCACTCAAGGTCTCCATGACACCCAGAAACTCAAAGCCTCTCTTCTCATCCCTCAATTCCTAGGGCTCCAGAACGCATTCCCCACGCAGAAAGCTGGGCGTGGGGTGGGAGGACCTCGTACTCCTTCGGGTGTAAAGCGCAGACACACACATGCACAGAGACAGAACGCAGTATGTCTGTCATGTTAAAATTTAATGGGGGTGCTTAGGAGAACAAGGTCTAGCAAGGCTCCTCCTGGGGGAGCAGCTCTGCTGCCGGGGCTGCTCCGCGGGCGGGGCTGCTTCTCACCGGGGTCCTCGGAGTCAGCTCAGAGCCTGGCCCACGGGGCTC
The DNA here is from genome assembly GCF_963924675.1 of Phocoena phocoena. Taxonomy (NCBI): domain Eukaryota; kingdom Metazoa; phylum Chordata; class Mammalia; order Artiodactyla; family Phocoenidae; genus Phocoena; species Phocoena phocoena. Next base: position 3,659,019 of record NC_089225.1, read on the forward strand.
TCAGCCCTCAGCACGCTCTCAGGGAATGCGTGAGGGAGGATTGCGTGGTGGGCAAGGTCCCAGCTTGACTCCCTGACCTCTTCTGCTGTCACCACATTCCTACTGTTTGGCCAAACTATGACTGCTCAGCCTTCAAGGTTCACCCCAGGGTACCCAGGCTGACTCCACCTCGCTCCCTCTCTTCTGGAAGGGCATAGGCACTGACTCGAGGGCCAGCTCCCAGGGCAGTGGCCAGGCCCAGGCAGCCCTGCTGCCCCTTTGCCAACCAGTCAACCTTCACAGCAGCCAGGTGCTGGCCTGGTGTCCCCACAGGAAGGCTGAACGAGGGGCGCAGGACTGCCCCGAGTGGGCACAGCCTTCCTCCCCCTCCCCTCCGCTGGGGCCCTGCAGGCTCTGTTGCTTTGCTGCTTCCCTCGCCTGGGGAAGCCACGCTGCCCGGTGCTTGTGGCCCAGGTTCTGCAGCTGGACAAGCTGCCCAGCCCACTAGTCTCTGCCCTCACCTGGTGTCTGACTTCTCTGGGTCTCACTAGCGCCCTCTGATGAGGGGTCCTGAGGCCGTCCCTTCCAGGTGCTAAGAGGATTAGAAGGCGGCAGGGGCCCAACACATGGGAGTCCTCAGGCTGCGAGGACAGCAGGGGCAGACAGTGTTGCCAGCCCTGCCCACCGTGCCCACTCTTCCCACCCCCATGCCTGCACTCCCCCAGCCGAGGAGGTGCTCACGGAGGGCCTCACTTGGTGCTGGGTGCCAGACACTTGCACTGACTCATGGAACCGTGGGCACCCTCCCATCTGGAGGGCTGTGCCCTACGCAGCTCCCTGTGTAACGGGAGTCTCCGAGCCCTCCAGTGCTGTGCAGCTGTCATTTCCAAGCTCCCTGAAACTTGGCTCCTTCCTTCAAAGGAGCTTATAGTCCGGCTGAAGAGAAAACAGAACAAAATGCCCTAAAATGTGTAAGCAGATGTTGGTTCAGAAGTGAGGAAATGGGGGCTGAAGTGGCATTGTTGCCTTCCCAGAAAAGATGGAAGAATCTGTGAGTCCTTCAGAGCTCCCTTTGCTGTGGGCCGGACACCTGGGCCCCAGGGCCCTCCAGCTCCAGTTCTTGCATCCTGAGCATACAGAGCCTTGTCTACCTGAATGGGTGGAAGTCCTGGACACCTGCGTGATTAGCACCTCCCTTGGTAATGCTGTTTATTTCTTTTGCTTGGAATGTCCTACTCTAGCAAACTCCTGCTGATGCTTTAAAGTCCCAGCCCAGGTGTCTCCTCCTCCAGGAGGTCACTGGTCTCCCAGGCTGAGTTACGTGCCTCCCTTCTCTGTTCTTACAGCCCCTTCTGTGATGGTTTCATTTGCCTATTTGCCATCTCTGTGAAAAGCAACCTCAACTTCATAATCCAAACCTGAACTCCTGACTCCATCCTCAGTCCCATCCTGTGCCTCTTTAATCTTCCCCATCTTAGTTCATCATAGCATTGTCTTTCCTGTTGCCCAGGCAAAAATTTTTGGAGTTATCCTCGACTCCTTTTCTTCTTTCACAATCACATCAACAAATCCATCAGTTTTACCTTTAAAATATGACCAAAATGTGACCACTACTGTCCACCTTCTCAGGCACCGGTCAGACCCAGGCCACCACCATCTGTCCCTAGATTCAACACCAGCCTCTCGATGGGTCTTGCTGCTCCCGCCTGCACCCCTAACCCACAGCATAACCTGCAACAACTCTGCTCAAACCCGAGCCAGGTGAAGGCACGTCACTGCTCTGCTCAGAACCTCCAAGGTTGGTGAGTCTTGCCTCAGCAGTGCTCGGTAATCTTCCTCTGCTGTCCAGAAATGAAACCTGCCCACCTATACCCACATTTTCAAAAAACTGTATTATGCTCTGTGTGATGTAAAAGAGAAATAGCGTGAAAGGAATTTTAATAAGGTGCACATCAATACAACATCCAGCATGTCTTTACTAGATGACAGAGGAGGTCGGGGGCTGCCTGAATGTGACATGGCCTTGCAGATCAATGCAGGGTCTCAGCATTGGCAGAAGAAATGCCTGGAGGGGTCTGCCGCGGCTATGTGATCCTTCCCAATAGTGAGTAAACCTTGGTAAGAGCTTGGGTCAAACAGTTTGCAGGGCTTGGTGCTCCCGGAAGGTCCACTGCACGTTGAAATCACGCACACACCTTGGTTTGCAGGTGAAGTAGCTAGGTCTGGGCTGCGGGGACTGGAAGCAGGTCTCTGCTTGTGTCTGCAGGGATGTTGGGAGACCTGGAACACAGCAACTCTTCCTGGGCCAGGGCTTTCCTGCACAAAGCCTTTGACACCACCCCTATTCCACTATCAAGTGGCAGCAGTGATCCTGATCTTTTGTGACAACTGGTATGTGCCCCCACAAATTTCCAACACTCTCCCCCAGGGTCATTGCCATCTCTGCTGAGGCAGTGGCGCATTTCAGAAAAACCCTAGAGCAGTTAAGAAGCAGGTGGCTTGGCCCTGCCTGCCACACCCAGTGGCCCTCCTACGCCCGCCCCACAGCCTCACTGCTGTTTTCTCCACTGCCAAGAGTACCCCCTGTGGGCCTGCACTTGCTGCTCCCTCGGATAGGTGCTCTGCCAGGAAACCCGCCCAGCTTGCTTCCCTAGGTGTCTGTGCAGGTGTTGTTTATCAATTGGAGACTTCTCTATCCTTCTAAATAAAATGTTTCAACACTGTTGTATATAAAATAGGTAACTAACAAGGACTTACTGTATAGCACAGGGAACTCTATTCAGTATTCTGTAATAACATATATGGGAAAAGAATCTGAAAAAGAATGGTATGTGTATAACAGATTTACTTTGCTGTACACGTGAAACTAACACAACATTGTAAATCAACTATACTCCAATAAAAATTTTAAAAAAAGAAAAGAAAAAAAACATTTAAATGTATAACGCCCCCGCCTCCCGGCACTCCTTACCCCTTCCCTGCTTTAATCTCTCCCATTAGTACTCATCACCTCTGTTCTATCATGGGTTTGTTTGTTTATTTATTTATTTGTTTACATCCTTTTTAAAAATTAATTTTTGTTGGAGTATGGTTGCTTTACAATGTTATGTTAGCCTCCACTATACAACAAAATAAATCAGCCATACACATAGAGATATCCCCTCCCTTTTGGGCTTCCTTCCTATTTAGGTTACCACAGTGCACTAGGTGAGTTCCCTGTGTTATACAGCATGTTCCCATCAGTTGTCCACTCTTCCCACCCCAACCCTTTCCCCCTTGGTATCCATACATTTGTTCTCTACATCTGTGTCTCTGTTTCTGCTTTGCAGCTAAGATCATCAATACCATTTTTCTAGATTCCACATATATGCGTTATTATATGATATTTGTTTTTCTCTTTCTGACTTACTTCACTCTGTATGACAGTCTCTAGGTCCATCCACTTCTCTACAAATGAACCCAATTTCATTCCTTTTTATGGCTGAGTAATATTCCATTGTATATATGTACCATATTTTCTTTATCAATTCCTCTGTTGAACATTTAGGTTGCTTTCAGGTCCTGGCTATTGTAAATAGTGCTGCTATGAACATTGGGCTCATGTATTTTTTTAAATTATGGTTTCCTTTGGATATATACCCAGTAGTGGGATTGCTGGGTCCTATGGTAGTTCTATTTTTAGTTTTTTAAGGAACCTCCATACTGTTTTCCATAGTGGCTGTATCAATTTACATTCCCACCAACAGAGTATGAGGGTTCCCTTTTCTCCACACCCTCTCTAGCATTTATTGTTTGTAGATTTTTTGATGACAGCCATTCTGACCAGTGTCAGGTGATACCTCATTGTAGTTTTGATTTGAATTTATTTAATTATTAGTGATGCTGAGCATATTTTCATGTGTTTGTTGGCCATCTGTATGTCTTCTTTGGAGAAATGTCTATTTAGGTCTTCTGCCCATATGGGACTGGGTTGTTTGTTTTTTTGATATTGAGCTGTATGAGCTGCTTGTATATTTTGGAGATTAATCCCTTATCAGTTGCTTTGTTTGCAAATATTTTCTCCCATTCTGAGGGTTGTCTTTTCATCTTGTTTATGGTTTCCTTGGCTGTGCAAAAGCTTTTAAGCTGGTTCCATTTGTTTATTTTTGTTTTTATTTCCATTACTCTAGGAGGTGGGTGAAATAAGATCTTGCTGTGGTTTATGTCAAAGGGTGTTCTGCCTATATTTTTCTCTAAGAGTTTTATAGTGTCTGGCCTTACCTTTAGGTTTTTAATCCATTTTGAGTTTATTTTTGTGTGTAGTGTTAGGAAGTGTTCTACTTTCATTCTTTTACATGTAGCTGTCCAGTTTTCCCAGCACCACTTACAGAGGAGGCTGTCATTTCTCCATTGCATATTTTTGCCTCCTTTGTCATAGATTAGGTGATTGTATGTGTGTGGGTTTATCTCTGGGCTTTCTATCCTATTCCAGTGATCTATGTTTCTGTGCCAGTACCATACTGTCTTGATTACTGTAGCTTTCTAGTATAGTCTGAAGTCAGGGAGCCCGATTCCTCCAGCTCTGTTTTTCTTTCTCAGGATTGCTTTGCCTATTCAGGGTATTTTGTGTTTCCATTCAAATTATAAAATTTTTGTTCTAATTCTGTGAAGAATGCCATTTGTAATTTGATAGGGATTGCATTGAATCTATAGATTGCTTTGGGTAGTATAGTCATTTTCACAATATTGATTCTTCCAATCCAAGAACATGGTATAACTCTCCATCTGTTTGTATCATCTTTGATTTCTTTCATCAGTGTTTTATAGTTTTCTGAGTACAGCTCTTTTGCCTCCTTAGGTAGGTTTATTCCTAGATATTTTATTCTTTTTGTTGCAATGGTGAATGGGAATGTTTCCTTAATTTCTCTTTCTGCCTTTTCATTGTTGGTATATAAGAATGCAAGAGATTTCTGTGTATTAATTTTGTATCCTGCAACTTTACCAAATTCATTGATTAGATCTAGTGGTTTTCTGTTGGCATCTTTAGGATTTACTATGTATAGTATCATGTCATCTGCAAAGAGTGACAGTTTTACTTCTTTTCCAATTTGTATTCCTGTTATTTATTTCTCTTCTCTGATTGCTGTGGCTAGGACTTCCAATTCTATGTCAAATAATAGTAGTGAGAGTGGACACTCTTGCCTTGTTCCTGATCTTAGAGGAAATGCTTTCAGTTTTTCACCATTGAGAATTATGTTTGCTGTGAGTTTGTCATATATGGCCTTTGTTATGTTGAGGTAAGTTCCCTCTATGCCCATTTTCTGGAGAGTATTTTTTTTTTATCATAAATGGGTGTTGAAAGATTTTTCTGCATCTATTAAGATGATCATATGGTTTTTATTCTTTAATTTATTAATATGGTGTATCACATTGATTGATTTGCATATATTGAAGAATGCTTGCATCCCTGGAATAAATCCCACTCGGTTACGGTATATGATCCTTTTAATATTTTGCTGGATTCTGTTTGCTAGTATTTTGTTGAGGACTTTTGCGTCTATGTTCATCAGTGATATTGGCCTGTAATTTTCTTTTTTTGTAATAACTTTGTCTGGTTTTGGTGTCAGCATGATAGTAGTCTCATAGAATGAGTTTGGGAATGTTCTACCCTCTGCAAATTTTTTGAAGAGTTTGAGAAGGATAGGTGTTAGCTTTTCTCTAAATGTTTGATAGAATTCACCTGTGAAGCCATCTGGTCCTGGACTTTTGTTGGTTGGAAGATTTTTTTTTTTGTGTGTTATGCGGGCCTCTCACTGTTGTGGCCTCTCCCATTGCGGAGCACTGGCTCCGGACGTGCAGGCTCAGCGGCCATGGCTCAGGGACCCAGCCAGTCTGCAGCATGTGGGATCTTCCCGGACCGGGGCATGAACCCATGTCCCCTGCATCGGCAGGCGGACTCCCAACCACTGCGCCGCCAGGGAAGACTTGGTTGGAAGATTTTAAATCACAGTTTCAATTTCATTACTTGTGATTGGTCTGTTCATATTTTCTATTATTTTGGGTTCAGTCTTGGAAGGTTGTACTTTTCTAAGAGTTGTCCATTTCATCTAGGTTGTCCATTTTATTGGCATATAGTTGCTTGCAGTACTCTCTTATGATCCTTTGTATTTCTATGGTGTCAGTTGTAACTTCTTTTTCATTTGTAATTTTATTGGTTTGAGTCCTCTCCCTTTTTTTCTTGATGAATCTGGCTAAAGGTTTATCAGTTTTGTTTATCTTTTCAAAGAACCAACTTTTAGTTTTATTGATCTTTGCTACTGTTTTCTTCATTTCTACTTTATTTCTGCTCTAATTTTTTTTATTTCTTTTCTTCTGCTAACTTTGGGCTTTGTTTGCTCTTCTTTCTCTAGTTCCTTTAAGTGTAAGGTTAGATTGTTTATTTGAGATTTTTCTTGTTTCTTGAGGTAGGATTGTATTGCTATAAACTTCCCTCTTGGAACTGCTTTTGCTGCATCCCATAGGTTTGGGGTCATTTTGTTTTCATTGTCACTTGTTTCTAAGTATTTTTTCATTTCCTTTTTAACTTCTTCAGTGATCTTTTGGTTGTTTAATAGCACACCGTTTAGCCTCCATGTGTTTGTAATTTCTACATTTTTTTCCCTGTAATTGATTTCTAATTTCATAGCGTTGTTGTTGGAAAAGATGCTTGATACAATTTCAATTTTCTTAAATTTATGAAAGCTTGATTTGTGACCCAAGATGTGATCTATCCTGGAGAATGTTCCATAAGCACTTGAGAAGAAAGTGTATTCTGCCACTTTCAGGTGGAATGTCCTATAAATATCAATTAAGTCTGTTTGGCCTATTGTGTCACTTAAAGCTTGTGTTTCCTTATTTATTTTCTGTTTGGATTATCTGTCCATTGGTTTAAGTGGGGTGTTAAAGTCCGCCACTATTATTTTGTTACTGTTGATTTCTTCTTTTATGGCTATTAGTATTTGCCTTATTTGTTAAGGTGCTCCTGTGTTGGGTGCATAGGTATTTAAATTGTTATATCTTCTTCTTGGATTGATCCTTTGATCATTATGTAGTGTCCTTCCTTGTCTCTTGTAATAGTCTTTATTTTAAAATCTATCTTGTCTGATATGAGTATTGCTACTCCCGCTTTCTTTTGATTTCCATTTGCATGGAATATCTTTTTCCATCCCTTCACTTTCAGTCTGTATGTGTCTCTAGGTCTGAAGTGGGTCTCTTGTAGACAGCATATATATGAGTCTAATTTTTGTATCCATTTAGCCTGTGTCTTCTGGTTGGAGCATTTAATCCATTTACATTTAAGGTAATTATCAATACGTATATTCCTATTACCATTTTCTTAATTGTTTTGGGTTCATTCTTGTAGGTCTTTTTCTTTTCTTGTGTTGCTCACCTAGAGAAATTCCTTTAGTATTTGTTGTAATGCTGGTTTAGTGGTGCTGCATTCTCTTAGCTTTTGCTTGTCTGTAAATGTTTTGATTTCTCTGTCAATTCTGAATGAGATCCTTGCTGGGTAGAGTAACCTTGGTTGTAGGTTTTCCCCTTTCATCAGTTTAAATATGTCCTGCCATTCATTTCTGGCCTGCAAAGTTTCTGTTGAAAAATCAGCTGATAACCTTATGGGGATTCCCTTGTAGGTTATTTTTTGCTTTTCCCTTGCTGCTTTTAATATCTTTTACTTTGAATTTAATTTTTGTTAGTTTGATTAATATGTGTCTTGGCATGTTTCTCCTTGGGTTTATCCTGTATGGGACTCTCTGTTCTTCCTGGATTTGATTGACTATTTATTTTCCCATGTTGGGGAAGTTTTCAACTATAATCTCTTCAAATATTTTCTCAGGCCTTTTCCCTTTCTCTTCTTCTTCTCAATCCTATAATTCGAATGTTGGTACATTTGATGTTGTCCCAGAGGTCTCTGAGATTGTCCTCAATTTTTTTCATTCTTTTTTCTTTATTCTGTTCCTCGGCAAGTATTTCCATCATTCTATCTTCCAGCTCACTTATTTGTTTTCCTGTCACCTTTATTCTGCTGTTGATTCCTTCTTGTGTATGTTTTATTTCAGTTATTGTGTTGTTCATCACTGATTGTTTGTTCTTTGATTCTTCTAGGTCCTTGTTAAACATTACTTGTATTTTTTCCATTCTATTTCCTAGATCTTGGATCATCTTTATTATCATTACTCTGAATTCTTTTTCAGGTAGCTTGCCTATTTCCTCTTCATTTATTTGGTCTTGTGGGATTTTACCTTGTTCCTTTGTCTGTGGTGTATTTCTCTGTCATTTCATTTTGTTTAACCAACTGTGTTTATGGTCTTCTTTCCACAGGCTGCAGAGTCATAGTTCCTCTTGTTTCTGTTGACTGCCCCCTGGTGGGTGATGTTGGCCCAGGTGCTTGTGCAGGCTTCCTGGTGGGAGGGCCTGGAGCCCATGCTCTGTTGGGTGGAGTTGAGTCTTTTCCCTCTGATGGGCAGGGCTGCATCAGGTGGTATGTTTTGGGGTGTCTGTGAGCTTAGTATGACTTTAGGCAGCCTATCTATTGATGGGTGGGGCTGTGTTCCTGTCTTGCTGGTTGTTTGGTGTGAGGTGTTTAGCACTGGACCCTCCAGGCAGTTGTGTGGGACTGGTTCTTGGTGTTGATATGGATACCTTCAAGAGGGTTTGTTTTATTTATTGTTTATTCTTTGTCTCCCCTCACTCAACATAAGCTCCGTGTGGGAAGAATGTTTGTTGATTGAATAGTCCCAGGTATACAGCAAGTGCTCGATAATTATCAGTTGAGTAGGTTAAATCCACAGACAAATGGCATGAAGGAAGCTCTCTGTCTCAGGCCATCTCCCCATACTGGGCGTGAAGTCTGGGTGGCACATCTGGTACCTCCCTGCGCTGGTGCCGTGCTGGCAACCTGGATGATTTCAGTAATTGATGAGCTGAATCTAATCCAAAAGACTGAAAGACAGGGTGCTGGCTGAGGATTCTGCTCTGCGAGAAGGTTGAGACCTGATTTCTGAGCTTTGGTTCCTTTTGATGTAGCTGACAGGTCGGCCCTGAGGCAGGTTAATAATTGCCCTGTTTTCTTTTTTTTCAAGAGTGTGTGTGACCCATTGCATTTCTTTGCTTCTTTTCCCAGCCAGTTTCAAGTGGATTCACCTCCGCTTCATTCTCTGTTGAGCACCTGGCGTTGCTGTGCCTTGTGGGTAAGTTGGTTCTGTCTCATGGCCCTTGGTGAGTTCCCAGGCCCTGCTGACACCATCTGCCTTCCTCCCATGGAGAGTTTTCATCACAGAAGCAACAGAGGCTGAAGTCACTCCATGGAAGCTGACAGCGGACTTCAGAGGCCAGAGAAAATGTACCTCACCACGAGGTGGCAAGTGTCCTCTACATGCATGCCTCCTGGTGGCCTGGAAGACTTCCAATAAATAATTCATGAAACCAAGCCAGAAAATGGAGAAAATTTATTCTTAAGTGGAAATCTCCAAAGCACAAAGCAAGGCAGAAGAAAACAGTGACTGCAGGTTGGATTTTAGGGTGAGGGCCCTGTCTTTCTCTGTGTCTGGGTAGCATGAAACTTCCTCCATCACAAGGCAGCCACGTTGTCCTACTGTGGACGTCTAGATCAGAAATCCAGAGTGTCTCTCTCCCCCACAAAGTAGTCTGTTCTTGGCTGACATGCTGAATGTGATTCCAAAGAGCCTGAGCGTACACAGCATCCTCACGCTTCACTCCACTTGGGCTGAACCATCTCAGGGTCATAGTCGGTGTCAGCTGCATTGGCTGACCCAGAATGCAGGCTCCTGAACTGTTGTCTGTTAGAGGACAGCAGGAAGGGAAGCTGTAGAGCCTCCTCTCTACTCTGACCTCTTCTCCACTCTTTGCATCTTTCCCATTTCAGCACCACAACTGCTGGCCAGCACCTGGCTGACCCTCCTCTCCAGGCAGGGCTTTTTGAGAGAGCTGAGGTCCCCATTTGGTGCAGTGGCAGTGTCAAGGGGTTGATGGCCAGAGATGGAACAGAAATAAGCATGGAGACCCTTTCCTGGCTAGCACTGTCCCTGGGCCTCTGTTTCCTCCTCTGTAACGTGAGAGTGAAAACGTGTAGATGGCTTGAGGCCACTGGGAAATGTGTACATTTTTTCAGAGAAGTGCTTAGCAATGCTCTCAGGTGGAATGTAACCGCTTGAGCGCTGACTCTCCAGGGACCCAGTGAGTACAACCTGGCCCCAGTTCCATCTTGAAATGTGAGCAAGGAGCAGAGAAACCAGCCAGGAGCAAGAGTGAGACCCTGTAAACATATACACAGAAACACAGGCACACACACACACAGACACTCTCACACGTACATTCACAGAGACTCACGGACATGCACACACTGACATAGTGAAAGACACACACACTCTCACATATTCACACTCACACACACAGCATGCCCTTCTGCATGGGTCTCACCTGGCCTGCTTCCCCAGGCTCACTGTGTCCTCCAGCCACCATTATCTGGGAAGTTTCTGAACAATTGCTCTCAGTATTCTGTGGCTTTGCACAAGGTGCTCCTCCTACCAGAAAGCTCTTCCTGCTCTTCTTTACCAGAATCTCTCTTCCTTGTGTCTTTTTCCCAGGTTTTTTGAGGTATAATTGCCACATAACTTCTGTCTCCCCATGGTGGCCTCTCTGTGAAGAATTGTTTACTTTGGAATTCTGTATTAAATTTGGGAGGCTCTCTGTTGATGCAGAGTCATCCTTTCACTGAAACTCCTAACAAGCACCTGATTAATGTTTTTAAAATATCCTAAGCTGAATTCATAGCTGATTCTTCTGATAATCAGGTAGCAGGGAGGAAGATCTGTGACATGCTTTTCCTTCTGTGCCTGTTCTCACTCTGGGCACTCAAGGAAACAATCCTATTTGTCACAGTACAATGATCTGGGGCTCTGGGAGCCGTAATGTATGATTTCATAGCTGTGGTGGATAAATAGCTATAATTTTCATTAGTCCTCCTTGAGTAAGCTTCTTGCTGATACAGAAGAGACAAGGCCTTGAGCAAGATGCTCGTCCCTGGGGGAAGGATTATAACTGCCAGCCGGAAAGCAGGATGGATAAGAAGGCAAGAGCAAAGCAGGCCTGGAGAGCCAGGCGAGACTGAGCTCTGTGGGCTCAGGTGGCCTTCCATGCAGCAATGGGTGAGATTTGGGGTGTTTTTCTAATAGAGCAACTCCATTCCTAAGTACTTACCGAAAAGAAATGAAAATATACGATCACACAAAAAGCTATATAAGACCACTCATAGCAGCTTCATGTATAGCAATTCAAAATGGGAAACAACCCAAATGTCCATCAACAGATGATGGGGTGAACAAAATTGCACTATCTTTGTACATTGGAATATTGCTCAGGAATAAGAAAGAATGGATTATTGACACATACAGCAAAAAGGATGACTCTCTAAGCATTATACTGAGTGAAAGACACCAGACTCAGATGGCAATATACTTTATCATTCCATGTATACGAGGCTCAAGAACAGGCAAATATAGAAATCAGAGCAGTGACTGTCTTGTGGATCCAGAGGGAGACTGGGCAGGGTCATGAAGGGGCTTTCAGGGTACAAGCCATGCTCTATATCTTGATTCAGATCACAGCTACATGAATGTGTACATCTATCAAAGTAAAATGTACACTTAAGATCTATGCATTTGCTGTATGTAAAATGAAAAATTATGCCACAAAATGCACGTTTAAATGAACTCAGAAAGCTGGCTGTCAGCAGGAAATTTATAAAGCAAACACCATCCCTGGGTCATCAGACACATAAGGCTGGAGCATGCATACTTATTAAAATTGGGCTCACCAGCAGAGGATGGGGCATTTGCGTAATCTCCTCCGGAGCTTTCCTTTCTTGGTGAATTTTCAAAAGGACACATGTTGGCAGAGTGAGCTATAGCACCTGGGATGGAGGGAACTTAATCATCATTTCTACTTAGTGTAGAAAGAGGTGAGGGTCTGGCTCCCAGATTCTTAGGCCAACCCTCCCTGGTGCTGAGATTGCCCAAGGCTTGGCCTACTTGGGCCTCTGGGACCAATTCCAGCTGAGAACCCGGGGCAGCCAGTCCCACTCAGCATCCAGCTCTTCCTGTGACTTGCTGGGCCCCACAGCTGATAATGGGAGCCTCATCTCATTCCCTGTGTGTGTCCTTGGGATAATAATAGTAATAGTAATAATAATAGGAATAGTGGTAACAATAGTAACAATAACAGCATTAGTTTTAGTCAAAGCTCACCTGATTGTGAGTGATACAATTTCATCGCAGCTTCAGCTTCAGCCATAAAGAGATACTTATTGTTAAGCACCCAAGGGCAATTTGTGCTACCGAGGGCAGGGCCCCAGGGCTTCCTGGACTGAAACCCTCTCTGAGCTGGGCCCCCTCCTTTTCTTTCATTTCTTTTCCTTTCTTTCCTCTTTCTTTTTTTCTTTCCTTCCTTCCATCCTTCTTCCTTCCTTCCCTCCCTCCCTCCTTTCTTTTCTTTTTCTTTCTTTCTTTCTTTCTTTCTTTCTTTCTTTCTTTCTTTCTTTCTTTCTTTCTTTCTTTCTCTCTTTCTTTCTTTCTTTCTTTCTCTCTTTCTTTCTTTCTCTCTTTCTCTCTTTCTCTCCTTCTCTCCCTCCCTTCCTCCCTTCTTTCCTTCCTTCCTTCCTTCCATTTCTCTCTCTCTTCCTTCCTTCCTTTCTTCTCTTTTGCCTCAGTATTTGTTCTTTCATTTCTCTGCATTTAATCTCTTTTAAAAACAACTTCTTTTACTTCTTCAGGCATTGGCTGAAGGCAGCTACCCCACAGAAGTAGCCTCGGCTCCAACGTGACATATCTTTAGTTCAAATAATGAACAAAGGCAGACAAAACGTTGAATCCCTATACTAAATTCCAGAGAGAGAAAGAGAGAGAGAGAATTTTATTGGCCTTGGTGTCTCCACCTTTGGTCTAGACAATTATAGGCAAGGGCAAGGTGACCCTATGGGCAGATATTCCAAGAGTCGTCCATAATATTATCAATATTTACGATAGTAATAGATGCCGTTTGTTGCATTCCACAATACGTTAAATGTCTGCATGTATTATTTCATTTAATTTTCATAACAAATTAGCAAGGTAAATATTATCCTCATTTTGCAGGTGTGGAAGCTGGAGATTTAAGAGTGAAGTAACTTCTATCCCATCACATGGGTAGAAAGGCTGCAATTTGAGCCCACATTTGCCTGGCCCCAAAGCCCGTGCTTGCTCCGGGGAGATACCTTATTTTTTCACATTTAGCCTGCTAAGGTATAATTTTCCTAAGGTTAAAAATTATGACTCTGATGCAAATATAAAACAAACGTACATCAAAGAGCTTATTCAGCTCATCATTTAATGAGGGAACAAGTAAAACATTAAAACCAGTCTGAAAAACACTTGAGGAGGTAGGTATTTATAGGTAGTTTAATAAAGAAACTAGTTTCTGGGTTAGATACAAAACTTGTTAAAGTCCTACAGGGAAATAAACTGTAACCTTTGGGTAATCGACTGTCTTTAGTCAGATAATCTCGTCTTGTTGAGGGAAACACCTGCATCTGTAGGGTGGCATTTTGTTTCTCTGTGTTAGTCTATACTGTACATTATACAATTGATCTCTAGGAGGGGTCCTTGATCCCCTGGTGTCAGGGTTTGGGGGAACCATAGCATTCTGGTCCCTCCATGTTGATAACTAGAACAGTCTTCCAGGAATGTTGAGGGAATGGTGGTGAGAAACAAGATGTGTATAAACTCCAGCACATGGTGGGTACCCACCCCCGATATCCTTCCTGGAAAAAAATGCATGTAAATAAATGAGTGAATGGAAGATCACACACACTCCTTCAGTAAATAGTGCTTGCTCTTATCAGGATGATGCCTGACTCACTGGCCTGGAAGGTCAGCTGCTCTGTGTCCAGAGTGGGAAATCTATTCCACTTTTCCTCAAAAATAAATCTATAAATACATTAAATTATACAATGAAAACCACTGTTGACCTGTTCTCCATACACAGGGACACTTGCTTTGGGAAGTCAAAGTAAGATGGTTAGGAAATAAAATGAAAATGCATACATTTTGTTACCACAGCACAATAAAATAACCCTACCTATTCCTGCCCAAATGCTGCCTGTTTTCACAGGTGCTGCCCCCCTCCCTGCTGCCTCCCTTCCCTCTGACCCTCTAGGCCACTGACCACCCCCCCTCTCAGAAACTCTCCTGCTCTTATGATCTGACAGACACACCTGTAACTGAATGCAATGACTCTTCTTGAGTGTCTCACATATGGAGGGTTGCACTCTCTAAGAACAAGGACTTAATTTTGTTTTCATTTGCACAATGTTTAGGGTGCTGGGCACATGGGAAGTGGGGTCAGTGGGGTAGAAAGAGCAGGTACTTTGGACACAGTTTATCCTGGGGTTAGACCCAGCTCTGACACCTACTGGCTCGTGACCTTAGGAAGATTGCTTATTCATTCTGAATCTAGGGATCTTCACTGGCAAAATGGGGATAATAAAAGAGATAGTGCCAGGCACAGTAGACACTCCATAGAGTCTGGCTGTTATTATTTCTAGCAGTAGAAGATAAGGGCTCAATTTTCTGTTTACAGAAAGATGTGAAGTCAGCTTAGAGGAAAATGGCTCTGGTGTTACCTGGACTAATGGCGTCCACCTCCCAATCCAGGTGTGAGGAAATGTCTGTTGAGAACATTTGCTTCAAACTGGATGAAACATGTCTGGGCAGAGCTGTTGAGCTAGTAGAGTTTACTTTTTATTCTGTCTTTGGAGCTGTGAGGGGGTTCCACCTAGATTTAATCAGAATGGAGCTAGTCAAGTCTAGGGGTAAAGTATTTCTTTACTTGGAACAGGCATGGTAAACTCCTAGGTCAGCTTCCCTGCTCAACCATGATAATGTGCTAATGTCTCAGTCAAGTCACTGGAGAAGTTGTCATCTCAGTGACCAGAACTAACCGATCTGGAAAATTTCTGCAGACATCATGTCTGTCCTCTGATGTCTCAGTGGTTAAAACTCAAAGCTGTGTATTTAAATAACATAAGGCAAGAGCCTCCCTCTAAGAAGGGAAGGGCAGCATGAGGACAGCACTGAGCTTTGTGGCTGAGGACATCATATGGACTCATGCTCCAGCTTACCTGTTGGCAGGGGGTCAAATATTTATTCAAAGGGTGGGTTACGACCCATTTATTCAGGTGGGTCATGACCACACGTGGGGTTCCATTTTCTAAAAATTGATGGACTTCCCCCAGACTACCAGATCCCACCATGCTCAGGCCACAGTTTTCTATTATCTCGTTACAAGAACCTGCAAAGATTTAGTGATGAATCTACAGTTAACTTAGAAATTCAATTGCTTGAGTCTTTAGAAAATAGTTTCTTTTCTTTGTGAGCTGTCCCTGAAAAAGTTGTCACTTAAAAAGAACCTTTTACTTTGAAATAATTGTAGATTCAAAGGAAGTTACAAAAAAGTTTACAGAGAGGTCCCATGCATCTTCACCCAGACTCCCACAGTGTTAACATCTTAGAGAACTAGAGTAATGTCAAACCAGGAAATTGGCTGGTACAATCCACAGAGCTTGTTTATATTTCACCAGTTTTACAAGCATTTGTGTGTGTGTGTGTGTGTGTGTGTGTGTTTATGTATGTGTAGTTCTATGTAGTTTTATCAATGTGTTACTTCATGTAGCAGTGACCACATAACAAGGATTTTTCATGTTATCTCTTTAGAGTCACACCCACCTCTTCTCCATCAATCCCCAACTCCTGGCAACCATTAATCTGTTCTGCATTTCTATAATTTTGTTATTTCAAGAAAGTTATATAAACAGAATCACACAGTATGGAAACTTCTGAGATTATCCTTTTCACTGAGCATATTCTCCTAATATTAATCCAAGTTACTGCAGGTATCATTAGTTTGTTCCATTTTATTGGTGAGTCCTATTCTGCACTGTGGATGGACCATTCTTGCCATTCACTCATTGAAGGAAATATGCATTTTGCTTGCCTGAGGAGATATCCAATAAAATATTGCTAAGAATGTCAAAGAGCATATTGCCTACGTTTTCTTCTAGAAAACGTTCTTCTAGAAGTTTTAAGGTTTCAGGTCTTACATTAAAGTCTTTAATCCATCTCGAGATCATTTTTATATATGGTGTGAGAAAATAGTCCAGTTTGATTCTTTTGCATGTAGATGTCCAGTTTCCCCAACACCATTTATTGAAGAGGCTGTCTTTTCCCCTTTGTATATTCTTGCCTCTTTTGTGATACTTTAACTGACCATATAAATGTGGGTTTATTTATGAGCTCTCTATTCTGTTTAATTGGTCTATTTTTGTGCCAGAGCATAGTGTGTGTGTGTGTGTGTGTGTGTGTGTGTGTGTGTGTGTATACAGTTTAGGGGAATTTTCAGCTATTATTTTCTTCAAAAAATTTCTCTGCCCCTTTCCTTCTTTATCCTTCTTGGACTCTTACAATGGAAATTTTAGTATGCTTGATGTTTTCTCAGAGTTCTCAAACTATTCTCCTTAGAAAACATTTTTTTCTGTTCAGCTTGGGTGATTTCCACTCTTTTGTCTTCTAGTCTGCTGAACTATCCCTCTGTGTCATCTAATCTATTGTTGATTCTTTCTAATGTGTATTTTATTTTAGTTATTGCAATCTTCAGCTCTGTTTGGTTCTTCTTTCTATTTTCTAACTTTGTTAAACTTCTCACTCTTCTGAGTTCATTGAGCATCTTTTAAAAAAAATTTATTTATTTTTGGCTGCGTTGGGTTTTCACTGTTGCACATGGGCTTTCTCTCGTTGCAGTGAGTGGGGGTTACTCTTCGTTTGGGGTGCACAGGCTTCTCACTGAAGTGGCTTCTCTTGTTGTGGGACACAGGCTCTAGGTGCACGGGCTTCAGTAGTTGCAGCACGCGGGCTCGGTAGTTGCAACATGTGGGCACTGGGGTGCATGGACTTCAGTAGTTGTGGTGCATGGGCTCAGTGGTTGTGGCTTGTGGGCTCTAAGTGCAGGCTCAGTAGTTGTGGTGCACGGGCTTAGTTGCTCCTCAGCATGTGGGATCTTCCTGGACCAGGGCTCAAACCCGTGTCCCCTGCATTGGCAGGCGGATTCTTAACCACTGTGCCACCAGGGAAGTCCCAAATGAGCATCTTTATGATTATTACCTTGAACTCTTTATTGGGAAGGTTGTTTATCTCCATTTTTCTTAGTTCCTTTTCTAGGTTTTTGTCTTATACCTTTGTTTGGAACATATTCCTTTGTCTCCTCATTTTGCCTAATTCTCTTTTTATTTCTATGTATTAGGTAGATCCGTTACATTTTCCAGTCTTGGAGAAGTGCCTTGTGTAGGAGACCTCCTATGCATCCCAGCAGCACACTTGCCTCTGATCAGCAGAGCTATATGCTCTAGGGGTGCCCCCTGTGTGGGCTGCATGGGTCCTTCTGATATGGTAGGGACAATCACTGTGGGTGTGCTGGTAGACAGAGCTGGCTTCCGGCCCAACTGGCTGTCAGGTCTTTCTTAATGTGAAGGCTGCTAGTTACTGGTGGGAAAGGTCAGGTCCCAGGGGACCTGGCTGGGAGCCTGGGCAGTCCTGGGGCTGGTGTCAGCCCACTTGTGGTTGGGGCTGGTTCCCCTCACAGCTGGCTGCTTGACCCGGAGGGTCTCAGGACTGGTTCTGACTGGCTGGTGGGCAGATGAGCCCCTGGTAAGAACAGGCTAGAGGGAGGACTCCAATCTGTTGTTTGTCAGCACCAGTGTTTTTGTGGTAGAATGAGATCACCAAAACAGCTCCACCGGAGCCTATGTCCCCAGGGCGAGCTCCAGTTTCCTCTGGGATACCCTCTAAGATCAGCAGGTGGGTCTGACCCAGGTTCCTTCCAAATTACTGCCTTCTGCACTGGGTCTCAAAGTGTGTGAGATGTTGCCCTTTAAGAGTGGAGTCTCTGTTTCCCACAGCCCTCTGACTTTCCCAAAGTAACCTCCTGGCCTTCAAAGCCAGAACTTCTGGGGGCTTTTCTTCTCACTGCAGGGTCTTTGGGCGGGGGAGCTTCAACCCCTCACTCCTTGGGGTGAACCTCTGCAATTGTGATTATTCTCCCTTATGTGAGTCTCCCACCTGGGAGTTTGGGTCTTGACTGTACCTCGAACCCACCCCTCCTACCTGCCTCACTGTGGTTTCTTCTTTATGTTTCTAGTTGCAGGGATTTTTTCTGCTAGTCTTCAGGTTGTTCTCATAAATAGTTGCTCTCTCAATGTTGTAATTTTCTTGTGCCCATAGGAAGAGGTGAGCTCAGGATCTTCCTACTCTGCCATCTTGGCCACTCCCCACCCAGAATCTTCCAATATTTTATTTTTAAAGTAAGAGATAACTGTGTGAGTAGGCTAATTTTAATCTCATAACACCTTTGATTTACTGTGAAAAGTTCTCTAGGTGAACTGAGTGTTTTCTAACCTGATTTTTCACCTGGACTTTGAGTGTGAATGTGTGTGTGTGTGTGTGTGTGTGTGTGTGTGGTCTGAAAATAATGCAGTTGCGACCCTCTGGTTTGATTTTCCTTTTAGTGACAAAGTATAATGAACTCCAGTATATTAAGACCTGTGTTTTTTCTGTTCATTGATGGAGGAAAGTAAAGGCAGATCAGAGCCCGCACTGTAGCTTTTCTATTGTGTGTGTGTGACATAAGTGGAGCCCAGTTCTCCAAGTGAGGCCCTCCTTGTTATAAACACCTTTCTCATTCATGAGTCATGGGGTGAGCTCCTTCAGGAATCCTGCGCACGCACCCAACCCCTGCATCCAGGCTTAGGAAGGATGAAATATCTGGACTCTGCAGTGGTGACCAGGCTGTGGCTGGTGATCTACAGGTCCTCTCGTGAAGGGAGAGGGAGGAGGATTCTCCCCTCACAAAGGGGCTAAGAGCCCTCTCAGCACCTGGCTGCAGCAGAAGGCTGAGGGGAGAGATTCTAGGGTGACACCAATGAGGCCAGAAGGAGGAGAGTGAGGGTGCAGTGCCACCACGGCCCCGGTCGAGTGCTAAGAGCTTAGCCCCTTTCATTTCATTGGTCGTAGGAGGTAGTCCTTCTTATAACCCCTGTTTTGCAGGTGAGAAAATGGAAATGTAGTGGGTGGTTTACCTTGCCCCAAATCTTGCAAGCAGAAAGTGGGGAACCACTTTGTGTGGGTAACCACAGAGAGGAACTCTGCAGACCTTCATTACAGGTGAGGCTGGGGGCTGGGGCACAGCCCTCTTCTAGTCACTTTTCTGTCAGCTTCCTTAAGGCCCTCATGGAGCAGGACTCAGGGACTTGTCTCCAGATGGAATCAGGCCAGGTGGAAACCACCCCCCACCCTACTACAGCTGTGGTCTGCCCGTGGTTCCCAGGGTGTGCAGAGGTTGAAAACAGGACAGCCCTGTTCCAGGATGGAGGTTTGTATGTTATCCACCTAGTCTCTCTCCAGGCAGGTGGTATGAGTATGTGAATGAGATCGCTAAGAACAGAGAGCATATAAAGTGCACAAGATGGTACATGGGGCCAACCTCAGTCTCCTGAAAAAATGAGCCAGAACAAAGAGTACCGAGTTATACCCGGCTGGGGCTCGGGCAGGCCAGGATGGGAACTGAACTGGGCTGGCGGATGGATGTCTGCGGAGAGCTCTGGCAGGACTTAGCAGGCAGGACATAAGTCCTTCATGAAAGAGGGTGGGCAGAGCTGAGTGTCCTGGTGCCTAGAAAGTACCTGGAGCTTAGTGGTGCTTTCAAAGATGGCAAGTGGATCAATGAACGAGCAAAAGAAAAAATGGTTCATATGATCGAGGCCAAGAGGGCCTTCTTACAGATTTCGTTTTTGAGTTTAGATGACTGGGAGCTTTAAATATCAAGAAGTGATGATGTCCTTGGGGTCAGATATTCTTTGCATAACCTGGTAAGTGCAAACTGATAGCGTGTATTAGTGTCCCAGGATGTTGAGATGAGAACGGTTCAGGAAACAGTGACTGCCGGACAGCGTGCAGGGTGGGAGGACGCTCATGCCATTGGTTGAAAGTGCATTTCCCCAGCTGGGTGGCAGGGCAAGTCTTAGGTGAACAGGCAGAGCATTTGGGTATTTTTTTGTTGTTGTTGTTTTTAACATTTGGGTATTTGAAGTTGCTGTGAAGGGCCACTCCTCTAAATCACTCCCCAGACTCCTGTCCTGGCACCTGAATCACTCTGTCATTCTGGTGAGCCTGCTGGGAGTGCTTTCCCTCAAGTGCTGAGAGCAGTATGGTGGGCCTCTGAGAGATGGGGGTTGGCGACAGGTGGGAGAAGCAGTTCCCTGTCTCAGAGGCCAGAGGGGAACTGACCTGGGCAACCCGGTGTAGTGGAAAGACCAGAGAATTTGGAGTTAGAAGTGGGCCATATCCTAGCCTCATTGCTAATTATGTGTCTAATCATGTGATGATTATGGGTCAATCACTTCATCTTACTGAGCCTCAGTTTCCAGGTCTGTGAGGTGGGTTGGTACTAATACAGCTGCTGGTTCCTAAGTCCCCAGCAGCCCTGCACGTATGTGTTTCTATTTCCATGCTAAAGACTCCCTAAGGGCTTGAGTTGAGGCTAAGGGGACCTCAGGGTCTCTTCCAATTGGGCATGGCTGGGTGTGCTGAGGGTTTCCTGCTCACAGGTTCAGGGCTAAGCCCACAACCAGGGAGTCATTCATTTGGGTAACAAAATCTTCAATCCTCACACTAGAATCAGATTTCCTGAGAGGAGGGCACCCTGGGGTGAGACGGGGGACAGGTGGGGGTGGAGGACAGCAGTGAGGTGGGCAGGAGAGCTGGAGGGTGAGGTAGTGACTCCTCAGTGCCCAGCGTGCTCCAAAGGAGCCTGGATGAACCTGCGGGCTCCTCCACAAACCCCACTGGTGGGCCTCGCAGACCTGGGGAGCGTGACTGGGGAAGAGGACGATTCCAGAGGCACCTCATCTGAACAGGAAGGTCCTAGAGTGGTGGCGGCAGAACTGAACCTTTGTCCAAACACAACCCGAGGTCGACTCCCACCTGGGAACCAGACAGGAGGGTGGAAGCGCGTGGGAGGTGGCGAAGCGGGGTGGAGGTGCTGAGCCTCGCTGGTCTCAGCATTTCTGTGAGGCCCCAGGGCTCCGTGAACGTGGCGTGGAGAGCGCTCATCCAGGCCAGGCTCCGTTTCAGACATGGAGATGCCCCAGGACACGGAGGGAGCTGGATGCAGACGGGCAGAGCCAGGGCCCAGTCCCTCTGCATTCTGCCCCCGCCACCTCAAGGCTGAGTCTCCATCCGTCTGTTGTGTGCCAGGCAGTGACACGGACCTGACTTTGAGTTTTGGTGCACAGCTTGCTAACTTGTGTCTCTGCCGAGCTCAGGGTTTTCACACTGTGATGGGGACAGACACCACCGCCCCGCTGCAGCCGTCTGATAAATAAGCATAATGCTGCTCTGTGCTCTCCTGGGGCAGCTGCTCTCTCCCTGCCCTTCAGCTCAGGGACCCCTCCTCTGGAGGCCGCCTGGCTGAGCTTGTGCCCCTTCTATAGCCGCAAGGCCCTGGCTATCCACAGCCTTTGATCCTGCTTCCTTCTGTGTGTCTCTGCTTCTGCAGGCGACAGTGCCAGGGCTGGCTGCTAGCCCAGGCTCTGGAGTCAGACAGGATGCACCACCCCACCACCCCACCACCTGATGCTGGAAACCCACCAGCTGTGTGACCCAAGGTTCAATTTCCTGCTCTCTCAATGTGGGCACTGACCCGGGCACACTGGTGTAGTGGGAAGACCAGAGGATTTGGAGTTAGATGTGGGCCATATCCTAGCCTCATTGCTAGTTGTGTGCCTAATCACGTGATGATTATGGGTCAATCGCTTCATCTCACTGAGCCTCAGTTTCCAGGTCTGTAAGGTGGGTTGGTACTAATACAGCTGTGGAGAGATTACTAAGGTAAGGTTACTAGGGTTGGCGCTGGGTGGGTCTTCTCTCTGCCTCCCAAACCTGATGGAAAGTGATCTGTCCCTTCCCTTCAACCCTCTTCTGAGCCTGAATTTCCTCATCCATAAAATGCTGATGATGTCAATCATAGGTATCCATTTATTTATTCCCTTCCACCTTCCCTGCTGTCACCTGGCTGACGTCTGTTGGGTGTTCCATCTAGGCACTGTGCCTCACCCATGGGATTGCTATGAAACCACAGGAAGAAGCTCACATCGCCCAGCTGGCACACACAATTTCATAGTCTCCCTGAGTGTGATGGAAGAAGACAAACACAAGACCCTGCTCCCCAGCCCTGCATGAACAGACATTAAAAACAAGGACACTAGGCAGCCACAGAATGACCCAGCTAACTCCACTGGCTGCTGATTCTCCTCCCATGACAACTCCAGCCATGATCTGTTCTCCTTGCCTCCTAGATAAAAGTTATTAAGACACCTTTTCCTTGAATTATCTCCATGTCCTGACAGCACCCAACCTACAATACACTCTTGCTGCCTTGAACGTTCTCCAAAGTCACCCGACATAATCTCCAATCCTATAATCAGCCCCTCTGGATTCCCTTGAAGCTGCTCCATGCTCCCTCTGCGTGCAGCCTCCCTTGCTCCAGCAAGTAAAACACCTAATTCTGTTCCAGTGTGCTCTTGGTGGTCTTTGGCTGGTGGGCATCAACAGTGAAGATTGGGACCAAATAAAATATTGGAAATCAAAGTGCTTTGCAATTTTCAAAGCCCTCCACAAGTCGGCGGGGGTGGGCTTATTTCTCTTCCAATGTAAAGAACTGAGTCCTGCAGAGGAAATCTCCAGCTGCGCACTGTGGGTGATGGGACGTTCTTCCTGTGTATCAGGCTAACCTGATGAAGCCCAGTGTATTCCAAGTTAGTGGAGTTCTAAATCAAAGCGACTGTGGTTTGATGCTTTCTTGGACTAGTTTAGCAAACTTGTAATGACCTCCACTTGGTACAGAAGGTGATTGGCAAACAAGTAAATCCAAAGTAGCAATTTTAATCATGTTTTATCAATAATTCAGTCCCCACTTAGCAGCAGTAAAAAGTTCAAACTGGGAACTCACCATACATTTTGGACACATTCCCACCAGCCAGCATCTGGTCTTTAATCACCCTTTAGTGTTTATTTCATCCAGAAAACATTTTGACTCCTTGGCCAGACCATCCCAGAGCAGGAGGCAATATTTAGCAAATAAACAGAGAAGTACACACATTTGTCAAAAGATGAATTACAAGGAACACTATTCTAGGCAAAATGCTTTTGGTTTTAAAACCATCAATACAGGATGAATCTAGAGACTGTCATACAGAGTGAAGTAAGTCAGAAAGAGAAAAACAAATATTATATATTAACGCATATATATGGAACCTAGTAAAATGGTACAGATGAACCGGCTTGCAGGGCAGAAATTGAGACACAGATGCAGAGAACAGATGTATGGACACCAAGGGGGGAAAGCGGCAGCGGGATGGGGGTGGTGGTGTGATGAATTGGGAGATTGGGATTGACATGTATACACTGATGTGTATAAAATGGATAACTAATAAGAACCTGCTGTATAAAAGTGTAAATAAATAAAATTCAAAAAAAAGCATCAATACATAAATTAGCCTGTCAGAAAATGTATGCAGCTAGTTGCACAGAAAAAATGTGGTCCTATAGTAACATCCTCTACATATAGTCACTTCTTGCAAAGCAACAGTGATTGGGCACATTAATAATGGAATGCAAATCAAACTGTATTCAGTAAATTGCTTGCTTTTTTGAGCAAAGAAGCTTGTTAGAATTCATTTTATAACATATTTATTCCTTTTTACAACTTAATGAGTATTTAACTCTGGTCTGCAGACCAACTAAAGAAGTGATTTTGCCACTTTTGAAGTAATATTAAAAACAAACAGTAAATTGTAATAAGCGTAGATTTTCAGACCGGGCAGAGGGGAGACATCCTGGGACTCAGTGTTTCTGTGTCTGGCTGGGGGCTCTGAGCTGGCAGGGGCAGCTGCCCAATGGCCACAGGGAATTACAGGCTGCCAGGCCCCCATGTGACCATGGAGAAGGGAAATGACTCAATTAGAATGATCAGGTTTGATGTGTGCATATCAGTGAGCCAAGCAGCTCACCTGAACCGTGTGTGGATAAGCACCGCCAATTCCACCGCGTCATCGTCGCTTGTTGCATATCTGACTGGTCTTTACGATGAGGACTCCTTGACGCCTGGGCTGAATCTTCTCATTTCTGGACCTGGCACGTAGCAGGACTATTTAATGTGTGTTCAATGCATGTTTGCTGACAGAAGCAGTCCTCTGCAGTGCCTTTCGGGTTGCATCTATAGGGGGCAGTGTGGTGCAGTGGTTAGACACCCATACACTGGAGCTCCATCCTCACTCTGCACTTCTCAGTTGCATGACCTTCCCCCGCAGATCATTTTAACTCTCTGCATGTCAGTTTCTTTCCTGTAAACTGGGGAAACTATAGTCCTCTTTTGTAGGATTGTTGTGAGAATTAAAAGAGCCCATAAGAGCTTTCATGCAGGGTCTGGTGTGAAGTGCCGGGTGTGTGCTTTGTGTGAGCCTGTGGTCTGGGGCTGCCGGACATCTGTTAGGGGCATGGGCACCTGGGATGGTTTTGTGAAAAGCAAAGCTGTGGCCGATAAGGAATACACTTGTTTAGTGCTTATGTTTTCTAAGAACTTTACATCTTTGCACTTTGACGTTCTGGGAACAAAAGTAACTATTTTCCTGAGGACATTTCCCCAAAGAGAGTCTGGCATTCAGTTGCTCACGAGCCCTCCCCAACCTTGGGAGTGATGGAGGAAACTCTGGTCTGCTGGCCTGGGTGCTGCTCGGTGGTGGTGGGAGGGCACCTTCCGTTCATCTCTGTATCCCCAGGGCCCACGTCGGGACAACTGAGGGTAGAGACAGCACTCCAGGGAGAAAGTGTCACCCGAACACTGGTGGGAACAGCAGAGTCAGAAACAAGCCGGCCCAGGGTCTGGAGTATAGGTTTGGGGGCTGAGGATGGGAAGACTGGCAAGAAAGAAGCTTAGAGGGGTCCCAACCTGGAGCATTTTAAGGATCAGTGAGCTAAACATGCTGGACTGTCCAGGCAGACAGACCACAGAGGGCCCATGACAGTGGACAACACATGCAGAGGCTGCAGGACCTGGCTGGCCGCACGGGAGGCCGAGCCCCCGAGTCTGAGAGTGGTTTGAGGGGTCCATCTAGGCAGAGGCAAGCCTGCTGGGCCAGGCCTGGGCTAGGTCCTGTGTCTGCAGGGGCCAGCAACTTATTCACCAAGGCTTTGCCCTGGGCACGTCCTTCCTTTGTAAACCGGGAACTGTGTTGACAAATTCTGGCTCAGCAGTGGCGGAACGTTTATAAAAATTAGTTTATAAAATGAATCAAATGACTTGTCAGGTTTTAGGCCAGGGTGTTACTGTTCGCCAAGAATGTCAACCGCCCTTTGTATTTTTATTATATCTTAGCAGTAAAGCACACCCTGGAAAGTCTTCGAGGAGACTTGCTGAGCTGGCAGAACAGCCTCTCCTTGGATCAGCTATTATTAAAATGAACCTATTAACCAAGATATTTTATAAACTCCACATGATCTCTTTTCTATTATCCTCTAAGAAGATTAACATTTCTAGTGTTTCTTTTATGAAGTTTTGGGGAAAGACAAATAACTCAAGGTTAAGTGAAGCATTATTTCCTGTCTTGCCAATTTCTTTTTCTTAAGAGCCTGGAGTCAGAAATATGGGTCATATTTTCCTGTGTCTTTACCTGTCTGGTAATTTTTGATTGGATGTCAGAAATCATATATTTACCTTGTTGGGTACTGGACAGTTTGAACTCCCACCAGTGTTCTTGAACTTTGTTGTGTGGTTCAGTTTAATTATTTAGGAAGAGTTTGATCCTTTTGGGTTTTAAGCTTTTTAGTCAGGACTGGATTTTGTACTCAGTCTAAGCTTAATTATTCCACATTCTTGAGGCAAGACCCTTCTGTATACTCCACCCAACAACCTTGAACCATGAGATTTTCCAGTCTGGCTGGTGGGGACAGGCAATATTTCTGGCTCTGTGTGAGTTCTGGGAACGTCTACCTTCCATTCTTTTAGGTAGTTCTTTCCTGGCTGAGCACAGTTTCCTTGCACAGTAAGTCCCCTACACACAAATCTTCAAGTTGCAAACTTTCAAAGATGTGGACATGCATTTGCATGTCCAATCACATAAGGCCTGAGTGAAATTGCAGCTTGTCCTCCGTCTCCTATTGTTGACGATCCTTCAGCGCTACCATCTCGCACCTCTCTCCCTCCTCCAGTCAGTAACTCTTCTTGCCTGTCCGCTCGATGCCAGCCCCTGGATGCCAGTGGTTGTACTGCACTGCTGTACTTTTCAAGGTACTGTACTGTAAGATTAAAAATGTTCTCTTTATTTCTTTGTTTGTTTTTCATGTATTATTTGTGTGAAAAATATTATAAACCTATGACAGTACAGTACTATATAGCCGATTGTGTTAGTTGGGTACCTAGGCTAACGTTTTTGGACTTATGAACAAATTAGACTTATGAATGTGCTCTCAGAACAGAGCTCTTTCCTACGTAGGGGACTAACTACAGGTCCATGCTGATCAGGACTCCGAATACTCAAGAAGGGCTCTCTGCAAGTCTGCAGTATTCTCTCTCTTCCCTGATGCTCTGTTCTGCAAACTAGCCAGTCTCCCTAGACCCTCAACTCAAGAAGACTTTGAGCTCTAGGGAACCCTCTCCTTTGGCTTTGGTCTGAAACCTCTTTCTGGGCAGTAAGCTGGGACCAACATAAGGCTCTTCTCACCTGTTGACCACCTCTCAGGGCTCCTGTCCTTTGTTGCTTGATGTACAGTGTCTCAAAAAACTGTGGTTTCATATATTTTGACTGTTTTATCAACTGTTTCAGACAGGAGGGTACTTGTCAATTCATCTTGGCTGGAGGCAGGAATCTCTTATCTCATTTTACAGGTTGGGGAGTTGAGACTCAAAGATTTTAAGTAGTTTGCCCAAGCTGGTAGATGTTGGAACCAAGATTCAAGCCTAATGCTTTTTCCAGTACACCATGCCATGCAGTCTTGGATGAACTAGGTAAATTCTTTAAACATCAGTTTTTTTTTTACCCTTGGAAAAATGGGGCAATGATGAGATTTGCATGTACAGCACCCAGCTTGACTCATAAGCACTGCTCACTTTATATTAGTTCCTTCCTGCCTTTTAGCTAAATGCTCAATTCACAAGTGAGGTTCTCATAGCCAGGATGGTGCACAACTCTGTGTGGCACCTGGGTGAACAGTGCTTGAGGGAACTCTGCTTTCTCCCTAACTGGGCACCCAGAACCTTGGGAGTTAGTTGTCTGAAAGTGTCACTTTTTACAGCTTCTCTGGGTCCTACTCTCAACACATGCTCATCACTAGTGAAAATCAATCTTGACACTAAACTAAGGTGAGTACTGACCTGTTGGTCTTCATAAGACCAAGTAGGGAAGTGATTCCTGAATCTGTGGTGTCATGAAAACCTTGTTCAAAGGATACACCTCCTTCCCGCCCGTTAATGCTTTTATGGACTAGTCATACTTATTAGGATGAAGGGAATCCTCAGTGCTCAGTAGAAGGAGGGCCTGGAAACATTCCCAGATGTTGGCCCCAGGAGGCTCCATGATTTAGGGTTAGAGACCCATGGTGAACTCAGTTCCAGCAGTGATCCTGGGCAGGTCATCTCCTTTCTCTGAGTGTCATTTTATTCATCTGTAAAATGGGGATATTAATACCTAATTTTGTAAAGTTTTTATGAGGTTTGGAGATAAGGCATGTAAAGTGAGTATCACATAGTAGATGCTCAATAAATGATAATTAAACTAGAAAACTTAAATTGCACCTAACCAAACATGTTTCCAAAGGAGGTTTTGGGGTCAGGAATAAGGATGGATTCCAGAGCAATTACAACATCATATGAAGTCATTAGGCCCCAGGATCTCACATAAAATCAGTCTTAATTAGGTAGGACTTGCTATCAATTTGTACTATCAGGGCTCCATTTTCCTTTATGGTGGCCGGAGTAGACTAGGATGTTTAGAATACCTGTGCAGTGAGGAAGCCTGCAAAGACAAGCACAGAAGGGTTGAGTTTATTTCAGGAAGGACAGAAAACCCCCCCACTAAATTTGGCTTTAGACTCAGCACCGTAGAAGCAAGACATGAGCTCTCCCACAGCGAAGCGTGTTTTCCTGCCATCTCCCGCCTGTCTTCTTTGGGACACTTACTGTGTGTCAGCCACTCACCTGGCCAGGTACTCTCAGTATTATATTGTGCTTAATCCTCACATCAGCCCTGAAATGTCAGGGTTGTGTGTGCAGACACGGAAGCTCAAGGGGGACAAGGCTTAAGCAGTCTGTGTCGCTGATGGCTGACCCTGGGACAAGAACTCGGGTTGGCCTAACTACAGGCTGCCTGTTTCAGAGGAAGGTGGGCATGCCCAGTGGGGTGGGGAAGGTGTCTACAGTCAGGAGAGCATCCTCAGAGCATGACAGGGAAGCAGATGATGTGAGGAGCCAATGCAGAATTGCACAGGACACTGCGGTGAAGATGATGCCAGGCAGGTCTGCTAACTGGGGGTGACACTTGAGGACGCATAAACTGGCCTTGACTGGGGACACAAATGGTTCCAAAGCCTCTGATCAGGCTGAGGCTCTGCGGGGAGGAAGGTGGAGCTCCCAGGCTTGGAGCCGGCAGCCCTGGTGGGCCTTTGCTCAGCTCAGGGCCAGGAATGACCGGGGTGGGGCAGGGTAGCTGACTGGGAGCTTGATTGGATGGCTCTGAGTTTGTTGATTAATCTGGGGAGAACTGACATGTGTACACCATAGAGACTTCCAGTCTGTGAGCTTATGTCTCTTTAAGTTTTCCCTCTATAATGTTTCATGTTCCTGTGTAGAGGATTTGGCCCCCCCTTTGTTAGATTTAATCTTAGCTATTTCATGTTTATTGGCTGTTATTATAAGTGGGTACCTTTCTCAAATTTCATTTTCTATTTTTTTTTGTTGCTGGAATATAGAAATATAAATTATAGTTTTATTTCTTCCTTACCAAATCTTAAATCTTTTATTACTTTTTGCCTGCCTAAGGCTTTGGCCAGTATCTCCAATAAAATGTTAAGTGAAAGTGGTAATCAGTGGGCATCCCTTCTTGGTCCTGAATCCAGAGGGTAGGATTTCAGTATTTTACTGTTTAGGAGAGATACGTGCTGCAGGGATTGTTTTTAATAGATACTATTTATTAGATTAAGGAAGTTATCTTCTGTTCCTTGTTTGCTAAAATCTTTTTTTCCTGAATGGATGTTGAATTTTATCAAATGTTTTTCCTGCATCTATTAAGATGCTCAAAAGATTTTACCCCCTTATTCTGATACTGTGTTGAATTACATTGGTTGAATTTTAGTTGTAAACCAATTTTGCTTTCCTAAAATAAATTTAACTTGTTTCTTTGTTGTGTATCACTGGATTCATTTGCTAGTATTTTGTTTATGACTTTTGGAACTACGTTCACGACTGATATTGTTGTGTGATTTTCCTTTCTTGTAATGCCCTTAATTTTTGGTAGCAATATTAAAATGAGTTGGGAAATGTTCCTTTCTTTTCCACTATCTGGAAGAGTTTGTGTAAGATTTGTGTCATTTCTTTTTAATATTCAATAGAATTTATTGGTAAAGCCAGTTAGACCTGGAGATGTCTTTATTGGAAGAATTTTATTTAATGATTCAATTTTTAAAAAGATATCTACCTATTTAGATTTTCTTTTTACATTAGTTTTGGTAAGTTGTGTTTTTCAAGGAATTTATCCATTTTATTTAAATTTTCATATGTATTACCATAAAGTTTTTATAAAATTCTTTTTCTATCTTTTTAATCTCTGTATAATCTATACCAATGATCCCCTTTTTGTTTCTGATATTAGTTGATTGTGCCTTTTCTCCTTATTTCTTGACTAGATAGCTTAGAATTAAAAAATTGGTGATGTTGATTTTTTGTATTATCTGTTTTCCGTTTCTTTAATTTCTGTTCTTCTTATTGTTCCTATGACTGTTTTTACTTTCTTTACTTTTTTCTTATTTTTAAGAAGGTACTTTTTTTAGCCTCTCTTCTCCTATTATTTACATTTATGGCTATATAATTCTCACTAATTTTGAATCTAGCTGTATCCCACAAACTTTGATATGTCATATTTTCATTATCATTTAAAAGTATTTTAAAATTTCAACTGTGACTTTTTTCTTTGACTCATGGATTTATCATGTAGGGATTTTATATTTAACTTTTGTTATTGACTTCTGATTTAGAATGCTCAAGGAACATACTCTGAGTGATTCTAAGACTTGAAGCTTGCTTAAGGCCCAATATATGGCCAATTTGATAAATATTTCATTGTGCTCTTGGAAGGAGCAAACATTCTGCAGTGGGGCACAGTCTTCTGTACCTGTTGGTTAGGAGGATTTGTTAGTGGTGCTATTCAGATCACGTGTATTCTCAATACTTTTTTGTCTACTTGTCTTATCAATTGCTCAGGTCTGTCACTGTGATTGTGGATTTGTCTATTTTTACTTTCATCTGGTTTTGCTTTATGTAATTTAAAATTATTCTATGAGGTGCATTCGTGTTTAGAAATGTTATATCTTCCTGATGGATTGATCCTTTCATCATATGAAGATGTTCCTGTTTCTGTTGAGTAATGTGTGTTCAAAGTTTTTGACTTAAAAAATCTGCTTTGTCTGATATTGGTATTTTCATATCAGCTTTCTTCTGATTAGATTTTTCATGTATATCTTTTCCATTCTCTCACTCTCAGTCTTTTTGTCCTTTTATTTAAGGTGTATCTCTTGTAAGCAACATGTAGTTTTACTTTTTATGAAGTCTCAATTTTTGGAGTATTCAGTCCGTTTACATTTAATTCAATTGCTGCTATATTTTGGGTTAAAATTGATCATGTTCTTTTTTCAATTTCCTTTTCCACCTATGCTATGGGCCTTTTTCTTTACTTTCTTACCTTCTTTTGCCATCATCAGGTATATTTTTATTATTTAATTTTTTACCTCTTTATTAACATGGTTGGTATACATTTAATTAATTTCTGAGGGTTTACACTTAGGGTTACAGCATGTATCTTTGACTAATTAGTGTCTAATTTAAATTAGTACTTTTACTATTTGCCAGCAATGCTTGGACCTTAGAACACTTTAACATTATTTATTCCTTACCAACTTTTGTGATATTTTTGCCACTATACAAATTTTACATATATTTTTAAACCACACAAAGCATTAATATTATTTTTCTTTGTACAGTTAGTATTCATTTAGATGTTTCCATATTTTCATCCTTTGCGTTCCACTTCATTTCTTCCTGCATTTCCATGCTTTTGCTCAAAGAACTTACTGTAGTATTTTTTTAGAGTGAGTTTCCTGATGATGAATTCAGTACTTTTGTTTGTTTGAAATGTTTTGTTTTGCCTTTGTTTTCAAGGATACATTTTTCTGGGTATAGAATAGTAGATTGGCAATTGTTTTGTTTCCTCTGCACTTTAAAGATGTTGTTCCATTTTCTTCTGACTTCCATTGCTTTCTTAGAGGGATTTTCTGTCAGTCTTATTGTTGTTGCTCTGTTGTAGGTGATCTTTTCCTTCTGGCTGCATAAACAATCTCTCTCTTTCTCTCTCTTTTAGCACTTTTACTCTGATGTACTTAGGGGTTGTTCTCATACAGGCTGTAACTCCTTTGAATATGTGGTTTGATATCTGTAATCATTTTGGGGAAAATTCTCTGCATTATCTTTTTTTTTTTAACATCTTTATTGGGGTATAATTGTTTTACAATGGTGTGTTAGTTTCTCCTTTATAACAAAGTGAACCAGTTATACATATGTTCCCATATCTCTTCCCTCTTGCGTCTCCCTCCCTCCCACCCTCCCTATCCCACCCCTCCAGGTGGTCACAAAGCACCGAGCCAATATCCCTGGGCCATGCAGCTGCTTCCCACTAGCTATCTACCTTACGTTTGGTAGTGTGTATATGTCCATGACTCTCACTCGCCCTGTCACAGCTCACCCTTCCCCTCCCCATATCCTCAAGTCCGTTCTCCAGTAGGTCTGTGTCTTTATTCCTGTCTTACCCCTAGGTTCTTCATGACATTTTTTTTCTTAAATTCCATATATATGTGTTAGCATACAGTATTTGTCTTTTTCTTTCTGACTTACTTCACTCTGTATGACATACTCTAGGTCTATCCACCTCATTACAAATAGCTCAATTTCGTTTCTTTTTATGGCTGAGTAATATTCCATTGTATATATGTGCCACATCTTCTTTATCCACTCATCCGATGATGGGCACTTAGGTTGTTTCCATCTCTGGGCTATTGTAAATAGAGCTGCAATGAACATTGTGATACATGACTCTTTCTGAATTTTGGTTTACTCAGGGTATATGCCCAGTAGTGGGATTGCTGGGTCATATGGTAGCTCTATTTGTAGTTTTTTAAGGAACCTTCATACTGTTCTCCAGAGTGGCTGAACCAATTCACATTCCCACCAGCAGTGCAAGAGTGTTCCCTTTTCTTCACACCCTCTGCAGCATTTATAGTTTCTAGATTTTTTGGTGATGACCATTCTGACTGGTGTGCGATGATATCTCATTGTAGTTTTGATTTGCATTTCTCTAATGATTAATGATGTTAAGCATTCTTTCATGTGTTTGTTGGCAGCCTGTATATCTTCTTTGGAGAAATGTCTATTTAGGTCTTCTGCCCATTTTTGGATTGGGTTGTTAGTTTTTTTGTTATTGAGCTGCATGAGCTGCTTGTAAATTTTGGAGATTAATCCTTTGTCAGTTGCTTCATTTGCATATATTTTCTCCCATTCTGAGGGTTGTCTTTTGGTCTTGTTTATGGTTTCCTTTGCTGTGCAAAAGCTTTGAAGTTTCATTAGGTCCCATTTGTTTATTTTTGTTTTTATTTCCATTACTCTAGGAGGTGGGTCAGAAAGGATATTGCTGTGATATATGTCATAGAGTGTTCTGCCTATGTTTTCCTCTAAGAGTTTGATAGTTTCTGGCCTTACATTTAGGTCTTTAATCCATTTTGAGCTTATTTTTGTGTATGGTGTTAGGGAGTGATCTAATCTCATACTTTTACATGTATCTGTCCAGTTTTCCCAGCACCACTTATTGAAGAGGCTGTCCTTTCTCCACTGTACGTTCCTGCCTCCTTTATCAAAGATAAGGTGACCATATGTGCGTGGGTTTATCTCTGGAATTTCTATCCTGTTCCATTAATCTATCTTTCTGTCTTTGTGTCAGTACCATACTGTCTTGATTACTGTCGCTTTGTAGTATAGTCTGAAGTCAGGGAGCCTGATTCCTCCAGCTCCATATTTCGTTCTCAAGATTGCTTTGGCTGTTCGGGGCCTTTTGTGTTTCCATACAAATTGTGAAATTTTTTATTCTAGTTCTGTGAAAAATGCCAGTGGTAGTTTGATAGGGATTGCATTGAATCTATAGATTGTTTTGGGTAGTAGAGTCATTTTCACAATGTTGATTCTTCCAATCCAAGAACATGGTATATCTCTCCATCTATTTGTATCATCTTTAATTTCTTTCATCAGTGTCTTACAATTTTCTCCATACAGGTCTTTTGTCTCCTTAGGAAGGTTTATTCCTAGATATTTCATTCTTTTAGTTGCAATGGTAAATGGGAGTGTTTTCTTGATTTCACTTTCAGATTTCTCATCATTAGTATATAGGAATGCCAGAGATTTCTGTGCATTAATTTTGTATCCTGCTACTTTACCAAATTCATTGATTAGCTCTAGTAGTTTTCTGGTAGCATCTTTAGGATTCTCTATGTATAGTATCATGTCATCTGCAAACAGTGACAGCTTTACTTCTTCTTTTCTGATTTGGATTCCTTTTATTTCCTTTTCTTCTCTGGTTGCTGTGGATAAAACTTCCAAAACTATGTTGAATAAGTGTGGCAAGAGTGGGCAACCTTGTCTTGTTCCTGATCTTAGTGGAAATGCTTTCAGTTTTTCACCATTGAGGATGATGTTTGCTGTGGGCTTGTCATATATGGCCTTTATTATGTTGAGGAAAGTTCCCTCTATGCCTACTTTCTGCAGGGTTTTTATCATAAATAGGTGTTGAATTTTGTCAAAAGCTTTCTCTGCATCTATTGAGATGATCATATGGTTTTTCTCCTTCAATTTATTAATATGGTATATCACATTGATAGATTTGCATATATTGAAGAATCCTTGCATTCCTGGAATAAACCCCACTTGATCATGGTGTATGATCCTTTTAATGTGCTGTTGGATTCTGTTTGCTAGTATTTTGTTGAGGATTTTTGCATCTGTGTTCTTCAGTGATATTGGCCTGTAGTTTTCTCTCTTTGTGACATCCTTCTCTGCTTTTGGTATCAAGGTGATGGTGGCCTCATAGAAGGAATTTGGGAGTGTTCCTCCCTCTGTTATATTTTGCGAGAGTTTGAGAAGGATAGGTGTAAGCTCTTCTCTAAATGTTTGAAGAATTCGCCTGTGAAGCCATCTGGTCCTGGGCTTTTGTTTGTTGGAAGATTTTTAATCACAGTTTCAATTTCAGTGCTTGTGATTGGTCTGCTCATATTTTCTATTTCTTCCTGATTCAGTCTTGGCAGGTTGTGCATTTCTAAGAATTTGTCCATTTCTTCCAGATTGTCCATTTTATTGGCATAGAGTTGCTTGTAGTAATCTCTCATCATCTTTTATGTTTCTGCAGTGTCAGTTGTTACTTTTCCTTTTTCATTTCTAATTCTATTGATTTGAGTCTTCTCCCTTTTTTTCTTGATGAGTCTGGATAGTGGTTTATCTATTTTGTTTATCTTCTCAAAGAATCACCTTTTAGTTTTATTGATCTTTGCTACTGTTTCCTTCATTTCTTTTTCATTTATTTCTGATCTGATTTTTATGATTTCTTTCCTTCTGCTGGCTTTGGGTATTTTTTGTTCTTCTTTTTCTAATTGCTTGAGGTGCAAGGTTAGGTTGTTTATTCGAGATGTTTCCTGCTTCTTAAGGTGGGCTTGTATTGTTATAAACTTCCCCCTTAGAACTGCTTTTGCTGCATCCCATAGGTTTTGGGTTGCTGTGTCTCTATTGTCATTTGTTTCTAGGTATTTTTTTTATTTCCTCTTTGATTTCTTCAGTGATCACTTCATTATTAAGTAGTGTATTGTCTAGCCTCCATGTGTCTATATTTTTTACAGATCCTTTCCTGTAATTCATATCTAGTCTCACGGCGTTGTGGTCGGAAAAGATACTTGATACAATTTCAATTTTCTTAAGTTTACCAAGGCTTGATTTGTGGCCCAAGATATGATCTATCCTGGCGAATGTTCCATGAGCACTTGAGAAAAATGTGTATTCTGTTGTTTTTAGATGGAATGTCCTATAAATATCAATTAAGCCCATCTTGTTTAATGTATCATTTAAAGCTTGTGTTTCCTTATTTATTTTCATTTTGGATGATCTGTCCATGGGTGAAAGTGGGGTGTTAAAATCCCATACTATGAATATGTTACTGTCAATTTCCCCTTTTATGGCTGTTAGTATTTGCCTTATGTATTGAGGTGCTCCTATGTTGGGTGCATAAATATTTACAATTGTTATATCTTCTTCTTGGATCGATCCCTTGATCATTATGTAGTGTCCTTCTTTGTCTCTTCTAATAGTCCTTATTTTAAAGTCTATTTTGTCTGATATGAGAATTGCTACTCCAGCTTACTTTTGGTTTCCATTTGCATGGAATATATTTTTCCATCTCCTTACTTTCAGTCTGTATGTGTCTCTATGTCTGAAGTGGGTCTCTTGTAGACAGCATATATAAGGGTCTTGTTTTTGTATCCATTCAGCCAATCTGTGTCTTTTTGTGGGAGCATTTAGTCCATTTACATTTAAGGTAATTATCGATATGTATGTTCCTATTCCCATTTTCTAAACTGTTTTGGGTTCGTTATTATAGGTCTTTTCCTCTCTTGTGTTTCTTGTCTAGAGCAGTTCCTTTAGCATTTGTTGTAAAGCTGGTTTGGTGGTGCTGAACTCTCTCAGCTTTTGCTTGTCTGTAAAGATTTTAATTTCTCCATCAAATCTGAATGAGATCCTTGCTGAGTAGAGTAGTCCTGGTTGCAGGTTTTTCTCTTTCATCACTTTCAGTATATCCTGCCACTCCCTTCTGGCTTGTAGGGTTTCTGCTGAGAGATCAGCTGTTAACCTTATGGGGATTCCCTTGTGTGTTATTTGTTGTTTTTCCCTTGCTGCTTTTAATATGCTTTCTTTGTATTTAATTTTTGACAGTTTGATTAATATGTGTCTTGGCGTATTTCTCCTTGGATTTATCCTGTATGGGACTCTCTGTGTTTCCTGGACTTGATTAACTATTTCCTTTCCCATATTAGGGAAATTTTCAACTATAATCTCTTCAAATATTTTCTCAGTCCCTTTCTTTTTCTCTTCTTCTTCTGGAACCCCTATAATATGAATGTTGGTGCATTTGATGTTGTCCCAGAGGTCTCTGAGACTGTCCTCAGTTCTTTTCATTTTTTTTTCTTTATTCTGCTCTGCAGTAGTTATTTCCACTATTTTATCTTCCAGGTCACTTATCCGTTCTTCTGCCTCAGTTATTCTGCTATTGATCCCATCTAGAGTACTTTTAATTTCATTTATTGTGTTGTTCGTCGTTGCCTGTTTCATCTTTATTTCTTCTAGGTCCTTGTTAACTGTTTCTTGCATTTTGTCCATTCTATTTCCAAGATTGTGGATCATCCTTACTATCATTATTCTGAATTCTTTTTCAGGTAGACTGCCTGTTTCTCTTCATTGGTTAGGTCTGGTGCATTTTTATCTTGCTCCTTTATCTGCTGTGTGTTTTTCTGTCTTCTCATTTTGCTTATCTTACTGTGTTTTGGGTCTCCTTTTTGCAGGCTGTAAGTTCGTAGTTCCCGCTGTTTTTGATGTCTGTCTCCAGTGGCTAAGGTTGTTTCAGTGGGTTGTGTAGGCTTCCTGGTGGAGGGGACTAGTGCCTGTGTTGTGGTGGATGAGGCTGGATCTTGTCTCTCTAGTGGGCAGGTTCACGTCTGGTGGTGTGTTTTGGGGTGTCTGTAGCCTTATTATGATTTTAGGCAGCCTCTCTGCTAATGGGTGGGGTTTTGTTCCTGTTTTGCTAGTTGTTTGGTATAGGTTGTCCAGCACTGTAGCTTGCTGGTCATTGAGTGAAGCTGGGTGTTGGTGTTGAGATGGAGATCTCTGGGAGATTTTCGCCATTTGATATTATGTGGAGCTGCGAGGTCTCTTGTTGACCAGTGTCCTGAAGTTGGCTCTCCCACCTCAGAGGCAGAGCCCTGACTCCTGCCTGGAGCACCAAGAGCCTTTCATCCACATGGCTCAGAATAAAAGGGAGAAAAAGTAGAGAGAATTAGTAGAAGTATGAAGAAAGAAAGAAAGAAAGGAGGGAAGGGAGGAAGGAAGAAAGAAAGAAAGAAAGAAAGAAGCAAAGAAGGAAAGAAGGCAAGAAGGAAAGAAAGGATAGAGGGAGGGAGGGAGGAAGGAAGGAGGGAAGGAAGGAAAAAAGACAGAAAGAGAAGATACAGTAAAATAAAATAAAGTATAATAAAGTTATTGAATTAAAAAATAATTATTTAGAAAAAAATAAAGGGACGGATAGAACCTTAGGACAAATGTTGGAAGCAAAGCTATACAGACAAAATCTTACACAGAAGCATACACATACACCCTCACAAAAAGAGGTAAAGGGGAAAAAATCATAAATCTTGCTCTCAGAGACCACCTCCTCAATTTGGGATGATTCGTTGTCTAAAGGAGGGAATGAAGGAAGGAAGGAAGGAAGGAAAGAAAGAAAGAAAGAAAGAAAGAAAGAAAAGTATAATAAAGTTATTAAAATTAAAATTAATTATTAAGAAAAATTAAAAAAAAAAACTATGGACGGATAGAACCCTAGGACAAATGGTGGAAGCAAAACTATACAGACAAGATCTCACACAGAAGCATACACATACACATTCACAAAAAGAGGAAAAGCGGAAAAAATCATAGATCTTGCTCTCAAAGCCCACCTCCTCAATTTGGGATGACTCGTTGTCTATTCATGTATTCCACAGATGCAGGGTACATCAATTTGATTGTGGAGCTTTAATCCGCTGTTTCTGAGGCTGCTGGGAGAGATTTCCCTTTCTCTTCTTTATTCTCACAGCTCACAGGGGCTCAGCTTTGGATTTGGCCGTGCCTCTGTGTGTAGGTCACTGGAGGGCGTCTGTTCCTCGCTCAGACAGGACGGGGTTAAAGGAGCCGCTGATTCGGGAGCTCTGGCGCACTCAGGCCGGGGGGCGGGGGAGGGGCACTGCATGCGGGGCGGGCCTGCGGCGGCAGAGGCCAGCGTGACGTTGCACCAGCCTGAGGCCCGCCATGCGTTATCCCGGGTAAGTTGTCCCTGGATCCCAGGAACCTGGCAGTGGCGGGCTGCACAGGCTCCGCAGAAGAGGGGTGTGGATAGTGACCTGTGCTCGCACACAGGCCCCTTGGTGGCGGCGGCAGCAGCAGCCTTAGCATCTCCCGCCCGTCCCTTGGGTCCGTGCTTTTAGCCGCGGCTCGCGCCCGTCTCTGGGGTTTGCGCTTTTAGCCGCATCTCGCGCCCGTCTCTGGAGTTCCTTTAAGCAGCGCTCCTAAACTCCTCTCCTCACGCACCAGGAAACAAAGAGGGAGATAAAGTCTCTTGCCTCTTCGGCAGGTGCAGACTTTTCCCCAGACTCCCTCCAGGCTAGTCGTGGCGCACTAACCCCTTCAGGCTATGTTCAAGCCGCCAACCCCAGTCCTCTACCTGTGCTCCGACCGAAACCCAAGCCTCAGCTCGCAGCCCCGCCCACCCCGGCAGGTGAGTAGACAAGCCTCTCGGGCTGGTGAGTGCCGGTCGGCACTGATCCTCTGTGCGGGAATCTCCCCGCTTTGCCCTCCGCACCCCTGTGGCTGCGCTCTCCTCCGCGGCTTCGAAGCTCCCCCCTCCGTCTCCCGCAGTCTCCGCCCGTGAAGGGGCTTCCTAGTGTGTGGAAACTTTTTCTCCTTCACAGCTCCCTCCCACTGGTGCAGGTGCCGTCCCTATTCTTTTGTCTCTGTTTTTTCTTTTTTTCTTTTGCCCTACCCAGGTACGTGGGGAGTTTCTTGCCTTTTGGGAGGTCTGAGGTCTTCTGCCAGCCTTCAGTAGGTGTTCTGTAGGAGTTGTTCCACGTGTAGATGTATTTCTTGTGTATCTGTGGGGAGGAAGGTCTGCATTATCTTTTGGTTGTTGCTCCATCCCTCTTCTTCTCCTTTGGGACCACAGTTACCATTTGCAAGACCTTTCCACCATTTCCCTGTGTCTCTTGCTTCTTTCTGTATTTCTCATCTTCTGTGCCTCAGTGTAGATGTGTTCTTCTGAATCATCTTTTATTTCATGAATTATCTCTTCATTATCTTTAAACTGCTGTTTATTGAGTTCTTATTTCTGTTCTATTTTTAATTTAGAAGTTTCATTTTTTTTGCTAAAACCCCCTATCATTTAATTTATGGAACATATTAATCACAGCTATTTAATACCCTTTTCTGATAACTCAGTTCTCCAGCGTCTGTTTCTCATGTCTCTTTTTCCTTTCCATTTTAGTCAGTTCTTGACTTTTGCATAGCTTGTTTTTTTTCATATTGAAGGCCAGAATTGTTTGTAATAAAATCACAGATACAATTCGAGGCTCTAGATGAGGTTATGCTCCTCCAGAGAGGATTTGTGTGTTTCTGGCAGGCTTTTAGCATGGAGAAATCTCCTTAACCTGCACTAAGTTGAAGCTGGGTCTCAGTGTTTGTGAGGTGAGTCTTTTCTGGCCCAGTCTGCCCCTATGGGAGGCATGACTGTGTGCTCACCAGATCACCTCCTCCTCAGTGCACAAGACTCCACTCCCGCTGCACAGTCCTGAGAGACTGCCCGAAGCTTTGTTTATCTCTCAGCTTTCAGCAGCTGCCTGGCTGCTTGACTTGGGAGTGAGAAGGTGCCCTCAGTCCTTGAAGACAGAGGGAGATGGAGAAAGTGTGCCCAGTCCATTGCCAGGACAGACAGGGGCTGCAGGAATCCAGGCACTGATCAGTATGGTGGTGGTTCTGCATCTGCCCTGTAGCTTCTCTCAGGCTGTGCCTTCCCGGTAGAAAAGAGGACCAGAGCCATAAGGCACTGCTTCTCATTGTTCTTTCAACTAGCTGCTGCCATGCAGATTAATCCTGTTTGCAGCGTTCTGTGGTTGTCAGAGGCAGGAGTGTTGGCCCAGTATGGGGAGGGTGATGGACGGATGGGCGCAGAGAGGGCTCTGGCAAGTTCCCTGGAGTGTCCCACAGGGGACCTGGCTTTGCACTGAGAAGGGCTGCAGCCCCCACCCCACCCATATCCCTGAGTAAAGGAGACTTTCTTTAGTAGTGCTTTTTGTTGTTTTTACTTATTTTTTCCCTCGGTTGAAACTAAGTTGAGATTTAAATCACTTTGGGAAGCTAAAAGCTGCACTGTTGTTTTTCTTCTGTAAAGAGCATAAATTATTCTGTTTTCAGAGTGAAGTCTAATATTTTACTCCAGAAGCTAATTTTACGGCTCCAGAAAAACAGTTTCAGGAGCACAGGCTGCTTGGTCAGATCTCCTGGCATGTGCTGAGCCTCCAACACTGAGCACAGGCAGAAAGGTGGCAAGGAGGGGACCCTGTGCAGGCAGGCAGGCTGTGTGCTCCCTCATCCTCCCTCTGAAGATGTCATTTAGGGCTACTGCGTTCGCAGTGTGGACCACCTGTGCACAAGGAGATAAAGGCAGAATAGGTTCACATGGCTAGAAAATGCTGTAACAATTCTTCTGAGTAATTTTATGTCTGTTAGATCTAATCACAAGGATGTGGGGCTTTGTATTCTTTGTGTCATTGTTTTTTCATTTCATTTCTTTAGTATTTTATTTTTATTGTATTTTGCAAAATAATCAGTCTGCCACATATTGGAGTTTAATGAAATGGGTCCTTCCCCACAGAGAGTTCGATAAGCCATGATCTAGACTTGCGGTGGGAAGTGAGTGAGGCCGGGCTCACTCGGCTGTTGAGTGTGTGTTATTGAGCCTCAGGCTGGGGTGGGCTGGGCTCCAGGGAGACCAGTGACACATGAGCCCCTCCTGAGGAGGAGATAATTTGGGCTGTGTGTGAGGCAGCCATGCCCATAGGAAACTTGCCCCAGGACGGGGAGCAGAGTGATGGTGAGGTCTGAGGGTGTGGACAATGTATCACTGTGGATACTGGGCTGGAGCTAATACTGCCACAGACACATGAGGCCTGGAGAAATTGGGGGGGATTTATCTGTTGGCTACGTTTTGGGGGTTTGAGGGAGCCCAGTGTATCTCCCTTTTCCTCATCTCAAGCTCTGAGTCAGTTAAGGGAAAGCAAGCAGTTGGCTATTTTCCTGATAGAAACTGAGTTTTCTAATACCAGACTCCAGCTTTAGACCCACTCATAGTGCACGTGAGGCTCCTTGGTGGGTCAGACCCTTCCCACCCACTGTGGGTGAGCCCCAGGAGGGAGTGAGTGAGAGGTGGCCAGGAGCCCCCCACTCCTAACCACTTGGTAGGATAAGCCTCTCTCTGCCTTGGGACAAGTGCCTGGTGGGGCTCCCTCCACAGGGAGAGGGGAGTAGGCTTTCCCTGTAACACAAACTAACTGAGGTGTTCCAGCCTCATAAAAATAATATTTTCCCACAAGCATTTTTCTCAGCATCCCATTTTGCGCATGTCCCTGCTGCCATTTTAGCTGCCTCTTTTCTGAGATGTCCATTCACAATGCAG
This sequence comes from Phocoena phocoena, assembly GCF_963924675.1. Classification (NCBI taxonomy): domain Eukaryota; kingdom Metazoa; phylum Chordata; class Mammalia; order Artiodactyla; family Phocoenidae; genus Phocoena; species Phocoena phocoena. The sequence goes on from NC_089225.1 coordinate 3,700,990, forward strand.
GTACCCTGAGATGTGTGGTTAATTAAATGTAAAACCTAGCAGAAGCTAAAGAAGCATTTAAGTTTCTTCCCCCTCCCCCCCACAAAGACATCAACTAAAGGAAATCAGCTGTGCAGAAGTGATTGTGAAGCAAGAAATTCCAGAGCTCAAGATTTCATTGCATTGTTAAATTCCCAGTTACATCCTGCAGGCTGCTAAATAAACCTTTCCTACAGCACTGCTGTCCGCATACTGGTGGCTGCGGCCACAGGACATCATTAGACCATCAGATTCACAGGTCAGGAGCATCACTGTGTTCCCAGCCCAGGGCCGGTCCTCGCAACGAGAGCTTGATGAATGGGTGAGTGAATGAATGGATGTGTAGGGCTGGCCTCCTGGCCAGTGGACCTTTTTCCTGAGGTCCACCCTTTGGCTCAGTCCAACCCTGTGCAGGCAGGCCCTCCTGGCCCCGGCTGTAGGTGACCAGCACTCACAACAGCCTCTTTACTAATGCCAGTCCGCTTGTCTACTTTCCTTAGGTTTCTGAGTGTGGAGCCCTGGGAGGACAGCTAGTCTTTCTGGGGGACGGGATGGCTGTGATGTAGAGCTTAGGAGGTGGCGTTGCTTGTTTCCCTTTGCAAGGAGAACCCTGGGCCGTGTTAAGAGAGCACCCCTGGCTCAGCATCACCTGTCTTCTCTCTTTCTGCTACATCAGGCCTTCAATTTTTATGTTTTCTTATATTTATCTTGACTTCTTAGAGATTTCCTTAACTTTATTTTCTAATTTTTAAACAAAATCTCACCTATCGTTTTTTGCCTTTTTAAAAAAATTGAAGTATAGTTGATTCACAATATTGTGTTAGTTTCAGGTGTACAGCATAATGATTCAGTATTTTTGCAGATTATACTCCATTATAGGTTATTACAAGCTAACAGTTATAATTCCCCATGTTATATGGTAAATCCTTGTTGCTTATCTATTTTATGTATAATAGCTTGTGTCTGTTAATTCCATACTCCTAATTTATCCCTCCCCCTTCCCTTTCCCTTTTTTAAAAACATTTTTATACGTCTTTATTAGAGTATAACTGCTTTACAATGTTGTGCCAGTTTCTGCTGTACAACAAAGTGAATCAGCTATATGCATACATATATCCCCATAGCTCCTCCTTCTTCAGACTCCCTCCCACCCTCCCTATCCCACCCATCACAAAGCACCAAGCGTATCTTCCTGTGCTATGCAGCAGCTTCCCAGTAGCTAACTATTTTACATTTGGTAGTGTATATATGTTGATGCTACTCTCTCACTGCATCCCAGCCTCCCCTTTCCCCTCTGTGTCCTCAAGTCCCTTTCCCATTTGTTAACTACAAGTTTGTTTTCCATGTTTGTGAGTCTATTTCTTTTTTGTATATAGATTCATTTGTATTATTTTTTTAGATTCCACATACAAGTGATATCATATAACGTTTGTCTTTCTCTGTCTGAGTTAATTCACTAAGCATAATATTCTCTAGATCCATCCATGTTGCAGCAAATGGCAGTATTTCATTCATTTTATGGCTGAGTAATATTCCATTCACACATGTTCCACATCTTCTTAATCTAATTGTTGTTGGGCACTTGGGTTGCTTCCATGTCTTGACTATTGTAAATAATGCTGTTATGAAGATTGGGGATGCATGTAGCTTTACAATTAGTGTTTTCATTTTTTTCAGATATACACCCAGGAGTGGAATTGCTGGATCAGATGGTATTTCTATTTTTAGTTTTTTAAGGAACCACCATAATCTTTTCCACAGTGACTGTACCAATTTATATTCAGTGTAGGAGGGTTCCTTTTTCTCCACACCCTCTCCAGCATTTATGTTTGTAGACTTTTTAATGATGGCCATTTGACTGGTGTGAGGTGCTGCTTCATCATAGTTTTGATTTGCACTTCTCTAATAATTAGTGATGTTGAGCATCTTTTCATGTGCCTTTGGCCATCTGGATGTCTTCTTTGGAAAAATATCTATTAAAGTCTTCTGCCCATTTTATGATTGGATTGTTTGTTTTTTTGTATTGAGTTGTATGTGCTGTTTGTATATTTTGAATATTAACCCTTGTTGGTCGCATCATTTGCAAATATTTTCTCTCAGAGGACCTTCAAGATGGCAGAGGAATAAGACATGCAATCACCTTCCTCCCAACAAATATGTCAAAAATACATCTACATGTGGAACAACGCCTACAGAACACCTACTGAACGCTGGCAGAAGACCTCAGACTTCCCCAAAGGCAAGAAACTCCTCACGTACCTGGGTAGGGCAAAAGAAAAAAGAAAAAACAGAGACAAAAGAATAGGGTTGGGACCTGTAACTCTGGGAGGGAGCTGTGAAGGAGGAAAAGTTTCCATACACTAGGAAACCCCTTCACTGGTGGAGATGGGGGTGGGGGGCGGGAAGCTTCGGAGCCACAGAGGACAGTGCAGTAACAGGGGTGCGGAGGGCAAAGCAGAGAGGTTCCCACAGATGATTGGTGCCAACCAGCACTCAACAGCCTGAAAGGCTTGTCTGCTCACCCACTGGGGTGGGTGGGGGCTGGGAGTTGAGGCTTGGGCTTCGGAGGTCAGACCCCAGGGAGAGGACTGGGGTTGGCTGCGTGAACACAGCCTGAAGGGGGCTAGTGCGCCACAGCTAGCCGGGAGGGAGTCCAGGAAAAACTCTGGACCTGCCTAAGAGGCAAGAGACTATTGTTTTGGGGTGCGCGAGGAGAGGAGATTCAGAGAACAATGTAAACGAGCTTCAGAGATGGGTGCGAGCCACGGTTATCAGTGCAGATACCAGAGATGGGCATGAAATGCTAAGGCTGCTGCAGCCACCAAGAATCTTGTGTGCAAACACAGGTCACTATCCACACCTCCACTTCTGGGAGCCTGTGCAGCCTGTCACTGCCAGGATCCTGTGATCCAGGGACAACTTCCCCAGGAGAACACGCGGCATGCCTCAGGCTGTTGCAACATCATTTTGGCCTCTGCTGCCGCAGGCTTGCCCCCCATTCAGTACCCCTCCCTCCCCTGGGCCTGAGTGAGCCAGAGCCCCCTAATCAGCCGCTCCTTTAACCCCCTCATCTCTGGGTGAAGAACAGATGCCAGAGGGTGACCTACATTCAGAGGCAGGGCCAAATCCAAAGCTGAACCCCAGGAGCTGTGTGAAAAAAGAAAAGGGAAATTTCTCTGTGCAACCTCAGGAGCAGTAGATTAAATCTCCCCAATCAACTTGATGCACCCTGTACCTGTGCAACACCTGAAGAGACAAGGAATCATCCCAAAATTGAGGCTGTGGACTTAGGGAGCAACTAAAAACACCTTCACAGAAACATCTAGAATAATGTTTGGCCAAATAGCTAGGTACTGTGACCCAGCCAAGTTGACACATTGAATTAACAGTCACACAGGGTAGCACTCATGGTTCCAGGGATCAGGACATGGGTATTTTGGGGGGTCATTGTCCAGCTGCTCCTGTCCTGAGTTGGGTGTCCCTGTTTGGGTCTGGTGCTTGGCATGTTCCACCCACATCCCCTCACTTAGATGATCAGGGCCCTGCAAGGACAGAGCACAGTGAGACAGCACGGACTCTGAGCCAGATGGCTGGTCCAGTCCCAGCTCTGCCACCTCCTGGCACTGTAGCCTTGGACAAGTTGCTTGGTCTCCCTGAGCTCATCTGGAAAGCAGGGTTAATCATCATTGTAGTCATATGAGGAATAAATGGGGTAAGGCGGGGACCCCTTGTCCCTCTCCTCTGCCCCTCCCAGCAAGTACAGCGGTGCATTCAGCAGACCCTGACAGATACCTGCTAACTGGTTGTCTCCCACCTGGCCTGCCTGCTATTTCATGCTGGTACAGCTAAGCTGACCCAAGGGTTTTTATTATTTCCATTTTACTTAAGCCAGAGAAGCAGTAAATTCATTTTAAAGCTATGATCCTTTTCGTTTCCTCTTGTTCCCATAAATTATGACCCAACAGGTTGCGCACAAATAGTTTGGTTTGATATCTCACATTAATCTTCGCAATATTTTATAAGCGAACTTCAGTGCCGTGAACTGTGTTTTAATTAAATCTTGAAATTTCCCGTATTTCACAACTTGCTCTTGCACTGGACTATAAAAGGAGGAGTCCATATAATTTCATGGGGAGCAATTACCTTTACTACAAATATGCAAAGTAGAACTTTCTTCCTTTGAATTCTTGTTCTAGAGTGTTTTATTTTCCTTGCAGTGCCTGCTGGAACTTTCCTGTGCTTTCTGAAGCGAGCAGGGCACATCTCTAGGACTCTGTGAATAGGAGACAAATCCCAACCCTTCACCATGGAGGAGGCTGGTGTGTGCACGGGGCTCCCCTCCCCACGCCGTGGGCTGACCACACTTTGTGCCCCTGCAGAGGCTCGAGCATGGGGGAAGCCTGAGATTGCCGTGTACGCATCACCACCTGCCTACCCACCCATCTCTCCATCGTCCCTCCACCCAGATGGTGCCTGGGGCCAGGCCTTGCGGTGCCAGGCCTTGTGGTACACACTGAAGGCACTGAGGTTAAACCCATAGGGTCATTGTCAGTGCCCCAAGGGGCACACTGGGGAGTCATAGGGAGAAACCCCTGACCTCCTGAGTTCCCTGGGTAACATTTGGCATCAGGAAGGTGGCTGTGTCTGTCAGAGCGAAGGGCCATCAGCACATGGCACAGCATGTGAATGGCTCATACAAGTCATGAGTCTACTGTTGGGTAGCAGTGCCGATGTTATAGACTGTCCGCCTCCTGGGAGGCCCTATCCGCTGAGCCATGTGGCTCTGGTAAGCACAGCCCGTCCTGCCACAGCTGCTGCTGGGCTGGTGGAGCTGCACCTCATGGCCTCTGAGTTGTGAGGGGCTCAGGGAGCCTCCAGGAGGAGCCCCTGGGGACGCTCAGCCACCCGCAAAGCGCACGTTCCGGGGTGTGGTGCCTCTCCTCTCCTGGATGTGTCCCTCACCGCAACCTCTGCCAGCCACCCCAGGCCCGGGCCTGGCCTGACCATGCCCTAGCCCCGAGCTCCCACTGCCGGCCCTGCCCGGTCCCTAGTAAATGTCTCCTCCTCTGTCCTCATCCCTCTTCTCCCTATGGGAGGCCCTTGGGTGGCGTCAGGAAAGTAGCAACTTAGGGCCCGAATCATTCCCATCAATGTGTGGGCAGTGAAAGAGGAAGCGTAGTGTACAGGTTACAAGCAGGGACTTCGGGGCCTGACGGCCTGATTCTGACAATTACTTTCTGTGTGGTCTCGGACCCGGCACTTGACTTCTTTGGCCTCCTGTCTTTTCTCTGTGGCACATGGCAGAGGCACCGCTGCTCCCCTGCACTTCCCAGATCCCTTTTGCAGTCAGGCTGGGACAGGTGGCTGTCTGACGGCGGCTGACGGGCAATGGAAATGAGTGCTACGTGTCACTTCTGAGCAAAAGCATCAGAATCAGTGCACACGCTCCGGCTGAGACAATCAAGGATGGACTGTGTGTTCCAGACGGTTCAGCTACTAAAAGGTGCAGCCTCCCTCACCCTAGGTCCCTGAGGGAGTTCCTGGAGCAGAGCCCCTGCTGCACCAAACAGCTCCTGACAGACGTGCACTGTGGATGGAAAGTGAACTTGGTGGTGTTAGCCTTGCCTGTCCTGACCATGTTGTCATGCTGTAGAACTCGTAATAAGTGCTCTTTGAGGGTTTGTTAAATGAATACATGAACCCTTACCCTATGTAGCTATTGCCAAACTACAAGGATCTCAAGGTGCCCCTTATCTTCTCTCCAATATATTCTAGAACATTCTACATGTTACAAGTCATAGATCCAGGGGACTTAACATTCCCAGGGTCACACAACTGGGAGAAGTGCTTTGTGTGTTGCAATGTCATTTCTCTCTCATCATTTAGCTATTTAACAAAACATACTAAGAACCTGCTATGCAGCACAAGTGGTGCTGGGACATGGCTCCTGTCCTAGGGAGCTGGTGGGAGACCTGGAAGCGGGCATGGATTTGCACTAAGTGCTGGGTGATGTTTACCCTGTGCCTGCAGCCAAGTCTGGGCCCTGATGCCCAGCTCCAAGCTGCCTGAGACGGCTTTCCTGATGCACGGGTGTTTTCCACCATGTATTTATTGAGCACCTACTGTGTGTTAGCACTGCATTAAGGACCAGGGACCCAAAGACATATGAACTTAGTCCTGCCTCTAAGAGGTGTGCAGTCAGGAAATAGGAGTGGGTAAAACTGAGAGTTTCTGACTGCTTGCTGGGCAGCTTCAGCAGGCCCCTGAGACCTCCCTTTCCCGAGCGGCACTTGGCCCTATTCCTGCCTCTACCATCCCTGTGCCTGGGTCCTCACACAGTGATGGAAGCCAGAGCTGTCACCTCCAACCACCCTTCTGTTGCATGCGTCAGTTGTGGGCATGAAGTCGACCACTGACCCCTTCAAGGAAGGAGTGTGGGCAGTGGGCAGTGTCTAGCTGTCAGCTCCTTTGGGTTCTCATCTGTAGCCTGGGCGAGGTGGGCATGCAAAGACCCTGCCACCTCAGCCTGGTGAAGGACCATCTGGACAGGCAACACGTGCCCCAGAGGGGCCTTCTGCCTGGCCAAGCCCTCCCTGGCCTGCACTATGCTGTCCGGTCCCACCTCCTCCCCATCTGTTCACAGGTTCTTGGTGCCTGTCTCATACCCAGAGCAAACATCTTACTCCCAGATGTCATGGCATCTTCTTCCCCTTAATCCAGCCTGCGCCAGCCTCCTACTGACAATCAAGGCCCTGGTCCTGGTCTCTAAGCTCTCTCTCCCTCACACCCCTCCTCTCCCTTGCCACCCTCTGTCCTCCTGGACCCAGTCTTCTGCTGTGGCCTCCCCGCTAAGGAGTCTCCCTGCCCACTGGGTCTCCTGCATCCAGCATTTATACTGGAGCAAGATTCAAGCAGACCAGTCACTCCCCAGATTAAAGCTGCCCTGATGAAAATTAGGCTTCTCACCCCAGGGTGCGGGGCCCACTCAGTCTTGGTTCCTGCCCATCTCACCAGCCCTGTCTTTCTCTAAGCCACGTGGGCACTAGGCTCTGGCTTCGGGAGTACAGGGGCTTGTGTCACCACAGGCTGGCTGCTGCTGGGATGTTCTCTTGCCTGTTGACTGCTCTGCTCCTGAACAGACTGTGAGGCTCTTGGTCTTCCTCACCTTGTAGCCCAGTGGAAGCTCCAGGATTTCTGTAGTGGAGGGACTCAGGGTGGGTTAGGGGCTTAGATGACTCTTCGAAAGCTGCATTTGGAAAGCAACTGCTTTTGCTTAGATTGAACGGTGATTTTGGGTGGCTTAGGGGCTAGTGGAAATCTGGGGTTCTAAACGTCTTCAAGGGCCCACTTGGGACCACTGCTGTTTCCTGCTGGGGCCTGACAGCAAGAAGTACACAGGAACCCACAGTGCATGTCTGAGTGGCTGGATGCACAGCGTGGTTCATGGGTGAGAAAACGAAGTAATGGATACGATGGAGGAGACACTCATTCTCACACTGGAGTGTGAGGGCAGAACTTCACTCAGGGACATTTTAAAGGACAAGCACGGGTCCTGGGAGCAGCAGTTGTAGGTGTGCATGGAGTGCTGAAGGCATGTTGGTGCACTGGGCTCACAGGCATGCAGCCAGGTCCATCCGGGAGCTCTGAGGTGTAGCCCACGCCCCGAGGAATTGCCCACTGCCACCACGGAGCCTCAGTGGACATCCTGGGCTTGTAGCCCAGAACACAGGGTGCCTTTCCTGTGTTCAAAGGGTATACAGCTGTGTGTTCTAAGTAGGTAGCAGTGTTTTCAAGAGCGGAAACCCACACTCTGCTATTTCATGTTTCCCGGGATGTTTGGAGGAAGGGAGCAGGGGAACCGGCCCTTGCACACTGACTTGATGCTGGGTGTGTTTTCCCAGCTCTCCAGGAAGGTGAGATGCTCCCTGTCTTGCTGATGGGAACGCTGGGCCATGTTCTCAGAGCCACATGGCCACAATTAAGAAAGCCAGAACCTGGTCCTCACTGTAATGCTGTGGGATCTGTGTGGCCACCCCAGTGGGTGGCTGGGGAGCCGGGGAAGGTTCTGTGAGGGCCTGGGCACCTGGGCACCGGCCTGGGCCGTCACACTGACCTTCACAGCATCCCACCTGGAAGGTGTTCTCAGCCCGCTGAGCGAGCAGGTTCAGATACGTTACGTGATGCCTGTCACTCAGCTTGTTAGGGAAGCGTAGGGATTCGAACCCAGGCTGTCAGCTTCGAAGGCAGACATGGAAATCACATTGCCTTTAGGTAGCTGGATGACCACATTTCCGCTGGGACTGTTTTAGAGGAATATAATACACAGGGATGTTCCACTATCTTACAAACAGCAGAAACTTTATCAGCAGCATGGTTTATTATTCAGAGCAGGTTTCTCTTTTCATTTTTGGCCAGAATCCCATGTTTTCATTTCTGCTTGATTATCTTCAGCGTCTCCAAGACCCCTGTCAACAGCGCTGGGAGCTCCACTTTTAACAAAATTACACTTAATCATACTATCTGTGGCCTTGAAGGAGAACCTGAGAGGCATGTGGATGCTGTCTCTGAGTTTCATGTAATTAGAAATCCAATATTCTCCAAGACGGAGAAAAGACCCAGAATCATGATGGCCTAAAAGTAAACATGATTAAAAATTCTGTCATAAAAAATGATTCTGTCATAAAGAATTAATATTTAGTCCTCAGTCTTCTAACGCTGCTTAGGTGTGGAAACTATTTCTTTTCGTCTTGGGCTGAATGTCAAGATTTACATTTAAATGGGCCTGTTTTGCGCAGAGCCTGTAGCTCCAGGGCCCTAATGAGAGTGTTAATTTATATAGTTTTAGATGTGCAGGTTTCATTAGAATTCAGCCTTGAAGTAAGTTGTGGAGGCCAGACTTCAAAGCTCTCTGTTGGGGATACTCTTCCTAAGAGATCAGCCTCACATTTTGAACGCCACTTCCTTTGGAATTTAGCCACTGCTGGCATCTTTCTTCCTTCGGTTGTCTGCAAGCAGGATGATGCCCCTTTATTTCCTCCAGCAAACCCAGAGACAACGACGGTGGGGAGGGAGAAGGGGCCCCTGCAGCACCTGTATAAACATCGGCAGGTGCCTCAGGAAGGGGCTGCTTTCTCCACACTGGGCATCACTGGGCACCTGGGCAGGACAGATGCATTTAAGCCTCTTTAGGGAAGACCAGCTTAGCTGACTCCAGAGCCTTAGAAAATCCAGAGATTTCTTTTTAAAGGGAATGGCTAGGGCTTCCCTGGTGGCGCGGTGGTTAAGAATCTGCCTGCCAATGCAGGGGACATGGGTTCGAGCCTTGGTCCAGGAAGATCCCACATGCTGTGGAGCAACTAAGCCCGTGCACCACAACTACTGAGTCTGCTCTCTAGAGCTCACGAGCCACAACTACTGAAGCAAGCGTTCCTAGAGCCCAGGCTCTGCAACAAGAGAAGCACTTCCCACCGCAATGAGAAGCCCGTGCACCACAACGAGGGGTAGCCCCCACTCGCCACAACTAAAGAAAGCCGTGCGCAGCAACAAAGACCCAAAGCAGCCAAAAATAAATAAATAAACAAACAAACAAAGTTCCCTTTAAAAAATATAAATAAATGGAATGGCCACTTAAGGCCCAGGGTGACAAGCATTGTTGCTATTCACAGTTAAGGTACTTTGGATTAGGGTAAGAAAAAGAGATTAAGCTGAGGTCCTCTCCTAGTGCGTGGTTCTCTGAACACATCTCTGTGGGGTTGTGTGATTGTTTGGGGGTCTGACTTGGGGAGCCCATGAGACAGCTTTATCTCTTGCCACCACTGACTGTACCACGGTTGTGGACCAGAGAGGCACCGTGTGCCGGGCACACCGGGGACGATTCCAGTGGCCTCATTGTAAACCATGTGATTATCCCTCTTCTGTAAGGAAGAAGATGAGGCTTTGTGAGGCCACCTAGGCTGCTCCAGAGGTCACCACTAAATCCTGGTCGGAGCCAAGGTTTGAACCAAGGCTGTCTGATGCCTGGACCCACTCAGGGCAGAGCCATTTTTGTAAAAGTTTTGCCCACCTTCCAATCTTTCCCTACAGCTTGGAGACCCGTGTCTATTCTGGTTCTGCCAGGCAGAGGAATCAGAGGGCTGGTTGTCACGGAGGATGTGCACCTGTGTTGCCCGACCTCCGCAGCCCTCCCTGTGCCCAGCAGTGTCGGTAGATCTGCCCGGCTAACTTGAGCATCCAGTACCTGCAACAACATTCAGGACATCTGGACTTTCCTCCCACATCAAGCTCCTCCCTCTCCTTTAGCAGGGCGTCCCTACCTACTTGCAGGGACGACGGAAGCCATCCAGGGATGTCCCCAGCTTCCATTGCTGAGCCCGTTGGTCATCTTTCATCTGTAGCCATTCCTTCTCTCCCTCTCTTCATAGCAGAGGAGCTATGAGCTTCTCTTTCTGAGGCCAACAGCCCTCCCGTGCTCTGGATTCCAACCCTTCTTTCTGCTTAGGGACCTTGCCCCATCCATGAGCCCCATGTCCTACATCTGCAACCCCACCCCTCCTATTCTTGCATCTCTCCCACTGTATGGAGACAAAACCAACAGAGCACACAGGACAACCAGCTGAGAAGTCATGTCCTCTGAGATGAACATATTTATTGTGGTCAAAAGGATTTATTTATTTTTAAATTTTTTTTATTGGATTATAGTTGATTTAAAATGTTGTGTTAGTTTCTGCCATACAGCAAAGTGATTCAGTTATACATATGTATATATATATATATATATAGATATAGATATAGATATAGATATAGATATAGATATCTACATTCTTTTTCAGGTTCTTTACCCAAATAGGTTATTACGGAATATCGAGCAGAGTTCCCTGTGCTCTATAGTAGGTCCTTGTTGGTTACCTATTTTATATACAGTAGTGTGTGTATGTTAATCCCAATCTCCTAAGTGGCGACGGACTTCTCACCTTTGCCAGTTCCATCCTCTCCCTCACCCCTCCACCCCTACCCAGTGGGTGAGTTGCCTGCATTCCCTTCTCAGGTGGTCTCAGGAGCCACAGATCCCAAGGATGAAGGCTGTCATTTGCTCATCTGTAGCCTGGCTCTCACTAGAGAGCCATATATCCACTTGCTATCTCGACATCTCCACTTAGACCTCCAAGATGCTTGAGACCAAGAGGACCCCGGATATGCTGAGTTGCAGCCTGCACATTCGGATGCCCCTCCCTCCCTTCCACTCCCGCCCATCCTCCCTGGTCAGCACTGCTCTCATTCCCACAGCTGGCTGTTTGGACCTTGCAGACTAGTCAACTCCACCTACCATGTAACCACCCACTCTGCCCTGGGTGCCTCCATAGCACTTAGCCCAGCCTTTGTCTGTGAGTGTTTCTCTGGAAGTCTGTCTCCCTTTTCAGCTGCAGTATCAACGAAGCTGGACGTGTGGTTACACATTCACCATCATGTCCTGGGGCAGCTGCCCAGCACTTCCAGGCCATGAGAGTGCTTGCTGACTGCATCGGCAGATTTTAATCCCCTCTTTTGCATTTTTGTCTCCTCTCACTAGACTGTGAACTCTTGAATATGGGGTTGTAACCTGTGTTCCTATCCCAGTGCCGTGCACAGAGCCAGCAATTGGTAAGTGTTTGACAAATTAATGAGAGAATAAAAGAATACACAGATGAGTCACCTTGTACAAATCATATGCATCTGGCTTTGAGTTTCTTCACCTTCAGTAAAGAATTACTGTCTCAATCCTAACTTCTTCCTGGGGTCTCCAGAACGGTGGCTTTCAAACTTCAGTGAGCATTAGAATCACCTAGAAGGCTCATAAAACACAAACTGGTGGGGCCCCAACCCACAGGTGTCAGAGTCAGAAGATCTGGACTGAATCTTGTAAATGTGGAGTTCTAACAGATTCCCAGGTAATGTCGATGGTGCTGGCTGGGTACCACACTTTGAGAACCACTGCTGCAGAGACGCGGATCAAAGACTTGCAGAAAGAACTTCTCAGCTTAGTCCCAAGCCTCCTGCAGGCCCTAAGGAGTTCTGGTCACAGAGTGCCCACCCTCAGCAAGCCTGGGCCTACAAGTAGGCATCTGTCAGCCTAACAGGAAGGGTGAGAAAATGCTGGAATAGATCATCAAATGATCAATTTACAACTGCCTGGGAGAGCAGAAGCTAGCATGTAGCAGCCAATAGGCTGCCACGGACAGTGAATGGGGGCAAATGACTGACTTTCTGTCCCAAGAGGGGGCCCAGGTCCCCAGCAGCACAGAGTTCAACCACAAGCCCTGCCTCCCATCTTGCACCTGCTGGCTGAGGCCCTCCATGAGCCAGGCTGTGCTGGGTGCCGGGATGCAACGTGGAGCAGCCTGGTCCATCCACCACACCTGCGGAGAGACCAGTAAACACAACCCATGTGGTGGGTGCTGGAAGGATTGAGGCTTCTAGTGAGTGCCTGTTGTGTGCAAGGTGAGGAACTGAGTCCCAGCAGTTGGGGGGCTGCCCACCTTGTGGTTTTCAAAATAGTTGTCTCTCCATGAGACCCTGTGCTGGCTCTGCCCACCTGAGCCCTCATTTCACAAATGGCTTCACTCAGGCACGAGCACATTTCTTCCTCCCCAGAGCACCCCCGCTTCTTGTCGGCACAGGGATGAAAGAAGGAACCACTGCCTACAAAGAACTTGGGGTTTATTTAATTTATTTTTTAAATTGAAGAAACAGCTGTACCAGATCCACTTCTCATGAGAAAATGAACAGTGTTCCCACCAGAGACCGTGAATGCATCAGACCACCAATCCTGTGCACTGGCAAGTCACTGGGGGATGGTCACGAGCTCAGATCCAGGCACGGCACCGGTGTCAGGCACTGTCCCCAACCTTCACACCTGTTAGCTCACTCATTCTTACAACAACCCTGTGAACTAGGAGTTTTCCATTTTACAGGTAAGGAAACAAGGCACGGCATGGCTCCAGAACTTCTCTGAGGTCATATGGCTACTGAGTGCGCCTGGAGGCTTGGCGGGAACTTTTGGAGGGTGGGTTTCAGAGTACGGTTTCTGCACCTGCATCACTGTCATTGCCACCTGAGGGTCCCAGCATCCTGTGCTTTAATGACCCTCCCAGTGTTTCTGATGCTGGCTGAAGTGTGAGAGCTGCTGTCTTGGAGTGTGCAGGGGCTGGTAAAGAAGATTTGTGGTAAAATAGACTGCAGGAGAGGGTGCTTTATCATCTTCAACACATGCTGATGGACTGCTCCGTGTTTGGTTTGAAAAACGACCTTTTCCTTCAAATCTGGCAGCAGAGGGGCTGAAGCTAGTCTCACAGTAGGCTCGCACGTTGATGGAGCAGCTCACTAATCATCTCCAGGGGCAGGGAGTGACCTCCTTCATTGTTTGGTCTCAGGAGGGCAGTGGCCGAGGTGCTGAGGGAACGGGTGGGAAGGGGAAAGGGAGACCTGCAGAGAAACAGCATACGTTCCCCTCACACAGGCGCCTCCTACCTCTGCCATTCTCCTGAGCTCTCTGATCCCCGCTTTTGCTGCCCAGGTCCTGCAAACCCGAGTCTTGCTCCTTGACTGGCTTGCCTTGGTGTCCCACTTGCCTTCCTTTGTGGCTATGGTTTGCATGACCTCTTGGTGACAGCTTTCCTGGAGAATTGTTGAATTACACCACTTCCACTTGACTCCCTCTGGTCCCTCCTCTCCTCTATACTCTCCTTAGGACAGTGCCTTCCTGGACTGTCCCAGCCTTCTGAGACTGACCAAACTGGTCATGATGGATGCAAGGGCACTCCTGAGACAACCAGATCATCCTCATGTCAAGCTGTTTTTCTGCTAACATGCATCTAAAAGGAGATCAGATGCTGCAAGGAGATTGACATCTTAATCTGCCCTAAACATAATTGTGCCATGTGTCCTTGAGGTATATGCCTGTAAGGGTTCGTGTGTGTGATTATCAGATAGTCATGGGGAAATGAAAGATTTGGACTGATAGCTTTCAGACCAATTAAGTTATAAAGTGCATTTCAAAATGGAAAACACTGTGTAAAAGTTGTTCCTGTTATCTCAGGAGTGTTTCAGTTAATTAGATCATAATCTGGGGTCATAATCCTTCATGAGTTGCTCCATGGATTTTCTGCAATGAAGGTGTGATTCCTGCTCCATGGTCATGGTTATGTCTTCCCAGGCAAGGCTAGTATGGAATGTGTAAATTATCTGAAACACCTCACACACGGACAATTTTGCTTCATCAGGTGAAAGAAAATTTACATTCCATACATTTCACCAATTAAAAGTGTACAATTCAATGTTTTGGGGTTTATTTTGGTATAATCACAGAGTTATGCAATCACCATAATCTAATTTTAGAATATTTCATCACGCCCAAAAGACACTCCATACTCACTAGCAGTCCTTCTCAAGTACCCTTTCCCCCAACCTCTGGAAACCACTAATCTATTTTCTGTCTCTATAGATTTGCCTATTCTGGACATTTTATATGAATGGAATCATATAATATGTGGCCTTTTGCATCTGGCTTCTTTCATTGTGTATAATGTTTTTGAGGTTCATTCACATAGCATTTATCAGTACTTCATTCTTTTATCACTGGATAATATTCCATTTTATTTATATACCACATTAAAAAAATCTATTGATCCACTGATGGACATTTGGGCTGTTTCCAACTTTTGAAAATTGTGAATAGTGCTGCTATGAGCATGGATGTATGTGTACTTATATGAGCACCTGTTTTCACTTCTCTTGGGTATATATCTAGGAGTGGAATTGCTGGGTCATATGGTAAACCTATGTTTAACTTTTTGAAGAGCCACCAAATTGTTTTCCACAGTGGTTGAACCATTTTACATTCCCACCACTAATGTATGAGGGGTCTAGTTTCTCTACATTCTCAGCAATTCTTGTTATTTTACCTCACTGATTATAGCCATCCTAAGGGCGTGAAATGGAGTCTTATTGTGGTTTTGATTTGCATTTCCCTAATGATGTTGAGCATCTTTTAATGTGATTATTGGCCATTTGTGTATCTTCTTTGGAGAAATGTCCATTTTGATCCTTTGTCCATTTGTTAATCAGGTCATTTAAATTTTTCTTATTGATTTTTATGAATTCTTTATATATCTGGATACAAATCCCTTATGGAATACATGATTTGCAAATAGTCTCTACATTCTATTTTTTAAGGTTATATTCCATTTATAGTTATTATAAAATACTGTCTATATTCCCTGTGTTTTATAATATACCCTTGTAACTTGTTTTATACATAATATTTTATACTTCTTAATTCCTCACCCCTATATTGCCCCTCCCCTTTCCCTCTAGGCATTGGTAACCACTAGTTTGTTCTCTATATTTGTGAGTCTGCTTCTTTTTTGTTATATATACTAGCTTGTTGTATTTCTTAGATTCCAAATATGTACTTGTCTTCCTCTGTCTGACTTATTTTACTTAGCATAATACCCTCCAAGTCCATCCATGTTGTTGCAAATGGCAAAATTTCATGCTTTCTTATGGCTGAGTTGTATTCCATTATAATATATGTACCACATCTTTATCCATTCATCTGTTGATGGACACTTAGGTTGCTTCCATGTCTTGGCTATTGCAAATAGTGCTACTATGAACATTGGGGTGCATGTACCTTTTTGAATTAGAGTTTTCAACTTTTCCGGATATATATCCAGGAGTGGGATTGCTGGGTCATATGGCAGCTCTATTTTTAGTTCTTTTGAGAAACCTCCACATTGTTTTCCACAGTGGCTGCACCAATTTATATTCCCACCAAGTGCAATAGAGTTCCCCTTTCTCCACACTCCATTCTATTTTTGAGAATAGAAATAAAAGGTTAAAAATGTTGTCTTTTTACTTTCTGGATGGTAGCATCTGTTTTTTATATTTTGTCACCTGTATTTTTGATGTGGTATCTAAGAGCTTATTTGTGCCTTCCTTTTGCTGGTGCATGTGCTCTGGTAGCTTCCTGAGAAGCAGGTAGGGAGGAAACAAGAAGCTAGCTGAGATTAATCCTTTGTCTGTTGCTTCATTTGCAAATATTTTCTCCCATTCTGTGGGTTGTCGTCTTGTTTATGGTTTCCTTTGCTGTGCCAAAGCTTTTACGTTCAATTAGGTCCCATTTTCTTATTTTTGTTTTTATTTCCATTACTCTATGAGGTGGGTCATAAAAGACCTTGCTGTGATTTATTTCAAAGAGTGTTTTTCATATGTTTTCCTCTAAGAGTTTTATAGTGTCTGGCCTTACATTTAGTCTTTAATCCATTTTGAGTTTATTTTTGTGTATGGTGTTAGGGAGTGTTCTAATTTCATTCTTTTACATGTAGTTGTCCAGTTTACCCAGCACCACTTGTTGAAGAGGCTATCTTTTCTCCACTGTATATTCTTGCCGCCTTTGTCATAGATTAGGTGACCATAGGTGCATGGGTATATCTCTGAGCTTTCTATCCTGGACCATTGATTTATATTTCTGTTTTTGTGCCAGTACCATACGGTCTTGATTACTGTAGCTTTGTAGTATAGTCTGAAGTCAGAGAGCCTGATTTCTCCAGCTCCATTTTTCTTTCTCAAGATTGCTTTGGGTATTTGGGGTCTTTGGTGTTTCCATATAAATTGTAAAATTTTTTGTTCTAATTCTGTGAAAAATGCCATTGGTAATTCGATAGGGATTACATTGAACCTGTAGATTGCTTTGTTTAGTATAGTCATTTTTGCAGGGCAGGAATAGAAACGCAGATGTAGAGAATGGACCTGTGGACATGGGGATGAAGGGCAGGGTGGGATGAATTGGGAGATTTGACATAAATACACTACCGTGTGTAAAATAGATAGCCAGTGGGAACGTGCTGTGTAGCACAGGGAACTCAGCTAGGTGCTCTGTGATGACCTAGATGGGTGGGATGGGGGTGTGGGAGGGAGGTCCAAGAGGGAGGGCATATATTTATACATATAGCCAATTCACTTCACCATACAGCAGAAACTAACACAATATTGTAAAGCAATTATACTCCAATAATAAAAAAAAAAGGAGCTAGCTGATTTGTGCTTCAGATTGTTGCTGAATGCCCCCTACTCCCTATGTTCCAGACAACCCCTCCCTCAGTGGTCTGCTCTCCAGGCCCTCTCTGGCTCACTCTTTCAATAGTGATCTGCTTTGTTCAGCAACCATGGGGAGGAGCAGCTTCTGCTGTGTGGCTGGAGGAAGGGATCTGTTTTTCTTTGTACATAGATCTTAGGTTTTTACACCTCTTTGCTCTTTTTAACCTTACCCTGTGAGCTCACCACAGAGTGTCTGTAGTCCCTGTTTCTCTGCTCTTCTAGAGTTCTGCAATTGAAGCTGCCTTGCTTCCTGATGCCTCCAAGCAACTGCAGGTACCGAGGTTTCTGCTTTCTCTGGTCCACCAAGTCAGTTACTGCCTTCTCAGCTGCTCTACCTTCTGCAAAATGTGGTTGATATCTGTCATCTCTGGTTATCTTTTCATGTGTTTTCTTTGTGCTTGAAGGTTTAGACCTTTTGATCTTTTTACTGTTATTTTGTGAAGAAATAGACATAGACTTGTGTTTTCAATCTACCTGTATCAGATGAAGTACACTGAGGATGAAAGAAACCATCCTAGGCATTTCAATTAGAGGAGATTTAACACAAGGTATTGGTTACACAGAGCTGAAAGAGCAGAGTGAAAGGAACTCTGCAGTAACTCAGGTATGAGGAACTGCAGGAAGCAGCTATTATACTTAAGGTTATAGAAAAAAATGGAAATGATGTTCCCAGATCTTAGGAACTCAGAGACAGGGCCACTGAGGTCTTCAAAGGGGCACAGTTGGCTGGTGGCTGGACCTCCGAGGGCACAGCATATATGTTGAGCTGCTGAGACGTACATCAAGGGCAGCTGTCATAATCCTAGTGGTGTGCTTTAGAGCCAGGGCTGGAGTTCCGAAAGACGTTGGAGCTAATGTGTTTTACTCCTCTACTGGGAGGCAAAATTGGGTGCCGACAGGAGCCCATTCTCCCTTTCTCTCGCCATTGTCTTCCACTGGTGTATCTTAACCAGAGCCAGCTGGCTCCTAAGTCTGGGAATGGCTGTCTGCAGATTTCCATCCTTGAATCACAGAATAGAGTAGGGAAGGATGGGCTTGGGGATGAAAAACATGATTTTTTGCAGCAAGGTAACATGGCCACCTTGGTGGTCCAAGTGGAGGATGGAATGAAAAGGATGCAGTCAGGAGGAGCTTTTAAAAGGATGTTGCAATAGTTTGGGAGCTAAGCTATCAGAGCTGGCCTGCAGAGACAAGGTGAGTTGGACAGTTATTTGAGAGGTAAAGTCAATGATATTTGGGGAGTAGTTAGGGTAGTGGATGAAGAGGGAGAAGGAGAAGTCAAGGATGATTTTCCAGCATTTGATTTGGGAAACTGGTTGACTATTAGTCGATTCATTGGATCTGGGCACACAGAGCAATGCTGAGCTCGGTTCTGAGTGCAGGTACCTGCGGGATATCCATGTGACAGGCTGTGGGATGTTAGGTTGAGACTCAGGTGAGAAGTCCGTGCTGCAGTCCCAGATTTGGGAGCCGTTGGCATTTGAGTGGTGATTTTAGCTCTGGAAATGGATGTAGAGGGTCCTGGAGCAAGCTTCAGGGGACATTAACCTTTACCTACAGACAAGTTGTCCTTCTAAGCCGTAACTTCCTCAGGGACAAGCACCAGGTCATCCTGTGCAGTTCGTGGTTGGCTGCTCTGTAGAGTGAACCTTGTTCCCAGCCGGCCTGGGAGACCCCGAGCACTGGGGCCTTCACACGTTATCTATCATCCAATCAACGCTGACAGCTGAGTCCCGTGTAGCAGCGTTGGAACCCTCGAGGTTCTGTTCTCCTTTCAGGAAAGCTGCCCCTGTGGGGGTAGGGGGCAGGGTGTTTTGGCCCTCTCCCCCTGCAGACAGCTACCTTCCAGCCCAGGAGCACATCCAGCTGCTATCCTGGGAGAGTCCTCCTCGTCTCTCCACTGAGCTGTGCTGGCTACATGGGAGAGTTTATCTACTCACTGGAGCACAACAAAACATGCTGCTTAGAACAGAAAGGCTGCCATCAGCCTTGCTGGGCTTATCACGGGCTCATTCACTCTGCTGGTTCAGGCTGTGCCTTAGCCCCAGTCTGGAGAGAGCATGGCAGACGGAGCCCTGGGCCTGGCCAGGACTGGCTTCTGACACCAGTCGCACTCAGCCCCTCTTTTGCTGTCATTGTGTTCACAGGCCTCCTCATCACAGCCCAGGCAAGATCTGATCAGAGACATGGGCCGGCTCTGTCAAGTGCTTCCCCACTCACTCAATTATTCATCTATTCCACGGAATATTTCTGAGTGCCTCCTGCAGGTCAGACACAGCTGATGAGATGCTTTGGAGTCTTGGAACGTGGGTTCCGGGAAGTGCACCTGAGCTGGTCCCAGCAAGTCAAGAAGTGGGCAGGGGAGTGGGCAGGGCTTGGAGCACAGAGTCAGCTGGAGCCAGCATGGGGGCTCCAGAGGCAGGAGAGGGCTGATGGGGTCACTAGGCTCAGGTTGTGCAAACCTCATGAGCCACAGCAAGGAATTTGGATTGCAACTTGGGGCCATCAAGGCAAGGGGAGGTTTGAAGCTGCCCTTCAGGAAGGGCTGCATGGTGAAGAATGACTTGAAGATGGGAAGATGGTGCCAGGAAAGGCTTTTGGGATCGTCCTCTGTACACATAAACAATGATCTTATCTACTTCTGTTCCTCCTGTAAAGATGGTTCTTAGAAAAAAAATCCTTTCCCACTTGTTTGTTTGAAGGAAGGCTGCCTTATCTTTGTGCTGAAGACTGCTGCCCCAGTCTGCTGTGATAATTAGCTTCTTTTATATCTCTTGCTAATACTCTTTGTCTGTCCAGGTTATTAATTAAGAAAAAGATGCTGTGTCTATATTTCATAGGACCCATAATTGCATATGCCTAGTGTTTGTCTCAAATCCCTTTAAAATGTACCAGGCAATGGGCAGTGTATTATCTGTAGAGGACATATTGATACTTTCCTAAATTAACATTTTGTATTTCTTCAGCAGATTTGAGCTATGAAAAATATTCCGATAAATTCTTATTGTTCTGTTAATTAAAGTGTTTCTCTCTTGAATATAGAATTAATGGTTAGTGGGCCCATGGATAATCTTTTGAGACATAATGAAGACCTACATAATAGGCATTGGCAAGAAAGTTCTAGAGGAGAATTTTGGCCATCTCAATACTGGGAAAGGGAGCGGGGAGCAGGGGTAACTGGGTGTCATGCTGGGTGTCTTTTCAGTAGAACAGTTGCATCTTGACGCCATAATCAGAATCAAAGCATCTTCCTGAGCAACTTCTCTGGTTTAGTTGCTTATAGGATACACTGTACATACAGACTATGCTGGCTGATCTGCCGAACACTGCTCGGTTGAATCTCTTTTTACTTTTTGTTAAACTCAAATTTTTTGGGGGGTCCTAAGTCATTCATTTTCCATAATCAATTTCATTGACCAAGAATCTGCTAATTACTTTTGATAATTGATTCCATTTACTCACCAGGTAGGTTCATGCTTTTCATGATCTAATTTGAACCTCATGACACTTGTGTACAGTTTGAACAACAGGAGTGAAAGCTCCCACTTGATTGACAGGTAAACTGGGGCTCAGGGGTTGCATGTTTTCTCAGGTTCACACAGACAGTAATGTGAGCTGGGCAGTGAATGAGCCTGGGTTCCTTCCTTCAGTACTGGGTTTGCACCATCATATCCAGGGACAAATGTGCTTTGAGTGAAGATCAATGACGCGTTTTATCACAAGGTTCCTGGACTTGCCCCTCTGTGAGAATTTTGACATGAGGCCCACCTTCTGGAAGACGGAAGTACCATCAGGGGTTCACCTGCATTCCTTACAGTTGGATCTATCTCCCTCCCACAGTAAAACTGCAGAGAAGATGTCAGGGCTAACACGCTGGAAACACTCTTCTGGGACAGGCCCCTGGAGGAGCCCTTAGCTCACATGTCCGTGTGTTATTAATATTGACATGTATAACTACATCATTTTAATGACTGTGTCCTGAAGTAACTTCTCCTAATTTTTTCACAGAGGTGGAACTAGTACAGCTCCTCATTCACAGATAGAAACCTAAGGAGCACAAACATCTGTGACTGGTGAGGATGCCGCAGAGAGCCAGGTCCCGTGGCTCACGCGTGGGGGTCTCCTTGACTCCTGTTGACTAATCCACGGGGTGGGTATGTGCCCATCTTCCCCACCTAACGGCAGCTCTGAGTCAGGCTGATGGAGTGATTCCCTGGAGAGCATGGGGCAGGCTCTGAGCTGGACCCCGGGGGCCCGGCCTCCCTGCCTGTCACCGTGTGGTGCCCTTCACCTGGCCTTGCCTAGCAGACGCGCCCCCGACTGCTGCAGCCCGCAGTTCTCCTTTCCAGGCACATGTGCCCGTCATCCTGTCTGTGCCCACAGCTCCTCTTAATGATTGTCACAGCGGTGTCAACAAGCCTGTCGCTCCAGCTCACTGCCCCTGTAGCTCTGATTGTCACAGCGGTGTCACCAAGCCTGTCGCTCCAGCTCACTGCCCCTGTAGCTCTGATTGTCACAGCGGTGTCACCAAGCCTGTCGCTCCAGCTCACCTGCCCCTGTAGCTCTGATTGTCACACTGGTGTCACCAAGCCTGTCGCTCCAGCTCACTGCCCCTGTAGCTCTGATTGTCACAGCGGTGTCACCAAGCCTGTCGCTCCAGCTCACCTGCCCCTGTAGCTCTGATTGTCACAGCGGTGTCACCAAGCCTGTCGCTCCAGCTCACTGCCCCTGTAGCTCTGATTGTCACACCGGTGTCACCAAGCCTGTAGCTCCAGCTCACTGCCCCTGTAGCTCTGATTGTCACAGCGGTGTCACCAAGCCTGTCGCTCCAGCTCACTGCCCCTGTAGCTCTGATTGTCACAGCGGTGTCACCAAGCCTGTCGCTCCAGCTCACTGCCCCTGTAGCTCTGATTGTCACACCGGTGTCACCAAGCCTGTCGCTCCAGCTCACTGCCCCTGTAGCTCTGATTGTCACAGCGGTGTCACCAAGCCTGTCGCTCCAGCTCACCTGCCCCTGTAGCTCTGATTGTCACACCGGTGTCACCAAGCCTGTCGCTCCAGCTCACTGCCCCTGTAGCTCTGATTGTCACAGCGGTGTCACCAAGCCTGTCGCTCCAGCTCACTGCCCCTGTAGCTCTGATTGTCACAGCGGTGTCACCAAGCCTGTCGCTCCAGCTCACTGCCCCTGTAGCTCTGATTGTCACAGCGGTGTCACCAAGCCTGTCGCTCCAGCTCACTGCCCCTGTAGCTCTGATTGTCACAGCGGTGTCACCAAGCCTGTCACTCCAGCTCACTGCCCCTGTAGCTCTGATTGTCACACCAGTGTCACCAAGCCTGTCGCTCCAGCTCACTGCCCCTGTAGCTCTGATTGTCACAGCGGTGTCACCAAGCCTGTCGCTCCAGCTCACTGCCCCTGTAGCTCTGATTGTCACACCGGTGTCACCAAGCCTGTCGCTCCAGCTCACTGCCCCTGTAGCTCTGATTGTCACACGGGTGTCACCAAGCCTGTCGCTCCAGCTCACTGCCCCTGTAGCTCTGATTGTCACAGCGGTGTCACCAAGCCTGTCGCTCCAGCTCACCTGCCCCTGTAGCTCTGATTGTCACAGCGGTGTCACCAAGCCTGTCGCTCCAGCTCACCTGCCCCTGTAGCTCTGATTGTCACAGCGGTGTCACCAAGCCTGTCGCTCCAGCTCACCTGCCCCTGTAGCTCTGATTGTCACACCGGTGTCACCAAGCCTGTCGCTCCAGCTCACTGCCCCTGTAGCTCTGATTGTCACAGCGGTGTCACCAAGCCTGTCGCTCCAGCTCACTGCCCCTGTAGCTCTGATTGTCACACCGGTGTCACCAAGCCTGTCGCTCCAGCTCACTGCCCCTGTAGCTCTGATTGTCACAGCGGTGTCACCAAGCCTGTCGCTCCAGCTCACCTGCCCCTGTAGCTCTGATTGTCACACCGGTGTCACCAAGCCTGTCGCTCCAGCTCACTGCCCCTGTAGCTCTGATTGTCACAGCGGTGTCACCAAGCCTGTCGCTCCAGCTCACTGCCCCTGTAGCTCTGATTGTCACACCGGTGTCACCAAGCCTGTCGCTCCAGCTCACCTGCCCCTGTAGCTCTGATTGTCACAGCGGTGTCACCAAGCCTGTCGCTCCAGCTCACCTGCCCCTGTAGCTCTGATTGTCACAGCGGTGTCACCAAGCCTGTCGCTCCAGCTCACTGCCCCTGTAGCTCTGATTGTCACAGCGGTGTCACCAAGCCTGTCGCTCCAGCTCACTGCCCCTGTAGCTCTGATTGTCACAGCGGTGTCACCAAGCCTGTCGCTCCAGCTCACTGCCCCTGTAGCTCTGATTGTCACAGCGGTGTCACCAAGCCTGTCGCTCCAGCTCACTGCCCCTGTAGCTCTGATTGTCACAGCGGTGTCACCAAGCCTGTCGCTCCAGCTCACTGCCCCTGTAGCTCTGATTGTCACAGCGGTGTCACCAAGCCTGTCGCTCCAGCTCACCTGCCCCTGTAGCTCTGGACCTGCACATCCAGCTGCCCCTTTGATGTCCCAAAGGCATGTCCAGCAGACCTGCTGGGGACCAGGTCCCAATCTTCCCCACCCAGCGGGTCCTTTCCTGTGACCACCTGTCTCAGCTGTGGCCCCCTCGTGACCTGGTGGGCAGAGAACTCGGGGTCCTCCTGGCCACCTTCTCTTTTGCTCCCTTGGCCTCTCTTCCTGAGCCCACTTTCTAATTATGTTTTGAATGCAGACAGCTCTCCAGGGCCACTGCCAAGCGCCCTTCATCTTTCCTGTTTGGATGAATGCAGCCTGATTTCTGCCTGATTTCTCGGTGAGATGTCTTTACAAACTAAAAAAGTCATTGCCTGGCTTAAAATTCTCCTTCAGTTAAAACAAAAATCATAGCTGTGGTTCACTAGAGCTTGCGCCCTGGTCACCTCCCTCTTCCTCAGACACACTGGGTGCCACTCCTCCCTCCCCCACCCCGTGCACAGCCACATAGGCCTTCCTGGCTTCTGGCTGAGTGTGTCCCCTGCACCCAGGGCCCTTGCAGGCTGCTCCCCTGTCTGAAGCACCCCAGGTAAGGCTGTGTGCCCCTGGCCTGGAGCCCATGGCTGTGTAGGATCGGGGTGCTCCCCTGGGCATCTGCCAGAGGCTGCTCAGGACCCGACCTGCTCTCCCCCCTCCTCCCCCACCCCGCTGCACCCCTCTGTCTCGGCCTCTCCTGGACTGTGCCGGCTCTGAGGTTCTGAGCGAACATGATCCGAGAACTGCTGGTGCCAGGTGGGGCTTGGATCTTCTTAAAGGGCAGGAACTTGACTGTGACCCACGGCGAGGCGTTTCCTCCTCTGAGTCTCAGCTGCTCCTTGACGTAACAAGGACCACTTCTAGCCCTTTCTCTTCCCTCCCTACAAGCAACTCACCTGTCTGTGTTTCCTCTCGCTGGACCATGTGCTGTCTCAGGAGAACACTGCTCTCCCCCCACCATGCTGGCCAGGCAAGCTCAGCGCTGCGGCTGCATGAAGATGAGAAGGGGTGGCTTAGGGGGGATGGACAGATGATGGATGTGCTGCAGAGGGGAAACACGCTTTGTTCACCGGATCCCTCACTGGGCAGAGCGCTGGTTCCTGAGGGAAGACCTTACGGGACTCAAAGAACACGTGCACCTCGGCTGCCTTCTAAGGAGCCCTTTGTCCTGGTGGCCACTGGGGGCTGTTACACAGATTTGGGAAGAGACACTGGGAAAGCCCCGAGTCCCCTGCAACATGGAGGAAAGAGGGCCCCCAGAGTTTAGGGGACAGTGGTGATGTGTTATGGGTGGGGTTGGTTTTAGGAAGACTAAAAGTCTAACAAGAATTTAGAAGTTTCTGGCTAAGATGTGCATGATTTAATTCCCTCCCTGTCTGTCCATTCTGTGTCTAGTCTAGATGCCTGCTGACTTTTCTGTGAGAGTTGATTCTTTCTGGGACCTTGAAGAGGTGCTGTGTTTTAAAGGAAAACAGGGACTGTGTGTGGAATGTAGGGGTTAGAGAACTGGGCACACAGATGAATTGCAAATAAGCCAAAGCATTTTATGTCCCCAGAACTTATACCCTTAAGGACAGAGATTCAGAATCATCATCCTATCCCACATGAGGTCACACCACACTTCCTCTTCTTTTCTGAGGTTGTTCAGGGTCAGAAGCACCCTTTCAGAGATGGGTTTCCGGGCATGCTCAGTCCCACTGCCCTGGCAAGGAGCAGAGCCCTC
Organism: Phocoena phocoena; assembly: GCF_963924675.1. NCBI lineage: Eukaryota > Metazoa > Chordata > Mammalia > Artiodactyla > Phocoenidae > Phocoena > Phocoena phocoena. Next base: position 3,726,388 of record NC_089225.1, read on the forward strand.
AAGGCCAGTTTTGGAGACCTGTACTCATCTGCATTGCCCGACTTCCTCCAGCCTCCTGGAGACAGGGAAATTTAATGAGGTCAAAGTAGACAGGCGTGAGCCTTACTCTCCAGGTCCCAGGCAGGCTGGCACGTGTCTTGGGCCAGCACTGGGGATCAGAGGAAGTGCCTGGAGGTACAGGCCTCCTTCACATGGCACAGATCCTAAAGTTCTGCGGGCTTCCGAGTTGACCAGCAGAGGCTGAGGTGGGCAGAGCCCACAGGCAGGGTTTATAAGGAGCCTCTCTGCACTGATGCCTGCTCCTCGAATTTTAAAGGGCCAGAGCAAGTTCTAGGAAGAGAGAAGAAAGCAAGAGGTAGAAAAAGAAATCATGGCTTTTAAAAGCATCTATTGTTACTATGATGCCTCCCATAACATTTGTGTTAGTCGGGATTACTGATGCTAGCTAATGTAACAAACCACCCAACACCCGACATAACAGAGGTTTATTTTTGCTGACATTAAATCCTGAGAAGGCATTCAGCAGGCAGCCTTCCACTTGGTGATTTGTGAATCCAGGCTCCTCTGTCTTTTTGTATTGCTATCTGCTAGGGCTTCCTCAGCGTCCTCCACTGGGTGCTCTGGATCCAGCGGCCAACGGTCAGGGCAGAAAGAGGAGAGCTGCTCAGCATGGGTGGGCCTAGCCTGCAGGTGCTGTGAGCTACCTGCCACTGGCCCCGCCGAACTCCAGAGAGGCTGGGGGATGTGGCCTTCCTTGTGCCAGGAAGGGGAGAGGGGACTGGGGGGCACTGGCTCCACTTCCTCCAGTCCTCCTGACAGCTGTGAGGGCAGGTATTGGCCACAGGGGAGGAAGGAAGGCCCCGGGAGGTCAGGGAGGCTAAGGCTCCCCACTGGTGAGATGCAGAGCCACGCCTTGACCTAATGGCATGTCTCTGATCTGAAGTCCCAGCTCTTTCCTTCTTGCGTGAAGGTTCATTGGCTGAGGCCAGGCACCCAGGCTCCATGCCAGTGTGTCCCACACTCACAGCAGGATCCATGTCCTTGGGGTGAGGTGAGGACTAGATCACGGGTATAGGTCATTTTCCAAGCCTTGCTCTCTCTCTTAGTTGAGATGCTCCATGAATCTGAGCTCTGTTCCCTCTTGGACACCAGGGAATCCCCCAGGATCTCCCAGTCTGAGACCAGACACTCAGAGGATCACCTCTTTAACCTAGAACTTTGGTCCTAAGTCAGACTCAAAAGCACAAGCAAACTGCACCCTAGGGTGTTAAACTGCTAAGAGTCTACACCCATGTATAAGTGGAGGGCCTTGAGCAGGTCTGCACTTTCACTTGGCAGTGTACTTGGCCTTCCAGGTGAGCTGGAGCCTCAGAAAGCAATCTTCTGGAGTGTCAACTGAGGCTGGATGGCTCTGGGTTTAGTGAATCCAGTCTTTCAACAATGGATCATGTCCCTGTCCACATTCCCGCTCTGTCATTCTCAGCCTGCCAGTGACAGCATCTTCACGGTCCTAATGTGGCTGCCACAGTGCCAGGTGTCACGTGCTGATTCACCACCCTCCAGTGGAAGAAGAGGGAGTGTTTCTTTTCCTAAGTCCCTTTTATCAATGTGGAAAACTTTCCCAAGAAGCTCCCTAGAAGATTCTTTGTGTCTCAGTGGCCAAAATTATGTCACAGGTCCATGCCTAAACAAATTGCTGGCATGAGAGATGTTTGGTGGGTCCCCACCCACTCCCAGTTCTGAGGATAGGCCCTTTTCTCTGGAGCACACAGATACGTGGAGGAGGGTGGCAAGCTGAACAGATTGGAGTCTGTCGGCAAGAATGAAGGGGAAGCATGGTTGAGTGGATGCCCAATGGGGGCTGCAACGTCCACTGTGGTTTTGAGGCCCCTTCTAAGTCTAACAACAGTTGAATATTGCATTTGATGTAAGTCCACACGTGTTTAAGTGGTTTCCTCCTTCAGGAGGAAAATTCATAAGAAATAAGTCACTTGGAGGAATTTCAGGAGAAACCCAAACTTCTTCACCCATACCCCCTCACGGCTTTCTGCCTGGAGGTTCTTCATGACTCTGGGTCTTTACACAGACAGTTCTGTGTCTTTCTTTCCCCGCCTTCCTCTGCCCAGCACACTCCATCTGAAGGAGCACCTCTAGGAAGTACCCCCTGCTACCCCAGGCGATGTCCGGTGGTCTCTTGATGTGCACGTGCTGTGCCTTTTTCCTGTGTCCAGTCCTGCACTGCCCCGTGACACGGTACTGCTCATGTCCTTCTCCCCCAGACTGGGGGCTCCTGAGGGCCTGGGGTAGTCTGGCTTCCTGTCCCAGGTGCTATTGGGTGAATGGGTAGATGGATGAGTGAGGGGTGGTGAGGCTGGTAGAGGTGGGGGGATCTTTGAAGTTGGAATGTGAGAAAGAGTTGAGGAGAATCCCCATGGTCTTTAGACAAAACATGCCACCATCTCTGGCCAACCAGAAGGTGAGCATCTTGGGGAGACCCCCCTCTCTGACCTTAGCCAAACATGGCGGTGCTTGCAATGGAGCCTCCAACTGAGATGTATCTGTGTAGAGGTCGTCCTCCCAGAGCATGGCACCAGGGCATCCCTGAGGAGGACCCCAGATGGAGCAGAGATGAGCCAGTGCTGCTTCAGGGCCTCCCCGAAATGCCAGCCTTTTCTTAGATACCTGAAAACCCTCCAGGGGCTTCTCATTACACTTAAGAGAGATCACGGCCTCCTTACTGTGTCCTACCCACACTCTGGCCTCGTTCCCATCCATACAGCCTTCTTATTCTCTCTCAGACATGCCAGGCTCATTCCTGCTCAGCCCAGGGCCTTTGTATCTGCTGCTCCTCCCTCTTGGGATGACTCTTCCTCAAAGCCACATATAATTGCCTAGTTTTCATTCCTCAGGTCTCATCTCAAATATTACCATCTCGGCGTGGAGGTCCTGGCCTGGTGTAACTAAAGCAGCTCTTCACCTTTTATTTTTTCCATAGCACTTCTCCATACCTGAAGTCATCCTGTTTATCTACTTAAGTATTTGCTGGCTGTCTTTACCGGTAGACCGTAAGCTCTTTTTTTTTTTTTTTTTTTTGCAGTATGAGGGCCTCTCACTGTTGTGGCCTCTCCCGTTGCGGAGCACAGGCTCCAGACGCACAGGCTCAGCAGCCATGGCTCACGGGCCCAGCCGTTCCGCGGCATGTGGGATCTTCCCGGACCAGGGCATGAACGCATGTCCCCTGCATCGGCAGACTGACTCTCAACCACTGCGCCACCAGGGAAGCCCCGGACCGTAAGCTCTTTGAAGGCAACTACTCTGCTGTATTTACACTATTTCGTGCCCAGGACAAGGCGAGACTTGATGCTCATACATACATAAACTCGCCTGCCTTCTAGACTGTGGAGTGCTCTGGAACGAAGAAACACTCCCTTGAATTTCCACTTACTGTTTAAAAAACTAGCATGTCATGTATGAGGGTGTCCATAAAAGTAGCTCTATTTTCTAATGTGTGGTCTCATTTTCCCCCTTGGGGAAAGATTTTGCACACTCTTGTTACTTCCTTCCCAATGTGGTATTATGCACAATACAACCAGAGTGGGTGTTTTGGGAGGGAAAGGGTTACCCAGAGGCCTGGTGCTCCCAGATGCAGCATCAGACCTCTCAGAATGCATGCCCTCTCCTGAAGGCTCCATCCACCCCAGGCAGGCCAATTAAGTGGAGAGGCTCCTGCCCTGAGAAAAAATAAGCAAACTGTGCCGAAAACAAATTGGCAACTTGGTCATAGAATCTATAAAACAAAGCGAGGTCTTAATAAAGCAGAGGGAAAATAGATGAAATCCTAAGACAAATGGTGTGTTCTTTGCAGCGACCTCATTCTTTCTTCCTTTACATTCCCGTAGCTCTGGAAAGCTCTGTAATTAAAAAAAGGCAATATATGTGGGACTTTAAATAATTGATCGGCGTTTAAAGCCCCGCCCCATCAGAAAGCTCTGTGGGAAGGTGTCAAGTAATATTTAGTTTCCCCATCAAAGCCATCACACAAATAGCCCTGCCAACCATTGCTACACCCTCAGTCCCTTGATTAACAGTTATGGTTTTTTTTAATTAGTAAATAATTAGAGAGGCTGTGAAACAGTGAGCCGTACCTACTTTCACAATTCATTTAACCTCCTCCATTCCACAGGGGCTGGCATGGCTTATGCCTGTGTAGGGAAGGAGTTGCCCAGCAAAGCAGCCAAGTGACCACAGCTGTTTCTTGGGGAGGTCAGAGTCCTGGGGACAGCAGGATTCTTCCCCAACAAAGGGAGCGAACCCGTGGGCTTCTGGTGGAAAACCTTGTCTGCCCATGCAGAGTTCTTTCACAATTTGGAGCAAATTGAGTTTGAAGTAGGAACATTGGGAGGAACGCCCAGCCAAAGCTGGGAGGAGGTGAGGTCTGCAGACCTTGGAGACGTGCAGTGGGGGTGTGAGTACTTCTGTGGACCACGGGGAGCGTGCAGCTGGAGGAAAGGGCTGGTCTCAGCCTCATTTTAATGTAATTGCTCACTTGAGGATTTTTCTTTTGTGGCATGATTCTCAATAGGGCGATACCATCCCCACAGGAGTAAAAAATTGGTGTTGGGGGCGGGGGGACAAAAAACTTAGCTATTACGATGGCTTATTTTTCTCCAAGACTCAAGTTTACATCACAAACTCCTACTCCTTAGTCTCTAATTTCCCTCTTACTAAATTAATGTACATTTGACATGGAATAATCAGACATTATTTCTCTTCCCTGTGAACTGCTCCCCCTGCCTTTTCCTATTAGTTCTCATTTATTTCTCTCATAAAGTTAAACTTAATTTTTCTCCTTGGGGGGTGATCTGATGATGATGATATTAAAGGCTGAGAAGCTCTGCTCTAAGGAGTGACTGAATCAGGTCTCTTGCCTATAGTGCAATCCCAGAACACACCCTGGCTTGCAGCCTGTGGGGGAAATGAGTGAGTGTCTTGAAGGACGTTCAGTGGCAAGACACAAGCATCTCAGCCAGAGGGTCTGCTCTTAAGACAGGGTGTCAGCGGAGGGTTTGGACCAGTGGAGTGGCTCTGATGGGACTTTGAGCTGAGGATCTGGGGTGAGGCTTTCTGGGGAGGTGGCATTAAGCTGGCACTCTAGGCCTGTGGAAGGGGGAGCCTGTCTTATAGAGCCTGTGCCAGACTGTGACCCAGAGAGCCTGGAGCTTCCTGAGCTGCCCAGGAAGGGTCTAGACTGGAAGGATGGAGCCTGGGTGGTGAATGAGATGGGGGATGGGGGAACAGATGTGCTCACAGGAAGAGGCTGCACCTTGGGCTCTCGGCACGGGGGTGTGGCTCTCCTCCAGGGCTCTGACGTGCTGAGGCCCTGCTACCAGCTTGAAGCCCTGTGTTCTGGGGCTGAAGCACGTGAGGGCACCTGCTTTACACCCTCCTCTAAGTGAGCACTGTCTCCCAGGAGGCCAGAGGGGTCACCCCCGGGACTAGGGAGTCAGTGGTTTTCAACGGGTTGCCTAGGCAGGGCTGATGAAAGGAAGAGAATCACGGGCTGTCTACTCCAAGCTAAGCCAGGTCGAGTCATTGTTAGAATAGCAAATCTGCCCAGGGAAGTCATCTCCCAAGGGCTGCTCAGGTATGTGGATGCTCGTCACAGCTGCATCCCTGGTTAATCCCTGGTTGGTCAGCCCCCAATACCGCACACAGATACCACATCCCTGCCTCCAGGCCACGGATAGCACAGACCTCTCTCTCCCCACCAGGCCGGCCTTGGGTGGCGGGGTGCCTACCCTGCAACTGTGTGTGGCAGCAAGGGGCACCTGGCCTGTTCTTCTTGGCCTTCTGAATTCTGACCTCCTTGAGACATTGCGGTAACTTCAGTGCTTACTATGGGTTGCTCCATAAATCTTGTTCAATTGAACTGAATTGAGTATTTAACTTTGTAGATTATTTTGTCTAATCCTCCCTCTTAAAGACTGGAGAAAAAGAGACATTTCTGCCCCCTAATTCAAGCTGTTTGGGTGCGATCATATCTCTGACGCTTTGCGGTAACGTTGGTGGTATCACTGGTTACCTCCAGAGTTTGGGCAAGCAACTCTGGGTGGAGTGGGTGAAAGCCCACCAGCCTTGGTGTTAAGGAGAACTCATTCTGGGATCAGATCCGTCACTCTCCGCTCTTATAAAATGGTAATAATATTAATAATAATCCCAATAGTCCCTGACCTGTGTACCCTAAGGACTTTTTGTGAGTCCCAAGTAAGCCAACGTAAGTAAAAACAGATGAGATTCTCACCTTGGGTTCAGGAGTGTCTGGGCTACTGGCCTTTTCCACCAGGACCAACCGCTTAGGAACTTCCACCAATTGCAGAAGAGGTGGCTCCTTGGCAAGCACAAAACCATCAAGTGAAAGCTCGAGAACTGATGAGGATGGTTCCTGGGGCTTCATGGGGTCAGGAGCTGTGCTTCTCACTTGGCCGCTACTCTCTGGGGCTCATTCCAGGGCTGTGCAATTTATAGAAGTGATTCTTGAAGACAGGTTGCCCTTGTCTTTAAGCAAACCCATTAGGGGAAAATTAGAACTTTTCTAAAAGAAATAGGCTTATTCATAAACATCCAGCTCCTTTAATGAATTTAAAATAGAAATTTAATTTTCAAAAATTGATTTGATTTTTAAGACTCTGTCATATTCATTTACATATTGTGTAATTTGAGGTACATTGTTAATCATCTTGGTCACACAGGAGCCTTGAAGAGAATATATAAATATTTAAGGGTTCTTCTTCTCCCTTCACTGTAGAGTAAGGATTTAAGGGGTGGGAGACCAAGGGTAATTGTTGATCATCTTATAGAACTTTCAGAATAGTCCCATCATTTCCCGTTAAGTCTCTGAAGGTTTTACATATAAACCCACTTACAGAGGAGGTATGGAGGTAAAGATTTTATTCCCCCAGCAAAATGAAGGCACCATTTGCTGTGAGAATGTACTTTCAACAGCATCAACAATACGCAACGCAATCTTAACCATAGCCATGACCATCACCACCTCCACCACCACCACCACCACCACCACTCATAGAGAAGTCTGTGTAACAGGATCTCATTTACCCTTCAGAATAACTATATAGAGAATAAATCATTATTTTTATTTAGTAAATGGAATGGAATCTAGAGAACTGAAGATAATTTGAAGGATACTTTAGACATTCCCACTCAGTCATTCATTCAACAACAAATAATTATTGATAGACTCTATGTTCTAGATACTCTGTTAAATACAGGCTATATTAGTTGAAAAAAGAATCCCCTGACTTAAAAAATTAAAAACATTAAGCACGACATCAAACACTTAACATACCTTTATAAAGTGCCAATTATGTTTTCTTCACGAAACAATTTTACTGAGGTATGATCTACGTGGTGAAATGCATATAAGTGTAGAGTTAGACAAACGTACACGCTCATGTAACCTACAACTACATCATGATATAGAGCATTTATATCACCCCAGAAAGTGTGCTGAAGCTCATTTACAGTCAGTCCCTCCACCCCAAGATAGCTACTGTTTTGATTTCTATCAACATGGAGTAGATTTACCTTCTCTAAGAGTTTCATGTAAATAGAATCCCACGTATATATTCCTATGTATTTGGCTCTTTTTGCTCTAAAAGGTGTTTTTGAGATTCATCCGTGTTCTTGTATGTGTCAGTATGTCATTTGTTTTTATTTTTCCTTCCTAATTTCTTTTGCTAGTACTTCCAGCACAATGTTGGATAGCAGTGATGAAAGTGGGCGTTCTTGCCTTGTTCCTGATCTTAGGGAGAAAGTTTTCAGTCTTTTACCATTGAATATGGTGTTAGCTGTGGGTTTTTATAGATGCCCTTTATTACTTTGACAAAGTTTTCTTCTAATCCTAGTTTTCTGGCTGTTTTTATCATGGGAGCATGGATTTTGTCAAAAGAATATTTTTTCATTGAGATGTATTCTTCCCCTCATTTTATTAATGTAGTATATTACATTGATTAATTTTCTTATTTTGAACCAAATAAAATATTAATATTTAACCAGCTTATTGGAAACATGAAATGAGATAGTGTCCATAAAACACCTAATGTAAGGTTGGCAATGCTTTGTGCTACAATCCTCCTATTCATCCCCTTCCCATTTCTAAAGTCTTTGAATCTTGGAATAGTTAACTCTTAGTTCCAGTAAAAGTTCTACCTTACATAAGGATTTTGGTAACATATTTAATAATTTAAAAATTTGTTTCTGTGTTGAGAAATGTCATTATCTGAGGTAGAACTTGCATTGAAAGCTTCACAGTATACTTCTGCATTGGTGGAGGAAAATTAACAAAGCCAAATTTTCATCTTTACCATTAACTAACATTAAACATGTATGAAAACACAATATACATATTTTAATAGGAATTTCAATCTTTGTTATTACTTAAAAGTGAGCATTCTTACAGTTACTTTAGTTCTTCCACATCTATAAAAATCACAGAGGTGGGCTGGACTTTCTCACCAACCTCTTCTTGTCTCACCTCCCTCTTCTTGTCTCACCTCTATGCCCTACAATGCTCAAGAATAAAAAACACACACATGCACCCCTCCCCCCCCATAGATTGCCTAAAACTATCTGCTAACAAATACAAAAGGCTCCAGCATTTTAAAAAAGCCACCTGTTATAAGGGGACATCCATCAGCATGCTGGTGTCTGTCTCTGTAGAACCCTGTGAGGGGCTGCCAAAGGTTCTTCACAAAAAACAATTTTTTAAAACTGAGATTTGTTCATATATGGGTTTTAGAATGGAGGTGCTGTAGCCTTCATGTCTGTCATTGGTAACTGGGACAGCACTGAGAAGCATTCCTCTGGGGAGGGGTACCAGGGCAGGCCCGAGCAACACGGGCCCTTACGAGAACATGGAGCTGTGTGGGCAGAGGGGTGAGAGGGTGCAGAGGTTAATGTCCCCCATTTCTCTTGTGCAGTCCTGCACAACCTCCCCACCCTCCACCCTGGCTCAGATGATCTCTGAGCTGTGCAGTGACTTCTCACCCCTTGCCCACCTCCTCCCCCCTACCTCCCCATGGCTCTTAGGAATATCTCCAAGCTAGGTCCTTAGTGATTAGGTTGTGTTGTTTGCATGTTCATTGTTGAATGATTTCAGTTTAACTCAGCAGCTCTTGACCTCAGCTTTTTTGTTATCCAAACAAAGTATCCTCTTTTTATTATCATTGTATCTGCCCAGTTATCAAAGTCAATTTGACCTTGACTCTTGGCCAAACAGGAGCCGGTTGCTCTGTCATTGCCAGTCTCTGAGTTGACCTAGACAGAGGAGGTTGGCTCTGTGCTCACCTGGTCCACTGTTGGGAATGACCTTTCAGCCACTCTGTCCATCACCTTTCCTGACAGGCGTCTCCCTCCCCCTCTCCGGGCTGGTTAACCTCAGCATCTGTGCTCTGACTGCTGTTGGTGGTACCCTTCTCCTTTGAATTCTCTCCACCTCTGGTGGGGTAATAATGACTTGACCCAAGAAATTACTTCAGCAGTTATTTGTCATCTGGGCCTCCTTCTCTCACAGCTGCAGTTTCTGATGTCGAGAAAGCAAAATGTAGGATAATAATCCTGTACTAGCTGACAAAAATGCAGTGTCTACTCAGGGTTCCCTCAGAGCTGTTAGAATCTCTGTCCCATTTCCACTGCCCCATCCGAAGGCGCGAATCTCCCCCCACTCACTGTCCTCTTCCCACTCCACCCCCAGGCCTCCAGAAGAGTCTCCGGTTCCCCTTTCTATCATTTCCACCCACTTCCTCTTTGGCTATTTAACGGGCTCGCCCCCACCCCCAGTGCATATGTGCTCCTCTCTTGACCTGAGAACATTATCACTTTATGTCTCAAACTACTGCCCCAATCCCTCCCTAGCAGTCACATTTCCTGAAAATTTTGCCTATTCTCCTATTTTCACTTCTTCACCTCTTTCTTTTGTTCAATCCACTGAATTTGGATTCTCCCACATTCCCAGGACACCGGAACTTCATGTTCTCTGGTCGCCAATTAGTTGCCAAATGCAGCGGATACTTGCAGACTCCTCTGCAGGGTTGTGAGACAGGATGGGACCTGGGACCTGGGACCCCAGCCTTTGCTGCAGTGCTCGCACCTGGACAAATGTCTCCTCAAGCAACAAAATACAAAGAAACTATAAGGGACTAAAAATAACTGTGTACATGAACAGTTGGGGCAAATTGTGGACAAGATACAAAACGACCAAAAAGCCCAACTGCCACTTCTGGAGCCGGGAGAAAAAGCAGAGTGTTGGGAGCACAAGCAGGGTACTGTGCATGCCCCCTGCACACAAATACCACCAAAGGGGTGGGCAAAGCACCTAAGCCACCCCTCTGGCCCGACCCCTGGACCCACCCCTACCTTCACCCCATACAGCGCAAGGAACCAGCTTGAGCGAACAAGGAAACCTGTTACTTGTTCTTGCTTCCCCCGGCTGCAGCAGGGACCACAATAAAGCCTTGCCTGAACTTCTTGTCTGGCATCTGATCAATTTTTATTAATTAAGGAGGCCAAAAACCCGGGTCGGTAACACTGTCATTAAGCTCACACCCCAGCACAGCTCCTGGAAGCTAGGCCTGTGTCCTAGAAGGAAAATGATGTGTGAATTTGGGCATCTCACTACAGTTTCTGAGAGCAGAAGGAAGCCAGCCAGCTTCAATACCTCTGGGTCCAGCAGGCTGAGAGATGGTGGGGCCCTCAGGGAGACTCCTCCCTGACAGGGCACATAGCTCTAAGCATCACCAGCAACAGCGGTTTTGGTGGGAACGATGGCAAAATCATCAGGGCCCTCAGTATTGCCAAGGGCAGGAGACATTGCCACCCAAGTCATAGGAGTGGGAGGGAAATGGTAGCCCCAGAATGGCCTAGAGGTCCAGTTCATGACAACTGTGAATGTCCCAGAACTATCTGGGGCTGAATTCTCATAGTTTGGACTGGGCCTGAGCCAGGAAAATATGGAGTCCTGACTGTTGATAGATATCGTACTTAATATGTTGTTTGTCCAGGTTTTTTTCTTAACAGTTAGCTCCAGAAGCTCCAGAGCCCTGCATCTTCACACTGGGAGCTCAGCCAAATCTTGAGCAGTGGATGAATATTTAACACTGAGTGACCTGGTAATTGAGATCGTAATATTTCATATTTGTAGCATTCTTCATCCGATAAAGAGCCTGCATGCTTTCTCAATGGATGCTAGTAAGGATTGTTAACATTTTCTGAATCGGCACATTGAGGCTTAAAGCAATCCAGGGCTTACGTAGAGCTACTCAGCTACGGAGTGTGGAGGCAACACAAACCCAAGTCTCCTGGCCAGTTTGGCCCTCGGCTCTCCTCTCTGTGTTTCCCGTGGAGCAAAGGTATGCTTAGCTAGTCGTCCCCTTGAGAACGCCGCTTTGCAGTGAACATGTTTAGGAGGCTGTTTGGGAGAGTCACACTACACAGTAACATGTCAAAGGCTTGGAGGAGTTCTGCAAATGTTAGGAAATGTAACATTTCCTAACATTTTTAGAACACCAACTAATTTTCTTTTTTCTACAATTCCCACTGACATCGAGGAAAAACAATGTGGAAATTTGTTCTTTACTAAAAGTGAAACTAGCTTATACGGAGGTATTAATTGTTAATAGCTTAATTTATTTTCCCAGGCTGCAGATTCAACATTTCAGCCACCCAATAAAATCAGAAATTCTGTATGGTAGAAAGAAGAATCAACCAACTGGCAGGATAAATTCTCCCTGTCTTTTGGATAAATGCTCCCTGAAACATCTGCCCACAGGAAAGTCCTGACAGCTAGTCCTGGGCATTGAGAGGAGAACTGGTGTGATATGGACCCCAAGGGCCAAGAGCAGCAGAGGCCTAGGCAGAGAGTCAGGGCAGATTTAGGGACATTCAAGTCATCCCTCATGTCTGAACTTGGCCAAGTTTTAACATGTCCAGGCCTCAGACTCCCCATCTGTAAAGTGAGGAATCTTCCCATCCTGTGGGTGCCCCAAGTGTGGATCAAGCAGGGATTTATTAAGCTTCCATCTATAGAAGAAACAGTCTCCATTGTCAAAGAGCTTCAGTCTAGGAGAGAAGAGTCAGATGCAGAGCATTTTAGAGAACAAAGCAAGACAGATGCTGTGGGAACCAGGCGGAACACCAGGTGTGGCCAGAGGCTGTGCTTTGGCACAGGTGGTGCTGCGGCCCACCTAGGTGCAGGTCTTGGTCGGGAGCTGATCGAAAGGTCAGAGAGACCGAGGTCAGGAGCAGAGCTTGGGGGGGCGAGGTCCCCAAGCCCAGAGTCCTTCTGGCCAAGACTGCGGCCTCTTGTCAGGAAGAGCTGGTATTAGATGTGAATCATGATACTTGTGAACAAAATGAAGGCACTCACCCCATATATGAAAAAGTAAAAGCAAACAGGGGTAAAGGAAGGAAAGTCATCCTGGCTGTGGGGATCCATGCTGTACATTACCTTTATTTTCTAGAGGATTCCTCCTTTATCATGCAGTCAGCCACTTCACTAAGCTATGCACCTCACTGTATAGAGGATATATTTCTATTCCTTATTCCTCATCTTCTCTGGGCTAATAACTCCTTGATATGAAATAGTGTTACCTGTTAGCACATTCGTCCTTGCTTCTCAGCCATTCATCTCTTAAGAAATAGAGCCAGTGCACGAGGGAGCTGGAAAATTTAGTTCAGTTCCCAAAATACTAAAAGATGTATCCATCACCAATCCCTTTTTCGTAACAACAGGTCAAATGTTGAATAGTGGTAGAAAATGAGCATGTAGGATGAAAAGTACTCTGCACTTGAATGAGTCCCAACTTCTCCATGCCTCAGCTTCCTTCTCTACATAGTTGGATTCATATCACCTGCCCTTCCTACCCACAGAGTTCCCATAAGGAAATAAGAGGATTATGTCATAGTGTATAAGCCATCAAATAAGGGGAAATGACTTTTATTATTATCTAAACAGATAATGGTAGTGTCTATGTTGATGGTACATTGTGTTATTTTCATCAAGTAGCATGGAATTAATCAGCTACTAATAGTTAAATACCTGCTACTGTGGAAGCCCTGGGAAAAAGAGCAGGCGTGAGGAAAGAGTTTATGAGTTGGTTTCGGTGCAGGACCCCAAGAAGGCATGGCACGTGCAGGTCTGGAGCATGGGAGATACAGATTAGGGAGCGGATGAGACCACAGAGTGTCCCCCACCGGTAGCCCAGCCTCCTACCCTTGGTCTCAACTGCGGAAGTTCCTCTTCCTCCTCCCAGTAAGCGGCCATGGTCCCCAACATGGCCGCAGACCCCGGTCTCTCTCCTTTCCCGGGAGGCTCGCCCTTTAACGGTCCCCCACTCTGATCCCCCAGTCTCTCCCTCTCCACCGATCATTCCTATCAGCAAACAAGCATGCTCTGGAATCTCTGTGAGAAAACAAACCATTCCTTCCAGAAACTTCTGCATTTATCTTATTTTCTCCTCAGAAGAAACCCTTTCAAAAGAATTGCTCACACTCGCCGCCTCTCTTTCCCCCTCCTGCTTACTCATGGGTCCATGGATTCCAACCCAGCTGCCCCTTTTGTCTGTACTGACCTCTCACAACATCGATGTGGGAACAGTCCCTCTTGGCTCCTATGACACTCTCCAGTCTACTTTCTCTCTAGTATCTCTGACTCTCCTCTCTCAGCCTCGTCCCCCTTCTCCCCGCCCTGTCCTCTCAGCTTTCCAAACACCCTGAGACATTGCCCTTGGAGTTCCCTCCACCTGCAGTACAGCTGTCACACCCTCAGGATGCTGCACACTGAGATGTCTCTGGACCCCTTATCCTGGAGTAGGTCCCCCTCATTTTCACGCTCCATCACATGACATGTATCTCCATCATAACAGTATGTAATTGTCCTGTTTATTATTCAATTGCTTACAGCCTGTCCTTTTACTAGGATGTGAACACCATGAGGGCAAGAACTTTATTTGTCTTGCTGTCAAGTTACACTTTGATCCAGCATAGGAACCTAATACAATTTGCTGAATAAATGCATACACATTTATTTATGAACGCACAAGGAAGAGCCACTCATTGATCCCCATAGGTTGGGTTGTGCTATAGTAATAACAACCCCCAAATCTCTGGGCTCAAGACAGTGAAGGCTATTTTGTTGTTAAAATTCCAATGCAGTTGTGGGTAGGCAGAGGAATCCTGCTCATTGCAGTCATGGGGAGCTAGGTGGACAGGACAGCTGTCAGCTCAGAGGGAAGAAGAAAGCCTGGGGGGTTGCATGGCAGCAGTTAAATGTCCCTGCCCCAAAGTGATGCATGTCACTCAGGACTCGCTGTCCAGATCTGACCACAGGGCCATGGCAGGCACGAGAGGATGAGGAAGCCCAGCCTCCCGTGAGCCTGTTGGGAAAGGCAGGCGGACATCAGCATAGCACAGGACTGCCATGGCCACTGAGGGACACTGGTGGAAGTCAGCCTAAGAGGTGAGAGTCCTACCATAATTAGGCCTCTAAATAGTTTTAGATTTCAGTTTTGATTTCCTTTTAGTCTGAGTTATTGAAAAATATTTTCTTTTTATTTTTAGAGTTAATCAATTTTGAGGGGGCTATCCTTTTGTGGTCCATATTAACTTTTACTGCACTGTGGATAATGATTGTGGTTCCTATAATTTCTGCTTTACGGAATTACTTGACATTTTCATTTGGCCTTATACATAACCAAATTTTGTGGTTACAAGTTTTCTTGAAAATAATGTGTGTTCACTACATATATGGAACAAAATTATTATATATATAGGTTTAGAAGCCAATATCTAGTGATTTGATGATGGACTGGCTGTGGGATGAGGAAGGAGAGGGACGATTTAATACTCTACCTCAGGTTCTGGCTCACGTGATCCAGCTGATGGAGGTTCCACTGAGATGAGGGCATGGAGAAGGACCTAGCTGGTGTGGGTTAAAAGGTGAACTCAGCTGGACATACTGAGTTTGCTATACTTTTGCAATACCCAAGAGGAGGGGTTGAGGTAGGGCAGGATAGCAGGTGAGCTGGTCACCTCCACCTGTGGAGGCCACAGATGAGATCAGGTCCGGGCACACAAAAGAATCAGTTGCTGGCATGCTGGTGGCACCTGTGGCTAGGGTTGTCCAGGGCAAGCCAAACAGGAGGTGAAATGGGGGGCTGAGTGGCACATCGATCAGCTCAGACATTTGTAATCAGGGACTAGGGAGTGAGTACAAAGGAGGCTGAGAAGCATCTTGGGAGATAGGAGATGTGGGAAGACAGCTTGTGGGAAATGTTGACACAGAAGCCAAGGAAGAGGGTGTTTCAAGAAAAGTCAAACACTGCTGAGAGTCAACTGTGTTTTTTTGCACCTTTTTTGGGATGCCATTTTTATTAAATTCCTAAGAACTAATATTGTTGAATTGCTGCTTCCTTTCTGTAGCTTAGATTTTTCTTGCTATAACTCAAACCATCTTTTCCATAAAATAGGCATCCAATAAAAAGGGTTTTTGAGAGAACTCCCTGGGGACACTTTTCATTAAATTTATTAGCAGCTGAAGTGGGTACTAGAAATTTAAAGGTATGCTAACGCAAATTTGTGTGTTTCTGGGGGTAAGGGGTGGAAAAGGGGGAGGCAACATCTACGCAAGACTCAGAACGATCCTACCACTCAGCTGTTTCAGTGCTCATCGTGTACTTTGGAGCATGATTTGTCCCCATGCCTTTTGATCACTGTGGTGATGATGTGTGTCTGAGATGGGGCAGGGAGCTCTGTGGTGGGGCCTGACAGTCACTCACTAGTGTTGACCAAGATGAAATGGTGGCAGACACTCCATTTAAGGTGTCCTTTAGCATTTTTTTTTAAGGGCTTCAAATGCTTGGCTTTTTATTTATTTACTTATTTATTTCTGGCTGTGTTGGGTCTTCATTTCTGTGCGAGGGCTTTCTCTAGTTGTGGCAAGCGGGGGCCACTCTTCATGGCGGTGCACGGGCCTCTCACTGTCGCGGCCTCTCTTGTTGCGGAGCACAGGCTCCAGACGCGCAGGCTCAGTAGTTGTGGCTCACGGGCCTAGTTGCTCCGCGGCATGTGGGATCTTCCACAGACCAGGGCTCGAACCCGTGTCCCCTGCATTAGCAGGCAGATTCTCAACCACTGCGCCACCAGGGAAGCCCTAATGTGTCCTTTAACATTTTTAATTAGCTTCATCTTGGGTGGCAAATGCAGTTTGCATAATTCACAAGATGGGCTTGTGGTGGAAAGGAGGACAGTAGATGGAAAAACGCATAAGCAAATTGATTTTCTTTTAGAAAAAGCAAAAACAGCTGTTGGGAAGAACTGCAAAACATAAAATCATCATGTTTATGCCAGAGCTTAAAAGGCCCTCAGAGAGTCATCATTTGGCTCACTCCCCTCATTACATGACGGGGAAACCAAAAGACCCAGGGACGTTGTGATGGGTCAAGATCATGCGGTGTCCTTGAGGAACGCCTGCCCTGGGACTCAGGCCTGTCTGGCTTTGCCAGAAGCGGGTGAAGAGCTGGCACATCCCCAAGGCACCTTCCTGTTGGGCTGGTCCAGGGTGGCCTGTCTTACCCTGAGCTGTAGAGATCAGCGTGTTCCAGCGGGGTACCTGAGGGCAGTGACTTCCAGCTCTGGTGACCCCGCCAGGACCCTCCAAGGAGACTCTGGTCCTGTGGAGGGCTGGGTGACATTCTGATAACTCACAGTTTTCCAGGCAGTGACCCAAAGGCACTAGGCTAATGGTGGAACCTCCAGCCACATGAAAAATATAGAAACATACTTTCCACCGGGAGATGGGCTTTCCAGTGGTCACCCTCCTCCGTCACTGCATGAAAAGCCAGTCCTCCCCTCACTGGTCAAAGGCCCTCACTTCCAAGTGGGCTTGGGTTCTTTTCGCTTTCCTTCCTCACTTTGAAGTTGTTTGGGTGCCTTTAAGGAGAAACGGACCTGGCCCATTACCTCAGGCCTTGGGCAGCAGATGCCTGTGAAATAAACAAACAAGCACTGAATAAATAAAATGAAAATGGTTACAAAATAAACCATGTATGTTGAGACTCCCTGTGGCTAGTTTCCACCCAACTCTGCTGTCCTCTGCTACCAAAGGTGTGATGCTGGTCTCAGCTGGTGAGGCCTGCAATGAATGAGTGCTTCTTGTATTGGATTCATTACCCTGATTTAGTTTAATAATAATAATAAAAAAAAAATGATAATAAAACACAACCTTCCTTGGTGTGAAAAATGCTCTAAGATATCCACCCCCACAGGCCAAGAGCAAATAATAAATGGTAACTGTCTGTGCTGGTGGAAGTAAGACCTTGTTAGCATGGGGGCAAGTGATTTAAAAAGAAGAATTTCTCCAAGAAATGCAGGGTCTGTTCTGGCTTTCCCAGTGGGCTTTACTCCCCTTGAACATACACTTTCCTCAAACCATTGTTTTTCCTCTGAGAAGATTTATTTCCTCTGTCTTTTATTTTATTGTTCTAAAATAACTGGCTTACTGCAATTTTGAAAACTGAGTACATGGGTATCTATTGTGTGGCAGCGTGAATTATTTTTGTAAGTGGAGTAAACCTCCTGGGCTCATCCATTAGTTCATTTACTCACTCACTCACTCATTCATTAATCTACCCCTTCCTTTACTGCCACTCATAATTACCGAGCACCTCCGTGGCCTCCCTGTACCCGTCAATCGTGCCTCCCTGCCCCAGCCTCCCTTGCTGAGCTTGTGGTCTTCTAAGGATCCTGTGTGATGATTCATGAGATCTCGAGTGAGTTGAAGGTTTATGCCATGGCCACGAGGGGCAGGTCTGCTGCATCCATGAGCAAAGTACGGTGGTCCTGCACCCTTGGAAAGGGAAGAGGACGGTGAGACATGGAGGTGGCATGGGCATGAGGCCCTCGTGGTGTCTTCTGCTCTCACCCATGATTTATGCTTCTCTCCACAACTCTAGTTCTCACGAGGCTAAGGGTAGGAGTTGGGCCCCGAGCAGAGGCTGTAGCCAGCTGAGGATGCATTGATTTCAATTTAGCTCTCAACCAGGAAGGAACTCCCCAGGGCCTCTCACGGACCTTGGCTGCAGAAGGGCTGCAGGGGTGTCCAAAGGAAGGGCAGCGAATTTGGTTGGGCTCCTTCCACAGACCAGCGGTGGAATTCATTAAGGCAAAAATGAAGGCATGGCTCAAAGTCTTGCAAAGAGCACATGGCAGGGCTGGGAGTCAGACTGGGGCTTATCTTAGCCCATGTGTTATGAGTCCAATCTCATACTGCTTGCCCTGTGACAGGCCAATAAATCAAGAGACAAGTTGTTGGGTCAAAGGACTAACAACTTTTTTTGGAAAGCCAGCAGACCAATGAAGATGGTGGACAAGTGTCCCAAAGGACCATCTTACCCGAGTTAGAATTCAGGCTTCGTGGTGCCAAAATCCTGTTAGGGTTAGGGTCCACGTAGGTCAGGTCCTGATGCTCCTGTAAACCTCCAACAAGACAAATGCTATTCTGTGTTCTGAAACTTTTTGTCTCTATATGAATGGAAAAGTGTTATACCTTTAAAGGTCAGAGCCTTGAGAATGGGCTATCCTGTATACTTCAGGCTCTAGGCAATATTCTTAACTTTTAGCAAAAACAATAGAATACAAAGGTTAGAGTAAAAGAAACAGGTGTAATATGGAGTGAGATTTGTTCTTCCCTATTACACATAGACCATGCTCGCTGTAGGTGACCATGCTATAAGAAATGTACAAGGCACGTGCCCTATCCTTCAGGGCCCTCTGGCAGAAGTAGGAGTGTCAGACTGCAGCCAGAGCTCTCACTCCCAAGCCACGTAGCTGTGACCATTACATGGCTCAGAGGAGAGTAACTGCTGAAGGTTTGCACGTGGCAGGGGCCTGTGGGTGTGGAAGAGGCACAATTGGGGCTCCTATTGCACAACAGCCTCCTTCTATGGAAATTGCCTCTGTGCTGTTGTACTAACAGAAGAGGTGAGCCCAGGCACCTGCACTTGTCTCAGATGTGAGAGGTACTTCAACCCAGAGCTTCAGGCAGAGGCAAAGAGTTTACATGAGAACAACTGAAGTCATCCCACAAAGGAGAACTCTATACAGTTTACCACAGAATCAATTTTATACACACACACACACACACATGTAAATATTTACACATGTACACGTATGTATATGTAAGCTGATTCTGTAGTAAACTGTATACAGTATATCTATATATATATAGATATATGCAAGTTGATACATATGTAAATCATATACAACACAATGCATACACATATGTGTATATTTACATACACACATAGAATATAGAACACATGCATGCATGTGTATCTATATACACACATATCATAGATAACACATGCATACATGCACATCACATACAACATACATATCCTCAGTATTGTTCTGATGTAACTCCCACCCCTTCCACTGTAGAAGTGCTGCACCAGCCATGTTGTTGCTTGTCCCCTGTGCCTCCCCATAGACGTCTGTGACAGCAGGGTCACCTCCCCAGCATGCTCTACTCTTACAGTGCCCCCTCTCTATTTACAGTTGCTTCTGGCTCATGCAGTGAGTACTGAGTCACCACCAGCTGTAATTCCATGTCTAGCGTGGTAGCTTATTCTCCTGTGAAGATTAGTGAAAATGATGAAACATACAGGGGCTTATGTCCTTTCAAAGCTTGCTCTGTAAAACTTTTACTACAGCCTCCTTTTACCTGTTTTTCTTTATGCCCATGCCTTCTATATTGAAGTAGTGTAAGAAATATTTAGTGACTTGCTTTTGGCAGGAGGGAAGCAAGCTCCATATGAGCTGTCCATTAAAAACCTCTCCACTGTGTGGGGCATCTTCCAGCCATAATCACTCTGTGCCCCTCTCCTCTAGCCTGTATAATAGTCTAGGGCCTCATTGGTTCACCTCCTTATTCCTGGATTACCCCCAAGAGTAATGTTCCAAACATTTAGCAGCCAGGGTGGCTGTCCTGGAGGACCTAGCTCCACATCACCTCCTCCTTGAGGTTGTCCCTGCCTGAGATTGTGCTCTCAGATGGTTCCAAGGGGCTGTATGCTCATCTCCATTAATTACAAATGTATATTTTTGTAGTAAAAGGACTCCTGCAGAAACCATGTGCCAGAGCCAACTTTGTCACTCAAACTCATTTCCCCACGAGCACCTCTTAGGATCTTAAAGATGCTTGTTTTGAATTCAAATAGGCCTTCAAGACAGATTTTAGCACTGTGTACAGTGTTAAAATCCTCAGTGAGAACCTGTGGTTTGACAGGTCAGTCTGCCCTCCATTTCTCAGGACAGGATCCCAAGAGCGAACCAGACTCTGGGATAATTGAACTGCTCTTTTTAGTAACTTGGCAATCAATACCTTATGATTGGCTTTACAATACTAATTAATTAAAAGATTATATCTTAAAATTTTTAAAAATCCTGTTGAATATTGTTTGTTTACTTTTTTGGAGGACAGCGGATTTAGCCATTTTCACATAGGTTGAATTTATCCTTTGACATTCTGGCAGATGGGTTTTCCAATTTTAGCTTCTGCCCTTCTATCTCTCCCTCATGCTGCTATTATATTCACTTTACTGGTCTTTTAAAATAAAAAATATGGGGTTTTTTTGTTTGCGGTACGCGGGCCTCTCACTGTCATGGTCTCTCCTGTTGTGGAGCACAGGCTCTGGACGCGCAGGCTCAGCGGCCATGGCTCATGGGCCCAGCCGCTCCGCGGCATGTGGGATCTTCCCGGACCGGGGCACGAACCCGTGTCCCCTGCATCGGCAGGCGGACTCTCAACCACCGTGCCACCAGGGAAGCCCTGTTTTTTTTTTTTTTATAAAGGCGATATACTTTCATTATAGAAACCACCCAAATATAGAAAATAAGGAGAAACAGATTTTTAAAAATCACCCTTAACCTTCATATCCAGAGATAATATCTGTTAAAGTCCCTGGTGAATTTCCACAGGAAATAGTCATATGTTTAGTTCATTGGTTTCTTTTGCATAAATGTCACCGAACCGTCATACTTTTCTCTTAGGTCACTGCCTGATCTAAAGCGGTATATCAAGATCTTATTTCTTTGTCTGACAGTGCTGGCCACTGGAAGTCTGGTCCAACCCAGCACCGCTCTGACCTTGTCCTTAGCATATGTAACTGCTCTTGATCTCGGAGAGACAGCAGCGAGTGGTCCTGAAGAGAGGTCTTAGTTCCCTGCCCAGGAATTGAACCTGAGTAACCTGGATGAAAACCAGGAATCATAACTGCTAGACCACCAGAGGCTAGAAGCTAGAAGCTAGAAGCAAGAAGCAAAGTTTCCCTGGCTCTTACCTCTATTGAAAGCAAGAATGGTTCAAGGAGGCAAAAACTGTAAAAAAACAGGTGCAAACTTTATTATTAGAGACACAGCACAACTGATGAGAGCACACACAGAGAAACAATTTAAGTCAGAAGCAGGGCAGAAGTACACACCTGGAGAGGAGTGCAGGGGTCCTGAATGAGGAGCAGGTGATTTAAATCACTTATACAGGACAGTTCTGGGTCTTTGTTTACCTTTGGCCAATTATCTGGTTTGTTTTTCCACACCTGCCCTGCTCCAGGACCCTCCCCAACATGCATGTGCAACTTTTGCTAAGCTGGATCCCACCCCAGAGGCCTGTGGGTGCATGTCCATGCTTATTATGGGGTGGCGGCCTGTCCCTTTTTGACCGCCAAGGAGCCTTCCTGCACATGTACAGACAGGGAAGTTTTTCTTGACCTGAGGAGTGGTCATCTATTTACTTCAGCAGAGCTCACCTTCTGCCACTAGCTTTGTCCTTGGAGTGTCTGGGTGAGAACAAAGCTTCAGTTTTACTCCACTTGACAAACCCCGGCTGTCTGGTCCAGGGGCCCAGCTATCTCCTACCTCATTCTGGCTCTGGGGCCTTATATTTTCATTCATTCATTTATGCACTCATTCATTTGTTCATTCAACAGACATTTACTGAACACCTACCATGTTCCAGAATCTGTTCAAGAAGCTGGGCATTTAGCAGTGAACAAGGCAGACAAAAATACTGCTCTAATGGAGTTCACATTCTACCATGGGACAATAAACAGGCAAACAGATACATAGATAAATACAGAGCAAGATTTCAGATGGTGGTTCATGCTATAAAACTAGAAGGGGTTGGAGAGCAATGGGGTGGAGACTGGCTTTTTTATAAGGTCATCCAAAAAGGCTGTCTGATATGAGGCAGGAGGGCAGAGTCTTGAAGGGGGTTAGGGAGTGGCCCCCAGCAGTGTTTGTGGAGGGTGCTCTCCACCATCTGCCGGTCTAAGGTGTATTCATCCTTAAAGTTCAGCTCAGGGTTCTTCTCTTCCAGGATGGATGACATCTTTTTCACCTGAGCCTGCGTCCATTTCCCTTTGGAACAACTGTCACGTTCACTCTCTTTATTTTGTATTTTTATACTGTGTTATAAATTTTCTCTGTTGTTTTATTTCTCTAAAACAGATAACTTTCTTCAAGGCCAAGACTATGCCCTTGTACTTCTGTGAATCACCTCACATTAAGTTGCATAGTGCCAGGGCCATGGAGGGTACTATATCAATATTCATTGAGTGGAGTATTGAGGTCACTCTTAAATCGATTGTGTGGGCTGCAGTTAAAAGATCTATGTGAATAGAAGGAAACTGTCTCAACATAATAAAGGTTATATATTAAAAGCCCACAGCTAACATTACATTCAGTGGTGAAAAACTGAAAGATTTTCCTCTAAGATGAGGAGCAAGACGAGGATGCCCAGTCTTACACTATTATTCAATATAGTACTGGAAGTCTTAGCTAGAGTGATTAGACAAGAAAAAGAAATAAAAGGCATCCAAAGTGGAAAGGAACAGTAAAATTATCTCTATTTGCATGATCTTATATGAAGAAAACCCAGAAGAGTCAACCAAAAAAAAATGTTAGAACTAATAAACAAGTTCAGCAAATTTGTAGGTTGTAAAATCAACATATACAAATCAGTTGCATTTCTTCTTGTTAACAATGAACAATCCTAAATGGATATTAAAATACAACTCCATTTTCAATAGCATCCAAGGAGCAAAATATTCATGAATAAACTTAACCCATGAGGTGAAAGACTATTATACTGAAAAATATAAAATATTGCTGAAAGAAATTAAAGACACAAATATATGGAAAGACATCTTGTTCTCATGGATTGGAAGAATTAATATTGTTAAGATGTCAATACTATGCAAAGTGACCTATAGACTCAATGCAATTCCTATCAAAATCATAATGATGTTTTTCACAGAAGTAGAAAAATTTGTATACTGAAATTAATATGGAATCTCAAGGAATCCTGAATATCCAAAATAATCTTGAAAGAGAAAAACCAAGTTGGACTCACTCTTCCTGATTTCAAAACTTACTACAAAACTACAGTAATCAAAATGTGTGGTACCTGTCTAAAGAAAGACACGTAAACTGATGGAATAGAATACAGAGCCCAGAAATGCACTTCTACATATATGGTCAAATGATTTTTGATAAGGGTTCTAAAACTATTCAATGGGTAAATGATAGTCTTTTTGACAAATAGTGCTGGAAAAAATGGATGCCCACATGAAAAAGAGTGAAGCTGGACTCTTATTTCACACAGTATGCAAAAATTAACTCAAGTGGATCAAAGACTTAAGAATAAGGCCTAAAACTGTAAAACTCTGAGAAGAAAATATTGGAGAAAATCTTCATGACATTGGATTTGGCATTGATTTCTTGGATATGACACCAAAGCACAGATAACAAAAGTAAAAATGGATAAATTGGACTCTACCAAAATTAAAAACTTCTGTGCATTAAAGGATGTAAGTAACATAGTGAAAAAGCAACCTACAGAATGATAGAAAATATTTGCATATCATGATAAAGGGTTAATATCCAGAATTTAAAAAATCTCCTAAAACTCAATAACAATACAATAGAACAACCCAAATAAAAATGGGCAAAAGACTCCTCCCCCCAGTTTTAATGAGTTATGATTGACAAATAAAAATTGTATATATTTAAGATGTATAATGTGATGTGTTATATATGTATACATTGTGAAATGATTACCACAATAAAGCTGATTAATATATTCATCACCTCACATAGTTACCATTTATGTGTGTGAGTGCACACATGTGTGGTAAGAACACTTGAGATCTACTTTCTTGGAAAATTTCAAGTATACAATACACTATTATTAACTATAATCACCAGGCTATATGTTAGGTCTCCAGAATTTACACATTTTATCACTGAAAGTTTGTATCCTTTTATCTCCCTATTTCCCCACCCCCAGCCTCTGGCAACTTCCGTTCTACTCTCTGTTATTATGAGTTTGGCTTGGCTTTTTTTTAAGATTCCACATAAAATTGAGAACATGGGATATTTGTTGTTCTGTGTCTGGCTTATTTCACTTAACATAATGTCCTCTAGGTTTATATGCTGTAGCAAATGGCAGGGTTTCCTTTTTTTTCTTGGCTGAATAATATTCCATTATTTACATATACCATATCTTCTTTATCCATACATCCATCAACTGACACTTAGGTGTTTCCATATCTTGGCTATTGTGAATAATGCTGCAATGAACATGGAGTGCAAATATTTCTTTGAGATCTTGATTTCATTTCCTTTGGATATATATCCAGAAATGGGATTGCTGGATCATGTAAGAGTTTTATTTAAAATTTTTTGAGAAACCTCATACTGTTTTCCATAATGGCTATACCAATTTACATTTCCATTAACAGGATTCCCTTGTCTCCACACCCTCACCAATACTTATCTTTTGGTGTTTTGATAACAGCCATTCTGAGAGGTGTGAGGTGATATCTCATTATGGTTTTGATTTGCATATCCCTGATCATTAAACATAAGGCCTTAAATTATAAAACTCTGAGATGTTGAGCATCTTTTCACGTGCCTGTTGGCCATCTGTATGGCCAAAGAAGACATCTGTGTGTCTTCTTTGCAAAAATATTTATTCAGGTCCTTCACCCATTTTTAAATTGGGTTATTATTATTTGCTATTGAGTTGTATGAGTTCCTTATATAATTTGGATATTAATCCTTTATCACATATTTGGTTTGCAAATATTTTCTCCCACTGCATAGGTTGCCTTTTCATTTTTCTGAATTTTTCCTCTGCTGTGCAAAAACTTTTTAGTTTGATATAGTCTCACTTACTTATTTTTGCTTTTGTTGCCTGTACTTTCTGTCTCAAATTTAAAAAAAAATCATTGCCAAGACCAACATCCATAAGTTTTTCCCCTATATTTTCTTCTAGGAGTTTTATGGTTTCAAGACTTAAAACCTTTTTGAGCTGACTTTTGTATGTGGTGGTAGAGGACTCAAATAGACGTTTCTCTTGTGCAAATGGCCAACAAGCACATGAAAAGATGCTCAATATCATTAAATATACAAATCAAAACCAAAATAAAATGCCATCTCACACTCATTGGGATAGCTGCTATCAAAAAACCAGAAAATAGCAAGTGTTGGCAAGGATGTATAGAAACTGGATCTCTTGAGTACTGTTGAAGGGAGCATAAAATGGTGCAGCCACTATGCTGTTCCCTCAAAAAAAAAAAAAAATTAACATAAAATCCAGCAATTCCATTCTGGGTAAAAGGATTGAAAAGAATTGAAAGCAGAGTCTCAAAGAGGCATTTTACGCCAATATTCATAGCAGCATTATTCACATACCTAAAATGTGGAAGCAACCCAAGAGTCCATTGATGGCTGAATGGATAAATAAAATGCAGCATGTACATACAACGGAATGTTATTCAGTCTTAAAAAAGAAGGAAATTCTGACACATGCTACAATGGGGATGAACCTTGCATACATTATGCTAAGTGAATAAGCCAGTCACAAAAAGACAAATACTGTATTATTCCACTTATATGAGGTACCTAGAATAGTCAGAATCATAGAAACAGAAAGTATTGAGTGACCTTGCCAAAGTTATTTAATAACCTCTCTCAGCCTGAGTTTCCATACTTATAAGAAGAGGAAAATAATACATAACCAATGTGTAAAACGCTGAGCTTAGTACCTGCTCAGGGGCACAGTGCTAGTTAAAGAGTAGAGAGAATGATGATGAAGCCTGGGAGATCACACGTGGGGGCATGCATGAGTTTCCTCTTGCCCTCCACTTCGTTTAACCTTTTGCAAATATAGTTTGTGTGATCTCTGGGAAATCAAAATTTCATAAAACATTATTTACCTAGTTTATGTATTTCTAAGGAACATAATAATACCTCCTCATAAATGTTCATATTTGTTATCTATCAATTACTTTTCTTAATTAAAGTTACCTGCAATTAGAATTCCCACAGAGGGTAAGAATTACAGATTAAAATGGCAGACTGTAACACATGTCTTAATTAAAGGAATCACGTTGGTCAAATTAGGTTATTTTGCTCTTCATTCCTTACTCTTTGCTGTTGGAACCATGAATGCTTAAAGAATCCCAGAATGTTTCTAGTGGTTGCCAGGTGTCAACTGGAGATTCTCAGCTGCCAGAATGCAAGTTTCCAGCCTCTGAGGGAGGCTGACCACATGGGCAAATAACAAGCTCCGTTCATCAATGAAGACTTGAGAAATTAAGTTTATGGTTGTTTCTCTCCTTCTTTCTATCCCTTGATCATCATCACGGACACTCTGTGTTAGTGGTGGTCAGTGCAACAAAATTTCACTTAGCAATGTGTTGGCCAGTGTTTATAATGTACAGTGGGCTCTGATCTCTCTTGTTCACAGATATACTGAAGAAGGTATAACCCCCACTCTCAACGAGGACTATGTATGTATGATCAGAAAAGCAAAAATGTTTTCCATTTTGGGAAAAATAATCTACAACTAAGGAGTTAAGATTAAAAAACATGAAAAATAAATAAGAGAATGGTAAGAGACCCTGTAAATTTAAGTGGGTTTTAAAGGCTTTGTGTTGTCTGTCATTTTGGGGGACAGTACAATATCATGGGGACTTCATAGGTCTTGATAGATGGAGCCCACCTCCTGCTCATGCAGTCCTGGCATAGGAATTTAAGCCTTCTGAGTCTCATTTCCCTTGTTTCTAAACTGGGGACGATGATAACTGGGATCTAGCATTCGTCAGCTTATTTATGTGGTTCCTGGCACACAGTACATGCTCAGTAGGTAGTAAGCAAATAAGAAGTAGTGTGGTACTGTTCCTTCTAGGCACTGAGTCACCAACTAAGCCATTATGATTGGGGGAGCATTGCGGCCATTTAGAGATGCACAATAGGTTTACAGGGGTGTGGATAACGGATGCCTCAGATCACCTAACATTAAGCACAGTTATGCTTATCCTACAAACAATGTCATAAAATAACAGTATGGAGTAGTTGTTGCACTTCATAATAGTTGTGTAGACATGGACGTCTCATCTAAACATAATTTCAAAATAAAGTAGCAAAATACATTCTTTAAAAATACTTTTTGATGAAACATCAGTTGCCATTAATTATTGCTTGATTTTATCCTAAATTTGACAAATCAAATTTGACCATTTTTTGTCTGGTTTTTAGCCATTTTTTTTTTCTAATACAAAGTTCCTGCTATTTTTCTGAAGAATATACTTTTTTTTCAGTGTGGTCATATTTTTTTTTCCACAAAATTGCATGCAATTTTTTTTCAAAATTGTATTTTATGGAAAAATATGTCAGCCCAAATATCTCAATAGAAATTATCTTATGGCTTCCCCACAGAGCACTTTCTTTAGAAAACTTTTTACATTACAAAACTTATTAATATGTTATCTCTATGATTCCTTTGAAGGCTTTGCTAAATTTAAATGCTGCAAAATCGTGCGGTTTCTTAATTTTATTTTATTACAATTTAGAATATAAATTTATCCATTAAAAAATATAGCTCTATCAAAACATTATCCCAATCAGTTGAAATTTTACGAAGCACAATTATAATATTTTAGATAAACCTCATACATAGCTTGAGCTTTAATTGCTTATTTTGTTCAGCTCATTTGAGGGGAAAAAATTCCAATGGTTTCCTGTTTGTTTTCAATAATTACATTTTGATAAAAGCCTTAAAGCAGTTTTTTTTTTTGGTGTGAGTATTTCTTTGAACACTTTTGATCTAAATGCAACTAGAATTTCATGGACTCATTTGCAAAAGGTTTAGTATCACTGTCAGCCATTTAGGTTGGTTCACAAAGTAGTTATTTGAGGTCTCAACTATTTCTAATACCAGCTTGATAACAGACCACAAAGAGAGAAAGCACAGTGATGTTTTGTTTTCCACATCTGTTTTGTTATAAACATTTTGAAGTCTGTTTCCCTTTGTATATATAGAAGTATTTTTAATGTGAAAACTGTGCTTTCTATTCAACTAAAATAGTGCAGCTTGCTGGAATGCAATTGTCAATTATATGCACACTACAATTTATTCCAAATACATTCTGCTACAGATGTTTTTTAAATTTAGTTAAGAATATAGTTTTACCACATGTGGTGTGCTACTAAAATTTTTATTCACATAGTCATTGCAAAACAATAATTTTATCTTCAGCTTTGAATCTTTAAACTGATTTATAATAGCACTCATAATAATGTCAAATGTTTCACCTTTAATGGAATGAACTTACAAAAGTTTGATGTTGAGTCCATTGATTGATGAGGAAATCAAACCGTTAATGGAATGAACTAATTTCTACTTGAAGCATCTGAGGACAGTGGTGTAAACTTGGCATGATTTCACTGTGTGTGATGTTCTTCTGCTGATGAAGTCAACTATCATTTTACATTTTGAAACTACGCAACAAACACTGGAATCAAAACGAAGGAAATACATCCTAGAACACAACCTGTGGATGTAAATAAAAAGTCATGCTAATTAGGAGTTTGGGATTAACATGTATGCACTACTATATAAAAAATAGATAACCAACAAGGACCCACTGTGTAGCACAGGGAACTATACTCAATATCTTGTAATAACCTATAAAGGAAGAGAATCTGAAGAATATACATATTCTGAATTGCTGTGCCGTACACCTGAAACTAAAACGATGTTGTAAATCAACTCTACTTCAATAAAAAATTAAATTAAATTTAAAAAAGAGTAAATCAGCTCTACAAAAATACAGTGATAATTATGTTAAAAAAAGTCATGCTTCACAGACAGAGGGGTACATTCTGCAGTTATGGGGATTTAATAATCATCACAGGGCACAGTCTTAAAACACGTACACACAAACCTTTGAAATTTTGGATTAAAAGCTGATCTCTTTCTTTAAGTTTGGGGGTTTGGGTTTCCAGGGTTCTCATGGTAAATGTTGATATTTTGTGCATATCCATGAATGACTTCCTTGAGAAGTAGAGATTCAGTAGTTAATTTTTTTTAACATCTTTATTGCAGTATAATTGCTTTGCTATGGTGTGTTAGTTTACTATGGTGTGTAACAAAGTGAATCAATTATACATAAACATATGTCCCCATATCTCTTCCCTCTTGCATCTCCCTCCCTCTCACCCTCCCTATCCCACCCCTTTAGGTGGTCACAAAGCACCAAGCTGATCTCCCTGTGCTATGCAGCTGCTTCCCACTAGCTATGTATTTTACATTTGGTAGGGTATATATGTCCATGCCACTCTCTCACTTTGTCCTAGCTTACCTTTCCCCCTCCCTGTATCCTCAAGTCCATTCTCTAGTAGCTCTGCATCTTTATTCCCGTCTTACCCCTAGGTTCTTCATGACCATTTTAATTTTTTTTTTTAGATTCCATATATGTGTGTTAGCATACAGTATTTGTTTTTCGCTTTCTGACTTACTTCACACTGTATGACAGACTCTAGGTCCATTCACCTCACTACAAATAACTCAATTTCATTTCCTTTTATGGCTGAGTAATATTCTATTGTATATATGTGCCACATCTTCTTTATCCATTCATCTGTTGATGGACACTTAGGTTGCTTCCACATCCTGGCTATTTTAAATAGAGCTGCAATGAACATTTTGGTACAAGACTCTTTTGGAATTATGGTTTTCCCAGGGTATATGCCCAGTAGTGGGATTGCTGGGTCGTATGGTAGTTCTATTTTTAGTTTTTTAAGGAACCTCCATACTGTTCTCCATAGTGGCTGTATCAATTTACATTCCCACCAAAAGTGCAAGAGGGTTCCCTTTTCTCCATACCCTCACCAGCATTTATTGTTTGTTGATTTTTTGATGATGGCCATTCTGACCAGTGTGAGATGATATCACATTGTAGTTCTAATTTGCATTTCTCTAATGATTAATGATGTTGAGCATCCTTTCGTGTGTTTGCTGCCAATCTGTATATCTTCTTTGGAGAAATGTCTATTTAGGTCTGCTGCCCATTTTTGGATTGGGTTATTTGTTTGTTTGATATTGAGCTGCATGAGCTGCTTGTAAATTTTGGAGATTAATCCTTGTCAGTTGCTTCATTTGCAAATATTTTCTCCCGTTCTGAGGGTTGTCTTTTCATCTTGTTTATGGTTTCCTTTGCGGTGCAAAAGCTTTGAAGTTTCATTAGGTCCCATTTGTTTATTTTTGTTATTATTTCCATTTCTTTAGCAGGTGGGTCAAAAAGGATCTTGCTGTGATTTATGTCATAGAGTGTTCTGACTATGTTTTCCTGTAAGAGTTTGATAGTGTCTGGCCTTACATTTAGGTCTTTAATCCACTTTGAGTTTATTTTTGTGTATGGTGTTTGGGAGTGTTCTAATTTCATTCTTTTACATGTAGCTGTCCAGTTTTCCCAGCCCCACTTATTGGAGAGGCTGTCTTTTCTCCACTGTATATTCTTGCCTCCTTTATCAAAGATAAGGTGACCATATATGTGTGGGTTTATATCTGGGCTTTCTATCCTGTTCCATTGACCTATATTTCTGTTTTTGTGCCAGTACCATACTGTCTTGATTACTGTAGCTTTGTAGTATAGTCTGAAGTCAGGGAGCCTGATTCTCCCAGCTCCATTTTTCTTTCTCAAGATTGCTTTGGCTATTCGGGGTCTTTGGTGTTTCTATACAAATTGTGAAGTTTTTTGTTTTAGTTCTGTGAAAAATGCCAGTGGTAGTTTGATAGGGATTGCACTGAATCTGTAGACTGCTTTGGGTAGTATAGTATAGTCATTTTCACAATGTTGATTCTTCCAGTCCAAGAATATGGTATATCTCTCCTTCAGTTGGTATAATCTTTAATTTCCTTCATTAGTGTCTTTTTTTTTTTTTTTTTTTTTTTTGCGGTACGCGGGGCTCTCACTGTTGTGGCCTCTCCATTGCAGAGCACAGGCTCCGGATGTGCAGGCTCACTGGCCATGGCTCACGGGCCTAGCCACTCCACGGCATGTGGGATCTTCCTGGACCGGGGCACGGACCCGTGTCCCCTGCATCAATAGGCGGAATCTCAACCACTGCGCCACCAGGGAAGCCCTTTTCATCCGTGTCTTATAATTTTCTGCATACACGTCTTTTGTCTCCTTAGGTAGGTTTATTCCTAGATATTTTATTCTTTTTGTTGAAATGGTAAATGGGAGTGTTTTCTTCATTTCACTTTCAGATTTTTCATCATTAGTGTATAGGAATGCAAGAGATTTCTGTGCATTAATTTTGCATCCTGCAACTTTACCAGATTCATTGATTAGTTGTAGTAGTTTTCTGGTAGCATATTTAGGATCCTCTATGTATAGTATCATGTCATCTGCAAACGCTGACATCTTTCCTTCTTCTTTTTTGATTTGGATTCCTTTTATTTCTTTTTCTTCTCTGAATGCTGTGGCCAAAACTTCCAAAACTATGTTGAATAATTGTGGTGAGAGTTGGCAACCTTGTCTTGTTCCTGATCTTAGTGGAAATGGTTTCAGTTTTTCACCACTGAGGACAATGTTGGCTGTGGGTTTGTCTTCTATGGCCTTTACTATGTTGAAGTAAGTTCCCTCTATGTCTACTTTCTGGAGGGTTTTTAGGTGTTGAATTTTGTTGAAAGCTTTCTCTGCATCTTTTGAGATGATCATATTGTTTTTCTCCTTCAGTTTGTTAATATGGTGTATCACATTGATTGATTTGCATATACTGAAGAATCCTCACATTCCTGGGATAAACTCCACTTGATCGTGGTGTATTATCCTTTTAATGTTCTGTTGGATTCTGTTTGCTAGTGTTTTGTTGAGGATTTTTTCAAGAAAACCCCAAAGTTAGCTGAAGGAAAGAAATCATAAAGATCAGATCAGAAATAAATGAAAAAGAAATGAAGGAAACGATAGCAAAGATCAATAAAACTAAAAGCTGGTTCTTTGAGAAGATAAACAAAATTGATAAACCATTAGCCAGACTCATTAAGAAAAAATGGGAGAAGACTCAAATCAATAGAGTTAGAAATGAAAAAGGAGAAGTAACAGCTGACACTGCAGAAATAGAAAGGATCATGAGAGATTACTACAATCAACTATATGCCAATAAAAGAGACAACCTGGAAGAAATGGACAAATGCTTAGAAATGCACAACCTCTGAGACTGAACCAGGAAGTAATAGAAAATATGAACAGACCAATCACAAGCACTGAAATTGAAACTGTGATTAAAAATCTTCAAACAAACAAAAGCCCAGGACCAGATGGCTTCACAGGCGAATTCTATCAAACATTTAGAGAAGAGCTAACACCTATCCTTCTCAAACTTTTCCATAATATAGCAGAGGGAGGAACACTCCCAAACTCATTCTACGAGGCCACCAACTCCCTGAACCAAAACCAGACAAAGATGTCACAAAGAAAGAAAACTACAGGCCAGTATCACTGATGAACATGGATGTAAAAATCCACAACAAAATATTAGCAAACAGTACTTAACTTTCATTAAATATGGATGTGGGTTTCTTTGAGTTCATTGCTACTGAAAGAGCTTATTGAAAGAAAATTCCCTAAGTGTTACGGAGTAAGAAAATAAGTAAACGGCCGCATGACAAACACTGTAGCAGATCCTTCGACCTCCTCTCCTCATGTGCCACAGCGGGAGTCCTCAGCTTCAGTCTCCCACGTGTGCTCGTGGTGCAACAGGACTGCAGCCTAGTCATGGCTGACTTGCAGGCCTGCTGAGCAGGAGCGGTAGCCTTGAATATTCCTACCACCACAGAGGTCAGGAGCAGTTAGCTGTCCCTAACGGCTTGTGTTTGAGTGAGCTTTCTCATGACAGCAATGACCTGGCATTCTATCCTGGAAAGGAAGATGTTTACAGATGACTTATCACTGTCACCTTTCAGATGCCAATGGAAGAGCTCTGGATCCATTCATCGTAAATGATACTTAACAGACCTCAGAAGAAGCTGGAAGTGTAAATTGGAAGTCTGCAAATTCATCCTGGGTTATTTCAATACAACTACTAGCAATGATTCTTCGTTAATACACCCAGGACAAATGCTAAATTGGACATGACTCCAGGACAGTGGTGGGCCGAGGCTGGTCATCCTGTTAGTAGAGAGCCAGACTTTCTTCTTATTGCTCACTGTAATCAGATCATAAAATGTAGGAACAACTCAGCTGTGTCTCCTCACCCTTGCTTCTGCTCAGGTGCTCTTTCTATCCCTTGGTGTGGTTTTGAGTTCTGGCCTGATGGCAGGGACTTCAGAAGTCTTGGTGTCATGGACTTGATGTCACCTCTGGGGCCTAAGAGCATTGGTGGGTTATTTCTTTGTCTGGGGTCTAGGTCTCCTCACTTATGAATTTACAGGATCAGTGTGGGTGGTTTCCAGGGTCCTCTGAACTCTCTAGCCACCACTGTGGCATGAATGAACCCCTTGAAACTCTTTTTCATTGGGATGTGGTTACTTGGGTGACCACCAGCAGGTACCAGGCTTCTTGGCCTTGGAAGTTCACCATGATTGTGGTATCTACTAAAGAGTCACACTTAAACTCTTTTTTTTTTTTTTTTTTAATTAAACAAACTTCTGGAATAAAATAGTGCAGCGTGCACCATTCTGATTTTTCTACTCTCTGAATATCCCTGTGAAAAGCATCTTGGTGAATTTGTTTTTTCTGTATTCATAACACTGCTCTCAATGCATAGAGTGACCTTTGTGTTTCAGCACAGTCCGCTGGGCTTGCGACTATGAGTCACATGCTAAAGAGCAGGAGGTGATGGGGCAGGTAACTTTCCCACGCCACCCAGTGAGTCCATGTAGAGTCAGGATGGGAATCCTGATTTGTGTGAAGTTCAAGGCTGTCCTTTTTCCACTCTGCCATAGTTGCATTCCCAGAAGCGTAATGACTGGGTCTAATGACGTGAATATTTTAAAAGCTCTTGGAACATATTTTTACCGCCTTGTGAGCTCTCACAGACCCTCAGAGTTCAGGACATAATAGTATGTGTGCCCCTTATACCAGGAGGGGAGTGGTGACCATGCACAGAGCAGTGAGGCAGGCCCCCTGGGAGTGGGGCCGCAGCTCCCCATCTTGAACAGCAGCCAACCAAAGCCGGGAGCGCCCAAGCACTGGGGGATCAGTTCCCTTCTTCCTGCTCTTCTTAGTGCCTGGACCATAGGCTCTGCCACCTGTCATGTGGGCACCAGAGAGGCCCGGCCTATTGAGGCCACTCCCTCCGTGTGGCCTCGGGTCAGCCTCTGAAGTCCACCTCCAGCTCCTCCCCTGTCAGAGGCGGCGGATCACAGCACTGGTCTTGCAAAGTGATCTGGTGAGGGCCAAACAAAACAGATGTTATCAAGCTTTGAAATATCACAAAGCATTGTACTGTCAGAAAGTGTCACTGTAATTGATAATAATAATATTTCAGCCCAGGACTTCCCCACTGGGCCCCTTTCCATCTCATTTTAGAAGGCAGATGAGGGTATTCTTAGATCTTGCCACCTGTCATACTCCCCAGGCACACTCTAGACAAAAAGAAATGTGTCGTGGGAGGTCTTTCACACCAGGCACGGGGGAGATGCGTGTATGATGAGAAGTGCATGTGACAGGTGCTGCAAACTCTCCCAGGGGCCAATCGCCAGGCTCTTCTTTGGGCTTTATCATTATTCATGTTCCTCCAAGGACTGCTCCGGGGTCACCTGCTGTCTGCCTGCTGGGAGACCACAGCCTGTCCTACCTGCAGTGCCCTCACCTCCCCCGGCACGTGTCCACTGCCTGGGAAGCTGGAGTTGAAGGTGGGTCCTCACGTGGTCTGGGTCTGATGGTCCCCCAGACTAGGCTTTGCATAGATAAAGGCTCAGGATTAACTCTTGAGGAAGGCGTGAATTATCATCTCCTCTTCCTTTGCAGCTGGGCTGCTCAATTGGTGGAACAGGAAACAGCCGAGTCATGAATATGGACATCTGTGGGACATACTCGTTCCTGCATTCAAGGCACCAGGTTTACAAACGCCCACAACCCGACCACTGTTTCGTCTAGTTCAGGGCATATTTACAGTGACCAGAATTGCAGTAGTGATGAGGACAATAACAGTGGCAGTGGGCGCGGGGTCTGACGCTGGGGCCGGAGTGTGGGCCTTTGGGTTGGATCCCGTCTTTTCCGCTGCGGCGTGAGCTGCGTGGTGCTGAGTGTGCAGAGGAAAGAAGCAAGGACCCTGCCTCAGCGGAGCTCACAGCCATGGGAGATCTCATTACCTGAATAATTTTAAAATGTGACACAAATCTTATTTTCTTGTCAAAATACACCCCAGTGAGAATGACTGCGTTGATTTCGGAAACCGCTTTTCTCTCGCTTGCGAAGCAAATCCAGCAACCAAGGAAATTCTGGGGGCATGTGGTCTCCCTCTCCACCCAAACCCCTTCCGAGTCCGCACCGTACAGCCTCAAGGACAGAGCGGTTTGGAATAGGGCGGGATGCCCCCTTTGCAGGCTGTGCGGGCGCGCATGCGCGCTCATGCCCCAGAGCGCTGCTCTGGCTCCTTTATGCGGGGTGAAGAGCGGAGGCTGCAGGGGGCCAGCATGCACTGGGACCGCGGAGGGCAGTGTAGGAAAAAGAAGAGGCAAGATGCGGAGGCTGGGAGGGGGAGGAACTTGTGGCAAAGAGTAGAATTAAAGAAAGGGGGTTTATTCTGCTTCTGTCGTGTAGTGTGTGGTATGGCCTGGATGTTCGTTCAGTGTCCAGTCAAATCATCATTTCTCAGTGCGAAATCAGTGGTGCATTTGGATTTATGTGTGCTACGTTTGGAAGTTTTGAGTGAACACTGGGATCCACCTGTAACGCAAGAACAGAGTGCTATGGACACAGAAGAGTGGAAGTCCGAGGGAGGAACCAGAGAATGTCTGGGGCTCCTGGCACCTGAGCTGCGTCCTGGAGAAAGGGCACGTGTGGGTTGGATGAGGAAGCCAGGATCGGCGTGGAAAGAGCTCGGGGTCCCAGGATTTCCTACAGCCCAGGATGAGGAGGGTGGAAATGTGGGGGAGGTGTGTGTGTGCATGTGTGTGCGTGTGTGTGTGTGTGTGTGTGTGAGAGAGAGAGAGGGATTTAACAAAGAGGCCTATGCCGTTGTTTAGAGGGGACGGAGCTGCTGGGTAGACTACTAGCTTCTTCAGGGAGGTATTTTGGCAGGTCAAGGTTCAGAAGGGTGGGACTAAGATAGTGGGACTGTAGACCACCAGGGGGCAGTGTGAGGGTCCTGGAAACCTTGGGGACGGTGGTGAGACAGAAGACAGTGAGCAAGGAACCCCAAGAAAACAAAAACAAAACCAGGAAACAAACCTCTCCTTTCCAAGTTCTGGGCAGCTTGGAGAGCTGCCTTCTCCCCCATGGCCCGCTGAGACAGCATCCTTCCTCATGCCTCCTGGGGTGCCGCTGATGAAGTGAGGAGAGGGGGCCCTCTGTGAGGACTAGAAGAAGACACCCCTCCCCAGGTGAGTTTTTCATTCCCTTCTTGCCTGGTGGCTTTGGGGCTTCATCTCTGATCAAACCTCAAGGTCAGGTTCTGGCCTAGGGGAGGCAGGCAGCTGGCCCAGAATGACAAACCCCCTCAGCAAATTGCTGGGAGTCTCCGCTGTTCCCCACCTCCCTTCTCTGCCTCGGGGAAGTATTCTCACTGCCAGCCCTAAGCTGCAGCTGCTTTGCCGCTGTGTGTCCTCTTTTCAGAAGGGAGGACATCAAGAACCGACCTCCCCCCTCCCGCCCCCTGCTGGCCACATGTTTGCAGTTTGAAAGAATACAGAAAAAAAAGGGGTGGTATTTGTCCACCTCAGACTAGCCAGTGGGGGAGAGATTTTGGTCCCTACTGTTGGGGTAGATCTCTCTCAGATGCAAGTCTGACCCCTCCATGGAACAACCCCCTCTGTTCTTTCCCTTCCCCAACACTGTCACCATCTGCCATTATGGTCACATGTCCTGTCTATTTCACAGTCAGACTTGCTGCTCCTTGGGATTAAGGCCCTGGTGGTACTTACTTCCCAGAATCAGCTGTGTGCCTGGCCCCTAGTGGTAGTGGCAGCTATGATGGTGACGATGATGATGACGATGACATTAACTAGTACATGCAAGTTACTGTACCCCAGGCAACTTTACAGCAATCCTATGAGCTGGCAGTGATAATTATTCTTATTTTACAGGTAAGGAAGTTGAACACAGAAAAGAAAGTTACTCATCTGCAGTCACACAGCAGTGAGTGGTGGAGGGGGCGCAGGAGCTTGTGGATCCCAGGGGAGCAACAAGTGTTTGGTGAGTGAGCAAATGAATAAATGAGCGAGTGAAGGAAGATTTTCAGTTGAAAGCACCAGAGACCAACTCTGGCTGACTGAAGCAGAAAAGCGTTCCATTCAATGGTTCCTGGGACTCCCAACTGACTAGAGGTCTGCGGAGGAGTGAGGACGGCAGGCTGCATCCAGGCTCCTGGTCTACCTGCACCCCGCCTGGGCCCAGCACAGCACTGCTCCTGCCTGGCCCAGCACCAGGCCGCGAGGGCAGAGCGTGGGATGGGGCGTCTGCAAGTCTTCCAGCTCTGAGCCTTCACTCCGACTGCCCAGGAGTCTGGGGAAGTCAGATCATGACTATGAGCTTCTGAGGAGGGGCTGGGGTCTTCCTCCAGGGCTCACACGGTTGACATTTCCTCAAATAGGGGGAAGGGCTCTGGGGTTTGGCAGTAGAAGTGAGTAACGAGCTGGGCGGGTGGCTGCTCCAGAGGCTCTGGAAGACTGAGAGCTGCTGCAGAAGAACTCGGCCCAGGTCACTGCAGGGTGGGGAGCTTCTGTCCTCAGCTCCCTGCCTGGCCCGTGGTGGATACTGCTTGACCCTTGGGGCTGGGGCAGGAGGCACAGCTGGGAGGGTATCTGGGAGCGGCATGGGGATCCAGCTCCTGCTGGAGCATTTGTCTTCTTGAAGGAAGAGTCTGGTCCAGTGGGCCCGTGTGGCCCACCTGGGTCCCCATGGGCTCCCACACAGGTTTTCTTTTTTTTTGGCTGTGCCACTGGGCTTGTGTGATCTTAGTTCCCCGACCAGGGATTGAACCCAGGCCAGGCAGTGAAAGCGCCGCATCCTAACCTCTGGACCACCAAGGAAGTCCACCACACAGGTTTTCTTAGGGGTGAGGGCTGACCTGGCTCCTGGCTGTGGGTTTTTCATGGACCTTCTTGAGGATCACTTCCATTATCTCTGATTCGCGAATAGTAGGCGAATCTATACTAACACTTGGGTGGCACGGGGCACTGGGGCATGAAGGGTCTTTGGAGCTGTGCAGCCTGAGTTCAAGCCTTGCTTGCAGTCCGTGTGACCTTGGACATGCCACCTGCCTGCTGAGCCTCGGTGTCCCTGTGTGTAAAATGGAACGGGCAGTACCTGCTAGGGCTTCTGTGAGCATCAAGTGTGAAATGTCTTTAATGTGCCCCCTTTGTCTGGTATTCTGTAACGGTAGCTATTATTAATTTTTAGAGTTATTAGCACTTATCACCCATGCATGTTCTAGCTAAAGAGCCCTACCTGAGAGGAAGGCAAGGTTGTGCTGCATAAAAGAATCTATTTGTTCACTCAAGCAGCTGACAGTGGCCTCTCTCTCTGATTCCTTCCAGGGTGAGGCCCACCCTAGGGGTCTTTGCCTCTTCCTCAGCCCCACTGAGTGCAGGGAACATGATCTTTGCATGAGCCCTAACCTTGATGCCTTACTAGCTGCATGCATGACCTTGATTAATTACTTAACCTCGATGAACCACTACTTTCTCATCTGTGAAATGGGTCCAAAATACCCAGTCTGGCGCCTGGGGGTAGATCAAAGTCTCCTTCACTTCCTTTATCTGCTGCCAGGGCCTCAGCCCTCCCATCTTTGCCTGTGGGAGCTTCCTCCCATTCTCTTGGGCCCCAAGGGAGCTTCTGCAAGAGGGGTTCTTGGCTGGTGGAGGAGGCCCATGGTCAGGTCCCCAGGTGAAACTCTAGTACCTTTGGAGGCACACATTCAGGCCTGACACTGTAGGTTCCATTGAGAGTTTAATGTCCTTGACCTCACCTTCTCTGGGTGACCTCAGTGGTCATGTGATGACTCCCTTTGTGGACTGGAGACTCAATCCTGTGGGTCTGGACACCCCATGTGTACTTAGTTATCTTTACTGTCCTTCAAGGGGCCCAGGGAGACTTCTTTCTCTCCATCCCTCTCTCTCTCTCTCTCTCCTTCACTCCCGCATCCATTCTCTCTCTCTCAATCCCTCACTCACGCCCTCTTCCTCTCTCACTCAATCTTCTCTGCAGCCTCTGGTGCTGGCTCTGGGGCAGCAGAAAGGGGGGCAGTGCTCTTATATCATCCTCAGAAGCTCACAATCTGCAGAAGTGGCAGACATGCAAACATCCTATATGAGTTGATCATTAATACCATCAGGAAGCCAGATGCCTGGTCTGGTCAGGAGGTGGAGTTGGGGTGACAGGAGGAGCACCCAAATTGACTGAGGGAGTGAGAGGGGTAGGAAACATTATCTTCCAGAGGTGGCAACATTTGAGCTTGTACTGCAGGCCAATATTTTACATGTATTATTTCCACCATGTACAAGAAATCTGCAAGGTCAGCTTATCCCTCCTGTCCCACAGAGAGGAAAACCCAAGTTTCAGTGGACTGGAGGGGCTTGACTTGGACTTGTTTGAGGACTGCTTTTTCAACTACTGAAGCAGGGTTTTGACACAGATTCAAGGACAGCTGCTACCCTCTCTTCACCACACCAGGTTTATTACCAACACAAGAGATTTGCAGTTGTGGAAGTCTGGGGATGAGTGAAAGGCCATGAGAGGAAGTTTGGGGACACATTGCCCTTAAGGGCATTCCGGAGAGGCTGCAGCTCCTTCCAGGAGGGTGTGGCCATGGGAGAACCCGGTCTCCTGGGCCCAGGACTCATGTACCTCCCTAGAGATAGAGGCTTAGAGAGACAGGGTGGTGGGGGCATGACTGCCAGCCCTGGGGCACATCTGCACATTCCCAACCATGTCTGATTCTCTATTCTCCCCAGAAAATAAATTTCAGCTTGCAGAGAAATCTCCAGTGAAGGAAAATCTACTCTTTGAGTGGATTGTGGCTATCCCTGCTTCTGAGAGAAAATCATTTTGCTTCTAAACAAGCTCAGCTACTGAAGAAAAGGAGAATGAAACTTGCATCCTATATAGCGGTCTTACAAGAAGAGCGAGGTGTGAAAGAATCCCCTCCCCCCAACATAAGTACTTCTCATCCCTTGTCCTTCGTGGGGTCCTCCCATCTTTGTGTGTAAGATGGAACAGGCAGTACCTGCTAGGGCTTCTGTGAAACTGGGGTCTAGTTTCTTGGCTAAGATGATGAGATGAAGCTGGCTGGCTTCCTGTGGGCTCTGACACTAGATCTGGAGAGAACAGCTGATTTTCCCCACCAGAAACTAGGTATGGACAATTAAATTCCCAGACCCATTGTTATTTACTTATTTTACTATCAAAAGGTTTTATTATGAAATATTTCACAGTTGCAGACAAGTATAGGGAATTATATAAAAGAATATACATGTGTACACCACATAGCTTCATTCAGTCTCAAGGTTTCATCATATTTGCTTCATATCTTATTTTCTCAAAAGAAAGAAAATCCTACGGGTAGTGTTAAAGCCCTCCATGAACCCTCTCCTGTCCCATTCTACTATTTCTCTCTCCAGAAATATGGCTATCATGGTGCTTGCATTTCTCATCCTCATGCATCTTTCTCTAGTGTTTCAATGTATTCAATGTATTCAATGTATTCAATGAGTAGCAACTCTTTATAAGCTGCACCTAATCAATGAGTAGCATTGCGTTGCATGTTTTTAACTCTATATAGGCTGTACCATACTTTATATGTCTTTCTGCCACTTGCTTTTTCCTCTCACTACTGTGCTTAAGGTTTGCCTATGTTGATGTTTTAGGACCAGATCATTTATTTTGAGTATTGTATAATATTATGTTGCCAAAACATGGCTTAGTTTATTTGCCCATTTAGATGATTTCCAAATTTTCTCATCCTGTCCGTATCTCTCTGTGGACATAAGTAAAAGTTTCAAGAAGTCAAGTTGCTGGTCTAAGAGTATCTGCTTTAACCAGATAATACAAAGTCGCTCTGCAAGGAGGTAAGTCCTTTCACATTCATATCTTCAGACCGTGAGCAACCTTGTTTTTCTATATCCTGCCAACACTTGGCATTTTCAGACTTTAAATTTTGCCAGTATAATGCGTGTGGTTTTTATTTGTATTTTCCTGTTCACTAGTGAAGTTGAACATCTTTTCATGAGTTTATGGCCATTAGGGTTTTTTCTTCTTCTGTGAATTGCCTAACCATAGTCTTTGCTCATTGTTTTGTTTTGCTTTCCTTGTTTATTTTCTTGTTGTCTTTTTAATATTTTAGAATTTTTATTTATTTGCAAGGGTTCTGTGATTACTCTTTGATACTAATCCTTTTTGTTTATATGTAGAGTGATCATATCATATGTCATGCCAGCTAGATAGTTTTGAGAGTGAGAATAGGGTATAAATAACAGTTACACTGAGGCCATAGATGTGCACCAGGACTGTCCCAGGCAGACCAGGACAGATGGTTATGCTGGTCAAATGCATTGCCTCTAACTGTATACTTCACTATCTAATTCTAGCATGTGGCTCATATTTTCACCTTTTAGAAGGTAAGTTTTGTTCTTTTGTTTAGATTCTTTCCTTTTAATGAAGCCAGGTTTCTTATTTTGATTTTCTTTATGGTTAGTTAATTTTGTGTCTTAATATAAGAAGTTCTTTTCTATCAGTAGATCATAAGTGTATCTCCTGTCTTTTCTTCAAAAAATTTAAAATTGTTGCTCTTCACCTTTCAATTTTTAATCTACTTGGAATTAATTTTGTTAATAGTGAAAGTGAAAAAAAATTGTGTTCCTGTTGTTGTTATTATTATTGCTATAATTTTGCCATTTGGAGAGCCCCAACATCCTTTATTGAATAGTTCATCTTTCCCCCTCTGATCTCTAAATTGTGTAATTTTTCAAGTTCTGTTTCTGGGTTCTCTTTTCTGTTCGTTGGTTAATTTGTCTATTCTTGAGCTAATATCCCATTCTATCTTAATTACCCTAGCTTTATAATAGCTTTGGTAATTGTTAGGACGTGTATCTACATTTATTCTCCAAAATTATCCTGTCTCTTTATCATTCTATGCATTTTAAGATGAGCTTGTCATGGAACATATATTGACACTTACCCCATACCCACACATTCACACATACACAAACAGACACACCCACACACAGACACCCACACACAAACATGATTTTTGCGATTTTATTGTATTTATAGATTGAAGTTTATAATATTTCATCTTCTAGCCATGAAAATGATCAATCTTTCCGCTTAATCAGATCTTTATTTATATAAAGGCATGAAGGGGAGAATTTCTTTATGGGAAAAGGGACACATCTAAGAGGAAATGCTGACAGGCACCAAATGCTAAAAGCCCAGTGGAATGGCCATTCTGCAGAGAGAACCGTCAGCCCGAGTGGAAGAACTTGTTTAAGGAATAATAAAAAAAAATCCAGAACTGAAGGATCATGTTGTTAGATTTAAAGAACTAGCTATTTATTAGGTAAAGTATTAGGTAAGATAGCATTGCTAATAGCACCATTGAAGGTTAGAAGACCGTGGAACAGTGCCTTCACATTTTTGTAAGAAACGGATTTCTCATCTGGAGTGCTATGCTCTGCCAAAGTGCGTGTGTGTGTGTGAAACATTTCTCCAAGGGGAAATATTTACATGTCTCACATAGATTGTAATCTTAAATCCTAAAACAACTTATTCTACTTTCTTTATTTAAAAAGAGAAAGCATGATTCAGAAGTGCTAAGTGACTTGCCCAA
This sequence comes from Phocoena phocoena, assembly GCF_963924675.1. Taxonomy (NCBI): domain Eukaryota; kingdom Metazoa; phylum Chordata; class Mammalia; order Artiodactyla; family Phocoenidae; genus Phocoena; species Phocoena phocoena. Next base: position 3,769,801 of record NC_089225.1, read on the forward strand.
GGCCTCCCCACTGGCAGGTGCCAGAGTCAGGATTCAAACCCATTCAGCAGGAGCTGAGCTGCTTGCACTGCACCGCACTCTCCCCTTCCATCTCCACACTTTGTTCATGAGAGCTCTAACAAGAAGGCATCATTTTATTTGATTTCATCTGAGAAGATGTGTGAGAGCTACTCAGATTTTTCTCCCATCGGCATATTGTCTGCAAATGACTGCAAAAACTGCAAATATTGATTTTGATGGTTACCAGTAAATTTTAGCCAGCAGGCAAATTCACAAATACAAAATAATGAGATGACTATATATATATATATATGTTTTATATATATATATACATATTGCAGTGATGTTATATATTTATAGATCGTTATTGCACTATGTAGTCTTTTGCAGTTTGCTTTTTTCTTTCAATATGATTATTGTGAGGTACATCCATGTTCATACGTGTAAATCTCATCTATGTAAATGCTATATAGTACTCCATTATGTAAGTATATCACAGTTTGTTTATCCATTTGCCTCTTGGATGGAGATTTAGATGCGTCTAAAATAAAGATAATTTGGGTCATTTACAGTCTTAGAAAACTTACCTCCTTGTCATCCTTTTTCAAGAACTTATCCAGAAGATGTGCGCCAAGAAGATAAGGCAGATAGTTTGAGAAAATGGAGCACAGAGAATCGAGGAAACAAGGGATCCCATGCATGTGGAGAAGTGAAGGGAGTACCCAGAAATGGTGAGGGGAACTGTGCAGGAGCACAGAGGACTCCATGGAGATCACTCCAAGAGAAACAAACGAACTAATGCATTTTTGGGTTCATTTGATATTGAAGAGCTTAAACTAGGGAAAGTCACATAGAAAACTAAAGAAACAGGGACTTATTAACTCCCATAAAAACAAAAAGTCATACAAGAAATAAAATGTAATCATTGTATACTCTTGAATCTGACATGAAAAACGTTTATGTCCATTGTTATGATAATTCAAACCTCAGGTAATTATTTAAACAGAAAATATGATGCAATCATAATGGCAGGCTGAGAGGGAGATGAGTCTGTGTAGGTGGGCAGGGAGAAGGTACAAAAGGCAGGAATTCAATCGGTAAAGCCTGAACGTGAAGAAGCAGCAGGCTGGACCCACCGTGGGACGTAGGTGGGTACATCCCACATGGGAGCAGGTGCAGAGGCTGAAGCAGTGCTTTTGAGCAGCAGGCTTTTTGAGGTGAGAAGGAGTAAGGCAGGGCCCTGCTTACACATCTTTTTCATCCTGTGATGCTATTTTAACTTTCAACCTCTGTTCGTGCACTGTCCTGTTAAAACACAGAAACAAAAACACCCCTACAATGTAATTTTAACAAATTCCTCTTAAAAATCAATCTTCTTTAGGAAGTAGCCATTTACTCCTATTGAGCTTGTTCTGGCTTCTCATTGCTTTAATATCCAGGTGTCCAGGGTCTAGTAGGAGGTGTGGAGATATCCCTTAGTGGGTGTGGACTCCCCAGAATCTTCTGCTGTCCTGGGTTTCAAGCAGAGGTTCCTGCCACCTTTTTAAATTAAAACCATCTTTGCCATGGCAACCACTGTTAAGATGATGTGGCTGAAGACTGAGGTACAGGCACGCCTGAAGGTGATGTGATTTGCGTTCAGTTACGGTGAAATAGCTCTTGTCCAAATTAAAAACCTTAGGTAATCTAATGTCTCTGCTCGTGATTCTTTGATTTTTGAAACTCTAACGTGTTTTAAGTTCATGTTGTTCATTGTTAGCATATGCAAATACAATTAATTTTTATACTTTGACCCTGGATTATCCAGCCTTTCTGAACTCATTTACTAGTTCTGATAGTTTTTTAGTGGATTCTTTAAGATTTTCTGTATATAAGATTATGCCATTTGTGAATAAAGATAGCTTTACTTTTTGCTTTCCAGTATGGATGTCTTTTATCTTTTTTTCTTGCTTAACTGCCCTGACTTGAATCTCCATACACTATGGAATAGAAGTGATGAGAACAGATATCTTTATCTTGGTGTTGATTTTAAGGGGGAAAGAACTCAGTTTTAAACCAATAAGTATGATGTTACCTGTAGGTTTTTGGAGATATCCATTATAAGGTTGAAGAAGTTTCCTTCTAGTACCAGTTTGCTGAATGTTTTTATCATGAAAAGGTGTAGGATTTTGTCATATGCCTTTTTTGGCTAGTCTGGAGATGATTGTGAGGTTTTTGTCCTATAATTTTTATATAAGGTATACTATAATACATTGATGTTTGGATGTTAAACCAACCTTGTATTCCTGGAAAAATCCCACTTGGTCACCATGGATTGCTTTCTATATGTAGTTGCATTTGATTTGCTAATTGAAGAATTTCTTGAGGATATTTGGGTCTATATTCATAAGGATTTTGATCTGTAGTTTTATCTTATTGTGATATCTTTGTCTGGTTTTTGGTATCAGCCTAACACTAGTCTCACAGCATTAGTTTGTATGTATTATCTTCTCTAATATTTTGTAGAAGAGTGTCTGAAGGCTTGGTTTTAATGATACTTTTGTTAGGATTCTTCAGTGAGGCCATATAGGCCTGTGACTTTCTTTCTGGGGCATTTTAAAATATATGAATTCAATTTCTTTACTTATTATAGGCTTATTTAGATTTTTAAACTTGTTCTTGAGTGAGATTTGATAGTTTATTGTCTTCCTAGGAATTTGTAAATTTGATCTAAGTTTTCTATGTTGGTGTATAATTGCTCATAGTCCTTTTTACTTTAAAAAATTTTTTACTTTTTTATATCAATCACAACCTTGATTTAACATTTTGATCGTTTTAGTATTACCACAAATGCTTTTTCTCAGATTATGAACATTTCTTCTTTTAATAAATGCATTAAGATGAATCTCTAAACTGTTGTTTTTTTCTGTGGGTAAGATTTATTTTCAGATTTTTTTGTTCATATAAATAACCAAAAAACACAGCAAAGTGATTTAGTTATATTATAACCAGGTCAGAATTTATTTTATTATTTATTTATTTATTTATTTTTTAACATCTTTATTGGAGTATAATTGCTTTACAATGGTGTGTTAGTTTCTGCTTTATAACAAAGTGAATCAGTTATACATATACATATGTTCCCATATCTTTTCCCTCTTTCATCTCCCTCCCTCCCACCCTCCTTATCCCACCCCTCTAGGTGGTCACAAACCACCAAGCTGATCTCCCTCTGCCATGCGACTGCTTCCCACTAGCTATCTATTTTATGTTTGGTAGTGTATATGTGTCCATGCCACTCTCTCACTTTGTCACAGCTTACCCTTCCTCCTCCCCATATCCTCAAGTCCATTCTCTAGTAGGTCTGTGTCTTTATTCCAGTCTTACCCCTAGGTTCTTCATGACCTTTTTTTTTCTTAGATTCCATATATATGTGTTAGCATATGCTATTTGTTTTTCTCTTTCTCACTTACTTCACTCTGTATGACAGACTCTAGGTCCATCCACCTCATTACAAATAACTCAATTTCGTTTCCTTTTATGGCTGAGTAATATTCCATTTTATATATGTGTCACATCTTCTTTATCCATTCATCCGATGATGGACACTTAGGTTGCTTCCATGTTGTCTGTATGTATGTGTCTCAGTACTTGCATTGACTGGTTGAGACGAATAACAGGGCTCACATATGACAACACCAAGGTACCCTATCATGTCGGGCTTTGCCTGTGGCAGAATGTTGGTTGGGATTTTCCCTTTTGGACTACCCTTGTTGAACCTGTGTACCTCAGATTGGGACTTGAAACCACGCGACTGAGACTCAAACCCGGCCAAAACTTAGGTTCGGACTTGAACCCACATGGCCAGGAATTGAACCTGGCCAAAACCCACGGTCTTCCAACTGAGATCACATACCTGGCTTCAGGACTTAATGAAGTTCAGGTTCTTTTGGTTTTTTTTAGAAGTAATGGATTTACTTTACTTTATTTCTTTAACATCTTTATTGGAGTATAATTGCTTTACAATGGTGTGTTAGTTTCTGCTGTATAACAAAGTGAATCAGTTATACATATACATATACATATATTCCCATATCTCCTCCCTCTTGTCTCTCCCTCCCACCCTCCCTATCCCACTCCTCTAGGTGGTCACAAAGCACCGAGTTGATCAGAAGCTCAGGTTCTTGATGTCCCATCGCAGAAAGAATTCAGTGAGAGACAAAATGATAGGTAAGAAGTGGATTTATTTAGAGAGAAACACACTCCACAGACAGAGTGTGGGCCATCTCCGAAGGTGAGAAAGGCCCAGAATTTAGATATTTATATTACATACAAATAAAAATTATAAAGTTGAAATTTACTGTCATAAATTCTATTTCTTTAAGATGTATGTCTGTAGATGTTTTTATTTGTTTTCATGCTTTTCCTACTACAGGAGATCATCTTCTAGCAAAACCTTAGCCATGAACATGAACACAAACAAAATAAAACAAAATTGTGTGTGCTTGCATTTTTTTCACCTATTATAAAGAATTAAGAGACAACTGGAGGGGGAATATCAGGTACAGTAAGTCCCCTACATACGAACCTTCAAGTTGCAAACTTTCAAAGATGCAAACGTGCTTTCCATCAGTGTCAGGCATGAGTGAAATTGCAACTTGACCTCTGTCTCCTATGGCTGACGATGCTTCGGCTCTACCATTGCCCATCTCCTCTCCCTCTTCCAGTCAGTAAAGCTTGTTGCCTGTTCACTTGATGTCAGGCCCCGTATGCCAGCTGTTGTACTGTACTACTGTATTTTTCAAGGTACCGTACTGTAAGATTTAAAATGTTTTCTTTACCTTTTGTGTTTGTTTGTTTTTTATGTATTACTTGTGTGAAAAGTGTTATAAACCTATGACAGTACAGTACTATATAGCCAATTGTGTTAGTTGGGTACCTAGGCTAACTCTGTTGGACTTATGAACAAACTGGACTTAACGAATGCACTCTCAGGAATGGAACTCATTCATATCTAGGGGACTTACTGTAATTGTCTCTATTCTGAAAGTAGATAATACAGTCTGACTGAAAAGTTGATGTAATTTAATGGTAAATTTGAATTTTCATTGTGTATCTGATATTCAAGGAGTTCTAGTCATAGTTTATATAATGTTTTTAGTGTATTAGGTTGTTTAAACCATTGCTGTATTGCTGAAAAAATACATATTGACATTTGGAAATCAAAACCGTATTTTACATTCATTTAGGTGGTTTACTGTTTTAAAGAACTCTGTTGAATTCCGTCATAAATCACATCAATATTTTGAAAACCCTAATTTATCTTAAATTTGGAAACTTGAGCTCTTATAAAATTCTTATAAGGTGAGTGCTAACTCTAGAACTTCCTTCCTCCATGTTGTTCAGTAAGCTATGATTTGTATTACTGTCGTATGCAACGCTGTAATTTTTTTATATTAATCAAGTAATAAATAGTATCCACTAGCTGCTGTATACATTTTTTGTTGCTCTTCTAAAATTGGATTTGTATCTTGTATGTCAGGAAGGAAGAGCCAGAGTAGTATAATTAGCATAGGTTTAGGGGGAAATTATAATTATTTAAGCCATATTTAATTTTATTGATATGTTTCAAAATATGCAGAAAAGATCTTTTGAAAATTTAATCAGATTGGATCCTCAACTTCTAAATGTAGCTCATAATTTAAGAATTAGTATTAGAAGTCAGAATGAGGCCACCATAAATTTCACTGAATTCCCTTTCATATACCCAGTTACCCAAGGGAAAGCAGAAAGAGGTAATTTATAGGGCAGTTTGGGAATATGGGAAAGATTTACAATTAAGAAATCCAAATGTCAAGAGATGGTTTAGACTAGGTTAATACATCAACTTAAAGGCATTTGCTGACCCAGGTGAGGAACAGAAATATGTAAAATGAGTAATTAACACTTGCATCTTATTATTTTTTTAACATCTTTATTATATAATTGCTTTACAATGTTGTGTTAGTTTCTGCTGTATAACAAAGTGAATCAGCTATACTAATACATATATCCCCATATCTCCTCCCTTTTGCGTCTCCCTCCCACCCTCCTTATCCCACTCCTCTTGGTGGTCACAAAGCACTGAGCTGATCTCCCTGTGCTATGTAGCTGCTTCCCACTAGCTATCTATTTTACATTTGGTAGTGTATATATGTCCATACAACTCTCTCACTTCATCTGAGCTTGCACTTTTCCCTCCTAAAATCCATTCTCTACGTCTGCATCCTTATTCCTGTCCTGTGCATAGGTACTTTAGAACCATTTTGTTTTCAATTCCATATATATGTGTTAGCATACGGTATTTATTTTTCTATTTCTCACTTACTTCACTTTGTATGACAGTCTCTAGGCCCATCCAACTTACTAAAAATAACTCAATATCATTTCTTTTTATGGCTGAGTAATATTCATTGTATATATGTGCCACATCTTCTTTATCCATTCATCTGTCAATGGTCGCATAGATTGCTTCCATGTCCTAGCTATTGTAAATAGAGCTGCAATGAACATTGTGGTACATGACTCTTTTGGAACTATGGTTTTCTCAGGGTATGTGCCCAGTAGTGGGATTGCTGTGTCATATGGTAGTTCTATTTTTAGGTTTCAAAGGATTTCTATGCTGTTCTCCATAGTGGCTGTATCAATTTACATTCCCACCAACAGTGCAAGAGGGTTCCCTTTTCTCCACATCCTTTTCAGCGTTTAATGTTTGTAGATATTTTAATGATGGCCATTCTGATTGGTGTGAGGTGATACCTCATTGTAGTTTTGATTTGCATTTCTCTAATGAGTAGTGATGTTGAGCATCCTTTCATGTGTTTGTTGGCAATCTTATATCTTCTTTGGAGAAATGTTTATTTAGGTCTGCCTCCCATTTTTGGAATGGGTTGTTTGTTTTTTTGATATTGAGCTTCATGAGCTGCTTGTATATTTTGGAGATTAATCCTTGGTCAGTTGCTTCGTTTGCAAATATTTTCTCCCATTCTGAGGGTCGTCTTTTCATCTTGTTTATGGTTTCCTTTGCTGTGCAAAAGCTTTTAAGTATCATAAGCTCCCATTTGTTTATTTTTGTTTTCCTTTCCATTTCTCTAGGAGGTGGGTCAAGAAGGATCTTGCTGTGATTTATGTCATAGAGTGCTCTGCCTATGTTTTCCTCTAAGAGTTTTATAGTATCTGGCCTTACATTTAGGTCTTTAATCCATTTTGAGTTTATTTTTGTGTATGGTGTTAGGGAGTATTCTAATTTCATTCTTTTACATGTAGCTGTCCAGTTTTCTCAGCACCACTTATTAAAGAGGCTGTCTTTTCTCCATTGTCTATTCTTGCCTCCTTTATCAAAGATAAGGTGACCATATGTTCGTGAGTTTATCTCCGGGCTTTCTATCTTGTTCTCTTGATCTATATTTCTGCTTTTGTGCCAGTATCATACTGTCTTGATTACTGTAGCTTTGTAGTATAGTCTGAAGTCAGAGAGCCTGATTCCTCCATCACTATTTTTCTTTCTCAAGATTGCTTTGGCTATTCGGGGTGTTTTGTGTTTCCATACAAATTGTGAAATTTTTTGTTCTAGTTCTGTGAAAAATGCCATTGGTAGTTTGATAGGGATTACATTGACTCTGTAGATTGCTTTGGGTAGTATAGTCATTTTCACAATGTTGATATTTCCAATCCAAGAACATGGTATATCTCTCCATCTGTTTGTATTGTCTTTAATTTCTTTCATAGGTGTCTTTATAGTTTTCTGCATACAGGTCTTTTTTCTCCTTACTTAGGTTTATTCCTAGGTATTTTATTCTTTTTCTTGCAATGGTAAATGGGAGTGTTTCCTTAATTTCTCTTTCATATTTTTCATCATTAGTGTATAGGAATGCCAGAGATTTCTGTGCAGTAATTTTGTATCCTGCTACTTTACCAAATTCATTGATTAACTCTAGTAGTTTTCTGGTAGCATCTTATGATTCTCTATGTATAATATCATACCATCTGCAAACAGTGGCTGTTTTAATTCTTCTTTTCCATTTGGATTCCTTTTATTTCTTTGTCTTCTGTGATTGCTGTGGCTAAAATTTTCACAACTGTTTTGAATAATAGTGGTGAGAGTGGGCAATCTTGTCTTGTTCCTGATCTTAAATATGGTTTCAGTGTTTCACCATTTAGAACAATGTTGGCTGTGGGTTTGTCATGTATGGCCTTTATTATGTTGAGGTAAGTTCCCTCTGTGCCTACTTTCTGGGGGGGTTTTATCATAAATGGGTGTTGAATTTTGTCAAAAGCTTTCTCTGCATCTATTGAGATGATCATATGGTTTTTCTCCTTCAATTTGTTAATATGGTGTATCACATTGATGGATTTGTGTATACTGATGAATCCTTGCATTCCTGGGATAAATCCCACTTGATCATGGTGCATGATCCTTTTAATGTGCTGTTGCATTCTGTTTGCTGGTATTTTGTTGCAGATTTTTGCATCTGTGTTCAGCAGTGATATTGGTCTCTAGTTTTCCTTTTCTGTGACATCGTTGCCTGGCTTTGGTATCAGGGTGATGTTGGCCTTGTAGAATGAGTTTTGGAGTGTTCCTCCCTCTGTTATATTATGGAAGATTTTGAGAAGGATAGGTGCTAGCACCTTCTCTAAATGTTTGATAGAATTCGCCTGTGAAGCTGTGTGGTCTTGGGCTTTCATTTGTTGGAAGAGTTTTAATCACAATTGCAATTTCAGTGCTGGTGATTGGTCTGTTTATATTTTCTATTTCTTCCTGGTTTAGTCACAGAAGGTTGTGCTCTGCTAAGAATTTGTGCATTTCTTGAAGGTTGTCCATTTTATTGGCATATAATTGTTTGTAGTAATCTCTCATGATTCTTTCTATTTCTGCAGTGTCAGTTGTTACTTCTCCTTTTTCATTTCTAATTCTATTGATTTAAGTCTTCTCCCTTTTTTTCTTGATGAGTCTGGCTAATGGTTTATCAATCTTATCTTCTCAAAGAACCAGCTTTCATTTTTATTGATCTTTGCTATTGTTTCCTTCATTTCTTTTTCTTTATTTCTGATCTGACCTTTATGATTTCTTTCCTTATGATAACTTTGGGCTTTTTTTGGTTATTCTTTCTCTAATTGTTTTAGGTGTCAAGTTAGGTTGTTTATTTGAGATTTTTCTTGTTTCTTGTGGTAGGATTGTATTGCTCTAAACTTCCCTTTTAGAACTGCTTTTGCTGCATCCCATAGGTTTTGGGTCATCGTGTCTTCATTGTGATTTGTTTCTAGGTATTATTTGATGTCCTTTTTGATTTCTTCAATGATCTCTTGGGTTTTTACTAGTGTATTGTATAGCCCCATGTGTTTGTATTTTTTACAGAGTTTTTCTCTAATTGATATCTAGTCTTATAGCATTGTGGTTGGAAAAGATACTTCATATTATTGCAATTTTCTTAAATTTACCAAGGCTTGATTGTGACCCAAGATTTGATCTATCCTGGAGAATGTTTCACGAACACTTGAAAAGAAAGGGTATTCTGTTGTTTTTGGATGGAATGTCTTATAAATATCGGTTAAGTCCATCTTGTTTAATGTGTCATTTAAAGTTGTGTTTCCTTATTTATTTTCATTTTTGGATGATCTTTGCATTGGTGAAAGTGGGGTTTTAATGTCCCCTACTATGATTTTGTTGCTGTTGATTTCCCCTTTTATGGCTGTTAGCGTTTACCTTATGTATTGAGGTGCTCCTAGATTGGGTGCATAAATATTTACAGTTGTTATATCTTCTTGGATTGATCCCTTGATCATTATGTAGTGTCCTTCTTTGTCTCTTGTAACAGTCTTTATTTTAAAGTCTATTCTGTCTGATATGAGAATTGCTACTCCAGCTTTCTTTTGATTTCCATTTGTATGGAATATCTTTTTCCGTCCCCTCACTTACAGTCTGTATGTGTCCATAAGTCTGAAGTGGGTGTCTTGTAGACAGCATACATACGGGTCTGGTTTTTGTATCCATTCAGCCAGTCTTTGTCTTTTGGTTAGAGCATTTAATCCATTTACATTTAAGGTAATTATTGATATATATGTTCCTATTACCATTTTCTTAATTGTTTTGGGTTTGTTATTGTAGGTCTTTTCCTTCTCTTGTGTTTCCTCCCTAGAGAAGTTCCTTTAGCATTTGTTGTAAAGCTGGTTTGGTGGTGCTGAATTCTCTTAGCTTTTGCTTGTATGTAAAGATTTTAATTTCTGCATCGAATCTGAATGAGATCCTTTGTGGGTAGAGTAATCTTGGTTGTAGGTTTTTCCCTTTCATCATTTAAATATGTCCTGCCACTCCCTTTTGGCTAACAGAGTTTCTGCTGAAAGCTCAGCTGTTAACATTATAGGTATTCCTTTGTATGTTATTTGTTGCTTTTCCCTTGCTGCTCTTTTCTTTGTATTTAATTTTTTATAGTTTGATTAATATGTTCCTTGGTGTGTTTCTACTTGGATTTATCTTGTATTGGACTCTCTGTTCTTCCTGGACTTGATTGACTCTTTCCTTTCCTATGTAAGGGAAGGTTTCAACTATAATCTCCTCAAATATTTCCTCAGTCCCTTTCTTTTACTCTTCTTCTTCTGGGACCTCTATAATTCTAATGTTGGTGCATTTAATGTTGTCCCAGAGGCCTCTGAGACTGTCCTCAGTTCTTTTCATTCTTCTTTCTTTATTCTGCTCTGCAGTAGTTATTTCCACTATTTTATCTTCCAGGTCACTTATCCATTTTTCTGCTTCAGTTGTTCTCCTATTGATTCCTTTTAGAGAATTTTTAATTTCATTTATTGTGTGGTTCATCATTGTTTACTCTTTATTTCTTCTAGGTCCTTGTTAAACATTTCTTGTATTTTCTCCATTCTTTTTCCATGATTTTGGATCATCTTTACTATCATTACTCTGAATTCTTTTTCAGGTAGACTGCCTATTTCCTCTTCATTTGTTTGGTCTGGTGGGTTTTTACTTTGCTCTTTCATGTGCTGCATATTTCTGTCTTCTCATTTTGCTTAACCTACTGTGTTTGGGGTCTCCTTTTCACAGGCTGCACGTTCATAGTTTCATTGTTTTTGTTGTCTGCCCCCAGTGGATAAGGTTGGTTCAGTGGGTTTTGTAGGCTTCCTTATGGAGGGGACTGGTGCCTCTGTTCTGATTGGTGAGGCTGAATGTTGTCTTTCTGGTGGGGAGGATTGCCTCCGGTGGTGTGTTTTGGGGTGTCTGTGAACTTATCATGATTTTAGGCAGCTTCTCTGCTAATGGGTGGCTTTGTGTTTCTGCCTTGCTAGTTGTTTGGCATGGGGTGTCCAGCACTGGAGCTTGCTAGTTGTTTTAGTGGAGCTGGGTCTCAGTGTTGAGACAGAGCTCTCTTGCAGAGCTCTCACTGATTGATATTACATGGGGCCTGGAGGTCCCTGGTGGTCCAATGTCCTGAACTCAGCTCTCCCACCTCAGAGGCTCAGGGCTGACACCCAGCCAGAGCACCAAGACCCTGTCAGCCACACGGCTCAGAAGAAAAGCGAGAAAAAAAGAAAGAAACATATTATAAAATAAAATAAATTTATTAAGAAAAATCAAAACATTATTAAAATAAAAAACTAAAAAGCAATTTAAAAAAGAGAGCAACCAAACCAATAAAGAAATCCACCAATGATAACAAACACTAAAAACTAAAGTAAGAGAGACATATAAATCAGAAAATAATCAGTCGCATACAGCAAACCCCACATCTATTGTTGCTCCCAAAGTCCACTGCCTCCAGTTTGGTATGATTTATTGTCTATTCAGGTATTCCACAGATGCAGTGTACATCAAGTTGACTGTGGCAATTTAATCTGCTGTTCCTGAGGCTGCACAGAAATTTCCCTTTCTCTTCTTTGTTCACATAGCTCCTTAGGTTCAGCTTTGCATTTGGCCTCACCTCTGCATGTAGGTCACCCTCTGGCCTCTGTTCTTCACCCAGACAGGAGGGGGTTAAAGGAGCAGCTGATTAGGGCCCTCTGGCTCACTGAGGCTGGGGAGAGGGAGGGTACAGAATGTGGGGAGAACCCGCAGTGACAGAGACCAGCATGATGTTGCAACAGACTGAAGTGTGCTGTGCGTTCTCCCGGGGAAGTTGTCCCTGGATCACGGGACCCTGGCAGTGGTGGACTGCACAGGCTCTTGAGAGTGGAGGTGTGGATGCTTGAACACAGGATTTTTGGTGGCTGCAGCAGCAGCCTTAGCATTTCATGCCCATGTCTGATGTCTGCTCTAATAGCCGCAGCTCTCGCCCATCTCTGAAGCTTGTTTAGGTGGTGTTCTGAATCTCCTCCCCTCCCGCACCCCAAAACAATGGTCTCTTGACTCTTAAGCAGTTGCAGACGTTTTCCTGGACTTCCTCCTGGTTAGCTGTGGCGCACTAGCCCCCTTCAGGCTGTGTTCACGCAGCCAACCCCAGTCCTCTCTCTGGGATCTGACCTCCGAAGCCCGAGCCTCAGCTTCCAACCCCCATCACCCCCACCCCCGCAGGTGAGCAGACAAGCCTCTTGGGCTGGTGAGTGGTGGTTGGCACCAATCCTCTGTACGGGAATCTCTCCACTTTTCCCTCTGCAACCCTGTTGCTGCGCTCTCCTCCATGGCTCTGAAGATTCCCCCCACCCACCCCCATCTCCGGCAGTAAAGGGGCTTCCTAGTGTGTGGAAACTTTTCCTCCTTCACAGCTCTCTCCCAGAGGTGCAGGTCCTGTCCCTATTCTTTTTTCTCTGTTTTTTTCTTTTTTCTTTTGCCCTGCCCAGGTACATGGGGAGTTTCTTGCCTTTCGGGAAATCTGAGGTCTTCTACCAGCATTCAGTATGTGTTCTGTAGGAGTTGTTCCATATGTAGATGTATTCCTGATGTACTTGTGGGTAGGATCTCCACATCTTACTCCTCTTCCATCTTGAAGGCCCTTCCCCATAGTCCTTTATAATTATGTATGATAGTGATGTTCCCTCTTTCATTCCAGATTTTAGTAATTTGAGTCTTTTCTAACTTTTTCCCTGGAAAATTAGGTAAAGCTTAGTCTGTTTTATTGACCTTTTCAAAGAATGAATTTTTATTTAGTTGAGTTTCTTTATTGTTTATTTTTCTCTGACTTATTTCTGCCTATCTATCAACTATCTATATCTATCTATCATTTATCTGTCTATCTATCATCTATGTATCTATCTATCATCATCATCTTTGCTATTTCCTTCCTTATTCTTGCTTTGGATTTATTTTGCTCCTCTTTTTTTAGATTCTTAAGCTTGAAGGTTAGGTTTGAACTTTGTTTTTTTAACATTGGAATTTAGTTATAAGTTTTCTTATGGACATTGGCTTAGGTACATCTTATAAGGTTTTTATCTGGTGTTTTCATTTTTATTTATCTCAAAATATTTTATTATTCCCTTTCTGATTTCCTCTTTGACTCATTGGACATAGGAGTATTTTGTTTAATTTTCACCTATTTGTTAATCTCACAAATATCCTATTATTGATCTCTTGAATTTAAATTTATTGAATTTAATTCCATTGTGGTTGAAGATCATAATTCATATGATTTCAATCCTTTTAAATTTACTTAAGCTTGTTTTTAATGGCTTTGCAATGGTCTATCTTGAATGCTTCATCTGCACTTGAACAGAATGTGTAGTTTGGGTGGCATGTTGTAGAGATGTCTGTTAGGTCTTCTAGTTAATTTGTAGTGTTGTACAAGTCTTCTGTATCCTTGTTGATCTTCTGCCTAGTTGTTCTATCCATTAATGAAAGTGGGGTATTGAAATCTCCAATTACTATTTTTGAATTGTTTATTTCTCCTTTTAATTCTCTCAGTTTTTGATTCCTATATTTTGGGGCTCTGTTGTTAGGTGAATATATGTTTACAATTATTGTTTATACCTGATGGATTGAATCTTTTATCATTATAATATCCCTTTTATTCTCTAGTAATTTATGTCTTAGTGTCTATTTTTTTCTGGCTTAGTATAGCCACTCCAGCTATATTTTGTTATTGTCTGCATGATATTTCTTTTTCAATCCTTCTTCTTTTAGACTATTCATGTCTTTAACTTAGAAGTTTGCCTTTGTAGATGGCACATAGTTGGATCATTTTTTAAAATTCACTATGATTGGAGTGTTTAATCTATTAACATCTAATGTAAATACTAATAAGGCAGGAAATACATGTGTTCTTTGATTTTTATTTTCTATGCGTTTTATAACTTTGTTCTAGTCCAATACTTCCTTCTTTTGTGCTAAGTACTTCCTTCTTTTGTGCTACATAGATATTTTCTAGTATACCACTTTAATTTCTTTATTGCTCCTTTTAGTATATTTTTGTGTTATTTTCTTTATGGTTTCCCTGTGGCATTACAATTATTATCTTAACATTTTATAGTTCTGAGTGATACTAACTTGATTTCAATATTACAAAGAAAATTTAATATAGCTTCAATCCCCCCTCACTTTGTGTTATTATTGCCATACAAATTACATCTTTAGATATTATAAACCCATCAACACGGTATTATAATTATTACTTTATACAGCTTTAAAAACAGCTTTATTGGGTTATAATTCACATATATAAGATTCACCAATTTAAAATGTACAATTCAATGGCTTTTAGTATATTCACAGAGGTGTATATATATCACATCACTTTTAGACAAAAAATAATTAAAATGCATTTTTACTATCTTTTATATACCTATGTGGTTACCTTTACTGGTGCTCTTTTTGTTTGAATTTGAGTTATCTTCCAATGTTCTTTCATTTCATCTTGAAGGACTCCCTTTTAATCTCATAGGGAAGATTTGCTATTGATTGATTCTTTTGGTTACTGTTTATCTTGGAATGTCTTAATTCCTCCTTCAGTTTTGAAGGATAGTTTTGTGGCATGTAGAATTCTTGACAGTCTTTTTCTTTCAGTACATTGAATATCTCATTTCATTGCCTTCTGGCTTCCATGGTTTCTGATGAAAGATCAGCTCTTTATCTTTTCTCAGGAGTCCTTGTACCTAAGTTATTTGTCTCTTGCTGCTTTCAAGATTCTCTCTTTGTCTTCAACTTTCCACAATTTGATAGTAATATAAATAAGGTATGAATATCTTCGAATTTATTCTATTTTGAGTTCATTAGCTTTCTTGATTTAATGTTTTTCATTACATTTGGGAAGTTTTTGATTGTTACTTCTTCAAATATATATATATATATATATTTTTTTTTTTTCCGGTACACGGGCCTCTCACTGTTGTGGCCTCTCCCGTTGCGGAGCACAGTCTCCGACGCGCAGGCTCAGTAGCCATGTCTCATGGGCCCAGCCGCTCCACGGCACGTGGGATCTTCCTGGACTGGGGCATGAACCCGTGTCCCCTGCATCGGCAGGCGGACTCTCAACCACTGCGCCACCAGGGAAGCCCCAAATATTTTATTTGCCTATTTCTTTCTTTCCTTTTCTACTGTGACTCTGAATATGCATTTGCTAATATTCTTGATTATGTCCCACAGGTCCCTAAGGCTCCATTAATTTTTCTTCACTCTTTTCCTTTCAGTTCTTCAGATTGGATAATCTCAATTGACATATCTCTGAATTCCCTAATTCTTTCTTCTGCCTGTTCAACTGCTGTTTGGCCCTTCTAGCCAATTTTTTATTTCAGTTATTGTATTTTTCAATTTCAGAGTTTGTATGTTTTTTTTTTATTATATTCTTTCTCTTTATCAGTATTCTCTATTTGGTGAAACATCACTTTCATACTTTTGCTTAACTTTTAAAACATGTTTTCCTATAGTTCTTTGAACATATTTAAAATAGATGATATAAACATTTTTTCTAATAAGTCCAGTGTCAAGGCTTCCTCAGAGATAAGTTTCCAATGATTGCTTTTTCCCTGTGTATAGGTCATGCATTTTTAAAAGGATTACTCAAGTTTATACCATCTCTCTCTTCTTTTAAATTTCCAGGAGATCTAATTCAAATTTGAGGTTAAAAACTTTATTGCTGATGCCCAGCTCCATTCAGTAAATATACAGTTGATTCCCTATTAGGCTGCTTAGTAAGACTTTGTAAATAACCGAGTACTACATGAACATTTGTTTTTCTCTCAAGTTTTCAAAAACACATAATTACCTTATATGCACAGTGAATGAGGTTCAATAACATTTTTGGTACATCTGTTGTACAATACTGCTTATTATGAATAAGACCCAAGACAACTAACAGTGGCATTTCTGAGTCAAATTTTAATAAAGATATTACTTAGATCATATTTTATATTAAGATATAAACACTGAATTATTAAAGAGGCCATATCATATAATATTTTCTTCTAGAATGCATTTGATAACTAGAAGAAAAATAAAAGGCATAATGTTTTTACCTTAAGCAGTTAAGTATAACTAGCTCCCTCAAATCCAGAGGAATAGATTTTTTTCTAAATGATTGCAATATTATATTGACATATAATACGTGTAAGACTAAAGTGTAAAATGTAGTGATTTTATATACACACATATAGTGAAATGTTTACCACAATAAGGTTAGTTAACACTTCCATCCCCTCACATAATTACAGTTTTTTGTGGTGATGACATTTAAGATCTACACTTTCAACATTGCAAGTATACAATGCTGTATTGTTAATTATATACATGATGCTGTACATTCTACTACCAGAACTTATTCACCCTACAGGTGGACGTTTGTACCCTTTGACCAATATCACCATATTTTCCCCACCTCTCAGCCCCTGACAACTACGATTATACTCTCCATTTCTATGAGATCAGATTCTTTTAAAACTCTACATATAAATGACATGTAAACATATAGTCTTTCTCTGCCTGCATTATTTCACTTAACATAATGCCTTCAAGATCCATACATGTTGTTACAAAAGGCAAGATTCCTATTTTTTCTGTGGCTGAATAATATTCAGTTGTGTATACACACACACACACACAGACACACCACATTTTCTTTATCCATTCATTTGTCAGTGGATAAGTAGGATGTTTTTATGTCTTGGCTATTGTGAATAATGCTTCAATAAACATGAGGATGCAGAGATCTCTTTGAGAAAGGTTTTTATTTTCTTTGGATATATACCCAAAAGTGGGATTGCTGAATCATATGGTAGTTCTATTTTAATTTTTTGAGGAATCTTCATGCTGTTTCACCTAGTGGCCATAATAATTTACATTCCCATCAACAGTGCACAATAGTTACCTTTTGTCTAAAGCCTTGCCAATACTTGTCTCTCTCCTTTTTGATGACAGTCGTCCTAATAGGTGTGAGGTGACTTTACATTGTGGTTTTGATTTGCATTTCCCTGATGATTAGTGGTATTGAGCATCTTTTCATATATCTGTTGACCATTTGTATGTCTTCTTTGAAAAAATGCTTATTTAAGTCTTCTGCCCATTTTAAAATCAGATTGTTTGATTTTTTTTGTCATTGAGTTGTATGACTTTTTAATATATTTTAGGTATTAACCTCTTATCAGATAGATGGTTTGCAAATACTTTCTCACATTCCATAGGTTGCCTTTTAAATTTTGCTTGTTTGCTTATGTTTGCTGTCATTACGGTTATATATTATCTGATAAAATGTTGCAGGATGGGGAGTAAATGCCAGAGAGAAGATGCCTTTGACAATTTTAAAGGAAATTTTGTAGAGATGTTTAGTCAAGCCTATGTTTACGTGATGGCCAAATAAAATTATTGGTGAAAAATTGACCATGTCGAATTTTTGTTTGTTTGTTTACATGTCAAGCTTTGTTGGAAACAAAACCCACCAAAATATATTTATTAGGATAATAGCTTACTCCCAGATATTTCTGGCACAGTGCCATTTGGGGAATTCCTTTGCAATGAAATGGTAAAAGCCTTTGTATTGGTAATACTGAGGGTGAAGATGATGCCCTGAGAAAGGCTGAGAGGGGGTCAGCCACAGATTTCATATTGGCTCTTGCCATGAGTTGCTGTGACTAGGAGTTTCTGTGCTCTGATGCTCCCCTTCCTTACCAGTGACCTTTTATTCACTCACTCATTTGTTCATTCACTCACTCATTCATCCAACCGAGAGCCTCCTCTGTGCCAGGCTAGTGCCAAGTCTGGGTACCAATTTTCTCTGTCACCGAGGGTGCCGAGTGGGAAGAGGGAGGCAGGGATGACTCCCTTAAAGCGTAGAATCTGTTACCCCAGTGAACAGAGAGGGGCGTCCAGTATCCTTAGGGCAGTCTGGATTTTGGGGCAAGGAGGGGAACTGGGGAGGGCACGAGTGGCCCCTTATGGGACAGCAGTCGACAGACTGTGGCAGGTCCCTGAGCAGGGCTCAGCCACCATACTCCAGGATGGTGTCTGCCCCACTTCCTGGCTGTGTGTGGCTGGGCATCTCTGTGCTTTAGATTTCCCTTCTGTAAAATGGGAAAAGTGATACTACCTTCTTCTATGGTGGGGTGAGGAGGAGGCAAGATCACCTATTGTTGTCATTATCCTTAAGCCAGCAATCAGGGAGGAATTTTAAGCAGGTGAGTGAAGTCATCATTTTTGTGTCATCAGAAAGATCCATCTGGAAGCAGTGAGCAGATGGGTCTGAGCTAGAGGCTGACCCCCAGAAGACAAATTAGAGGCTGTCACAGCACAGAGGGAGAAGGGATGGGCATGCATTAAAGTCATGCACAGTAAGGGGAGACGAGAGGCTGGATGGGAAAGAACCGTTAGGAGCAGAACCAGTGGAGGATGTTGGGAGTGATACAGCAGAGCAAGGAGACACTCACATGCTTACTGACTGCACCATGCACAGTGTGAGGGCAAGTGTGATGTGTGTGCTGTGCTCCAAGCAGCACCCAGCCTGGGGAAGGCAGCAGAGCAGCGGCTTCCACTCTTCCCCCTTCTCCGCATCCTGGCACAGCCCTGCCCACCCCCCATCAGACCCCAGGGCCTGGCCCTTGGGACTGTGCCGGGAGGGAAGGCGGACTCTGAAGGCCATGCTGTGAACTCGGTCCTGGAGGGCTTGAGGTGGCCTTATATTCCAGGCAGGGACACAGACTCCAAACAGTCCCATCTTGGACCTCCTAAATCAGAGTCTCTAGGGATGGGGTATTTTATTTTGTAAAAGTTCCAGGGTGATCCTAATGCACAATGCACATTGTGGGAACCATACAATAAAGTAGGACTATCCCGGTGGAGTCCACTGTCAGTCTGATAAAGCACACGTACTAGGACATATGTCATCTTCTGGACCTGGTCACTTTGCGTAACATCGCCAGCTACTTGGGGTGTGTCCATCGAGAAACCAGTGAAGAAGCTGTGTTCCTTGATAGTGGAGAGCCCCTAAGGTACTGTGTGGGAGTGCCCTATGCTTACTCACCAGCTTATTGGATCTTTACAGTCACACTGGGAGTTAGATGGTAGTATTCCTACTTTGAAGATAAGGAAACGGAGGCTCAGACAGCAGAACTAGTTTTTTTAAATGTGATACAAATCCAGGTCTGTCCAGCCCTCATCCAGTGTTCTTTCTATTAAAGCATGCCGCCTGCCCCATAATGCTGGGTGCCAGGAAAGCTAGGACAGGTAGTCCCTTCTCCTTAGAAGCTGTCACCTGAAGTACAAAGACAGGGCTGACACACATGAAACGATTAGAGGACAATTAAGAGTGAATAGATGCCGTATCGAGTCTTGAGCGCAATGGGACAAACACAGCATATAAACGTGTTCACACAGCTGATCTGTCAGGATGTTTTCTGCTAATCTGAGTGGCTTGGTGCATCCACCACATGGTGAAATGAGCCGGAAAGCTTCCTTAGCTTGACAAGCCATCTCCCTGCGTTGACATTTGCCATAATGAATGAGCCACGGAGGACATGTTCCCCTATCCTGTCCCCAGGTGAAGACGTGCATCTGAAGGGGTCAGTCATGGATGTGTGCAGTGCTCTCCCACCTGCTCTCTGGAGATGAGAGGAGGCCAAGCAATGACAGCTGCAGAGCAGGCTGGCTGCTGGCAACATGAGTGGACCGACAGCTCCAACTCAAGCCGGAGTCCCAGTATACTGCTCGGGTTATTTTGTAGATGACATCACAATTCGATGGCATTGGAGGCAGAAGAGGAACGATCATTTGCCTTATGTGCACTGCTGGTTTGGAAGCATTTCTCCCAAATACATATTCTATAACTTGACACAAGGGCCAGAAGAGGCATTGACAGGTATGTCAAAGAAAAAAGAGGAAGAGAGAAGACAGTTGGGTTCAAATCATACACTCGCCTCTCTAGGAAGAAATGCTTCTCCCTCTGTTGTGCGTGGAACATAAAGGCTTTTTTCCTTTCTTCAACAGCTGCAAAATACATCTGCTGGCATAGTGACCTAACTAAGGGCTGCATTTAATTAAGAAGTGTCAGGAGTTTTTTATTTTGAACTCTTACACAGTTCCCACAGGAGGGGAATTTCTTATGAAAGTGCCTCTGTGTTCTGTGATAGCATTTTAAAACTTTCCCCAATAGATCTCACATAAAGCCAACAAATACTGTCCTTGAAACACGGAAGTGAAAAAAGACCTCTTTCACGTTAATTCAAAGCACACCTGTGTCTAGCTCTACCAAAATATTTAGATGAAAAAGGTAAAAGTTAAACTAATTTCCAGAGTTCCCCAAACAACAATGTCACTGGATGATGGAACATTCGTGACACTGGTTATTTGAGGAAGTCCCAAGGGTGGTGATCCTTTTCTTTCACCACCTGTCTTCTCTTGAGGCCCAGACATTATGAGGGGCTCCCAGTGTCCTTCACTGACGGCAATCCCTGGGTGTAGCCCAGTACCTGGCGTCTCTCGTATCAGCCATGCCAGCCCCCAATCTTGTCATTGATGAAGTGGCTCACGCACACCTCTATGTGCTATTATCCCCTCATTTATTCTTTCATTCAACTCCATTTTTGGCTCAGTGCCAGATGCGACCATTGTTACAGTCAATTCTGTGTTCTCTGGGGCACTTCTAATTTCTTCATCTCAATTAGTCTTGTCTTCTCAGTGAACCTGTAAATTGATTCGGGACAGGATCCACTGCATCACGTGGGAGATGCTAGCAGAAGGTACTACTATGCATGGGCCTGACTATCCAGTGTGCCCATCCTGGTCCTCAAAAATGGGGCGCAATAGTTGTGTGGTCTATGGGGTCCAGGTACCCCACTGTTATTCCTTGAGAGGTCCTTGAACATGGAGCTCATGTCACTGACATTGGAGTTCATTGAGATCAGCTGTAGCCTTCTGGACACTCAACCTCCCCGAGCAGTCCTCAGGGCTACCTCAGAGCCCTAGGTGTCAGCAGGGACAGTTATTTCCTTTTCCCCCCATCAGATGGTGAACTGTACCAGGTCAGTGTCATCCCTGGCACATAGGAAGTACCCCATAAAAGCTTTTAGGCTGAATTAATAAATTACTACGTTTAATCCATATGTCACTAAAGCATTCTTATATGCAGTAAACTATAGCAGGATATACAGTTGAGGGTTGTGGACAAATTCCAGTTCTATTCTCTTGGAATTAGTGACCTGTTAGTGTCCCAGTTACAGGGAAAGCCAGACATTTCTTCTTTCATTATCCCAATTCCAGGGTTAACTGTCTTTCTGGCCCACAACCATCTTAAAGTGGACTGTGCTATCGACAGAAAACGCAAGTCTGTCCTCTTCATCCTGCTGCTGTGTGGATGGTCCATTCCTGCCACCCTCTATCCAGTGCTGGCCACCCTCCCTCTGTGCTGACCTCCCAGGCCAGCTCCTGTGTCCTGGCCTGTGCCATGCCCTGGAAAGCTGCAGGAGAGGAGCAGGGTGCTAGGGGCACCTGGGAGCTGAGGGTGAAGAGCCCGAAGCCATGACCACTGATTAGCACCACAAGTTGGGTCCTTCAAAGACCATTTATGGGCTGCCAGCTGGTGAAGGCTATGAACTTGGGTGACAGAACTGGTATGCTGGGAACAGTGGCAGGGCACTCTTAAGGGTTACTGGTGCCAAAAGATATGGGTCCATTTATTCTTGGGACCATAGGGAGGCACCACAGGTGCCACGGGCATCCAGGACTCTGCTTCAGATCTCAAAATGCTTCCTCAGTTTATGAAATGAGCTTCTGTAAATATTACCATTCATTGAAAAAAGCTGCGAGCCACTGGTTTATCCAATGTCTTCCTCAATGTGGGAAATCCTTTTAGAGTCTACTTGATATGCACCCCTCCGCTTTGGTTGATAGCACAACGATCTTTGTGGGGCAGAGCATTTCTGTTCCTGGGAAATGACTTCACACTAAGCTCACAGCTTTCTCCTTATATCTTTTCCATTAATCCTCATTTTCCTGAAAATAGCACAAAATATGCTCAATTCTTCTTATAAAAGTTTCAAATATGAAAAACTTTATGTCTCAAAAAGAAGCATATTTTAATAATTTTTATGGAATCAGTATAGTCATATACTAAAATTTTCAAACTGATATTAATTACAAAAAGAAAAATAAAGGTCTTCTGTCCACTCATAACAGGAAGTTCCTGTCCTCAGTGTTCACAGTTTCTTATGCAGCCTTCCAGAAAAACATCTTTCACATACGAACATGTGCTTTAAAAATTATAAAATGGTGTCATATCGTGTGCACTGTTCCATACCTTGTTATTTGTCTCTTTCCTATCAGTACAGCTATGTTGGTATCAGGTAGCATGAGCTGCTGTAACATACACACCCCTGAGCCTAGTGGCTGAACTCAATAGAAGCTCATTTGTAGCTGATACGAAGCCCCACACAGGTGCTCATGAGAAGCAGGCAGCTGTCCTCCAACAGCAAAGCTCCTTCCCCACTGTTGCTCCATCAGCGTACAATTTCCAAAGCCACTGTGCTCCTTCCCGTCAAGATGCGAGCTTGGAGCATCAAATGTGGGGGGGTCCCCAGGAGCCAGTCTTAACTCTGAGCAGATAATGCTGCTTGCATCCCACTGGTTAGAACTTAGTCACGTGACTGCTCCTCCCTGCAAGGGAAACTGGGGCACACAGTCTAGCCTAGGCCCAGGAAAAAGAGGACATGAATTAGATGAGCAGCCAGCAGTCAGCAGCAGTCTACACTCTGGCAACATTCCAACCTTGAAGATGAAGTGAATGTGGTTTACTTTTAGGAAAAAGAGTTTTCTATGGGCTGTCCCATTGCTACCTCCAACTCCCAGGACGGAAGTGTGCACAGTGCCCTCCATCAGGTCGGCAGGGGTTGGGGGGCCACCTATAGATTAAAAACACAAGCTATCTGATTCCCTCTCGGTCCCTTGAAATATCCAGTGATGCAAAAGGGACATAATAAGACCACAATAAGAGTTGTTTTAAGGCTCCAACATTGAAAAACTGCTCTTAGGCTGTGCTCGTGATCTCTTTGGCAACATGAATCTTACAACAACTTAGTGGTCTCTGATCTATTTGTCTCTAGTCAGTTCTGTGTGCCTCTAAAAATAATGAAAACTCTTCCTTGGACATATTCTCAAGCTAGATTTATTTTTTGTTTTACTTCCTCACCCCCTGTCCTGCTCTCTTAACCTTGAGTCTATCAGAAACACAGGGCATGGATATAAGCTGCAGGCATTTGATCTTTGCCTTAGAACTAAGTTGAATGAGTACATTCCTTAGCAAACCTCCCTCAATCTTATCTCTTATTTTTGGTGGTGTAGAACCCATTTTCTAAGAGTATGAGTCCCCAAATTTCTGAATCTTCCTTATTCCCTTTCATTTTTGTTTGCAAACGTAGCAAGTCTACCCAGAGCTCATGCTTTCCTTATAACATTTGGCTAAAAGCGAAAGTAAAAGCAACATAGTCTATTTCCTACACCTTCACTCAGAGCTGGGGGCTCACCAGCCATGTGACCTATCTTCTAAGTTGTCAAGAGCAAGCAGTTGCATCAAATGTTTTGTGACTGCAGGATATGGGTCTTCTCTTCCCACTCTCTGTCACCAAGCCAAAGCCACATATTTTAGGTTTGTGGGGGATTATTAAGTACCCCACTTCAACATAAAAAGTTCAGTTTTAATTAAGCTAATCCTATTGCTGTAACAGATCTATCTTAAAAGTCTCCAAGGATCCCCAGTAGAATTTATTTCCTATTCACATAACATCTGGAATGAATGTTCATGCTTGGCAAGTGTTTCTTCCCCTCCATACCTGGCTTCCAAGTCACCTTGATCCCCTTCATGAAGCTGGTGGTGGAAGCAGCACAGGGAGTGGCACGTGGGGGAGGGGAACTCTGGCACACATCACTTCTGCACCTGACTGCAGGAAGGCAGGAACATATCCCAGCTGTGTGCTCACAGAAGACAGAAAAGAGGGTGGGTGATCAGCCAGGAATCTCTACCAGACCTGCCACCTCACTTACTAACTAACTAGTTTTTACTTTTAGAATGTTATCTATGCATACATAGAATAAGTTCAAATGGGATTAAACGGTATCTCGTGGAAAGTAAGGCTTCTTCTGAGAAAACCAGCCACCTTTGCAAGACCACCACTCTTTTGTGTTTTTTTTTTAATATTTTATTTATTTGGTTGTGCTGGGTCTTAGTTGCAGCAGGTGGGCTCCTTAGTTGTGGCAAGTGGGTTCCTTAGTTGTGGCATGCAAACTGTTAGTTGTGGCATGCATGTGGGATCTAGTTCCCTGACCAGGGATTCAACCCAGGCCCCCTGCATTGGGAGCATGGAGTCTTAACCACTGCACCACCAGGGAAGTCCCTGCAAAACCACCACTCTTAACGGTTCCTTGTGTAGCCTTCTGGAATTTGTGTATGGATATAAAAATATACATATGTAAATGTGTGTGCAAATGTTTGCATATTCAAAATGTTCTTTTCTATCTTCTTCAGTTTTATAGCTACATGATACTCCGTGATGGACTTATGGACTTTTTTTTTTTTTTTTTTTTTTTTTTTTGCAGTATGCGGGCGTCTCAGTGTTGTGGCCTCTCCTGTTGCAGAGCACAGGCTCCGGACGCGCAGGCTCAGCAGCCATGGCTCATGGGCCCAGCCGCTCCGCGGCATGTGGGATCTTCCCGGACCGGGGCACGAACTCGTGTCCCCTGCATCGGCAGGCGGACTCTCAACCACTGTGCCACCAGGGAAGCCCCGGGCTTATGGACTTTTAATTTGTCCTTTCTTTTTCTTTTACACGTGGTAAATATTGCAACGTGCTTTATTGAAATACTACTGTGACTACATCCATGGGGTAAATTCATAGCACTAAATTCTGCATTTTTAATTTCATTATGTCACAATATTAACAATGATCAAATAGCTTAAATACTATTCTCTCCCTGTGAGACACATATTATTATTGGGTTAATTATGGTAGTCTTTTTTTTTCCTAGTTTGCATACCAAATTGGTTGTAGTCCTAAAGTCATTTTTGTAAAATGTCAAGAAATTATTACTGCAGGAAGTTTCTTTCCTTTTTCCCACTGCTGGTAAGGAGCTCTTAGTCTCTGATAATCCACAACCACTGTCTGACCAATTCCTTCCTTTGCCAGTTGGCCCAGGGGCTGAAAACATGAGGAAACTTGAGAGGTGCTGAGTTGGAGAAAGCAGGGGTCACTGGCTTCCAGCTGAGGCATGCCCGGTCACTGGGGGAGGGCTCAGTTCCTTAGCAGAGGACCCAGGCTGTCTTCCTCTGGTGTCACACTCACCTGTCACATCCCAGCCCAAACCTTTGAATGCCCCCTGGCTGCTCAGGAAATTAACTTCAAAATCTCATTCTGGCTTTCCCCACTTTCTATAACCTGACCCCACTCAAACTTTCTAGTCCCGTAAGAACACAGGGCAAAGTAATGTCCATGGAGAGTCAAATTCCCATTTCCTCCATTCAAGGTTCTGTTTGTGGAAGATCTGCAGGGCCAGTGTGTGCTGGCCCAGGCTCACTGTGACATGGGGGATACCTCTGACTGTGGCGCTTGCAGACCGTGGTCTAATCTCTTTCCTGTAATGTCTCATCTCATCCCCCTCCTCCTTTTCACCTGACCACTGTTTGTTGAGAGGCTGCCATGGCACCTGCTCTGGACGCCCCTCTGCCACTCACCCTGTGCTGCATGGCAGGCCTGGCATCATCTCAGTGTTCACTGAAAAGCCTTCGTGTGTCTAAAGCTTATCCTCTACACTTGCCAGCTGTGTGACCTGGGAAAGGTCACTCTTCATCTCTGTGCTTCTGACCCCTCAGGTATAAAATACTGCTAATAATTAAAGATGATTCTTTGGGCTCCAACCATGTGCCAGACCCCAGTTACATGTGGTAATGCTTTGTTTCCTGTAACACTGTCAATAACGAATGACAGAGGGGGTGTAGGGAGCATTGACTACGAGTCAGCCGTGACTACTATTTGTGCTGTACTCGAACTCAAACATGCAAAATCCTCCACAGGGGGCAACTTTTTTTTTTTTTTTTTTTTTTTTGCGGTATGCGGGCCTCTCACTCTTGTGGCCTCTCCTGTTGCAGAGCACAGGCTCCAGACGCGCAGGCTCAGCGGCCATGGCTCACAGGCCCAGCCACTCCACAATATGTGGGATCTTCCCGGACCGGGGCATGAACCCGTGTCCCCTGCATCGGCAGGCGGACTCTCAACCACTGTGCCACCAGGGAAGCCCCCACAGAGGGCAACTTTGCAACCACTTGGAATATTAGAGTAGCTGCATGGGTCCTTGCAGAAAGACTGGGGGAGAGATCACAAAGGAAAGGTGAAGGTGTGGGCCATCCCCAGGCTGTGTGGGGGACTGGAATTTCCAGTCCACTCAGGGTAGGATGTCTGGAGGGAAGGGTTGAGACACAAGCTTGGAGAAGGAGAGACAGCCCAGGGTGTCAAGGTCTTGAGTGTCAGAGTGAAGAGTTTACACTGAGTTGGGGAGGCGACAGAGTCTGTGGCCAGGGAAGCAGTGGGCCTGGCCCAGCCCTGAAGGTCATGACATTTTCAATGAGCTGACTGGGCTGGAGGGGAGAGGAAGCCAGAAACAGGCTGGGGAAGGAAGGACCAAGCTCTGCTCCTGCAGCAGCAGTAGCAGCAAAGGAAAAGGAACTGAGACCCAGAGATTCTGCAACCATAGTGATCAGCAGCTATCCATACATGGGGTAGGGGTACAAGGGCAGTGCTCTCAAATACTAGTGTGTGCTGAGTGTGAAGCTGCTGCCATGACTGCAGACAATGCATCCCCTGGGACTCGAGGGAGGCTGTGAGCGAGTGGGAGGCTGCATCTTGCAGGGTTGCATCCATGTGCTGCTCCTGGACTCAGACAGCAACATCTTTTCTGAACACAACTCTGAGGCACTGCCCTTGGGAAGGGCTGAGGCTAGACGCATTATCTAGAGCAGGTGGAGTCTCAGTTTGGAGATGATGAGCCTGAAACACAGAGCCAGGTTGCCATGTTATTTAAAATACCTTAACTAAGATATTGTGTATTAGGTTATATATGAACAAGGTACCAAATTCAAGGGCAGCGAAGTTGCCTGAGGCAAAAACAGGTTTCCCTCCTCCCCTGCCCACAGCTACCTGGCCCCTCTGCTCATTGGCAATCACTGGGATGTGTCTTGGTAGCCTTTGGGGTATATTTTTGGTATAAACAAGCACATGTACCTCTACCCCCCACCCAAAACACATCTCATTCCTTAAACAAATGGTAGCACACTTTATACTTACTTTTTCTTTTCTAAAATATGTCTTGGGAATTGTTCCATAATGGTACACACTGAACAGCGTCATTCTTTTTTAGCTTTTGTCTAGAATTACCTTCTTTGGATCTACCATAATTTATATAACCAATCTTAGATGGGTATATATTAGATTATATTGTTTTGTGATTACAAACTAAGCTGTAATTATTAAGCTGTACATATATCTTTCTATACACCTACAAGATATCTGTAGAATAAACTTCTGGAATTATAATTTCTGGACCAAAGTGTAGCCTGTATTTAATTTTCATATATATTGCTAAATTGACCTCCATAGATATTGCACCAATTTACATATTTATATTCTTACAGATGCATAAATATCACCTTTGCTGAGGTATACTTTTATTTATATATCTACACACAATATATGATGTGTGCATATTACACACACATTTATTTTATACATATTATATGTAATAAAAAGATAGGTGACCAGTACTGTAGTTGAAAAAGCTGTTTCCCACAGGGCTTCAGGTTCACAATTTTGATACCACTATACATGTATACTGGAATTGAATAATTAAGTAAAAGGATAATAGATGGTGGAGTCAGTGTCTCACTCTTTGGGAATTTACAATAAGCAAGCGGGTAACACGAGAATGATTATAGCAGGATTATAGTTGAAGACGTCAGTATGAGTTCAAGTTTAGCTTAATATAGAGACAGTTACATATAAAATGTGATAGTATGTGTATAAGTTAGTACACACACATGGAATTCATGGATTTCTTTGCTCTGTCGGCTGAAAGGGCCTAGAAGCAATGATACTCCAGTAGCAATGAGCACACTTAGTCCCAGATCTTTGTGTCTAATACCATCCTCCACTAAAAGGAACCAGGACTCCTTAGAGAAATGGCTGACTCTAGGAATAGGGTAAAAAATATACAAGATAAACGTGGAGTGTCTTGTAGTGCAAAAAAGTAAGAATGCACAAAAAAAGAAAAAAAAATGATGACATATGTCAAAGGGAAACAGGAATCAATTAAGAGAGTTCCCAATGGTCAAAGTTGGACAATTAGCACAACAAAATAATGTAGTATTGATTTATTCCCAACATATAAAACAACTTTTTGTGAATCTATACTGATATAAATAAACATTGAATAAATAAATAGGGTATCTGAGACAAATGTCTCAAGCAGAAGAATTCAAAATAATTTATGAGAATAGGGCATGTCTCCACCCTTAAGTGTGGGCTGTACATAGTGATTTATTTCTAAAGAGTACAACATGGAAAGGGAGACAGAGGAACTTCACAATGGAGAAACCTGATGAACACCACCTCAGCCAGGTGATCAAGGTCATCATCAACAGTGGTAAGTCATGTTGATATGATGTGATGAAAGTAGCACTTTACCCCTGTGGTCTTCCTCCCCAAAATCCATAACCCTAGAACCCAAATCTAATCATAAGAAAAACATCAGACAAATCCCGGTTGAGGACATTCCTTAAAGGACCTGACCAATACTCCTCAAAACAAGGAAAGTCTGAGAAACTATCACAGTCAAGAGCAGCCTAAGGAGACATGATGACTCAATGTAATGTGAGATCCTGGATGGGATCCTGGGACAGAAAAAAGACATTAGGTACAAACTAAGGAAATCTGAATAAAGTATGGGCTTTAGTCAATAGTAATGTAGCAGCACTGGTTCATTAGCTGTGACCAATGTACCACAGGAATGTAAGATGTTAACTATAGGGGAAACCAGTTGTGGAGAGCCTACTAGCTTTGCAATTTCCTGTAAATCTAAGACTATTCTTATAAAAAGCTCATTAAAAAATAAAGGTGAACTCCTGTCACTGAAAGTGGGGTCCGGCTGCTCGCCACTCTAAAGCCAATACTCAAGAGGTAATATTGGTGGAAAGGAAAGTTTGCTTTATTCTGCAGGCCGGCAATCGGGGCGGGAGGCACTGGGGGAGGGCAGTCTCGTGTCCAAAGGCCGACTCCCTCCACTGACAATCAGTGGGCAAGAGGTTTTATAGGTGGAGGGAAGGGGCTACATGCAGAAACAGCACAGTCAGCTGTGACAGTCATCTTGAAATTGGTCGTGCAGTGGTCTGATCAGTATTATCTTGATTGTTTTGAGTACAATTAGTCTTTAGCTCCGGGGTCTGTTTTTTTTCCCATTTCTCTCAGGCCAGTTCTCGGAACTGCGGCAGCTTATGTCATGGCTACAGTCTGGTCATCATGTAGTCAATGTCTTCCACCTGGTGGGGGTTTCAGTGTCTACAAAACATCTCAAAGGACGTGGCTCAGAATATGATCTATTGCCCTTGAGGAGGAACTAAAGGTCCTTGGCTTTGTTTAATGACTAAACTATTATTATTTTGCCTTCTTTGACTATTTTCCTTTGCTTCTGCATTTTCTCACTTCTCTGATTAAGCTTATTCTTTGACTCAAGTTTTTCTACAGAAAAAAGGCAGGTGGAGGACATGGCAAGGGAGGGGAAGGACCACAGTGCCCTGCTCCATTTCACTCCTACATGGATTTATAATTTTAAAAAAATTACTTTTACATGTTCTCTCCTATACATACACATTTTTATTATATGATATCACATCATATTTGCTGTGTTTTAAAATACAGATTTTTTTTTCCTGTTTACTTTTCTTTTCCTCCCTGGGAGGGAGGAAGTGTCCCCTCACTCCCTGAACTGGAGAGTGAAAGGGGCTCAGCGGAATCAGTTGCAGAGATTGGGGTACCTGCAAGCAGGGGGCTAGCATCTTGTTCCCCAATGGGCTGTCCTCTGAGCAGGGATCTTCCATTAGGAAAGGAGCTGGGAGGTGGGCCTTGGCATAAGTCCCCTGAATCTTGGAGGCCACAGGAAGGCTGATATGGGGCTCCTGGCTCTGTTGGGTAGGGAAAGAAATGTCTGTGATGGGAAAGTCTGAAAAGAAAAGAATGAAATCACCCCTTTTGTGTCCCTAGGGTCCTAGAGAAGGCAGAGAAGGGGAATGTGAGGAAGCTGGGGTGAGGGGGAGTCAGGGGCTGTGGGTTGTCCTGCCAGGGCACAGGTCGGGCCAGCATAACCCAGGGAAGGTGGAGCAACTGACCACCCTGGTCTTGGGACAGCACCGCCACCAAGTAAAAATGTGGGGCCCTTCAGTAAAATATAGAAAATCAAGAGGCTACAGCAGAGCCTTAAACCCTAATTGTAGGGTCTACAATTAAGATGTATTCTTTTAGCAACTTTGAAGTTTATAATACGCTATTGTTTACTATGATCACTATGTTGTGCTTTAGAGCTCTAGGACTGAATTATCTTCTAGTTGCTAGTTTGTACCTGTAAACAACATCTCCCCAGTTCCCCCACCACAGCCTCTGGTAACCATTCTACTCTCTGCTTCTAGGAGTTTGGCTTTTTTAGAGTCCACATATAAGTAATATTATACAGTATTTGTCTTTCTTATCTGACTTATCTCACTTTTCTTTCATATGTGCATGCTTGTTTTTACTTTACAAAGTCTTTCCATCTATAGTTTTACATTTTATCTTTTTAAGAAATGCATTGAGTGCTCACTAGGGGTGATGTACGTTAACGGATACAGAGGCAGGTGTGCGATGGCTCACCTAAACTCACACAATAAGGTCAAGGCTGCTTTCATGGAGAAGGAGAGAGAATTGTCCTGTGCTATGCCCAGCCTCCTGCAGCCTCCTGCAGCCCCAAATGCCTTGAGAGCGTTCTGCTATACCCTGAGCTGAGGGTTTCCCAATATTCATGGGGTCTAAAGATAATTAGCCAGCTTCTCCTATTCTACAAAGAGCACACACATAATACACATGCAATATCTTTAATAAAACAGGTCTCTGGGATCAAGCCCACAATCCTAGCTGTACTTTGGAAATGAGCTCCAGTCTTATTAATGTCTGTTAAAATGGTCATCATCAAAAAGACAAGAAATAACAAATGCTGGCCTTGATGTGAAGAAAAGGGAACCTTTGTGAACTGTTGGTGGAACTGTAAATTGGTGCAGCCACTGTGGAAGACAGTATGGAGGTTCCACCCAAAATTAAAAATAGAACTACAATATGATCCAGCAATTCCATTTCTGAGAATGTATCTGAAGGAAACAAAAACACTACGGCAAAGAGATAGCTGCACCCCCATGTTCTTAGCAGCATTATCTATACCAGGCAAGACATGGAAGGAAACAACCTAAATGTCCATCAATGGATGAATGGATGAAGAGGTTGTGGTATATATATACAATGGAATATTACTCAGCCATGCAAAGAAGGAAATCTTGCCGTTTGTGACAAAATGGATGGACCTTGAGGGCATGATGCTAGGTAAAATAAATCAGACAGAGAAAGACAAATACTGTCTAGTATCACTTACATGTGGAATCTAAAACAAACAAACATATAAACAAAAAAACAAACTTACAGAGAAAGAGATCAGATTTGTGGTTATCACAGGCAGGGGATGGGGGAAGAGAAATAGGGTGAAAGTGTTCAAAAGGAGCAAACTTCCAGTTATAAAATAAATAAGTACTAGGGATGTAATGTACAACATGATGACTATAGTTAATACTGTCGTATGTTATATTTGAAAGTTGTTAAGAGAGTTGATCCTAAGAGTTCTCATGACGAAAAAAACTTTTCCTTTTTTTTTGTATATATATGAGATAAGGATGTTAACTAAATTTGTTGTGGTAATCATTTCATAATATATGTAAGTCAAATCATTATACTGTACCCCTTAAACTTAGACAGTGATGTATGTCAATTACATATCAATAAAACTGGAAAAATCTGTAAAAAAAGGAAGAAATGAGCCCCATGCCACCCAACTATGATAAAATCTCATTCCAGATAAGCTCACTGAAAAGAATTCTTTAAATTAGAATGTCCAAGTTTGAGACCTGGTTTTACCACTGAATTACTATGTAGTTTTGTCCATTTGTTACACTTTTGTACAGTGAAAGTTCCACCTTAAAATATGAATAATTGCTTCTTTACCTACTTTAAGGTGTATTATAAAGATAGATAAACTACTACCTTTGAGAAAACTGTCCTGCTCCTAAGTTCATAAATTACCTCATTATTAAATGAGGAGATATGGATTTTTATTCAGGTCAGTCATAGGAGACCATAGAGAAGATGTTATAGAGACATTTTCCATTCCAACTGGACCTCCGACCATTGATGTACTCTGTACCAGGGACTGAATAAGCTGAGGCATGGTTACTCAGGTGGTGCCTGGACCATCCTGAGATCTCCAGCATGGTCTTTTGTCTCTCGGCTTAACCTCACTCTCTTCTCTCTCCACCCAAGGCTGGGGACAATGATAAACCCATTGAAAATGGTGTTAACATTTGATGTTATGTGCTGTGGCTCACACAGTATGTCCACTCAGGTAATTTCAGGGACTAGAACCCACAAGCCATTGCTACTCAGTGCTCACCAACAAGCCTAATACATACCAATAGTGAAGAGAAGTAACCGTATGGCCACCTGGAAGATACACAACTTACCCCTTTCTCTAGAATAGACCTCAAACTGGCATTCCTACTACAAAATCCTGCTCTCAGTCTGTTTTTGTGTGGACTACATAATAATAAAAATTATCTTAGGTGCATTGATGGCATTTAATAATTAGGAGATTCACTGAAAAACTGGATTTGGGGTTTCAACTGAGAGACTGTAAGATCTGGCCACCTGGGCCTGCATTCTCAGGAGACTGTGGCTTTGGGTGACTCAAGAACAGAACCAGCATGGAGAGGGTGTGGAGAAAAGGGAAAACTCTTGCACTATTGGTGGGAATGTAAATTGATACAGCCACTATGGAGGTTCCTTAAAAAACTAAAAATAGAACTATCATACGACCCAGCAATTCCACTACTGGGCATATACCCTGAGAAAACCATAATTCAAAAAGAGTCATGTACCAAAATGTTCATTGCAGCTCTATTCACGATAGCCAGGACATGGAAGCAACCTAAGTGTCCATCACCGGATGAATGGATAAATAAGATGTGGCACATATATACAAAGCAATATTACTCAGTCATAAAAAGAAATGAAATTGAGATATTTGTAGTGAGGTGGATTGACCTAGAGTCTGTCATACAGAGTGAAGTTGGTCAGAAAGAGCAAAACAAATACCGTATGTTAACACGTATATATGGAATCTAAGAGGAAAAAAAAGAATGTCATGAAAAACCTGGGGGTAAGACAGGAATAAAGACACAGACCTACTAGAGAATGGACTTGAGGATATGGGGAAGGGGAAGGGTAAGCTGTGATAAAGTGAGACAGTGGCATGGACATATATACACTACCAAACGTAAAATAGATAGCTAGTGGGAAGCAGCCGCATAGCACAGGGAGATCAGCTCAGTGCTTTGTGACTACCTAGAGGAGTGGGATAAGGAGGGTGGTAGGGAGATGCAAAAGGGAGGGGATATGGGGATATATGTATTAGTATAGCTGATTCACTTTGTTATACAGCAGAAACTAACACACCATTGTAAAGCAATTATACTCCAATAAAGATGTTTAAAAAATAAATAAAGAAAGAAAAGAACCATTCCCCAGAGTCTCTGCCTGGCCCTCTTCACTCTTGTCTTTGTCCAGACCCTGTAGACACTGAGTTTGCAATCATAAACTTTAAATTTATAAGTGGGTTAAACTAGGCCATTAAGAGGTTCTAAGCATTATTTTAGTTTCCATAGAATGTTTAAAAATTTTCAAAATCAATTTTATTGAGGAATAATATGCCATATTAGTTTGCCATAATAGGGCTATTATAACAAAGTACCACACACTAGGTGGTTTAAACAACAGAAATCATCGTCTCACAGTTTTGGAGGTTAAAATTCTGAGATCAAGGTGTTGCAAGGTTGGGTTCTTCTGAGGGCTGTGAAAAAAGGATCAGTTCCAATCCCCTTTCCTTGGCTTTCAGATGACTGTCTTCTCTCTGTGTCTTCACATCATGTTCTACTGTACACGTCCGTGTCCTAATCTTTTTTTTTATAAGGATACCAGTCATACTTGATTAGGGACCTACCCTACTCCAGTATGATCTCATCTTAACTAATTATGTCTACAATGACCCTATTTCCAAATAAGGTCATATTCTAAGGTACCTGGAATTAAGACTACAGCATATGAACTTTGGGGAGATATAACTCAACCTATAATATATATATCATAAAATTCACATATTAAATATTCAGGCCTAAGACTTCTGGAATACATTTAAGTCTCTGCACTCCCCACCACAATTAAGATGTTGGATATTTCCATCTCAGAAAGATTCCTCATGTCTTTTTTTGACCAGTAACCCCACCCCTATCCCTGACCAATCTCTGATCTGTCACCATAGATTATTTTTGGCTTTTCTTGAAATTCAGGTAAGTGAGATCAACCTGAATGTGCACTTGAAAAGAATGTGTGTTCTGCTGTTTGGGGGAGGAATGTTCAAAAATACCTGTAAATCCACCTGGTCTAACATACTGTTTAAGGTCAGTGTTTTGTCACTGATTTTCTGTCTGGATGACCTGTCCATTGACATTAGTGGGGGTGTTAAAGTCCCCCTGCTGTTATTGTGTTACTGTCAATTTCTCCCTTTATGTCTGTTAATATTTCTTTGTATTTAGGGGTTCCTATATTTGTGCATATATATTTACAATTGTTATATTTTCTTGTTGGAATGATCCCTTTATCACTATGCCATGTCCTTCTTTGTCTCTATTTTTTCATTTATTTCTGTAACTTTTAATTTGACAAACAAAATTGTGTTAATTATAGTAGCTTTATAGTAAGTTTTAACATCAGGTGATGTAATTCCTAATACATTGTTCTTTATAAAAATGTTTTGGGTATTCTAGGTCCTTTTCCTTTCTATATAATATTTGGAACTAGCTTGTTAATTTCTTTAAAAAAACTTGCTGACATTTGATTGGATTCTATTGACTCCATAAATACATTTAGGCAAAGTGAGCATCTCAACAAAATTGAGTATCCCAATCCCTGGACACAGATTTTCTCTCCATTATTTATACCTTCTTCAATTTTTCTCAGTAATATTGAGTAGTTTTTGTATAGAGGTTTTGCACATCTTTTGTTAAATTTATTCTTATGCATTTCAAAAATTTTGTTAATGGTATTGTTTTAGATTTTCATTTTCCAATTGTTTGATGCAAATATAGAGAAATACAATTGATGTTTGTATCTGTCATCTGTGACCTTGTTAAATTCACTTACTAGTACCGCAGGACTTTTGTAGATCCTCTGGACTTTCTATGTTAGACAAACATTTCATCTGAAAATATAGATATTTTTATTTCTTTCTTTCCAATCTTAACCGATTTGATTTTTTTATTGACTTATCATACTGCCTATGACCTTCAGTACGGAATTGAAGAGAAGTATTTGGTGTGAATATTCTTTTTCTTTTCCAAACCTTAGGGGGATAGCATTCAGTGTCTCATCTTTAAGTATAATTTTAGTTGTAAGTATATCTTAGCTCTTTTTCAGGGTTAGAAAGTATTTTTCCATTCCAAGTTTGATGAAAGTTTTTATTAAAAAAGTTGTTGAATTTTGCCAAATGATTTTCCAGCATCTATTAAGGTGATAATATGACTTTTCTCTTTTATTCTCTTAGGGTAGTGAATTACATTGATTTTTTTCTTGAATTGTGAACCAACCTCACAGTCTTAGGATAAACTCTATTCAGTCCTGATGAGGTATATGATACAGTATATGTTTATATATTACTGGATTAGACTTGCTCATATTTCATACAAGACTTCTGCACCTATGCTTATGAGAAATATGGTCTATAATTTTCTTTTCTTATAATGATTTTGTTCAGTTTCTATATCAGGTGTATATTGGCTCTATAAAGTAAGTTGGAAAAACTTCCCTGCTCCTCTATTTTCATAGAGCATTTGCATAACATTGGTATTAATTCTTCTTTGCATGTTCAATAGAATTTACCATCTGCGCCTTAAGTTTTCTTTGTGGGAAGTTATTTTATAAATTTAATTTCTTTAATAGATAAAGATTTAGGTTTTTTCTTCACTAAATTTGTTAGGTTGTGTTTTTCAAGAAAAATTTCCATTTATATATGTTATCAAAATTATTGACATAAAGTCATCACATATTACCTTATGGTCCTTTTAATATTTGGGGTTTATGAAAACATTTCATTCATGATACAGGTACTTTGTGCTTTTGTTCCTGATTTTCTAGAAAGGAGTTTATCAATTTAATTTTTCTAAGAGACAACTTTTGGGGCTTTTAACTTTCTCTATATTTTGTTTCCTATTTCATTTATTTATGTTCCTATATTTATAGTTTCTTTCTTCTACTTAGTTGAGTTAAGCCAGTCTTTTTTTTAGTTTATTAAGGTAGAAACTTAGATTATTGATGTTAATTATATCTTCTGTTTTGAAAATATATTATTTTAGAATAGTTTGAAATTTATAGAAAAGGTGAAGAGTGCAAAGTTCTCATATACTCTGTGACCTGTTTCTCCTGTTCTTAATATCTTATATTACTAAGATATATGTGATATAACTTTGACTGATACTGGTGTAGTGCTATTAACTAAAATCATTGCTTTATTCAGATTTCCTTAGTTTTTACTTAATGTCTTTTTCTCTTCCAGGATCCCATCCAAGAGCCCACGTTAGATATAGTTGCCATGTATCCTCAGGCTTCTCACACATGTGATAGTTTCTTAGACTTTTCTTGTTTAGATGACCTTGGCAGTTTTGAGGAGTACTGGTCAGGTATTTTGTATTATGTCCATTAACTGGGTTTTGTCTGATGTGGTTTTGATGGTTATACTGAGTTATGGTTTTTTA
This sequence comes from Phocoena phocoena, assembly GCF_963924675.1. Classification (NCBI taxonomy): domain Eukaryota; kingdom Metazoa; phylum Chordata; class Mammalia; order Artiodactyla; family Phocoenidae; genus Phocoena; species Phocoena phocoena. Next base: position 3,807,351 of record NC_089225.1, read on the forward strand.
GGAGGAAGATCACGTAAGTAAAGTGCTATTCCCAAACATTATATCAAGGGTATATGCTATCAACATGAGTTATCAATTGATGTTAATCTTGATCTCCTGGCTGAGGTACTGTTAGTCAGATTTTTCTGTTGCTAAGTTACTCTTTTCTCCCTTTTCCATACTGTACTCTTTGGAAAGTGATCACTATGCAGAGCCTGCAGGTAAGGGGTGGGCACCTGCACCCTGTCTCCTTGTGGAGGAGTATCTACAAACATTGTTTGGGATTCTCCTGTATGGGAGATTTGTCTATTGTCCCTCAGTCACTTATGGATTCAATCATTGATATCAGTATGGATTCAAGGGTATTACTTTTATACTTTGGGTTATAAACTATGTTACTTGGGTTATAAGCACAGTGTTACTTACTTTGTTGCTCAATTTCTTCCAGGTTTGTCCACTGGGGGATCTTTCAGTTGGTTACTATATTTCTTTGTTTCTGTGTGTGTGTGTGTGTGTGTGTGTGTGTGTGCTCGTGCATGTGAGTGTGTATATGTGTGCAGTTTTGAGCACTTCTTTACCCTCTAGCACTACAATATGCTCAAGGCTCATTACGTTCCTTGCCTCAAATCTAGACTTAGCCTTTTCTCCAAGGAGCCCTTGTTCCTTTTTATTGGAGAATGGTATTAGAAATCAAAGTCTGTGTACCAGGTGTTCTCCCTACCTCTGGATTATTGTTGCTTCTATATTAAGCTAAACTTGAGTTCATACTGATGTCTCCCACACTAGAATAGTATCACTTTATCATTCTAGCCTTCCCACCCTACTCATCTGTAATGCCCTCCTTCAGCAGCAAGGAAACTGGCTTCCACTACTTTTTATCCATTGACTTATTCATGCAGTATTGGTGTACAAGTATAGTGGTTTCAGAATTGTTAACCCATATCTCCATAAGACACAACTTTACCGACTAGAGTACAGTGTTCCATACAGGTCCTTTTACCTTTAGTCTTACAGTCTGTGCTTTTATTTAAAAAGTTAGATCAACATCCTTTTTTCCTATCCCCTTCAGTGAAGTTGTGCCATACAGTTACAGTGAAGTAAGATTAATTTGCCATAGTCTATATTTTATCCTGGGAATATCTGACCTTTTAATTAAAATTTTATTTACACATAGTGAGGTTAACTCTTTGTGCTTGAAAGGTCTATGGATGCTAAATTATACATGGGGTTACCTCTAGAGTATCATACAGAATAGCCTCATAACCCTAAAAAAAAATCCCCTTACTTTACCTAATCATCTGTTCCCACTTTTCAAACCTCTGGCAAGGTTTAGAAATCTATTTTAAATTGCTATAGTTTTGTCTTTTTCATAATGTCATATAAATGGAATCATACAGTAGTAGACTTTTTAGATTTTTCTTCTTTTTAGTGTAGGCATTTAAAGCTCTACATTTTCTGACGAGCAATTCTTTAGCAGCATTACACAAATATACACCCATTTTATTTACATTGTGATTCAGTACGGAAGTACTTTCTAATTTCTTTTGTGAATTTTTCATTGTCCTATGGTTATATAGGAGTCTGGTGTTTAATTTCCAGTATTGGAGCTTTTTCTTGATATCTACATGTCATTGATTCTGAATGTAATTCCATTGTGTCAGAGGATCTACCTCAGTGCTTATACTATTACATTATTATAATATTATATATTAATATTATTATATGCTAAGATTTATTGTAAAGCCCAATTGATAGTCTTTCCTGGTAAATGTTCTATAAGCATTTGGAAAGAAGATGTGCACTGCAGTATCTTGCCTACACCTCAGTGAAATTTCTAGAGGTCCACGAGTCTGGAGAATATCAAGATACCCCTTCCAACTTAAAGAGTTATTGTTAGTTTATAAATACCATGAACATCTAATGAAATTTATCTCACTTGTTGCAATGTCTGCAAGGAAACTATAAAAGCAAATCTGTGACCTATCTTTGGCATGCCTAGAGCTATGGATTTTATTCTGAGCATGGTTTTCATTCCCTGGTCTCTTCTTATTTTTCCTTCTAGATGAGACATAAAATTATAGAAGATATATTATTTTGGTGTTCTGATCACCAATTTTAACATGTGGAGGCAGGGTGGGCTCTCACACAACATCAAGCAGTCCTTGGGCACCAACTGGGTGTCCTACCATTCAGCTCAATTCTGACACTATCTACTTGGTGATAGCACCAGATCCCACAGGATAAGGGCTCAGTCCTACAAGAATGTCCCTCCCACCTCCTCCCAAATTAAGATGTGAGTCACCAGCCCAAGTTATTACCTGTGCTTCTGATTGACCAGCTATAGATTAAAGGTTTCCATGACCCTTTCCTCAAGTTTGATGGATTTTCTAGAGCAGTTCACAGAACTCAGAGATTACTGGTTTATTACTTAGTAGATTACTGGTTTATTATAAAAAAAGGATATAACTCAGGAATATTTTTCAAAAGAGGACATGCAGATGGCCAACAGGCACATAAAAAGATGCTCAACATCAAGCAGAAAAAAATAAAACCACAATGAGTTATCACTGCACACCTATCAGAATGGCTATCCTCAAAAAGAAGACAATAACAAATGTTGTCAAGGCTGTGCAGAAAAGGGAACCCTCCTACACTGTTGGTGGGAAGGTAAATTGGTACAGCCACTATGGGAAACAGTTTGGAGGTTTCTCAAAAAACTAAAAATAGACCTACCATATGATCCAGCAATTCCACTCCTGGGTATATATCCAAAAAACACTAATTTGAAAAGATACATGTAGAGACCTTCAAGATGGCAGAATAAAACATGGAGATCACCTTCCTCCCCACAAATACATCTGCATGTGGAACAGCTCCTACAGAACACCTACTGAACACTGGCAGAAGACCCCAGACTTCCCAAAAGGCAAGAAAATCCCCACATACCTGGGTAGGGCAAAAGAAAAAAAAACAGAGACAAAAGAATAGGGACAGGACCTGCACCAGTGGGAGGGAGCTGTGAAGGAGGAAAAGTTCCCACACACTAGGAAGCCCCTTCACTAGTGGGGACAGGGCTGGGGAAGCTTTGGGGAGAGCACAGCAGCAGGGGTGCAGAAGGCAAAGTAGAGAGAGTCCTGCACAGAGGATCAGTGCCAACTAGCACTCACCAGCCTGAGATGATTGTCTGCTCACCCACTGGGGTAGGTGGGGGCTGGGAGCTGAGGCTAGGGCTTCAGAGGCCAGACCCCAGGGAGAGGACTGGGGTTGGCTGTGTGAAGACAGCTGAAGGGGGCTAGTGTGCCACAGCTAGCCAGGAGGGAGGCTGGGAAAATGTCTGAACCTGCCATAGAGACAAGACACCATTGTTTCTGAGTGCATGAGGAGAGGGGCTTCCTGCTCTTTGTGTCCACTGATGGCAGATCACCACTTAAGTGAGCTCCAGAGATGGGAGCATGAGCCACAGCTATCATCTTGGACCCCATAGACGGGTATGGAGTGCTACTGCTGCCATCAAGAATCCTGTGTGCAAGCACAGGTCACTACCAACACCCACCAGGAGCCTGTGCAGCACACCACTGCTGGGGTCCTGTGATCCAGGGGCAACTTCCCCAGGAGAACACACAGCACACCTCATGCCATTGCAATTTCACGCCAGCCTCTGCCACTAGAGGCTCACCCCACATTTCAATTATGACTAAAGTACCTTTCAGTCTCCACATCCTGAGTGAGCAAGAGGGCCCTAATCAGCTTCTGCTTTAACCCCCTCCTGTCTGGGCAGGGAACAATGCCTGAGGGTGGCCTACATGCAGAGGCAGGGCCAAAACCAAAGCTGAACCCCAGGAGGGGTGTGAACAAAGAAGATAAAAGAAGATAAAGAGATATTCTCTGTGCAGCCTCAGGAGCAGTGGATTAAATCCCTGCAATCAATTTGATAAACCTTGCATGTGTGGAATACCTGAATAGATAATGAATGTTCCCAAAATTGAGATGGTGGACTTTGGGAGCAACTGTAGACTTGGGGTTTGCTTTCTGCATCTGATTTGTTTTTGGTTTTATGTTTATCTTAGTTTAGTTTTTAGTGCATGTTTTCATTGGTGGGTTTGTTTATTGGTTTGGTTGCTCTTTTCCTTTTTTTATATTTTTTTCTCTTTTTGTGAGTGTGTGTGTATGTTTCCTTGTGTGACTTTGTCAGTTTAGGTTTGTTTTACCATTTGTCCTAGTGTTCTGTCTGTTTTTTTTTTTATAGTTTTTTTTTGTTTGTTTCTTTCCTTTTATGAGGGTGTGTGTGTGTGCATGTTCCTTTGTGTGATTTTGTCTGTTTAGTTTTGCTTTTACCATTTGTTTTGGAGTTCTATCTTTTCAGGTTTTTTTTCTTCCTTTCCTTCTGAGCCATATAGCTGGCAGGGTCTTAGTGCTCCGGCCGGGTGTCAGGCCTGAGCCTCCGAGGTGGGAAAGCTGAGTCCAGCACATTGGACCACCAGACCCCCCAACCCTATGTAATATTAATCAGCAAGATTTCTCCCAGAGATTGCCATCTCAACACTAAACCCAGCTCCACCCAATGGCCAGCAAACTCCAGCAGTGGATGCCCCATGCCAAACAACTAGCAAGACAGGAACACAAACTCATCCATGAGCACAGAGGCTGCCTAAAGTCATACTAAGTTCACAGACACCCCAAAACACACCACCGAATGCAACCCTGCCCACCAGAAGGACAAGATCCAGGCCACCCACCAGCACAAAGGCACCAATCCCCCTCACCAGGAAGTGTAAACAAGGCACTGAACAAACACCACCCATTGGAGAAAGTCACCAAAAATAATAGGAACTAAAAAGCTGCAGACTGCAAAAAGAATAAAAGCAGAGTAAATTAAAAAAAAAGAGAAGACAAAGAAATATGTAGCAGAAGAAGGAGCAGGGTAAAAACCCACCAGACCAAACAAATGAAGAGGAAATAGGCAGTCTACCTGAAAAAGAATTCAAAGTAATGATAGTAAAGATGAACCAAAATCTTGGAAATAGAATGGAGAAAATATGAGAAACGTTTCACAAGGACCTAGAAGAACTAAAGAATAAACAAACAATGATGAACAGCACAATAAATGAAATTAACAACTCTCTAGAAGGAAACAATAGCAGAATAAATGAGGCAGAAGAATAGATAAGTGACCTGGAAGATAGAATAGTGGAAATAACTGCCACAGAGCAGAATAAAGAGAAAAGAATGAAAAGAATTGAGGACAGTCTCAGGACCTCTGGGAAAAGATTAAACACACCAACATTTGAATTATGGGGTCACAGAAGAATAATAGAAAAAGAAATGGTCTGAGAAAATATTTGAAGTGATTATAGATGAAAAATTTCCTAATATGGGAAAGGAAATTGTCAGTCAAGTCCAGGAACCATAGAGACTCCCATACAGGATAAATCCAAGGAGAAACACAACACCTATGTTAATCAAATTATCAAAAATTAAATATGAAGAAAAAATTAAAAGCAGCAAGGAAAAGCAACAAATAACATACAAGGGAATCCCCATAAGGTTAACAGCTGATCTTTCAGCAGAAACTCTGCAAGCCAGAAGGGAGTGGTAGGACATATTTAAAGTGATGAAAGGGAAAAACCTACAACCAAGATTACTCTACCCAGCAAGGATCTCATTTAGATTCAATGGAGAAATTAAAACCTTTACAGACAACCAAACCTAAGAGAATTCAGTACCACCACACCAGGTTTACAACAAATGCTAAAGGAAATTAAGGTAATGGTAATTAAGAAAATGGTAATAGGAACATACATATTGATAATTACCTTAAATGTAAATAGATTAAAAGATCCAACCCAAAGACACAGACTAGCTGAATGGATACAAAAAGAAGACCCATATATATGCTGTCTACAAGAGACCACTTCAGACCGAGGGACATATACAGACTGAAAGTGAGGGGATGGAAAAAGATATTCCATGCAAATGGCACTCAAAATAGAGCTGGAGTAGCAATTCTTATTTCAAACAGAATAGACTTTAAAATAAAATTTTTACAAGAGACAAAGAAGGACACTATATAATGATCAAGGGATCAATCCATGAAGAAGATATAGTAATTGTAAATAATTATGCACCCAATATAGGAGCACCTCAATACATAAGGCAAATGCTAAGAGACATAAAACTGGAAATCCACAGTAACACAATAATAGTAGGGGACTTTAACAACTCACTCACCAATGGACAGATCATCCAAAATGAAAATAAATAAGGAAACACAAGCTTTAAATGATACATTAGACCAGGTGGAATTAATTGATATTTATAGGACATTCCATCCAAAAATAACAAAATACACTTTCTTCTCAACTGCTTGTGGAACATTCTCCAGGATAAATCATATGTTGGGTAACAAATCAAACCTCAGTAAATTCAAGAAAATTGAAATCATATTAAGTACCTTTTCTGACCATAATGCTATGAGACTAGATATCAACTACAGGAAAAGGACTGTAAAAAATTCAAATACATGGAAGCTAAACAATACACTACTAAATAACCAAGAGATCACTGAAGAAATCAAAGAGGAAATCAAAAAAAATACATAAAAACAAATGACAATGAAAACATGACAACCCAAAATCTATGGGATGCAGCAAAAGCAGCTCTAAGAGGGAAGTTTATAGCAATACAATCCTACCTCTATAAAAAGAAATATCTGAAATAAACAACCTAAACTTACACCTAAAGCAACTAGAGAAAGAAGAAGAACAACAAAAATAACCCCAAAGTTAGCACAAGAAAAGAAATCATAAAGATCAGATCAGAAATAAATGAAAAATAAATGAAAGAAACAATAGCAAAGATCAATAAATCTAAAATCTGGGTCTTTGAGAAGATAAAAAAACATTGATAGATCAGGAGACAGACTCATCAGGAAAAAAAAGTGAGATTCAAATCAACAGAATTAGAAATGAAAAGAAGTAACAACTGACACAGCAGAAATACAAAGGATCAAGAGAGACTAGTACAAGGAAGTATATGCCAATAAAATGGAAAACCTGGAAGAAATGGACAAATTCTTAGAAAAGTACAACTTTCTAAGATTGAACCAGGAAGAAATAGAAAATTTGAACAGACCAATAACAAGCACTCAAATTAAAACTGTGATTAAAAATCTTCCAACAAACAAATGCCCAGGACCAGATGGCTTCACAGGCAAATTCTATAAAACATTTAGAGAAGAGCTAACACCTATCCTTCTCAAACTCTTCCAAAATATAGCAGAGGGAGGATCACTCCAAACTCATTCTATGAGGCCACCATCACCCTGCTACCAAAACCAGACAAAGATGTCACAAAAAAGAAAACAGACTAATATCACCTATAAACATAGATGCAAAAATCCTCAACAAAATACTAGCAAATAGAATCCAACGGCACATTAAAAGGATCATACACCACTATCAAGTGGGCTTTATCCAAGGAATGCAAGGATTCTTCAATATACGCAAATCAGTGTGAAACACCATGTTAACAAATTGAAGGATAAGAGCCATATGAGCCTGTCAATAGATGAAGAAAAAGCTTTCAATAAAAGTCAACACCCATTTATGATAAAAACTTTCCAGAGAGTGGGCATAGAGGGAACTTACCGCAACATAATAAGCCATACATGACAAACCCACAGCCAACATCATTCATAGTGGTGAAAAAATGAAACCATTTCCTCTAGGATCAGGAACAAGACAAGGTTGCCTACTCCCACCATTATTATTCAACACAGTTTTGGGAGTTTTAGCCATGGCCATCAGAGAAGAAAAAGAAATAAAAGGAAGCTAAATCGGAAAAGAAGAAGTAATACTGTCATGGTTTGCAGATGACATGATACTATACATAGAGAATCCTAAAGCTGCTACCAGAAAACTATTAGTGCTAATCAATGAATGTGGTAAAGTAGCAGGATACAGAATTAATGCACAGAAACCTCTTGCATTCCTATACACTAATGATGAAAAATCTGAAAGAGAAATTAAGGAAACATTCATATTTACCACTGCAACAAAAACAATAAAATACCTAGGAATAAGTGCTCCTAAGGAAACAAAAGACCGGTATGCAGAAAAGTATAAGAAACTGATGAAAGAAATTAAAGATGATATAAACAGATGGGGAGATATACCATGTTCTTGGATCAGAAGATTCAACATTGTGAAAATGACTATACTACCCAAAGCAACTTACAGATTCAATGCAATCCCTATCAAACTACCACTGGCATTTTTCACAGAACTAGAACAAAAGTTTTACAATTTGTATGGAAACACAAAAGACCCCGAATAACAAAAGCAATCTTGAGAAAGAAAAATGGAGCTGGAGAAATCAGGTTCCCTGACTTCAAACTATACTACAAAGCAACAGTAATCAAGAGAGTATGGTACTGGCACAGAAATAGAAACATGGATCAATGGAACAGGATAGAAAGCCCAGAGATAAACCCCCACATATATGGTCACCTTATCTTTGATGAAGGAGGCAAGAATATACAATGGAGAAAAGAGAGCCTCTTCAATAAGTGATGCTGGGAAGACTGGACAGCTACATGTAAAAGAATGAAATTAGAACACTCCCTAATACCATACACAAAAATAAACTCAAAATGGATTCGAGACCTAAATGTAAGACCAGACACTTTAAAACTCTTAGAGAAAAACATAGGAAGAACACTCTTTGGCATAAATCCCAGCAAGTTCTTTTTTGATCCACCTCCAAGAGTAATGGAAATGAAAACAAAAATAAACAAATGGGACCTAATGAAACTTCAAAGTTTTGCACAGCAAAGGAAACCATAAACAAGACAAAAAGACAACCCTCAGAATGGGAGAAAACATTTTCAAATGAATCAATGGACAAAGGATTAATTGGCAAAATATATAAACAGCTCATGCAGCTACATATTAAAGAAACAAACAACCCAATCCAAAAATGGGCAGAAGACGTAAATAGACATTTCTCCAAAGAAGACATACAGGTGGCCAAGAAGCACATGAAAAGATGTTCAACATCACTAATTATTAGAGAAATGCAAATCAAAACTGCAATGAGGTATCACCTCACACCAGTTAGAATGGATCTCATCAGAAAATCTACAAACAATAAATGCTGGAGAGGGTGTGGAGAAAAGGGAACCCCTCTTGCACTGTTGGTGGGAATGTAAATTGATACAGCCACTATGGAGAACAGTATGGAGATTCCTTTAAAAACTAAAAATAGAATTAACATATGATCCAGCAATCCCACTACTGGGCATATACCCAGAGAAAACTATAATTCTAAAAGACACGCACCCAATGTTCATTGAAGCACTATTTACAATAGCCAGGTCATGGAAGCAACCTAACTGCCCATCGGCAGACGAATGGATAAAGAAGTTGTGGTACACATATAGAATGGAATATTACTAAGCCATAAAAAAGAATGAAATCGAGTCATTTGTTGAGACGTGGATGTATCTAGAGACTGTCATACAAAGTAAAGTAAGTCAGAAAGAGAAAAACAAATATCGTATATTAACGCATGTATGTGGAACCTAGAAAAATGGTACAGATGAACCGGTTTGCAGGGCAGAAGTTGAGACACAGATGTAGAGAACAAACGTATGGACACCAACGGAGAAAAACTGCAGTGGGGTGGGGATGGTGGTGTGCTGAATTGGGCAATTGGGATTGACATGTACACACTGATGTGTATAAAATTGATGACTAATAAGAACCTGCAATATAAAAGAACAAACAAACAAAACTAATGCTAAACTTTATTTGGGTTATTTGTATGGAAATATGTTAATATAAATGTTTCAGACATTACATGAAATTTCTAAATGTCTTATATGTTCTGGTATAATGTTATAAGTCATAATTCTAGTTATTACTTTAAAATGTATATCTCAGAAATAACTAAATTTCCTTGCCAATTGCATTATTATGAACTTTCATCAAATCTTTACCATGGTCAGTTTTAAGTTTTTTGTCATTTACAGACAGTTCTGGGTGTACTCTGCTGCTTTCACAAAGATGTTCCTATAAAAGGGTTTCATCTTCAAAGAATTCATGGAAAAGACTGACAAGTACAGGTTTCTGGTAACTGACTACACTGCTGAACCGAATGAATAAGCATTTTCAGAACTCTCATGGAAAACTGATGAACTCATAAAAGTGCTAACAAAAGATCAAGATGAAAAAAAATTAATTACACGGGACTGAGTGAACTGATGGGGATGATTATAATTTTTGTGACTTTCTGTTTGAATAAAAAAAAAATCCCACAAGCACTCAGAGGCAAAAAATATACAAATCAATTTTCACTGCAAAGTAAAGGAGCTGTTACAGTGGAGGATTACTGGACTGAATGTCAATAGTATGACATAGTATGAGTGTGTTTCGTGTTTGGTAATTGCAATCATTGTTGCTTTTGCTGTGGTCATCCATTTACAATGCTTGGTGTCAGTTTTCTTTATCTCTTGTAAAAATAAAATACAATGTGTATGTGTGAAAAAAATAGTACTCTTACAAATATGATTTGATGTGAAAAAAAAAAAAGGGCAGAAGACCTAAATAGACATTTCTCCAAAGAAGACATACAGATGGCCAAGAGACACATGAAAAGCTGCTCAACATCACTAATCCTTAGAGAAATGCAAACCAACACTACAATGAGGTATCACCTCACACTGGTCAGAGTGGCCATCATCAGAAAATCTACAAACAACAAGTGTTGGAGAGGGTGTGGAGAAAAGGGAACCCTCTTGCACTGTTGGTGGGAATGTAAATTGATACAGCCACTATGGAGAACAGTATGGAGGTTCCTTAAAAGAATAAAAATTAAACTACCTTATGACCCAGCAATCCCACTACTGGGCATATACCCTGAGAAAACCATAATTCAAAAAGATACATGTATAACAATGTTCATTGCAGCACTCTTTACAATATCCGGGACATGGAAGCAACCTAGTTATCCGCTGATAGATGAATGGATAAAGAAGAGGTGGCACATATATACAATGGAATATTACTCAGCATAAAAAGAAATGAAATTGAGTTATTTATAACTAGGTGGATAGACCTAGAGTCTGTCATACAGAGTGAAGTAAGTCAGAAAGAGAAAAACAAATACCATATGCTAACACATATATATAGAACCTAAGAAAAATTGGTTCTGATGAACCTCGGGGCAGGACAGGAATAAAGATGCAGACATAGTGATGGACTCAAGGACATGGTGCTGGGGGGAAATGTAAGCTTGGAAGAAGTGAGAGAGTATCACTGACATATAGACATTACGAAATGTAAAACACATAGCTAGTGTGAAGGTGCTGCATAGCACAGGGAGATCAGCTCAGTGCTTTGTGAACACCTAGAGGGAGGTGAGAGGGAGGGTGGGAGGGAGGCACAAGAGGGAGAGGATATGGGGATATATGTATACATATAGCTGGTTCACTTTGTTATACAGCAGAAACTAACACAACTTTGTAAAGCAATTATACTCCAATAAAGATGTTTAAAAAAAAAGACACATACACCATAATGTTCATATAGCAGTGTTATTTACAATTGTCAAGATATGGAAGCAACTTAAAGCATCCATCAACAGAAGAATGGATAAAGAAAAAGTGATATATATATATATGTGTGTGTGTGTGTATATATATATATATATATAGAGAGAGAGAGAGAGAGAGAGAGAGAGAGAGAACTACTCATCCATAAAAAAGAATGATATTTTGTATTTGCAACAACATGGATGGACTTGGAAGGTATTATGCTAAGTGAAATAAATCAGACAGAGAAAGATAAATAGTGTATGATATCACTTATATGTGGAATCTTAAAAAAATACAACCAATGTAACAAAAAAGAAACAGACTTACAGATATAGAGAAGAAACTAGTGGTTACCAGTGAGGAGAAGGAAAAGGGGGGCAAGGTAGGGGTGGGGTATTAAGAGGTACAAACTATTATGTATAAAATAAAAATTACAAGAATGTATTGCACAACACAGGGAATATAGCCAGTATTTTGTAGTAACTATGAGTGGATAGCCTTTAAATTTTTTGAATCACCACATTGTACAGTTGTAATTTATATAATATTGTATATCAACTATACTTCAATGTAAAAAGTAAAAAATATGGAAAACATAGGATATTTCAGGGACAGCCAGATGGAAGAAATGCATAAGGTATGCGGCAGGGGCATAAGCTTCCATGCCCTCTCCAGGTGGTCCATCTCTCTGCATTTCCATGTGTTTCCCAGCATGGAAACTCTCTAAACCCTGTCCCTTTGCGTTTCTATGGAGGCTTCCTTACATGGACAAGATTAAATCAAACATTGGCCATTGGCGACTGATTCAACCTCTAGCCCCTCTCCCCTCCTAGGAGGTCAAGGGGATGGAAGTGAAAGTTCCAACCCTCTAATCCCGTAGCTGGTTCCTCTGGTGACCAGTCCCCATCCTTAGGTGGTGAGGGGCATTCCAAAAGTCACCACATTAACATAACAAAAGATATCTTTATCCATCTCATCACTTAAGAAATTCCAAGGATTTTAGGAGCATTGTGCCAGAAATGGGGACAAAGACCTAATATATATTTCTTACTATAAATCACAATATATATATAGTGTTATTTTGCTAAAAATTTAAAAACCATCTTAATTACTCTTTAGTACAATGTGTAAAGTTTTGTATTTAAACTGAACTATTTATGTATAAAAACTCTTTGGAGGGAGGGACTTCTGTTTCCTAGGAGATTGAGTTTATGTACATTTCCTGATTCCTTCCTCTGAGTACAATGAAAAACTCAGAACATTATATATTTAAAAAATATAAGGAGACTCTGAAAGGTGGAGAGAAGACTGCATATCATAGGAACCTCAGGACCCATGGAAAACATAGAGATAAATTCCCTGAACTTTATATTTTGCCTCATATACACCAGAGTTATAACTGAAGTAGCTGGTGATTCAGAAACACCAAAGAGCACAGTGTGGCCCCAAGAAAAGTCCTGCTTTCATCACCCAAAGAACAAGGAAAGGAACAGCCTAGCAAGACAGAAAACTTTTACATAATAACTGCTCCACTCCAGGCAAACACTACAGAGAAAACTTTTCCCCCACACCCAAGTATCAGCAAAAGCCAAGAGGAAAGCCTGGACTTTCTCTCTTGCCAGGCTGCAATGAATCCATCTTGAGATGTTATCAGGGGAGGCCTAGTGGACAGTCAGGATTTTCACCATCACCCAGTGGTAATGAGGCTGACCCCTACCTTCTTGGTGTCAGGGAAGGTGATGGGGGAGCAGTAACACGGTGCCCCTCCCCCACTGAGAAAGTGTAGTATCAGCAGAGGCCCAGTGGGGAGCCTGAACTCCCACCCTTTCTCAAGAGGAACAAGTGTTCCTTCATCCTCCAGCTGTCACTGGGGGCCAAACAGAGAACCTAGACTTACACCCTGACCTGGCACTAATGGGGAAGTCCTACCATCAGAGTGGAGTCAAGAGGAGGACGGCAGAAACAAGATTTAGACAAAATTTAGAGTCATATATTCCAAAATGTCCAGGTTTTAAAGATCTCAAACTGAATGGAGAAAAGATAATCAAGAGACAATAATACTGAGATGACAGAGATGTTAGAATTATCTAAGAAATACTGTAAAGCAGCCATTATAAAAATGCTTCAATCAGAAATTATAAGCAAACTTGAAACAAGTAAAAAAGCGGAAAGTCTCAGCAAAGAAATAGAAAAATCCCAGCAAAGAAATAGATGATACAAAGAAGAACCAAACGGACTTTTAAAACTGAATAATACAATGACAGAAATTAAAAACTCACTGGATGGGTACAACAGCAGAATGGATTTGATAGAAAAAAGAATCAGTGAATTTGAAGATAAAACAGTAGAAATTACCCAATCAGAACAACTGAGACTATTTCTATTGAGGCTATTTACCTTAAAACAATGCACAGAGCCTCAGAGACCTATGCAACTATAACAGAAGATGCAATATCTGTGTCGCTGGATTTCCAGAAGGAGAAGAGAAACAGTGAGGCTGAAAAAATATTCAAATAAATAATGGCTGTAAATGTCCCAATTTGGCAAAAATCATAAAACCACAGATTCAGAAAACTGAGTGAAGTCCAAAGATAAACCCAAATACATCTATACCAAAACACATTATAATTACACTTCTTAAAACTAAAGACAATGAGAAAAATTCTTGAAAGAAGCCATAGAGGAACACCAATTTGTTTTTGTTGTTTTTTTAAATTTATCTATTTTATTTTAGTTTTAGTTTTGGCTGCATTGGGTCTTCATTGCTGTGCATGGGCTTTATCTAGTTGCAGCGAGCGGGGGCTACTCTTTGTGGTGGTGTGTGGGCTTCTTATTCTGGTGGCTTCTCTTGTTGTGGAGCATGGGCTCCAGGTGCACGGGCTTCAGTAGTTGTGGTGCAGAGGCTCAGTAGTTGTGGCTTATGGGCTGTAGAGCGCAGGCTCAGTAGTTGTGGCACACAGGCTTAGTTGGTCCCTGGCATGTGGGATCTTCCCGGACCAGAGGTCGAACCCGTGTCCCCTGTATTGGCAGGTGGATTCTTAACCACTGTGCCACCAGGGAAGTCGCAGGAACACCTACAAACGTAGTAAGGTAGATAGCTAGGGGGAAGCAGCCGCAAGGCACAGGATATTAGCTCGGTGCTTTGTGACAGCCTGGAGGGGTGGGATAGGGAGAGTGGGAGGGAGGGAGACGCAAGAGGGAAGACATATGGGAACATATGTATATGTATAGCTGATTCACTTTGTTATAAAGCAGAAACTAACACACCATTGTAAAGCAATTATACCCCAATAAAGATGTTTAAAAAAAAAAAAAAAAAAAAGGAACACCAATTTGAATCACAGAGGGCATCTCATCTGAAACCAGGAAGGGCAAAGGAAGAGGTGCAACATCTCGAGTGTGATTTCTAGACCCAGTGAAACCATCCTGCAACAATGAAGGGGAAACAAAGACATTTACAAATGAAAGAAGCTAAAATAATTTGCCCTTTACAGACTGAACCCTAAAGACTGGATAAAGGAAGTACTGCAAACAGAAAGGAAATAATAAAAGAAGGAATCTTGGAGCACAGGAACATGGTAAGAGCAAAACTGGGTTAATGCAATAGATTTTCCTACTTCTCCTTAGCTTCCTAAATTATAATTGGTGATGAAAGCCAAAATTATAACACTGTTAGTGTGATTCTCAGAGTATGGAGAGGAATTATCTAAGACAATTATAGCATAAATGGGGGAAGGTGATGGGACAGAAAGAGAGGTAAAGTTTCTACCCTCCACTAGAACTAGTAAAATGTTGACACCAGTGGACTTTGGTGAGTTATGCATATAGAACGAAACATCTAGAACAACCATTAAAAGAGTTACATGAAGGGATATAACCACAGAATAATAGAGAGAAATGAAAATAAAGTTCAAAATATGGTTCAAGTAACTCATAAGAAATAAGGAAAATGTAAACAGAGAAAGGAAAAGCACAGAATAACAATGAAAACTCTTTATGCCCTTTATGATGATGGAGGCAGAGACCAGAGTGATGCATCTACAAGCCTAGGAATGCCAAGGATAACTGGAAGTGGCAACCACTAGAAGCTAGGAAGGGACAAAGAAGGATCCTTCCCTAGAGCCTTCAGAGAGAGCATGGCCCTGCTGACACCTTGATTCAGAACTTCCAGCCTCCAGAAATGCGAGAGGATAAATTTCTATAGTTTTAAGCCATCCATTTGTGGCACTTTGTTACAGCAGCCCTAGGAAACTAGTACACCCACCTTATTCTGTTTGTTAGAAGTGGATCACTAGGTCCAGTCTACACTCAAGGGGAGGCTATTACACAAAGGCATGAATATCAAGAGGCAGGGATCCTGAGGACCAACTTAGTAGCCACCGACCACAGGTGGTGTTGACTTCTTGGATATGTGTTGCTCAGTTTTGTATAAGAAATATTTGTGGGAATTATTGCACTAACGAACTCTGGGAGGAAGACTGGTAGGATCTTATTCCTCAGATGATACAGAGGAGGAAACGAAAGCTCAGAAAGTTTAAGTGAATTCCCCATGGTCATGTAGCTTCAGAAACTGCAGTGAAACCCAAATATCGGAGCTGGATCCCCAAATTTGGATCAACAGAGACTATATCAATATAATCAATGAATCAACTCATTTATTAAGATATGGAAGGCATGGAAAATGTTTCAATTCAAGTGTTGTTGAGAGTGCAACATCGGGGAGGGGTAAATAAAAATGAATATCAGTCTATTTTGTCTCATTTCTCCTAGAGCAGTTTTCGTTTCCCAGCTTGGCAGAGAGAGATGACACAAAGCTGCAGAGGGCAGGCTCCCAGGAAGAGCTGCCCTTCTGTTTCAACAAGGGAGTGAGGCCTCAGCTCCCCAGCCATGCACAATATCTTCCTGAAGTAAAATTAATCTATTAAGCCATGATGTGCAACTATAGGTTTTATACAGCATCATAAATCCCAGGAAATTAACTTGCTCTCAGCCTTTGCCTGGGGCAGCTTTTAGCAATGAAAGTCCTTCTCTGAAACTTAATTGCTATTTAAATATTTCCTGTCAACTTTCTCTTCTTCCATCCAGCTAAAAAGAGAACCTCATAGAGGGAGAAAAAAATGTTTGGTTTCACTGTATCGGTAAAGTAAACTCCTCTTCCCACCATGGGTATGAAGGCATCAGGGATGTTTTACACCCAGGACAAAAATCAGGGAGGTATTTCTCTTTCAGAATGCTGAGTGTTCCACTGCAAGATGAGCATGTGGAGAGGATGAGGGGGGAGCAGGTGAGGAGTAGCTGCAGAGACTGGTTCAGCACAGGCAGCTGACACTTTCCACTGGTCACGTCATTTTGGGCAGAAATTCCAAAGACAGCATAATGGAATGCAGACATTAATAATCAGTTTAAGAAGCTGTATAAATATCAATGGTAGTCATTGCTGAGGGACCTTTTCTGAGCACCTGCTATGTGCCAGGGACACCATGAGACTTCATCACAACTTCTTTATACATCTGGAGGTGAACCATAATTGTATGAAAGTTAGTTTGCAGTAGTGCTTGGTACCTGTGCAGGGGACATTTTTTTTGTGTGTGTATTTGTAGATACTTCCAGTTTTTCCAACACCATTTGTTGAAAAAACTCTCTTTTCCCCATTGAATTATTTTGTCTAAATTATTATGTTTAAAATCATATACACACTACTATATATAAAATAGATAACTAATAAGGACCTATTGTATATCACAGAGAACTCTTCTCAATACTCTGTGATGATCTACATGGGAAAGAATCTATAAAAGAGTGGATATATGTATAACTGATTCACCTTGCTGTACAGCAGAAACTAACACATTTTAAATCAATTATACTCCAATCAAAATTATTAAAAAAATTTTAATTAAAAAAAATCAAATGACCATATATGCATGGTCTACTTTTGAACTATTTATTTTGCTCCATTTATCTGTATATGAATCCTTTCACCAATACTGTTGTCTTCATTACTGTAGATTTGTTGGAAATCTGGGAATGTAAGTATTCCAATTTTGTTCTTTTGTCAAGTTATTTTGGCTATCCTAAGTCCTTTGTATTTCCCTATAACTTTTTAAATTAGGTTGTCAGTTTTTCTCAAAAATAAAGCTTTCTGGGATTTTGAATAGGATTGTGTGGAACCTATAGATCAATTTAGGGAGAATTGGTAACTTTTAATATGGAGTATCCTAATCCATGAGTGTGGTATCATTCCCATAATGGTCTTCTTTAAGTCCTCAGCAATGTTTTTAGTTTTCAGGGCACAGGTCTGGCAGTTTGTTAAATTCTAAGCATTTCATGGTTTGGGATGCAATTGTAAATACTTAAGAAATGAATCATCTTTTACTCGTCACTAGTACATAGAAATAGTACATAGAAATACAATCGATTTTTATACTGATCACACCTTAGGCAATCTTGTTATACTCACTTGTCAATTCTAGTAGCTTTTTTTGGTAGAGTCCTTCGGAGCTTCTATATACATCATCATGTCGTTTGCTAATTAAAATATTTTTACTTCTTAAAAAAAAAAAGAAGCCCTACCAAAGGTCCGCTGTCTGCAGGGCATTTGTGACCCCTGATGTCTCTGGCCCACAGACTGGGCTCCCCACTCAGGCCCGCTGGCCCCTGTGAACATTCTGGAAGAGGTCATGCTGTTACAGGTGCTCTGGCAGCTCTTGAGGAGACCTGCAGATTTTATCACTCAAGAGCTTTCTTTCTTTTGAAGTGAAAGCCAAGTTAATTATGGTAACTGGTGAAAAAGTCCTCCAAGTTCTGGGAGTCTCTTGCTCATAACACAATGTACACATTTGACAGGCAGAAGCATTCTTTGGAAAGGCCCAAGTAGTCCAGGAAAATAACAAAGAGGATTTATCTACAAACAAGAATTTTTTTTAAAAAAAGTACCTTAAATTTTTTATTCTTCAAAGCAAGCTTAAGAGGCAGTATTATTATCCTCATTTTACATGTGAGGAAATGGAGGCACAGAGAGGAAAAGTAAAGTGCCCAAGTTGACATAGCTGCTTAATACTTCCTCTTTATTATTTATTTATTTAGGCCACACAGTGTGGCATGCAGGATCTTAGTTCTCCAACCAAGGATTGAGCCCATGCCCCCTGCAGTGGAAGTGTGGAATCTTAACCACTGGACCACCAGAGAAGTCCCAATACTTGCTCTTTAATATTTCTTTTACGAAGTATAAAAGTGTTTGACTTCTGTGTTCCAAAGGCGACACAGAAGTTGCAATGGGATGTTTCCACCAAACTTTTCCTAATTAAGGTGCAGTGCGTATTGCGGGCACTTAAGTGTTCAGGACAGGAGCTTTATTCTCCCTGCAGCTGGGAATGGTTAAGGCTGACCCCTTGAAGTACCCTGCCCAAGATGCAGCCCCTCCCAGGGGAAGTCTGCCCCCAGTGACTAATCACGCAGGGCTATCAAGGCTTGTCCTCCTCTCCCGCCTCTGCACAGATGTCTCAGTGGCAGAGCTCCCTGTGAGACTGGCTCAGGCCTTTGTTGTTACTCCATTGGAGCCCAACTTTTCCTTCTGTCCAATCCTGTTCCTTTCACTCTCAAATGGGTGTTAACCCCAGGAGCACTCAACTTCCTCCACACTCATTTCAAACTGCAGAGATAAGACTGAATGTCACCAAGGCCCATGGTTTCTGCCCCAAAAGAGGACATAAAAGGGTCAGAACACCGTCTTTTTTGGAGCAGTCACTGGGCCACGCCCAGAGAATTTGGGTGTTGGTGGCAGGCAAACCCCTGTGTGTCTATCCCATACTGGATTTGCCATACCGTTGTCCTTCACTGACCCATCACTCAGAGGGATGACACTTTGAGCAGACAGATGGTTACAGTGAAAATAATATCTGAACAATGCTTATTCTTTTATTGAATGGGGGATCCATTGATTGATCTCTATGCCTTGGTATCTTCAAATTTCCACCTTATTTCAATTAATAGAATCAAAGTAAGACATAAAGACTAGGTTTCTCCTTATATAACCATCTTGTTTCAGAAAACATTGTTTGAGTTATACATTTTCAAATTTGCATGATAAGTAGTTAGGATTTAGTTAGAGCCTAAAAAAATGAGATTTTTATGCTATGAATTCATCAGGTTATCTTATAACCAGTTTTTTTACCACTAGACCCACCTATGGTAGTAGACCAGCAAACAAACACATTCTCATGCTTTTGTATGTATACATTACTATCATTTTCTTGTTTCTATTTTGTAAAGTAATTTAACATGATACACCCACAGAACATATTCTAAGTATCTTGATTTCCTTGTTTCCTACTCTTACCTTTATTATATCATTTACTTTCTTTGGATTTAATTTGCTGCTGTTTTTCTAGAATGTTGAGATGGAAGCTTAGATAGGTAATTAATTTTTACCTTTTTATTTATTTTTTGATATGTACATTTAAGGTTATATATTTTCTTCTGAGCTCTTTAAAGCTGCATCCACAAATTTTAATATGATATATTTTATTTCTTTCAGTTCTAAATATTTTCAAATTCCACTTTTAATTTTCTTTGACCCATGGGTTATTTAGAAGTTAATTGCTTAATTTTGAAGCAACTGAGGATTTTATTCCCATTTTATTTTTCTTATTGATTGCTAACTTAATTCTGATGTGGTCAGAGAAAATGGTCTGAATGATTTCAGTTTTTGAAATGTTTTGAATCTTGATTTACTACTCCACATATAATAAAATTTTATATTCCATTCATATTTTAAATACTAATATGTGCTCTGTCACTGATAGTTTTAGCATTCTATACTTGTCAATTCAGTTGCTTTGCTCATAAATGACATGGCTGGGACTTAAGCCCTGGCATTCCAATACTAGAGTCCATACATGTAACTATTAAATTCTTATCTCACAAGGTTCCAGGGTAAGCACCTCACCTGAAGGCACAACATCAGTAATTCTGTGGTTAGAAACATGGGACTTGGTAGGAGCCTCTTTGATAATCTTGAGCAGTGTGGAAGGTGGGGCTCCAAGAGTCATTGCATAATCTGTATTTAGAAGAACATTCCCCAGCGAGGCAGCCCTGAAATGCTGGAGATGGGTAAAGTCTGAAAAATAGAATTCATTCATAATATCCTCTGTATTAGCTTCCTTTCACTGCTGTAACAAATTACATACATTTAGTGGCTTAAAACAACACAAATTTTTTATCTTACAGTTCTGGAAGTCAGATGTATGACATGGGTGTCATTGGGCTGCATCTCCTTCAGGCAGCTCTAGAGGAGAATCTATTTTCTTGCCCTTCCCAGCTTCTAGAGGCCTCCTGCATTTCTTGTCTTGTGGCCTCTTCCTTCCTCCATGTTCAAAGCCAGCAATGTTTGTCTGAGTCTATCATCTCTTACTGCCATCTCTCTACCTCTCTCTCTGCCTCTCTCTTCCACTTCTAAGGACCTTTGAAATTACGTTGGATCCACACAGATAATCCAGGATAATCTCTCTACCTTGAGGTAAGCTGATTAGGAACCTTAGCTTCATCTGCAACTTTAATTCCCCTTTGACACATAACCTAACATATCACTGGTTCCAGGGAGTAGGGCCTGGACATCTATGGGGGCTATTATTCTACCTAGTATATCCATAAGAAGACTTCCTGTTGCACTGGGACCAAGTTCCCTCAAAGATCCTAAAATACGAAACAGTCAATGAAAACATTTGAAAAATAGATAAGGGTCTCCAGCAAAATTACACATGGCCAATAATCCTACAAAAATTCTCATCCTCCCTAGTCATAAGGAAAATGTAAATTAAGACAGTGAGATCGTAATTTTCCACCTCTCTTTTTTTTTTTTTTTTTTTGCGGTACACGGGCCTCTCACTGTAGTGGCCTCTCCCGTTGCGGAGCACAGGCTCCGGACGCGCAGGCTCAGTGGCCATGGCTCACGGGCCCAGCCGCTCTGCGGCATGTGGGATCTTCCCAGATCGGGGCACGAACCCGCGTCCCCTGCATCGGCAGGTGGACTCTCAACCACTGCACCACCAGGGAAGCCCCATCTCTTTTTAAAATCAGATTGTCATATACTTGTTGGATAAATTAATTTCATTTAAATATGTGAAAATACTTTTAGAACACCAGGACTTCCAAGAGCACTGTAGAGGCAGGTGTTTCAGAACGTCTAATGCTGAACATCCATGGTCACTGGGACCAGTGCAGGGACATTTCAAGCTCCAGGGCTAGTAATTGATGTGTTACCCTGGACCTGGGTACCCTGATGCCAGCCAAGCCCAGAGGCTTCCAGGGGGCATGGTGAGAAACATTTTGCGTTCTTCCTAGTGAAAATGGATGACGCTCTAAAGCACAGCATTTTAGAACTTCTCACACTTCTTCAAGTCCTCCTCATGAGTAAACTGGAATAACCAAATAAACCTCTTACAAAAAGAGAGATCAGTTCTGGGTGATGGCCAATCCTATTTGTTATGTATACAGTTTTCAGCCTCTGTACTTTTATTAAAAAAAATAAACCCTTCCCTATATTGTGTTAACGACCATCGTATGGTATTGATTTTCTTTTATAATAAACTAAATAAAGGTGGATGCAGGAAACATTCCACTCAAAAAGTAAACTCTATACAATGAAATTGGATTTCCTCCAATCATTCTGTTTTAAAATACATGTTTGATAAGCAGAATTCCCAGCTGAAAGAAAACATTCCAGAAGAATTAATGTCACATAGGGATCAGAATGTAAGCTGAAAATTACGACTTTAAATTGAAGCCAACTGCAGTGACCATTTCCGTGAATCACCACCCCCGAAGACCTCATTTCTCTTATTCCTTTTGTATTCATCCCGGCAGCCTCTTCAATTTAACAGACTGCAGATTTTATTACACACTGCAACTCGTACAGGGAAAATTGTCATTTGACCACCTGTACTGAGAGGAAATGCATTTCAGGGATCAACAGGGGCTTGGCCGGACCACACCCCAGTGCCCTAGAAGAGGCTCCCTGAAGCTTCGCCTTGCTGCAACAGAGGGGAAATCTGGCTGGACACCAGAGAGGAGGTGGGAAGAGATGTCCAGAGGGATCTCAGGAGACAGCAGAAATGGCAAAGACGAATTCCTGACCACGTGTTTCAGGGCCTTTCTGATGTCACGGGAACCAGGAGCAACTAAGGGGACCAGACAAGAGCGCTAAGGAGCTCACCTGCGAGCTTGCCTTCCAGAGAGCTGTGACTCCGAATCCGATGGGGCAGTAAGGAGTGTGATTCCACCTAGGTGTCCAGCCTCCCAAGACAAGGACGAGATGGGCGCAGCTGTGGAGGATGGTCTCGCCCCATGGTGACACCCAGATGTGAGGGTGTGGGTTCTGAACCCACCGGCAGCAGCTGGACCGGACTGGCCAGGCAGGTTCCAGGGAGAGCTTTGTGTGTGCGCAGGCTGGGATGCTCTCCCAGGCTGCCAGGGGGAAGTGTGCAGGCTGGACTCACAGACCCAGGCTGGCCTGGGCCCTGGACCTGGGAGACCACAAGAACCCCACTTTAACCCCCGAACTCAGGAGCCAAGGAGCTGAATGGGAGTCGGCTCTGGAATGCTGGGTGTTGTCAGCTTTTGTCACCCTGGCCACCCACCTCCCCTCCCCTTGCCTTTAGACCAGAGGACCGCTCATCGTGAACTCCAGTGGCCCCATGTTGTGTGTTGGCTTGATATGATTTCCAACCTACTTATCTTGGTCTAAGAATGAAGTTGTTTTGTTCTAAGGGTGAAATTGGTTACCTGGAGGAAGCTGTGTCAGGATGTTGTCATCAGTAAGCACTCAGCTCAGCTGTGCAAGGGCACTGCTGGGGGCTTGTGATGAGAACACACAGAGGTGCGACTGTGCTAGCGGACGTTTAGGCTTTAAATACCAAGAGTTGGTGAGGACTTACTGAGAGTGTTTGGTCTGGGCAAGGTTACCCTTTGCTGATCTAAATACCTCTCCACAGACCTTGGGGCATTGGCTCATGCCTGGGTGAGGTGACTGCAGGCAGTGGTCCCATGAAGGAGATCACCTCGCAGAGATTGTGCAACTCAGACCAGTCACCACTGATGCTAAGTTTAATCAACACCTTAGAATATTTGGAAAAAAATTATACTAATTTACAAAAATCATTGTTTGTGAATAGCAGCATGGAGATTTAGAAGGCCTATACATTATATGTTATCTCTTAAAACATCTCAATGAGAAACAGCAGGGGAAGCTATTAAAACAATAATGAAATTAAGACTATTGAGTATGTTTTATGACAGGGGACAGACACCCTCACCCCTATATCTGGAAGCAACAGAACAAGTTATAAAGGTCATCCTAAAAGCTGTATTCCTCCAAAAGACAGAACATTATTTACGGTATTTACAGGCAACAGAAACACAGGA
Source organism: Phocoena phocoena (assembly GCF_963924675.1). Classification (NCBI taxonomy): domain Eukaryota; kingdom Metazoa; phylum Chordata; class Mammalia; order Artiodactyla; family Phocoenidae; genus Phocoena; species Phocoena phocoena. The sequence continues at coordinate 3,831,343 of NC_089225.1, forward strand.
GAACTAAGATTTATCTCAAAAAATCATAATGATTCATGGGTAAAAAGGATCCTGTGCAAAATACACTTATCATAAACCAAAGGAACAATGGGAGGTAAAACAGGAAAAGATAGATATGCTAATTGGCAGAATGTTTATATGGACACATTACCAAAAAGGTCATGCTGGTATACACAGCACTAAAACATGGTTAGAGAAATGAAACATGTATGTACGTACCAAATATGTCCAATTTCAAATGAAGAAATGTGAGATAATTGCTGAATGTTTAAAGCTTGGAGGTCATTAATTAATATTCCAGATAAGATCAAAGCTGACAGACCTTTCCAAATCATGCAAATTGATTATATAGGACCCTTGCCTATATCTGAAACTAAACTATATGTGCAGGCACCAGTGTAGACACGTGGTTAGGAATACGTTTACCCTAATCCTGCAGGAAAAGTAATAAAAAAATACACCATCAGGGCATTGGAAATCTGGATTGCCTGCTATGGTATTTCAATCATCACAGAATCTAACCAGCAAACCCACTTCACAGGAAAATAAGACAAGTTTGGGCCAAAGAACAGGGCATAATGTGGCACTTGCACTTATCCTACAACTGCTTCTGGATCAATTGAAAGGTGTAATGGCTTGCTTGAGCAAAAGCTTAGGTTGCTTACTAACAATCTTGATATGAAAGCTTGGACTAAAGCAATATGAGAAGCAGCAAGAAAATGGTAACACAACTAGAAAATCAATACTGCAACCACTCACAGAAATAAAAAGTATCACTAGTAGCACCCCAAACACTACGTTAGAAGGAAAGTGCTAATTAAAAACCCCAAAGGTGCATATAATATAGGTGAAAGTACAGCACCTGTCACTAATAAAACCTACTGGGTGGCCAAGGAAAAAGCATATTATATCAAATTAAAAAAAAAAATATGATTCCTCTATAAAATTTTCAGGTGTGAAGAATACTATCTTCTATTGTATCAACACTGAATGCAGAGCTAAAAATAAGATGGATATTTGCTCTGTATATGATGGAAGGACACATTTTTGTACAGCATCATTATTAATGCCCAAATTTAGCCTAACGTGGTGCAGGGTGAATAGGCTTGGGGTGATTTTGACAGTAATGGTCATACCAGCTATAGATTTCTTTGAGTGCCAAGAACGACCCAGAACAAAAAAGAATTAGAATCTTATAGGGCACTAACTTTATTTTGCTGAGATGAACCCACTCTGCATCTTGAAGCCTATAAATATTGTAAAGTGGGTTAGTGCGGCATGCTGTCTCTGACCGCACTCTTTTGCCTATTGCTCACTATCGGATACCACACTCATTGCAGCTGTGGCTGCACCACAGCAAGCACCAACAATATGCAGTTAGGCAACTGCTCCAACCTAGAACGCCACGTTCAGCAAGCTACAGCTACCCTTTGTGACATTCTCTACTTCCCCCACAGGTTGCCATCCTGGTTACCTTATTGCAACTGAGGATTCACCAGCAGCATCAGCTTCACCAGCATCACCAAGCCAAACCTCTTCACCCCACTCTTCACCATCAGCACCACCTACTTGCTAAGAAACCTTTTATCAATGGAGAAACTGAGGACTGAGGGAAGCCAACAAAGCAGTGGAAGCCTCCATTCAGCCTCCACAAGAATCAACAAGGATCCTGAACAATGCCCCCTGTTAGACACTGACTTGGAGGATGAAGATTGACCTGAAATACTAACTGATTCTAGGTGTTATAATCCAGAGTGTACACCAAAGCAACCAGGTACTTTACCTTATTTTATACCTCTATTTTGGCTTACTGAATTAAGTGCAGCCCTGGACACATGGCAGGAATCCTGTGAAAACAACCCTGATTTAATTCCTGGTTTACTTGTGTGCTGGCATTTTATTTAAAAGAACAGCTGCTGAATATGCAAAATGGGCACTTGGGTACTCTCAGCCAAGAGCTTTCCAAATCCTACAGCTACTTTTATAGTAGGTCAGCTTTCTGGTCTTGCTCATTCAGAATCTGGAGACTAGTTATCCACCCATTTGGTATCCTCAAACATTGGGTTTTGCTTAAATTGCTTAGTATCTTATGTTTAATAGGAAAAAGGCTACATGACAAGAGGCTAAATACCTTTGCTTTAACCTCTGCACCCATAGCACTCAGTTCTAGTGCACACTTGTGTGTAAGAAGTGGCGGGTGTGAAATTCTTTGTAGCCAGTGCTTTCCAGTTGGTAGTGTTTACCCCAGGACCTTTCCAAAAGTCCCCCATGACTCTCACTGTGAATATAACTTTGTGCAAAAAGAACCTGGTGGCCAACTGTAGACAAATGAATAGAGCTCTCTTGTCAAATGAGATAAGGCAAAATTATTGAGCCTTTTCTAGGAGTTAAGGCTCATTGCTAGGTACCTTAGAAGATAGACCATGAATAAGATCTGGTTTCTATACTCAAGGGATCTTGTTTGGGAGTAGGATATTTCTTCAATCCTTTCTCCTTGGGGTGCCCTTTCCGGTTAGGTGTGCCTTAAACCTAAGGCCCCATTGTAGAGTTTATAATCTGGAGTCTTCTGTCCATTAATCTGCAAACTTCCTAAGGGCAGCCCCCATATCTTATCCACAAAATAATACCAATGATATTGATTTGCTACTGAACACACACACACACACACACACACACACACACACACACACACACCATGATATTATTTTCCATTGCTGGTGGTGTGCTTAAGGGTTAAGTCCATCTGCTCCTCTTAATTGAGTCTGGCAGTTTAAAATTCAGAATACCCTGAAGTTAGTGAATGCTGAGCAAGGGGTCTGTGTTCCACAAGGCCATGCAGGTGAAGCCGGGTAAAGACAGATATTGACAGAACTGTCAGAGAAGGAAAAGAAGTTCACCACTGCTATGGGAGCTGTTCACTCCCAGCCATGGATCACATTTGCTAAGGAAGGCTGACTTTTAATTAAAATATTTAATTATGATTCTGTAATTGAAGTTGGAAAGGAACAGCTTGGGATGTCTTCAGTTCCAAACAGCAAAAAACACAGAGAGGATGGCTTTACTCTTGTTTCCCAGAAGGATACCATGCTTTGGGCTATACCCAGTAGAAAAACAGTAAATATCTTGATGAACAAAAGGTATTTTGGGGATGAGGGGGAGGAGGACAATTGTATGCATATGCTTTAGTTAATTATAAAAGCAATACATACTCATTATAAACAGTTCAATAAAAGACAAAAAACAAACTCAACACAGAACTATAAAAACATCTCCAAGATCATCTCGGTGCTTTGTGACCACCTAGAGAGGTGGGATAGGGAGGGTGGGAGGGAGACGTAAGAGGGAGGGGATATGGGAATATATGTATACATATAGCTGATTTTCTCTGTTACACAGCAGAAACTAACACAACATTGTAAAGCAATTATACTCCAATAAAGATATTAAAAAAAGTCTTCTCCAGGGACTTCCACTTTAGTGAAGATGGAGTACACGAACTTTTCCCTATTCTTCCCATTGAGCACAGATAAAAACCTGGACATTAAATATGAAATAAATAAGTAGATTCTGAATGGTGGAGAGAAAGCAGGCCAGCCAAGTACCTTGGGACCCAAGGAAGGACACATGATGAGTTCCCTGGGTTTCTTTTCTGCCTCATACATTCCAGATTGAATGCCAGAGAAGTTAGCAATCTAGAAACAGAAATAAGCACAGACAAAGAAGACCTGACAAAAGCCTGATCTTGCTACCAAAGGAGGGGAGGGGCAGCCTAAGAACACAGAAACTTCCATAAAATAACCCCTGTACTGATACCAAACACCACAGGAAAACCTGTGGTCATACCTAACTGGGGAGCCTAAGCTTCACCCTGGGCAGACTCTAACGAGTTTCCCCTCTCCTAGACTGTGTGATGTCAGAGCTAGGACTGCCATCCCCTCTGGGCTAGGCAGTAACAAATGTCTACCACCACTGCAGTATCCATGGAAACCATGTGGGAAGCCTGGATTCAACCCCACTGGGTAGTAAGAGATCACCTTGCCCCCTCCCCTCCAACTGCAGGAGTGGTGTCATGAGTCAGGAGTTTAACCACCACCAGCAGCAAACAAGGTCCCCACCCCATGGTGTCAGAGAAAGCCTAGTGGTGAGCCAGAACCTCTACTAGGTCCAGAGTCTCACAATATAATATCCAGCTTTCAAGAAACAAATAATTCATCATACTAAGAAAAAGGAAGATCTCAGCCTGAATAAGAAAGACAATCAATAGATGCCAATACTGAGATGTTAGAATTATCTGAAAATGATTATAGATTAGTCATTGTTCTCTACTTGCCTTGGGAAAGGATTCTATATCCTCACTGGTTTCCAAGTGCTTTGGAGTACCATCCTATGAGACGAGGAAAGTTTTCCTCTCTATTTATGTTAGGCTTGGCCATGTATGCATTCCATGTCTGAGCAGAAACTCTAGGAGCTAATATATGATTTATCCCTGTTTCTTCCTAATTTGTCTCTATCGTGAGATGAGCATGGGCCACATAAGGACTACTCCTTCAGCCTTAACCCCAGAATAAGAGAGATGGGTAGTAGAGCAGCAGCCAACCTGCAGCTCCCAAACCTGACCTCTGATTGATTTATCATATGAGCAAGAAATTAAACTTTTTGTATAGTGTAAACTATAGGCTAAACACTAATTTTTTAAAATAATTTTAAATAATATTCTAAGGCAGGAGAGGAGATTAAAATGGAATCATGTAAAATGCTCAATTAAAACGAAAGCGGAGAGAGAGGTTTCAAGATGGCGGAAGAGTAAGACTTGGAGATCACCTTCCTTCCCACAAATACATCAGAAATACATCTACATGTGGAACAACTGCTACAGAACACCTACTGAATGCTGGCAGAAGACCTCAGACCTCCCAAAAGGCAAGAAACTCCCCATGTGCCTGTGTAGGGCAAAAGAAAAAGAAAAAACAGAGACAAAAGAATAAGGACCAGACCTGCACCAGTGGGAGGGAGCTGTGAAGGAGGAAAGGTTTCCACACACTAGGAAGCCCCTTTATGGACGGAGACTGTGGGTGGCGGAGGGAGAAGCTTCGGAGCTGCGGAGGAGAGGGCAGCCACAGGGGTGTGGAGGGCAAAGCGGAGAGATTCCCGCACAGAGGATCGGTGCTGACCAGCACTCATCAGCCCGAGAGGCTTGTCTGATCACCCGCTGGGGCGGGTTGGGGCTAGAAGCTGAGGCTTGGGTTTCAGAGGTCAGACCCCAGGGAGAGGACTGGTGGCGTGAACACAGCCTGAAGGGGCTAGTGTGCCACAGCTAGCTGGGAGGGAGTCGGGAGAAAGTCTGGAGCTGCCTAAGAAGCAAGAGACTTTTTCTTGCCTCTTTGTTTCCTGGTGCGCGAGGAGAGGGGATTAAGAACACTGCATAAAGGAGCTCCAGAGACGGCGCGAGTCACGGCTAACAGCGCAGACTCCAGAGATGGGCATGAGATGCTAAGGCTGCTGCTGCCACCACCAAGAAGCCTGTGTGCAAGCACAGGTCACTCTCCACAACTCCCCTCCCGGGAGCCTGTGCAGCCCGCCACTGCCAGGGTCCCGAGATCCAGGGACAACTTCCCTGGAAGAACAGACAGTGTGCCTCAGGCTGGTGCAACATCATGCTGGCCTCTGCCGCTGCAGGCTCCCCCCACAATCTGTACCCCTCCCTTCCCCGGGCCTGAGTGAGCCAGAGCCCACGAATCAGCTGTTTCTTTAACCCACGTCCTGTCTGAACAAGAACAGATGCTCTCAGGTGACCTACACGCAGAGGCGGGGCCAAATCCAAAGCTGAACCACAGGAGGTGAGCGAACAAAGAAGAAAAAGGGAAATTTCTCCCAGAAGCCTCAGGAGCAGCGGATTAAATCTCCACAATCAACTTGGTGTACCTTGAATCTGTGGAATACCTGAATAGATAACGAATCATCCAAAATTGAGGAGGCGGACTTTGGGAGCAAAGATATATACATATATATATTTCTCTTTTTTCTCTTTTTGTGAGTGTGTATGTATATGTTTCTATGTGTGATTTTGTCTGTATAGCTTTCCTTTTACCATTTGTACTAGGGCTCTGTCTGTCCATTTCTTTCTTTTTTTTTTTAGATTTTAGTGCTTGTTATCATTGGTGGATTTGCTTTTTGGTTTGGATGCTCTCTTCTTTCTTTCTTTCTCTTTTTGTTTTATTTTATTACTTAAAATTTTAAAAATATTTTTAATTTTAATAACTTTATTTTATTTCACTTTATTTTATCTTCGTTTTTCTTTTTTCACCATTTTATTCTGAGCTGTGTGGAAGTACAGGCTCTTGGTGCTCCAGCCAGGTGTCAGGGCTATGCCTCTGAGGAGGGAGAGCCAAGTTCAGGACATTGGTCCACAAGAGAGCTCCCATCTCCACATAATATCAAATGGCAAAAATCTCTCAGAAATCTCCATCTCAATGCCAAGACCAACTACACTCAAAGACCAGCAAGCTACAGTGCTGGACACCCTATGACAAACAACTAGCAAGACAGGAACACAACCACACCCATTAGCAGAGAGGCTGACTAAAATAATAATAAGGCCACAGACACCCCAAAACACACCTACAGACGTGGACCTGCCCACTAGAAAGATAAGATCCAGCCTCATCCACCACAACACAGGCACTAGTCCCCTCCACCAGGAAGCCTACACAACCCACTGAACTAAACTTAGCCACTGGGGGCAGACACAAAAAACAATGGGAACTACGAACCTGCAGCCTGCAAAAAGGAGACCCCAAAATGAGAAAACAGAGAAACACACAGCAGATGAAGGAGTAAGGTAAAAACCAACCAGACCTAATAAATGAAGAGAAAATAAGCAGTCTACCTGAAAAAGAATTCAGAATAATTATAGTAAAGATGACCCAAAATCTTGGAAATAGAATGGAGAAAACAAAAGAAACGTTTAACAAGGACCTAGAAGAAGTAAAGAGAAAACAAACAGTGATGAACAACACAATAAATGAAATTAAAAATTCTCTAGAAGGGATCAATAGCAGAATAACTGAGGTAGGAGAATGGATGTGACCTGGAAGATAAAATAGTGGAAATAACTACTGCAGAGCAGAATAAAGAAAAAAGAATGAAAAGAACTGAGGACAGTCTCAGAGACATCTGGGACAACATTAAATGCACAAACATTTGAATTATAGGGGTCCCAGAAGAAGAAGAGAAAAAGAAAGGGACTGAGAAAATATTTGAAGAGATTATAATTAAAAACTTCCCTAATATGGGAAAGGAAAGAGTTAATCAAGTCCAGAAAGCACAGAGATACCTATACAGGATAAATCCAAGGAGGAGCACACCAAGACACATATTAATCAAACTATCAAAAATTAAATACAAAGAAAAAATATTAAAAGCAGCAAGGGAGAAACAACAAACAACATAAAGGTAAACCCCCATAAGGTTAATAGCTGATCTTTCAGCAGGAACTCTGCAAGCCAGGAAGGAGTGGCAGGACATATTTAAAGTGATGAAAGGGAAAAACCTACAACCAGGATTACTCTACCCAGCAAAGATCTCATTCAGATTTCACAGAGAAAGTAAAACCTTTACAGACAAGCAAAAACTAAAGGAATTCACCACCACCAAACCAGCTTTACAAAAATGCTAAAGCAACTTCTCTAGGCAAGAAACATAGGACAAGGAAAAGACCTACAATACCAAACCCAAAACAATTAAGAAAATGGTAATAGGTACATACACATCGATAAATACCTCAAATGTAAATAGATTAACTGCTCCAGCAAAAAGACATAGACCGGCTGAATGGATACAAAAACAAGACTCGTATATATGCAGTCTAGAAGAGACCCACTTCATACCTACGGAAACATACATACTGAAAGTGAGAGGATGGAAAACGATATCCCATGCAAATGGAAATCAAAGGAAGCTGCAATGGCAAGTCTCATATCAGACCAAATAGACTTTAAAACAAAGACTATTACAAGAGACAAAGAAGGACACTACATAATAATCAAGGAATCAATCCAAGAAGATATAACAATTGTAAATATTTATGTACCCAACATAGGAGCACCTCAATACATAAGGCAAATACTAACAGTCACAAAAAAGGAAATCGACAGTAACACAATCATAGTAAGGAATTTTAACACCCCACTTTCACCAAAGGACAGATCATCCAAAATGAAAATAAATAAGGAAACACAAGCTTTAAATGATACATTAAACAAGATGAACTTAATTCATATTTATAGGACGTTCCACCCAAAAACAAGAGAATACACTTTCTCTTCAAGTGCTCATGGAACATTCTACAGGATAGATCATATCTTGGGTCACAAATCAAGCCTTGGTATATTTAAGAATATTAAAATCATATCAAGTATATTTTCTGACCACAATGCTATGAGACTAGATATCAATTACAGGAAAAAATCTGTAAAATATACAAACACATGGAGGCTAAACAATACACTACTTAACAATGAAGAGATCACTGAAGAAATCAAAGAGGAATTCAGAAAATACCTAGAAACAAATGACAACAAAAACACGAAGACCCAATACTTGTGGGATGCAGCAAAAGCAGTTCTAAGAGGGAAGTTTATAGCAATACAATCCTGCCTTAAGAAACAAGAAACAACTCAAATAAACACCCTAACCTTACACCTAAAGCAATTAGAGAAAGAAGAAACAGAAAAGCCCAAAGTTAGCAGAAGGAAAGAAATCATAAAGATCAGATTAGAAATAAATGGGAAAGAAATGAAGGAAACGACAGCAAAGATCAATAAAACTAAAAGCTGGTTCTTTGAGAAGGTAAACAAAATTGATAAACCATTAGCTAGACTCATCAAGAAAAAAAGGAAGAAGACTCAAATCAATAGAACTAGAAATGAAAAAGGAGAAGTAACAAATGACCCTGCAGAAATACAAAGGATCATGAGAGATTACTACAAGAAACTCTATGCCAATAAAATGGACAACCTGGAAGAAATTGACAAATTCTTTGAAACGCACAACCTTTGAGACTGAACCAGGAAGAAATAGAAAATATGAACAGACCGATCACAAGCACTGAAATGGAAACTGTGATTAAAAATCTTCTGACAAAAAAAAGCCCAGGACCAGATGGCTTCACAGGTAAATTCTCTCAAACATTTAGAGAAGATGCTAGCACCTATCATTCTCAAAATCTTCCAAAATATAGTGGACATGGAGGAACACTCCCAAACTCATTCTATGAGGCCACTATCACCCTGATACCAAAACCAGACAAAGATGTCACAAAGAAAGAAAACTACAGGCCAATATCACTGATGAACATAGATGAAAAAATACCCAACAAAATACTAGCAAAGAGAATTCAACAGCACTTTAAAAGGATCATACACCATGATCAGGTGGCGTTTATCCCAAGAATGCAAGGATTCCTCAATATATGCAAATCAATCAATCTGATATACCATATTAACAAATTGAAGGAGAAAAACCATATGATCATCTCAATAGTTGCAGAGAAAGCTTTTGACAAAATTCAGCACACATTTATGATGAAAACCCTGCAGTAAGTAGGCATAGAGGGAACTTTCCTCAACATAATAAAGGCCATATATGACAAACCCACGGCCAGCATCATTCTCAATGGTGAAAAACTGAAACCATTTCCACAAAGATCAGGAAAAACACAAGGTTGCCCACTCTCACCACTATTATTCAACATAATTTTGGAAGTTTTAGCCATAGCAATCATAGAAGAAAAAGAAATAAAAGGAATCCAAATCGGAAAAGGAGATGTAAAACTGTCATTGTTTGCAGATGACATGGTACTATACATAGAGCATCCTAAAGATGCTACCAGAAAACTACTAGAGCTAATCAATGAATTTGATAAAGTAGCAGGAGACAAAATTAATGCACAGAAGTCTCTTGCATTCCTATACACTAATGATTAAAAATCTGAAAGTGAAATTAAGGAAACACTCTCATTTACCATTACAATAAAAATAATAAAATATCTAGGAATAAACATACCTAAGGAGACAAAAGACCTGTATGCAGAAAATTATAAGACACTGATGAAAGAGATTAAAGATGTTACCAACAGATGGAGAGACATGCCATGTGCTTGGATTGGAAGAATCAACATTGTGAAAATGACTATACTACCCAAAGCAATCTATAGATTCAATGCAATCCATATCAAACTACCACTGTCATTTTTCACAGAACTAGAAAAAAAAATTTTACAATTTGTATGGAAACATAAAACACCTTGAATAGTGAAAGCAATCTTTAGAAAGAAATATGGAGCTGGAGGAATCAGGTTCTCTGACTTCAGACTATACTACAAAGCTACAGTAATCAAGACAGTATAGCACTGGCACAAAAACAGAAATATAGATCAATGGAACAGGATAGAAAGCCCAGAGATAAACCTATGAACATATGGTCTCCTTATCTTTGATAAAGGAGGCAGGAATATACAGTGGAGAAAAGACAGCCCCCTCAAGAACTGTACAGCTACATGTATAAGAATGATATTAGAACACTCCCTAACACCGTACACAAAAATCAACTCAAAATGGATTAAAGACCTAAATGTAAGGCCAGGCACTCTCAAGCTTTTAGAAGAAAACATAGGCAGAACACACTATAACATAAATCACAGCAAGATCCTTTTTGACCCACCTCCTATAGAAATGGAAACAAAATCAAAAATAAACAGATGGGACCTAATGAAACTTGAAAGCTGTTGCACAGCAAAGGAAACCATAATCAAGACAAAAAGGCAGTCCACAGAATGGATGAAAATATTTGCCAGTGAAGCAACTGACAAAAGATTAATTTCCAAAATTTAGAAGCAACTCATGCAGCTCCATATGAAAAAAACAAGCAACCCAATTCAAAAATGGACAGAAGACCTAAACAGACATTTCTCCAAAGAAGATATACAGACTGCCAACAAATACATGAAAGAATGCTCAACATCATTAATCATTAGAGAAATGCAAATCAAAACTACAATGAGATATCATCTCACACTGGTCAGAATGGCCATCATAAAAATCTACAAATAAATGCCTGAGAGCGTGTGAAGAAAAGGGAACCCTCTTGCACTGTTGGTGGGAATGTAAATTGATACAGCCTCTATGGAGAACAGTATGGAGGTTCCTTAAAAAACCACAAATACAACTACCATACAACCCAACAATCCCACTACTGGGCATATACCCTGAGAAAACCATAATTCAAAAAGAGTCATGCACCACATGTTCATTGCACCTCTATTTACAATAGCCAGGACATGGGAGCAACCTAAGTATCCATCAACAGATGAATGGATAAAGAAGATGTGGCACATATATACAATGGAATATTACTCAGCCATAAAAAGAAACAAAATTGAGTTATTTGTGGTGAGGTGGATGGACCTAGCGTTTGTCATACAGAGTGAAGTAAGTCAGAAAGAGAAAATCAAATACCATATGCTAACACATTTATATGGAATCTAAAAAACAAAACAAAAGAAAAATGGTTATGAAGACCCTATGGGCAAGATGGGAATAAAGAGGCTGATGTACTAGAGAATGGGCTTGAGGACACAGGAAGGGGGAAGCATAAGCTGTGACAAAGTGAGATAGTGGCATGGACATATATACACTAGCAAATGTAAAATAGATAACTAGTGAGAAGAAGTCGCATAGCACAGGGAGATCAGCTCGGTGCTCTGTGACCACCGAGAGGGGTAGGACAGGGAGGGTGGGAGCAAAGAGATGCAAGAGGGAAGAGATATAGGTATATATGTATATGTATAACTGATTGACTTTGTTATAAAGCAGAAACTAATATGCCCTTGTAAAGCAATATACTCCAATAAAGATGTTTAAAAAATAAATAAATAGATAAAGAAAAAAAAGGGGGACATAAAAAGAGGTTAAAAAGACAACAAAATGAAAATAGTAAAATAAAATTGTAGATATTAAGCTAACTAGATCACTAATAACTTTAGATATTCATGGTCTAAACACAGCGATTAAAAAACCATGATAGAATGAATCATAAAACAAGACCTAATTACATGCTGCTTAAAATAAAAGTACTTTAAATATAAAGACTCATATGGATTAAAAGGATGGAAAAAATATGCCATATTAACACTAATCAAAAGAAAGCTGGGATAACTATGTTTATCTCAGACGAAGTAAAATTCAGAACAAGGACAATTATCAGGGGTAAGGAGGTAATAGTATTACATGATTATAAAAGGGTCAGGTTTCCCAGGAACCATTAAGAATTATGTGTGTGCCCTCTTCCGCGGAGTCTGTGCAGCCCGCCACTGCCAGGTTCCCGGGATCCAGGGACAACTTCCCCGGGACAACGCACGGCGGGCCTCAGGCTGGTGCAACGTCACGCCGGCCTCTGCCGCAACGTCACGCTGCCTCTGCCGCCGCAGGCCCGCCCCGCACGCAGTGCCCCTCCTTCCCCCATCCCCCAACCCCCGGCCTGAGTGAGCCGGAGGCCCCGAATCAGCGGCTCCTTTAACCCCGTCCTGTCTGAGCGAAAAAACAGACGCCCTCCAGCGACCTACACGCAGAGGCAGGGCCAAATCCAAAGCTGAGCTCCTGTGAGCTGTGAGAACAAAGAAGAGAAAGGGAAATCTCTCCCAGCAGCCACAGAAGCAGCGGATTAAAGCTCCACAATCAACTTGATATACCCTGCATCTGTGGAATACCTGAATAGACAAGGAATGATCCCAAATTGAAGAGGGGGAATTTAGGAGCGAAATCTATGATTTTTTTCCCTTTTCCTCTTTTTGTGAAGGTGTACGTGTATGCTCCTGTGAGACATCTAGTCTGTATACTCTAGCTTCCACCATTTGTCCTAGGGCTCTATCCGTCCATGACTTTTTTTTAAAAATTCTTTTTCTTAATAATTAAGTTTAATTGTAATAACTTTATTATACTTTACCTTCGTTCTTTCTTTCTTTCCTTCCTTCCCTCCCTCCTTTAGACAACGAATCACCCCAAATTGAGGAGGTGGGCTCAGGGAGCAGGATTTATGATTTTTCCCCCTTTACCTCTTTTTGTGAAGGTGTATGTGTATGCTTCTGTGTAAGATTTTCTCTGTATAGCTTTGCTTCCAACATTTGTCCTAAGGTTCTATCCGTCCCTTTTTTTTTTCTAAATATTTTTTAATTCAATAACTATATTATACTTTATTTTATTTTTACTGTATCATCTTTCTTTCTGTCTTTTTTTCCTTCTTTCCCTCTTTCCTTCCTCCCTCCCTCCCTCCCTCCCTCCTTTCTTTCCTTCTTTCTTCCTTCCTTCCTTTCCTCCTTTCCTTCTTTCTTTCCTCATACTTCTACTAATTCTCTCTACTTTTTCTCCCTTTTATTCTGAGCCGTGTGGATGAAAGGCTCTTGGTGCTCCAGCCAGGAGTCAGGGCTCTGCCTCTGAGGTAGGAGAGCCAACTTCAGGTCACTGGTCAACAAGAGACCTCCCAGCTCCACATAATATTAAACAGCGGAAATCTCCCAGAGACCTCCATCTTAACACCAGCACCCAGCTTCACTCAACGACCAGCAAGCCACAGTGCTGGACAACCTATGCCAAACAACTAGCAAAACAGGAACACAACCCCACCCATTAGCAGAGAGGCTGCCTAAAATCATAATAAGGCCACAGACACCCCAAAACACACCACCAGACGTGAACCTGCCCACTAGAGAGACAAGATCCAGCCTCATCCAGCACAACACGGGCACTAGTCCCCTCCACCAGGAAGCCTACACAACCCACTGAAAGAACCTTAGCCACTGGAGACAGACATCAAAAACAACGGGAACTACGAACCTGCAGCCTGCAAAAAGGAGACCCCAAACACAGTAAGATAAGCAAAATGAGAAGACAGAAAAACACACAGCAGATGAAGGAGCAAGATAAAAACCCACCAGACCTAACAAATAAAGAGGAAATAGGCAATCTACCTGAAAAAGAATTCAGAATAATGATAGTAAGGATGATCCGAAATCTTGGAAGTAGAATGGACAAAATGCAAGAAACAGTTAACAAGGACCTACAAGAACTAAAGATGAAACAAGCAACGATGAACAATGCAATAAATGAAATTAAAATCACTCTAGATAGGATCAATAGCAGAATAACTGAGGCAGAAGAACGGATAAGTGACCTGGAAGATAAAGTAGTGGAAATAACTACTGCAGAGCAGAATAAAGAAAAAAGAATGAAAAGAACTGAGGACAGTCTCAGAGAGCTCTGGGACAACATGAAACGCACCAACATTCGAATTATAGGGGTTCCAGAAGAAGAAGAAAGAAAGAAAGGGACTGAGAAAATATTTGAAGAGATTATAGTTGAAAACTTCCCTAATATGAGAAAGGAAATAGTTAATCAAGTCCAGGAAGCACAGAGGGTCCCATACAGGATAAATACAAGGAGAAACACGCCAAGACACATATTAATCAAACTGTCAAAAATGAAATACAAAGAAAGCATATTAAAAGCAGCAAGGGATAAACAACAAATAACACACAAGGGAATCCCCATAAGGTTAACAGCTGATCTCTCAGCAGAAACCCTACAAGCCAGAAGGGAGTGGCAGGACATACTGAAAGTGATGAAGGAGAATAGCCTGAAACCAAGACTACTCTACCCAGCAAGGATCTCATTCACATTTGATGGAGAAATTAAAACCTTTACAGACAAGCAAAAGCTGAGAGAGTTCAGCACCACCAAACCAGCTTTACAACAAATGCTAAAGGAACTTCTCTAGACACGAAACACAAGAGAAGGAAATGACCTATAGTAGCGAACCCAAAACAATATAGAAAATGGAAATAGGAACATACATATCAATAATTACCTTAAATGTAAATGGACTAAATGCTCCCACCAAAAGACACAGATTGGCTGAATGGATACAAAAACAAGACCCTTATATATGCTGTCTACAAGAGACCCACTTCAGAACTAGAGACACATACAGACTGAAAGTAAGGGGATGGAAAAAGATATTCCATGCAAATGGAAACCAAAAGAAAGCTGGAGTAGCAATTCTCATATCAGACAAAATAGACTTTAAAATAAGGACTATTAAAAGGGACAAAGAAGGACACTACATAATGATCAAGGGATCGATCCAAGAAGAAGATATAACAATTGTAAATATTTATGCACCCAACATAGGAGCACCTCAATACATAAGGCAAATACTAACAACCATAAAAGGGGAGATCAACAGTAACATATTCATAGTAGGGGACTTTAACACCCCACTTTCACCCATGGACAGATCATCCAAAATGAAAATAAATAAGGAAACACAAGCTTTAAATGATACATTAAACAAGATGGACTTAATTGATATTTATAGGACACTCCATCCAAAAACAACAGAATACACATTTTTCTCAAGTGCTCATGGAACATTCTCCAGGATAGATCATATCTTGGGTCACAAATCAAGCCTTGGTAAATTTAAGAAAACTGAAATTGTATCAAGTATCTTTTCCGACCACAACGCCATGAGACTAGATATCAATTACAGGAAAAGATCTGTAAAAAATACAAACACATGGAGGCTAAACAATACACTACTTAATAATGAAGTGATCACTGAAGAAATCAAAGAGGAAATAAAAAAATACCTAGAAACAAATGACAATGGAGACACAACGACCCAAAACCTATGGGATGCAGCAAAAGCAGTTCTAAGTGGGAAGTTTATAGCAATACAAGCCCACCTTAAGAAGCAGGAAACATCTCGAATAAACAACCTAACCTTGCACCTCAAGCAATTAGAGAAAGAAGAACAAAAAAACCCCAAAGCTAGCAGAAGGAAAGAAATCATAAAAATCAGATCAGAAATAAATGAAAAAGAAATGAAGGAAACAATAGCAAAGATCAATAAAACTAAAAGCTGGTTCTTTGAGAAGATAAATAAAATAGATAAACCACTAGCCAGACTCATCAAGAAAAAAAGGGAGAAGACTCAAATCAATAGAATTAGAAATGAAAAAGGAGAAGTAACAACTGACACTGCAGAAATAAAAAAAATCATGAGAGATTACTACAAGCAACTCTATGCCAATAAAATGGACAATCTGGAAGAAATGGACAAATTCTTAGAAATGCACAACCTGCCAAGACTGAATCAGGAAGAAATAGAAAATATGAACAGACCAATCACAAGCACTGAAATTGAAACTGTGATTAAAAACCTTCCAACAAACAAAAGCCCAGGACCAGATGGCTTCACAGGTGAATTCTATCAAACGTTTAGAGAAGAGCTAACACCTATCCTTCTCAAACTCTTCCAAAATATAGCAGAGGGAGGAACACTCCCAAATTCCTTCTACGAAGCCACCATCACCTTGATACCAAAACCAGACAAGGATGTCACAAAGAAAGAAAACTACAGGCCAATATCACTGATGAACATAGATGCAAAAATCCTCAACAAAATACTAGCAAACAGAATCCAACAGCACATTAAAAGGATCATACACCATGATCAAGTGGGGTTTATTCCAGGAATGCAAGGATTCTTCAATATACACAAATCTATCAATGTGATAAACTATATTAATAAATTGAAGGAGAAAAACCATATGATCATCTCAATAGATGCAGAGAAAGCTTTCGACAAAATTCAACACCCATTTATGATAAAAACCCTCCAGAAAGTAGGCATAGAGGGAACTTTCCTCAACATAATAAAGGCCATATATGACAAGCCCACAGCAAACATCATCCTCAATGGTGAAAAACTGAAAGCATTTCCACTAAGATCAGGAACAAGACAAGGTTGCCCACTCTCACCACTCTTATTCAACATAGTTTTGGAAGTTTTAGCCACAGCAATCAGAGAAGAAAAGGAAATAAAAGGAATCCAAATCGGAAAAGAAGAAGTAAAGCTGTCACTGTTTGCAGATGACATGATACTATACATAGAGAATCCTAAAGATGCTACCAGAAAACTACTAGAGCTAATCAATGAATTTGGTAAAGTAGCAGGATACAAAATTAATGCACAGAAATCTCTGGCATTCCTATATACTAATGATGAAAAATCTGAAAGTGAAATCAAGAAAACACTCCCATTTACCATTGCAACAAAAAGAATAAAATATCTAGGAATAAACCTACCTAAGGATACGAAAGACCTGTATGCAGAAAATTATAAGACACTGATGAAAGAAATTAAAGATGATACAAATAGATGGAGAGATATACCATGTTCTTGGATGGGAAGAATCAACATTGTGAAAATGACTCTACTACCCAAAGCAATCTACAGATTCAATGCAATCCCTATCAAACTACCACTGGCATTTTTCACAGAACTAGAACAAAAAATTTCGCAATTTGTATGGAAACACAAAAGACCCCGAATAGCCAAAGCAATCTTTAGAACGAAAAAAGGAGCTGGAGGAATAAGGCTCCCTGACTTCAGACTATATTACAAAGCAACAGTAATCAAGACAGTATGGTACTGGCACAAAAACAGAGAGATAGATCAGTGGAACAGGATAGAAAGCCCAGAGATAAACCCACGCACATATGGACACCTTATCTTTGATAAAGGAGGCCGGAATGTACAGTGGAGAAAGGACAGCCTCTTCAATAAATGGTGCTGGGAAAACTGGACAGGTACATGTAAAAGTATGAGATTAGATCACTCCCTAACACCATACACAAAAATAAGCTCAAAATGGATTAAAGACCTAAATGTAAGGCCAGAAACTATCAAACTCTTAGAAGAAAACATAGGAAGAACACTCTATGACATAAATCACAGCAAGATCCTTTCTGACCCACCTCCTAGAGTAATGGAAATAAAAACAAAAATAAACAAATGGGACCTAATGAAACTTCAAAGCTTTTGCACAGCAAAGGAAACCATAACCAAGACCAAAAGACAACCCTCAGAATGGGAGAAAACATTTGCAAATGAAGCAACTGACAAAGGATTAATCTCCAAAATTTACAAGCAGCTCATGCAGCTCAATAACAAAAAAACAAACAACCCCATCCAAAAATGGGCAGAAGACCTAAATAGACATTTCTCCAAAGAAGATATACAGAATGCCAACAAACACATGAAAGAATGCTCAACATCATTAATCATTAGAGAAATGCAAATCAAAACTACAATGAGATATCATCTCACACCAGTCAGAATGGCCATCATCAAAAAATCAAGAAACAATAAATGCTGGAGAGGGTGTGGAGAAAAGGGGACACTCTTGCACTGCTGGTGGGAATGTGAATTGGTTCAGCCACTGTGGAGAACAGTATGGAGGTTCCTTAAAAAACTACAAATAGAATTACCATATGACCCAGCAATCCCACTACTTGGCATATACCCTGAGAAAACCAAAATTCAAAGAGAGTCATGTACCAAAATGTTCATTGCAGCTCTATTTACAATAGCCAGGACATGGAAACAACCTAAGCGCCCATCATCGGATGAATGGATAAAGAAGATGTGGCACATATACACAATGGAATATTACTCAGCCTTAAAAAGAAATGAAATTGAGCTATTTGTAATGAGATGGATAGACCTAGAATCTGTCATACAGAATGAAGTAAGTCAGAAAGAAAAAAATACCGTATGCTAACACATATATATGGAATTTAAGGGAAAAAAATGTCATGAAAAACCTAGGGGTAAGATAGGAATAAAGACGCAGACCTACTGTAGAACGGACTTAAGGATATGGTGAGGGGGAAGGGTGAGTTTTGACAGGGCGAGAGAGAGTCATGGACATATACACACTAACAAACGTAGTAAGGTAGATAGCTGGGGGGAAGCAGCTGCAAGGCACAGGGATATTAGCTCGGTGCTTTGTGACAGCCTGGAAGGGTGGGATGGGGAGAGTGGGAGGGAGGGAGACGCAAGAGGGAAGACATATGGGAACATATGTATATGTATAGCTGATTCACTTTGTTGTAAAGCAGAAACTAACACACCATTGTAAAGCAATTATACCCCAATAAAGATGTTTAAAAAAAAAAAAAAAAAAAAAGAATTATGTGTGTGTATCTAACAGGAGAGCATCAAAATACGTGAGGCAAAAATGGATAGAACTGCAAGGAGAAAGAGCTGAATCCACTACTGTAGTTACAGAATTCTATACCTCTCTATCAGTTGATAGAATTGATAGATAAAGCATGCAGAAAATCAGTAAGGATATAGATGATCTGCAAAGCACTATCAATCAACATGATCTAATTAACATTTTTGGAATACTTCATCCATCAACAGCAGAATACGCATTCTTCTCAATCTCACATGGAAACATTAATTAAGATAGACTAGATTCTGGGCCATAAATACACCTGAACAAGTTTAAAAGAATAAAAATTTTACAAAATATGTTCTCAGACCACAATGGAATTAAAATAGAAATAAATAACAGAAAGATAGCTGGAGAAATCCCCAAATATTTGAAAATTAAACAAGATACTTCTAAGTAATTCATGGGTCAAAGAAGTTTCAAGAGAAAATTTTAAATAACTTAAACTAGGTAGAAATGAAAATACAATATACAAAACGTATGAGGTGTAGATGAATCAGGGATTTAAAGGAAACTTATAGAATTAAATGCATTTATAAGAAAAGAAGAAAGATATAAAATCAAAAATTAAATTTCCACCTTGGAAAACCAGAGAAAGAAGAACAAAATAATCCTAAAAAAAAAACAGAAGAAGAAAATAATAAAAATTGGAAAAGAAATCAAGGGCATTAAAAACAACAGAGGAAAATCAACAAAACCAAGTTTGTTCATTGAAATTATCAAAAAAAGTTGATAAACCTCTGCCTGGCTAACAAAGAAAAAAGAGAGAGAAGACATAGATTACTAATACCAAAATGAGAGAAGGGGCTTCACTACTGATTACATTGACATTAAAATCATAATCAAGGAATAAAGTACTGCAAACAGGGATTAGGAGTAGAGGAAAGGGAAGGATGGTGAGTATGGTTAAAAAGACAAGAGGAATCCATGTGCTGCTGGAACTTTTCAGTGTCTGGACTGTAGTGATGGATACATATATCTCATAGGTGCTAAATTGTATAGATTTACACACACACACAAATACAAGTAAAACTGAGTAAATCTGAATATGATTGGTGAATTGTATCAATGTCAATAGTTGGATGTATAATGTAAATGTTATAGTTTTTCAAAATGTTGCCATTGGAGGCAAATGGGCAAGTATACAAGGGGTCTCTGTTATTTCTCACAACTCCATGTGACTCTACAATTTTCTCAATTAAAAGCTAAACAAAACTCATATCCACACTCAGCCTCTTTATGAACCAGTTGGTTTTGTTGTAGTGATGCTGATAGTGTTTGAAACATTGTCTTCTAATGTTCTATGGAGCTTCAATTAAAGTAAAATTTCATAAGGATTACTCCCCTCCCCTCAAAAAACTCCACCTGAACACAATGGTTATAGAAGCATCATTCATAATAGCTTAAAAGTGGAAATAACCCAAACATACAGGCACAGTTAATGGATAAACAAAATGTGGTGTAGTCATACAACAGAATAATATTTGTCAATAAAAAGGGTGAATACTATGAGATGGATGAACCTTGAAAATATTATGTGAGTGAAAGAAGCCAAACCCAAAGACTACATGTTGTATGATTCTATTTACATGAAATATCCAGAATATGCAAATTTATTGAAACAGAAAGTAGATTAGGGGTTACCAGTGGATAGATGGTGAGGTCCAGGAATAGGGAGTGACTGCTAGTGGATATAGGGTTTCTTTTTGAGGTGATAAAATTGTTCTAAACTTACAGTGTGTTGAGGTTTATATGACTTTGTGGATATACTAAAACCATCAAATTGCACATTTTAATTAATGAGTTCTATGGTATGTAAATGATATCTCAATAAAAGTGTAAAAAGAAAGGCAAATACTTCCCTATATACCAGCAGTGACCAATAAGAATATGAAATTAAAATAATAGTATTTTCAAGAACATCAAAAATGAAATACATATTAATCTAAAAACATTACGGTCTTATATGTGGAAATCTATAATAACTGATGAAAGGAATCAAAATATCTAAATAAATGGTGAGATATACTGCTCATGTGTTTGAAGATTCGATATTGTTAAGGCTTCAATTCTTCTCAACTTAATTGATAGATTCAATAATTTCCCAAAGTTCCTTCAAACTATCTTGTAGATAACAACAAACTGATTCTAAAATTTATATGAAAAAGCAAAGGATTTGAAATAATCAGAACAAAAGAACAAAGTGGAAAGACACGATGCTTGATTCCAAGATTTATTATAAAGCTTCAAGAGTCAGTGCAGCTTGTTGTTGAGAAAGAATTACCACATATATCGATTGAAAAGAACAGAAAGCCCAGAAATAGACCCATAGAAAGGGAATCAACTGACCTTGGATGACAGGAAAAGACCATGCAATGGAGAAAGGATAGTCTTTTCAACAAATATTTCTGAAGCAATTGGATGTTCATATGTAAAATAATGAAACTAAATGCAGACCCTACACCTTTCACAAAATTATTTCAAAATATATCATAAGCCTAAATACAGAATACAAAATTATAAAATTTTTAGAAGAAAACACGAGAAAATCTATATGACTTTGAGCGTGTTGAGCTTTTAGATATAACTCACAAATTTTAATCTATGGAAGAAAAAAATAGATCGGTTGGGCTTTATTAAAACTAAAATTTTGCTTGGGAAAAACAATGTTAAAAAAAGTCACCAACTAAGAATATATTTGTGAAAAACATATCTGGTAAAGGCCTTGTATTCAAAATTCAAAAACGCTAAATATCAACAAAAAGAAAGCAAACAACCCAATTTTTAAAATGGAAAAATATCCAAATGAATATGCCTATATACTGAGTTATTTGTTTTCTTGTTGAGAATTAAGTTTTATATACATATGCCAAATAGCATATGAAAAGATGCTCAACATAATTTGTCATCTTAAGGATATGCAAATTAAAATAGGATACCACTACATACCTATTAGAAGGGCTAAAATCCACAAATTGACTATGCCAATTTCTTTTTTTTTTCTCTTTTATTTCTTTAAAAAAATTTTTTAACATCTTTATTGGAGTATAATTTCTTTACAATGGTGTGCTCGTTTCTGCTTTATAACAAAGTGAATCAGTTATACTTATACATATGTTCCCATATCTCTTTCCTCTTGCATCTCCCTCCCTTCCACCCTCCCTCTACCACCCCTCTAGGTGGTCACAAACCACCTAGCTGATCTCCCTGTGCTATGCAGATACTTCCCACTAGCTATCTATTTTACATTTGGTAGTGTATGTATGTCCATGCCACTCTCTCACTTTGTCACAGCTTACCGTTCCCCCTCCCCATATCCTCAAGTCCATGCTCTAGTAGGTCTGTGTCTTTATTCCCGTCTTACCCCTAGGTTCTTCATAACCGTTTTTTTCTTTCTTTCTTAGATTCCATATATATGTGTTAGCATACGGTATTTGTCTTTCTCTTTCTGACTTCACTCTATATGACAGACTCTAGGTCCATCCACCTCACTACAAATAACTCAGTTTCGTTTCTTTTTATGGCTGAGTAATATTCCATTGTATATATGTGCCACATCTTCTTTATCCATTCATCTGTTGATGGACACTCAGGTTGCTTACATGCCCTGGCTATTGTAAATAGAGGTGCAATGAATATTTTGGTGCATGACTCTTTTTGAATTATGCTTTTCTCAGGGTATATGCCCAGTAGTGGGATTGCTGGGTTGTATGGTAGTTCTATTTGTAGTTTTTTTAAGGAACCTCCATACTGTTCTCCATAGTGACTGTATCAATTCACGTTCCCACCAACAGTGCAAGAGTGTTCCCTTTTCTCCACACCCTCTCCAGCATTTATTGTTTGTAAATTTTTTGATAATGGCCATTCTGACCAGTGTGAGATGATATCTCATTGTAGTTTTGATTTGCATTTTTCTAATGATTAATGATGTTGAGCATTCTTTCATATGTTTGTTGGCAATCTGTATGTCTTCTTTGGAGAATTGTCTATTGAGGTCTTCTGCCCATTTTTGGATTGGGTTGTTTGCTTTTTTGTTATTGAGCTGCATGAGCTGCTTATAAATTTTGGAGATTAATTCTTTGTCAGTTGCTTCATTTGCAAATATTTTCTCCCATTCTGAGGATTGCCTTTTGGTCTTGTTTATGGTTTCCTTTGCTGTGCAAAAGCTTTTAAGTTTCATTAGGTCCCATTTGTTTATTTTTGTTTTTATTTCCATTTCTCTAGGAGGTGGGTCAAGAAAGATCTTGCTGTGATTTATGTCATAGAGTGCTCTGCCTATGTTTTCCTCTAAGAGTTTGATAGTGTCTGGCCTTACATTTAGGTCTTTAATCCATTTTGAGTTTATTTTTGTGTATGGTGTTAGGGAGTGTTCTAACTTCATATTTTTACATGTAGCTGTCCAGTTTTCCCAGCACCACTTATTGAAGAGGCTGTCTTTTCTCCATTGCATATGCTTGCCTCCTTCATCAAAGATAAGGTGACCATGTGTGTGTGGGTTTATCTCTGAGATTTCTATCCTGTTCCATTGATTTATATTTCTGCTTTTGTGCCAGTACCATACTGTCTTGATTACTGTAGCTTTGTAGTATTGTCTGAAGTCAGGGAGCCTGATTCCTCTAGCTCCATTTCTCATTCTCAAGATTGCTTTGGCTATTCGGGGTCTTTTGTGTTTCCATACAAATTGTGAATTTTTTTGTTCTATTTCTGTGAAAAATGCCAGTGGTAGTTTGATACGGATTGCATTGAATCTGTAGATTGCTTTAGTTAGTATAGTCATTTTCACAATGTTGATTCTTCCAATCCAAAAACATGGTATATCTCTCCATCTGTTGATATCATCTTTAATTTCTTTCATCAGTGTCTTATAATTTTTGCATACAGGCCTTTTGTCTCCTTAGGTAGGTTTATTCCTAGATATTTTATTCTTTTTGTTGCAATGGTAAATGGGAGTGTTTTCTTAATTTCACTTTCAGATTTTTCATCACTAGTGTATAAGAATGCCAGAGATTTCTGTGCATTAATTTTGTATCCTGATACTTTACCAAATTCATTGATTAGCTCTAGTAGTTTTCTGGTAGCATCTTTAGGATTCTCTATGTATATTATCATGTCGTCTGCAAACAGTAACAGCTTTATTTCTTCTTTTCCGATTTGGATTCCTTTTATTTCTTTTTCTTCTCTGATTGCTGTGGCTAAAACTTTCAAAACTATATTGAATAATAGTGGTGAGAGTGGGCAACCTTGTCTTGTTCTTGATCTTAGTGGAATGGTTTCAGTTTTTCACCATTGAGGACGATGTTGGCTGTGGGTTTGTCATATAGACTATACCAATTTCTGTTGAGGACCCAGAACAATAGGAACTCCCATTTATTTCAGGTGGGAGTGCAAAATGTTATAGCCACCTTTAAAGATAGTTTTCCAGTTTCCTAGAAAGCTAATGGTAGTCTTACCGTATAATCCACTACTTGTGCTTATCAATATCTGCACAACTGATATGAGAATGTTAATACATACAGAAGCCTGCCTGCAAATTTTCATAACAGCATTATTCATAATTGACCAAAACTCAAAGCAACCAATATATCCTTTAACAGGTGAATGAATAAACAAACTGTGGTACATCTGTACAATGGAAAACTATTTAGGAGTAAGCTCTAAACTATGTAAAAACATAGATGAATCTTAATTGTATGTTGCTAAGTGTAAGAAGCCAGTATGGAAAAATTATGCACAAAAATCAAAAGTATAGAGATGGTAAATGGAAGAGTTATTGCCAGTGATTTGGAGGCTGGGTTTGAAGAGGTGAAATATAGGGAATTTTTAGGCAGTATACTATTCTGTGTGACAATATAAAGATGAATACATCACACTACACATTCATCAAAACCCATGAAAATTTACAGCAGAAAGATTAAACCTTAATATAGGGAGATTTTAAAAATAGGAGGTTGGAGGATTCCAGGATAGAATGCATAATGTGGTAAGATAATCTAATTGTATTACAAACAAATGAAATGAACTAAGTAAATTTGGTAATGAATGGAGACTAAAGGCAAAAAGAGTTGCACATAAGCACTGTACTCTAGGTGATAAAGTTGTTTCCAATTGGGGTGTAAATTAGGAAACCACTCTACATGCGGACTGACATTATACAACTAATTAAAAGGATGGCAGATGGTGGGAACCAGGTTTCTTTCTGTTGAAGTTGAAAGTGGAAAGACTAGAATCATAATGTTACACTGGATTAGAGTCAGAGAATAAACTTGTTCAGTTTTAACATGGATACACATGGATATGTAGAGAAATATTTATAGATATGTGAATATAAGTGGGTCAATATATACACACATATATTCTTTCTATATCAGCTGAGAAAAACTAAAAGTAATGATGCACCTAGTAGCAATGAGCACACACAAGGCCCAGGTCTTGGTTTCTAATACCGTTCTGTAATAAAAGGAGCCAGAGTTCCTTGGAGAAGTAGATGATTCTAGGACTGGGAAGAAAATACACAAGATGAGCCAAGCATATCTTGTAGTGCCAGAAAGTAAGGAAGTGGTTAAAACAACAAGCCACAATTATGTGAGTATGTCAAGGAGACACAAGAGCCAACTAAAAGAGCTCCCAGTGGATAAAAGTAGAAAAATAGAGCAACAAAAACCTAAATGTAGTACTGGATTACAACCCAATGTATAAAAAAAATCCATGCATCTACAATAATATAGATAAATGACTGAATAAATAAATTAGAAACAATAGCTAAATCTCTTATGTAAAAGTATTTTAATCAATTTATATAGATTATCTTTCAGGAAGTGGAGCATAATGCCCCACCCCTTAATTGTGGGCTGCACATAGTAACTTTGTTACACTGGGCCAACCAAACCCTATCTCAGCCAGGTGATCATGATTAACATCAGCAATGATAAGTCATGTTGATAGTATTTACCTTTGATATCGTGTAATGAAAAAGATACTTTACCTCTGTGTTCTTTCTCCCTCAAACCCATAGCCCCAGTCTAATCATGAGAAAAACAGCAGATAAATCCCAATTGAGGGGCATTCTGCAAAATACCTGACTAGTCCTCCTCAAAATATCAGAGTCTTCAAAAATAAGCAAAGTCTAAGAAATGGTAATAGTGAAGAGGAGCTTAAGGAGACACATTGACTAAGTGCAATGTGCTGTCCTAGATGGGATCCTGGAATAGGTAAAAGATGTGATGTACAAACTAAGGAAATCCAGATAATTGTGGACTTCAGCTAATAATAATGTGTCAATATTGGTTCATTCATTGTGGCAATTGTACCGTACTAATATATGATGTTAGCAATAGTAAAAATGATATGGGTATATGGGACCTCTGTGCTGTCTTTGCATTTTTCTGTAAATTTAAAACTCTTAAAATAAAAATTACTGAAGTTATAAATAACATATTTGACAAGTTAAAGATAATGTTCAAAAGAATGCCTGAAGTCATCTCAACAAGAAACAAAGCTCTTGAAACACAGCAGTATCACTCAGCAGCATGTGAACTCCCTGAAGTTGTCTTTTTTTGAAAGTGATGATTTATTTAAATGTATATGTTTCAATGCCCATTAAACATTTCTCTTCACATCACAGGTACATCTCATAGAAAGCAGTAGAATCAGTAACTCAGAACAGGTTGCTTCAAGGACCAGCCCAGCTTTGTGAAAACAAAGCAATGGTTCTGAGGTCAACATGCCCTACCCACCTGAGAGTGAATGAAGAATAAACAAGCAGAAATAAGAAAGACCTGGAAACTGTGGTAAAATAAAATCCTTCTGAAAGCACCGAGGGAGTTTAGCATAAAGAAGCAAAGGCTTACTCTATGTTCAAGTTCCCTAATATAAAGCCCTGTTCCATGGAAATTCACACCATTAAGCTTTCCCATGAGCTAGTCTTCTGGGCCCACCCTTCCCCCCACCCCATTCATTGAGGATTCGGCTCCTTGCTTACCCTCTCCAGTGTGGATGCAATTCTTCCTTATGATTTTAATAACCACTTAGACAATTCCAGGACCTCCAGGTCTCTCAGACCCATGATCTTCCTGCCAATGATCCTGTTCTGCACCTCATCTCAGCCACCTGCTGCCACCATCTAACCTTAGACTCTGTTGTTACCAACAGTGCCATCATTCTGACTTTGAGCATCCCATTCTGCAAGCTCTGCCTTGTCGCTTTCCAGTCCACATTCTCTGGTACCGGCACTATGGTGAGGTGACTCTGGCATCCAGAGGATTGCAGGCTACCTCTTACTCCCCTGCAGCCCTAAGGTTCTCACTTCACTTCTTCCCTTATATTTTGTGATTCAACACTATAATCACTCAATTGCATATACCCTTAGGTCTCTTGTTAATCCCTCCCTCTATCTTACCCATCTGCTGTCCTAGGTTGGGTTGTATGGGAAACGGGTTCTGAGATGGAGGTTTGCACACAGGAATTACACTGGAAAATGCTCTCCAGAAAAACTCCAGTGGTCAAGTGAGTGGAACACAATTAAAGAGAAGCAGTAATCACTACACTGGTCCATCAGCCACCAGAAACTAGTGCAAGGTGATTCCAAAAGATACCCCCAAAGGTCAGTTGTGATCCAACCATATTTTCTATATCATTTCTACCTGATGATCAAAGAGTTTTGTCCACTTCCATGTCCTCCATCTTGAACCCTTCATGGGGCCTATCGAACAATCAGTCGTCAGTCCTCATCTTCCTCTCCTCTCAGCAGCATTTGGCACAGTTACTTTTCATGAGAACACCCCTTTCCCTTAGCCTTCTAGACTCCTACTTCATAAGTAACATCATTTGGGGTTCCTTCCCTGCACCTTCCTCATCTTTCTGAACTTTGGGTTGCTAAAGCTCAGTCATGGACCTAGTCTCTTGATAGTCTAATCAGTTGCTGTGATTTTGCATAGTATCTGTGTGCTATAAAACTCTCCATTTATCTCTATTTCGCCCTTTCCCTTTACCTCAGACTTGCATATCCAGTTCCCTATTCTACATCTCCATTTGAATGCCTTTTAGATACCTCAAACTTAAAGTAGCTAAAACTCAACTCCTGATTCCTCCAGTCCACAGTCTGCTCCTTCCACAGTCTTCACCATTTCAGTTAATGGTAATTCCTTTCTTCTGCTTAAAACCTTACAGTCATCTGGGAAGCCCCTCTTTCCCTCATGCTCCACATCAATTTCATCAGCAAATCCCATTGGCTTTAACTTCAAAAATATCCAAACTTCAGCCACTTCTCACTCTCTCCATGGCTGCCACCTTGTTACAAGCCGCTGTCATTTTTCATCTAGATTGGGTTGATCTCCCTTCTCCTACCTTTTCCACTTATAGTCAATTCTCTTCAAACCAGTCAGGGTGAGACCTTTAAACAAAAGACAAGCTCTGTCACTCCCTTCCCTTGCACATTAAGAAAAGCCAAGTCTTTATAAGTGGCCATCAAAGCCAATCTCATCACAGCTTCCAGCACACATTCAATTCTCAATGCCCATCACAGCAGCCTCCCCACTGCTGTGGGACAGATCAGCGTCATCCACTTCCATGTCTCTGCATTTGTCACTGTTGGTCTAAGACCTTTCCCCTGGAGAGATAGGTGACAACCTCACACTTAAGTTCAGTTCTTTCTTCAGGTATCAACTTAATAGTCTGAGTCTTTACTCTATTTAAAATAACACTATTTAAAATAACACTAAATACTCTATTTAAAATAATTTACCCTCAATTTTCCCTCTTAGCATTTATTCCCACCTGAGTGTGTGTGTGTGTATGTATATATATATATATATATATATATATATATATATATATATATATATATATATCTCATTGTCTATCTTGTCCCACTAGAGTACAAAATTCATGAGATCAGGACTTGCTCGATTATGTTCTGGGCTATATACCTAATATACAGAATTGTTTCTGGCACTTACTAGTTGTATAATCCTTATTCAGTGCAGGAATGAATGAATGCATGAATTTTTGAAGAGCTGTTCTCTATCATCACATTAGTCCCTTGCTTAAAACCCTTTAATGGATTTTGTAGGGAGAAAAAGTTCCATCCTACTCTTCATCCTTTCTCCCCAAAAGGAGGGAATAATGATGATTGGCTCAGTTTCCAAGACGTACAACTAAGGAGCAGGTTCATCATAGGTTGAAAGTTCATGTGCATTGGTGTGGCCTCCCTTTTTCCTCTGTTGCCCTGTTTCTGCCACAGGAGTAAGCTGTTCTCTTCACTTTGCACTTGGGAAGTCTTGTGTAAGGTTAACCCCTTCTTAGGCACTAGGATTTAGGCAGGAAGAAACCACCTGGATGCCCGTTTTAGGCCTTGATTCTAAAGTGCACACCTTGTCTTCACCCCACCCCCACCTCCAACCTGTTTGCTCAAGAAATTGCATGAAGATTTTAGCAAATGATCCCCAAGTAATAAAGGAATCATTCGTCCCTGTTTGCCAGTGACTTTTGTGCATATATGGGGAGGGAGTGACCAGGTCATCTCAGATTATATGGAACGTTTCCTGGTTTCAGCAATGAAAATTTCACATTCTGGGAAAGTCTTTGGTTCCAGGCTAATGGAGATGGTTGGGACCCTAATGGGGAGCATTATGGAAGGAAGACCTGTGATTTGAGGCTGAACTGGGGCATTCTGGGTCTCTTGATCTCACATAGTCTTAACACCACCAAAAATAAAGATTATGGCATATAAACAATTCCCTGGTTTTTCTCCCACTGAAGAAAAGTATCAGAATGCAAGTAAGAATAAAATGTTATGGGATTCCTTAATATTTCTACTTTATAAAAGAATTCTGCAAACATATGTCCTCTCATTATTGGTAGCAACTTACTTGCCACACAGCACCACTGACCTGGACACTCGGCGGGCTGCAGAACAGAGTCCACATGCCCCAGTGTGGTTGCTCCCTCCCACCTCTCAGGCTCAATGCCATGCACCCAGTGTGTGAGACTCAATAGTTTACTCACCGCTCCTGAACATGTCTGGACTTCTTAGCCATCATGATTTTCATTTGCTCTTCCCTCTGCTAGATGCACTTTCCCTTTCTCAGGCTGTTTTTTGCCTTTTCTTTCCCTGAGACACATCTTGGATGCCTTTTTCTCCTCAGACACTCATGGCTCCATCCTCTTCTTCCCCCATTTTGAAGGTACTCCCCTTGCAGCCCATTCCAAGTCACCCTTCTGGTCTCTGTTCTCTCATTGTTTTCTCTGCCAGAACTGAAGTTCTTCAAGGTCAGGCAGTTTGTCTTACTCTTTTTCCAACCAGTATGTATTGAATACTTACTACACTCTCTTTACAATGCAGGGGATTTCTGTATCAGATGCTGAGTTAAAGTAAATAAGTTCCAAGGCCTTTCTGTATTGGAAACAGATGCACATGGAGTCAGTAGATCTGTGATCAAATGCCAGCTCTGTCCCTCATATGGGACAGATTTGTAATTTGTTGTAAAACCTCTGGACCTCAGATTAATTATTCTGTAAAGTGAGACTAAACTCCTTGCTCACCTCATAGCAAGGATCAGAGTGGGAATTAATGTAAATTGCTAAGGGCAATAAAATTTTATGGAGAATGTAAATAATGATTCTATCATTCCTCTCCCCAAAGCACCCAGCCTGGCCTGGTCAATTTGTTACAGTCACATGTTTTCCCTACATTATCCACTGTTTCAGATGCCTACTGACCAGTGCACCACCCTTATAGTCAGACAGAATGATGGATTTTCTAATGATAGTTTAGATTTAAAATAAGGAGAGTTGTTTCTACTACTGTTCACTGTGGTTAGATACCAAGTAATAATAGCATGTGAAAATACAGCAAAGATGATAAAAAGGAACATCTGTTTCTAAAAATGAAACCATATAAATTTTGAGGGATTATTTATATATTTGAACCTTGCTGATAGGTAGATTTTTT
Organism: Phocoena phocoena; assembly: GCF_963924675.1. Classification (NCBI taxonomy): domain Eukaryota; kingdom Metazoa; phylum Chordata; class Mammalia; order Artiodactyla; family Phocoenidae; genus Phocoena; species Phocoena phocoena. The sequence continues at coordinate 3,862,428 of NC_089225.1, forward strand.
TCCTCTTGATGTGTTTAGTAATTACACATATTGCATAGTTTCTGGAATTGCTAAAATAAATAGTCTCTCATGAATTCCTTGGGACTCATTTTAAGGACAGTCCTATTGAACTCACCTACTATTAATTTATATGTAAAATACTATTCCACAGGCATGCTATTATAATTGAGGGATGATTTCATGGAAAATTGCTTCAATGTTGCTAATTCTAGCATATCTACACAAAACAAAGAGTAAGAGGAGTGATTCTAAACAAGCTTGAAATATTTATTGAACCAGTGGAAATGACTTCTGGTTTCAAACATCTTAGTTATGGATGTGTTGTGCTGTTATTAGAAGTTGGGTATTGTGGAAAGACAAACTTGGAATAAGGCAGGTCTGGTGGAATCAGCACTTTTCCAGATGTCATTCAGTACTTACTTTGAGCCTCAGAATACTCATCTGTAAAATAGGGCTTAAGTGTCTTTAGTCACCATCCTAACCACTTTATATATATGATCTCATTTAATGTTCAGAACAATCGTATGAGGCAGGTGCTTATTTACCTTATAAAGGAGAGAAAACTCTTTTATAAAGGCTGTATCTCCTACTCTGGCTGGCTCAGCTTCCGTTGCCCCGTTCTCAGGCTCCTGACCTTCACCCTATAAGAGCACCCATCCTTCAGGGCAGTCCTTAGGCTCCAGGACACGGGGTAAGAGTGGTGGAGAGTGATACCCGGTGCCTGGAGGACACACCTCTTCACCCCCTTCCCCTTTCCTGTATTTCCCTTCACACAGGTGCTGACATGCCAGGCCTCCCTCTGTTTTTACTGCCCACACAGCAGTGAAGGAAGGAGCAGATCTTTCATCCCACCATACCTGGGACCACAGGCTCTCCTCTTGAACCTGACCATTATCATGGAAGATCATATTTCATAAGTTCTTCATTTATTTCTTACTAGAACTCCAGAGTTTTGCAGAATGATCACCACCATCCCACCCTCAAAATCCTCATACTTCACACATACTTACTTTGTGCTCTCTGGTATAGTGACTATATTAATAAACCTTATCCAAATAAGGCCACGTTGCATAAAAGTGCAAATTTATATAAGGGACACTGAGATAAAACACTCAGGAGTGAGACTGCCTATATCCTTTAAGTTCTTGGACCTCCTCATTTACTGAGTCCCTTACCCCACTAACACTGCTTGGGTGTGAGCTAAGTCTGGGTGTTCAAGACATCCGTGGTGTCCTGGGTTTCTTTGCTTGCTTCTTTTCTCGAGAATATTGCCAGGTGTCTCAAATAGCATTCAGCCAACAACCAGCAGTGTTCATTAAATGCCTGGTAAATGCCTGGTCCTGAATCAGACACAAAGCAATTTGGACATCTGCCTCCCGTTACCAAGTCCAGGATCCCGTACCAGTAACAGTGGGCTTTTAGTGCTGAGGAAAGTTGAGACAAAGTAAAACCACTCTGACACATGGAATATTGGGAGGTATTTTTTGTTGGTTTTGTTTTCAATCAACATCCCGTTGCTTACTTAGATGGGAAGAAGAATGGGAACGAGTCTTAGATAACTCTAGCCAAGAGACAGAGGAGACGTGCTGAATAGATCATAAATAAGAGAGAAAAATACTGCTCCCACACTCACATTTCCCATTCCTTCACAGTGGTCAGGCCCTTCTCAGCACCAAAACCTCTCACCCTAGGTGACGTTCAGGCACATGATCAGAAGACCCAGGTCAGCTTGGTGCTTTGGCACTGGAGGATTCCCCTGGTAGTTTCCCTTTTAGCCTCCCCTTTGGGGATCCTTGTGTCTTGGAACCATCTGCCTGTGATGATATCTGTCAGGTAGATGCTGAAACTCTACTGCCCCTGTGTATCCACCAAGAGGAAGGAGGGGGCACACTATCCTGAGACATAGAGGCTGCCCTTTGCATGGCTCTGTTAATATGTAAAGAGATGCACCGTCTTTGTTCAGAGTGTTTCTTAGTCCTGGAGGGTCTATGACTCTAGATTCTCACCCCTGAGGTGAAAGCACAGAATACACCCCCAGACTTTAGATTCTATGGATCCCCATGTGGTTGATAGCCATGTTTTCAGTCCACAGAACAAGATGGAATACAGCTCTGTGATGCTGTAAGGCAAGGTAGTAGTTAGTGAGAGAGAAGGTAAAAAAGGTTCTCTTTGGGATCATTTGCAGACATGCTACTCTCAAACTGAGGAGCAGTTGCGACAATGAAAAGGCTTAAGAATGGGAAATGACAGCATACTTTTGGCAAAGCAAATAACTAAAAGCCTCTATCTTCTATTAAAAGGGACCAAGTGAGCCAGTATTGACAAGAACTGGGTGGGAATTTATAGCATTATTATTATTTTTTAAATCAATTAGCCAAAAATTTTATTTAATAGCAACTATGTGTCTATCCTTACCTTGGGTGCTTTGAAGGAACACAAAATAATTATATGGCATTGCTCATATTCAGGATCTTTTTTTTTTTTAAACATCTTTATTGGAGTATAATTGCTTTACAATGATGTGTTAGTTCCAGCTGTATAACAAAGTGAATCAGCTATATGTATACATATATCCCCATATCACTTCCCTCTTGCATCTCCCTCCCACCCTCCCTATCCCACCTCTCTAGGTGCTCACATAGCATGGAGCTCAACTCCCTGTACTATGCAGCTGCTTCCCACTAGCTATCTATTTTACATTTGGTAGTGTATATTTGTCCATGCCACTCTCTCACTTCATTCCAGCTTACCCTTCCCCTTCTCCGTGTCGTCAAGTCCATTCTCTATGTCTGTGTCATTATTCCTGTCCTGCCTCTAGGTACTTCAGAACTTTTTTTTTTTTTTTTTAGATTCTATATATATGTGTTAGCATACAGTATTTGTTTTTCTCTTTCTGACTTACTTCACTCTGTATGACAGACTCTAGGTCCATCTACCTCACTACAAATAACTCAATTTCATTTCATTTTATGGCTGAGTAATATTCCATTGTATATATTTGTCACATCTTCTTTATCCATCCATCTGTTGATGGACACTTAGGGTGCTTCCATGTTCTGGTTTTTGTAAATAGTGCTGCAATGAAAATTGTGGTACATGTATTTTTTTGAATTATGGTTTTCTCAGGGTATATGCCCAGTAGTAGGATTGCTGGGTTGTATGGTAGTTCTATTTTTATTTTCTTAAGGAACCTTCATATTGTTCTCCACAGTGGCTGTATCAATTTACATTCCCACCAACAGTGCAAGAGGGTTCCCTTTGCTCCACAGCCTCTCCAGCATTCATTATTTGTAGGTTTTTTGATGATGGCCATTCTGACTGGTGTGAGGTGATACCTCATTGTAGTTTTGATTTGCATTTCTCTAATGAGTAGTGATGTTGAGCATACTTTCATGTGTTTGCTCTCAATCTGTATATCTTCTTTGGAGAAATGTCTATTTAGGTCTGCTGCCCATTTTTGGATTGGGTTGTTTGTTTGATATTGAGCTGCATGAGCTGCTTGTATATTTTGGAGATTAATCCTTTGTCAGTTGCTTCATTTGCAAATATTTTCTCCCATTCTGAGGGTTGTCATTTTGTCTTGTTTATGGCTTCCTTTGCTATGCAAAAGCTCTTACGTTTCATTAGGTCCCATTTGTATATTTTTGTTTTTATTTCCATTTCTCTAGGAGGTGGGTCAAAAAGGATCTTGCTTTGATTTATGTCATGGCATGTTCTGCCTATGTTTTCCTCTAAGAGTTTGAGAGTTTCTGGCCTTACATTTAGGTCTTCAATCCATTTTGAGTTTATTTTTGTGTATGGTGTTAAGGAGTTTTCTAATCTTATACTTTTACATGTACCTGTCCAATTTTCCCGGCTCCACTTATTGAAGAGGCTGTCCTTTCTCCACTGTACATTCCTGCCTCATTTATCAAAGATAAGCTGACCATATGTGTGTGGGTTTACCTCTGGGCTTTCTATCCTGTTCCATTAATCTATATTTCTGTTTTTGTGCCAGTACCATACCTTCTTGATTACTGTAGCTTTGTAGTATAGCCTGAAGTCTGGGAGCCTGATTCCTCCAGTTCTATTTTTCTTTCTGAAGATTGTATAGCATTATTTTTAATGGAAAGTTCTTTCCCTCTGATGGAATCAACTGTTCAGTCTGAGCTAATCTTTTTCCTGGGCAAGGCTGCACAAAGCCGCTGGAGTAAAGAAGTGAAGCACCTTTGAGACAATGAAACTGAAAATTATGTGGAAGGTATTTATGTCTGGAGCCCAAAATCCCATTGGCCACACAGGTGTCTACACCCAGGAGTTTGTGGCATCCTGGACTCAATGCTCTTGAGCCAAATCAGTATAACCTCCTTTTCCAAAAGGGTTTGCAATAGCCCCCCTCCACCAAAGCCCACCCCCCAACCGGTACTCAGGCTTGCTGACCACACTGCCTCTTGCTCACAAATCCTTTGAATTTTCCTATCTATTAATGCAAGTTCTTACAGGAACAAGACAAGTAACCTAGATCAGTCATTTAGGCTGTATGTGAGAAATCATAGAAAACAGGTAGCGGACAGTTTCTCACTTACACAAGGAAATATTGTTTCTTCCGTTTTTCTTGCCACAGGTACTTTTGATCTAGCTTTCATTGCACCACTTTTTTCTTTGTACTTTTATTTATTTATTTATTTTTACTGTGGTAAAATATACCTTCAGCCCCCACAGATTCTTGTAAATTCTTGTCCTTTATCAGAGGAGCTGAGTGTTGCTTACCAAGGCTTTATCACACTTGGAGAAAATTCCCAGGCTGTTTGTGATTTGTCAGCACTCTGCTCAGGACTGAACCTCTCAGTGCATCTTTCTCAGAGTGTTTAGGGCAATCTTGATCTCCTCCCTTGCTTTCTGCTGAACACCCTTCATTCACTCCTGAGGTCAAGCTCTTCTTTCCCCTATTATCTGCAGCTTTCAGTGTGCTCTGAACCTGATGCTTTGGATTCCTGTCCAGCTACCTACCCAGCAATAGGAGGACAGTTAAAGGCTACTTTCCTGGGCTGTCAGACCTTCCAGATAGGTCTAAGCTGAGGACATCTTCCTTGCTGGGCATGGATGTGGGAACAGGTCCTCCACCACTTGTGTACCTCTGGCTGGCTGCCAACCCCAGCCTTCCTGGTTTTCTCTCCCCTGCTCTCTTCCCCAGGTGTTCCCCTTGCACACACCTGGTGCCTTGCAACACTCACTCTGCTGTCTTACCTTAGCTCCCTGTTCAGAGTCAGTCATTGAGAGTCCAAACCAAGAACCCTTCTGTATGACTGAAGATACCTGGACACTTCTCCTCTCTCCTCTTTCCCACCACATGTGTTATGGCTGGAGCACACACAGATTTCCTAGGGACTCTGCGACTTGCCAGGGAAATGCAGAAAAGTATAATGTATGGCCTTAAATAATTATATTAGTCTAAAAATCAACTAAGGTAAAAAGTCTTACTATTAATTCAAACTTATCATATAAAGCTATTAAATTGGAGTCTGTAATGCCCCCATGTTTAAGAAGTGCCGCATGTGGACATGTTGCAGATGTATCCATGTTCTTGGTTGGAATGATCTGACCAACCTCAGGACTAAATGAAGCTCATCTTATTTGAAAGCTCATCTTATTTGAAAATAAACCCAATCTCAGTAAACCTCATAGAAATTGGATAGAATATTAGACTGTTGTTCTGTGAGTTACATTGTTAGAATGTGTCCTCCTTTTTGTCTTACCTGTGTTCCATGAAAACCTCTAGCAAAGATGGACGACTCCTGCTATCCTGACCTTCAGAAGCTGCCATTCTTGCCTGATGATATTACCAGTATTAAAACGCTCATTCATTTTAATTTTTTCTTTAATCATGTGAGATTTTTTAAAACTCTGCAGTGGTAGTAACTGACTCGATTACACAGGCTTGAGTGAATCATGTGATCCCTGCAGTACCAGCATTACAGCTGAGGATGACCATTCAAACACAAAGGTGTGATCTGCTTCCTAAATCCCCTCTTGTCCAGTGATGAATTCCAGCCACAGACAGAACATTGACATCAGAAGATAGTGCTGTGACTTGGGTCTAAAGGGCCAGAAAAGGCAACAGGACATAGAGTGAAGACTGTTAGACCACCAGTCTTGTTTGGCGATTCAATGAGAGAAGGTAAGAAGGGCAATAAGTTCTCCAACAACCTGACTGCCTCATCTGACTATTTTAAAGCAATCATCACTTCCTGAAATTCTGTCTCTGCTTCTCTTGGGCAGTTCTGCCTTTCTGGCTTCTCCTCATCTGTGCAAACTCCTTAATCCCTGCCCACAACTCACGTAAAATTACCCCTCAATGTCTAACACCAAAGGACATATTTCAACTCATTTGCTAGACTTCTTTTGGGCATACATCATTGTTGATACCATATATAGATACACACACACATATACGTATGTGTGTGTCTATATATATGTATATATATATATATAGTTCCTTTTCTTCACCTTCCCTTACCCTACACTCTGAATTAAATTCTCTGACTATCCTGGCCACATTCACAGGTAACTTTCTCTAGCTATCCAATGAGTGGAAGCACATCCAAGTCTAGCCGTTGACCAAATTTTCTATCATTCCCTGTCACTGCATTAATATCTACAGTCTGTGCTAAAAGCTACCAATCTCTGCTCCAAAACTTCAAAACCCACGAGTCCAAAACCAACCTTTCTCTTCTTCCTCCTTATATTTGTCATTGCCATTTTTCTATTCCATTAGGTGTTGCCTTACCTTCTTGGCCGTTAGGGCTTGGAAACCTCAAGGTTTCTCACTTCTAGCTTTTTACATACAATTATCAAACAGAACACTTTCATCTCTACATCTGAAAAATCCCATGTCATTGCTTCCTTCCTTTTTCAATTATCATTGCTCTAATGTGAGCTCTTGTGAGATTTACCTTCATGTTGGCAAGAGCAGTTTGTCCCCAGCACTGTTCATTTCACTTGTAATCTCAGCAAATACAACTGTCAGAAAGAACTTAAGGAGGCCATAGATTGCCCTGGGCACCAGGTCCTCTATAAATGGCATGAGCTGAACCCTATGACTCTAAATTTCTTCCATCACTAATGTTCACTTCGCTCCTCCACACAAAATTTTTATTGGAAGCCATTAGATACAGCATGAAAGTCAAGTTGCTCAGCCTCATGATCAAAAGTTTTGACTATTTGAGTTCTATTTGGTTTTCCAGACTAATCTCATACTGAATGTCTCCAGCTCACCTTCCACACTCCTACCACTAATCCCACCCATCAGCCCCATAGCAGTCACTATCCTTTCTCTAAGATCCCATTTTGGATTGCTAAGTAAAATACAGAATTACCAGTGAAATTTGAATTTTGGATAAAAATGAGTAATCTATTATATAAATATAATTTTAATAAATTTAAATTAAAGCATAATTTTATAGAATTATTTTAAATAATTTTATATAAAATATTTGGGACATAGTCATTCCAAAAGATCATTTTTTTTAAATGTAAATTCAAATTTCACTGCATGTTCTGTATTTTGTTTGGCAATCTAGTAGGGACTATAGATTTTGTTTTCTTAAATAATAATTTTATTAAGATGTAACTCATATACCAAAAAATGCACTCACTTGAAATGTACAATTCAATGGTTTTCAGTGTATTCACAGAGTTCCACAATTATCAGCACAGTCTCAGTTTAGAACATTGTAATCTACATAAAAAGAAACCCTGTACCTATAGGTAGTCACTTACCTCCCTCACCCCATCTCCAGCCCTTGGAAACCACTAATCTATGTTCTGTCTTTATAGATTTGCTGATTATGGATATTTCATATAAATTAAATCATACAATGTGTGGTCTTTCATGACTGGCTTCTTTCACTTAGCATTATGTATTCAAGCTTCATCCATGTTGTACCATGTGTCAGTACCTCACTCTTTTACATGGCAGAATAATATTCCATTATATGGATCTACCACACTTTGTTTATCTGTTCATATGTTGATGGACTTTTGGGTTGTTTATATTTTAGGCTATAATGAATAATACTGCAATGAAAATTTGTGTAGCCATACATTTTCATTTCTATATATAGCATATATAGAAATGAAATGACAGCATATAACTAAACATAGGATTTGTGGGTCATGTGGTAACTTTGTGTTTAACAATTTAAAGAACTGGCAAACATTTTTTTTCAATGTGGCTGCACCATTTTACATTTTCACCAGCAATGTGTGAGTTCAAATTTTCCACATCCTTGACAATACTTGTCTGTCTTTGTGATTTTTATCATTTTTATCATTCTTGTGGCTAAGCAGTGATATCCCACTGTGATTTTATTTTACTTTTCCCTGATGACTAATGATGTCATGCATCTTTTGATGTGTTTATTACCACTTTATCTTCTTAGGAGAAACATTTATTCAGATCCTTTGCCTATTGAAAAATTAGGTTATTTGCCTTTTTATTTAAGTTATAAGAGTTCTTTATATATTTTTAATGAAAGTCTCTTATCAAATGGTTTGCAAATATATTTTCCTATTCTTTGTGCTGAATTTTCCTTTCTTGATTACATTCTCCAAAAAAATGGAAGTTTTAAACTTTGAAGTCAAATTTATCTATTTTGTTCTTTTGTTGTTTGTGATTTTTTAAAAAAACATCTTTATTGTAGTATAATTGCTTTACAACGGTGTGTTAGTGTCTGTTGTATAACAAAGTTAATCAGCTATACATATACCTACATCGCCATATACCCTCTCTCTTGCATCTCCCTCCCAACCTTCCTATCCCACCCCTCTAGATGGATACAAAACACAAAGCTGATCTCCCTATTGTATGCGGCTGCTTCCCACTACCTATCTATTTTACATTTGGTAGTGTATATATGTCCATGCCACTCTTTCACTTCATACCAGATTGCCCTTCCCCATCCCTCTGTCCTCATGTCCATTCTCTATGTTTGCGTCTTTATTCCTGTCCTGTCCCTATATTCTTCATAACCATTTTTTCTTTTTTTTTAGATTCCATATATATGTGTTAGCATACAGTATTTGTTTTTTCTTTTTCTGACTTACTTCACTCTGTATGACAGTCTATAGGTCCATCAACCTGACTACAAAAAACTCAATTTCGTTTCTTTCTATGGCTGAGTAATATTCCATTGTATATAAGTGCAAAATCTTCTTTTTTAAAAAAATTTATTTATTTTATTATTTTATTTTTAACACATTTATTGGAGTATAATTGCTTTAGAATGTTGTGTTAGTTTCTGCTGTATAAAAAAGTGAATCATCTATATGAATACATATATCCCCATATACCCTCCCTGTTATGTCTCCCTCCCACCCTCCTTATCCCACCCCTCTAAGTGGTCACAAAGCACTGAGCTGATCTCCCTATGCTATGTGGCTGCTTCCCACTAACCATCTATTTTACATTTGGTAGTGTATATATATCCATGCCACTCTCACACTTCATCCCAGCTTACTCTTCCCTCTCCCCGTGTCATCAAGTCCATTCTCTAGTAGGTCTGCATCTTTATTCCCGTCTTGCCCCTAAGCTCTTCATGACCTTTTTTTAAAAAAATATTCCATATATATGTGTTAGCGTACGGTATTTGTTTTTCTCTTTCTGACTTACTTCACTGTGTATGACACACTCTAAGTCCATCCACCTCACTACAAATAACTCAATTTCGTTTCTCTTTATGGCTGTGTAATATTCCATTGTATATATGTGTCATATCTTCTTTATCTGTTCATCTGTCAATGGACACTTAGGTTGTTTCCATGTCCTGGCTACTGTACATAGAGCTGCAGTGAATATTGTGGTACATGTATCTTTCTGAATTTTGGTTTTCTCAAGGTATATGCCCAGTAGGGGGATTGATGGGTCCTATGGTAGTTGTATTTTTAGTTTTTTGAGGACACTCAATACTGTACCCCATAGTGACTGTATCAATTTACATTCCCACCAACAGGGCAAGAGGGTTCCCTTTTCTCCACACCCTCTTCAGCATTCATTGTTTGTAGATTTTTTGATGGTGGCCATTCTGGCTGGTGTGAGATGATATCTCATTGTAGGTTTGATTTGCATTTCTCTAATGAGTAGTGATGTTGAGCATCCTTTGATGTGTTTGTTGGCAATCTTATATCTTCTTTGGAGAAACGTCTATGTAGGTCTTCTGACCATTTTTGTATTAGACTATTTCTTTGTTTGATATTGAGCTGCATGAGCTGTTTGTATAGTTTGAGGATTAATCCTTTGTCAGTTGTTTTGCTTGCAAATATTTTCTCCATTCTGAGGGTTGTCTTTTTGTCCCGTTTATTGCTTCCTGTGATGTGCAAAAGATTTTAATTGTCATCAGGTCCCAGACATATATTTTTGTTTTTATTTCCATCTCTCTAGGAGGTGGGTCAAAAGGATCTTGCTGTGTGATTTATGTCATAGAGTGTTCTGCTTAAGTTTTCCTCTAAGAGTTTTATAGTGTCTGGCCTTACATTTAGGTCTTCAATTGATTTTGAGTTCATTTTTGTGTATGGTGTTAGGGAATGTTCTAATTTCATTCTTTTACATGTAGCACCACTTATTGAAGAGGGTGTCTTTTCTCCATTGCATATTCTTCCCTCCTTTATCAAAAATAATGTGACCATATACATATGGGTTTATCTCTGGGCTTTCTACCCTGTTCCATTGATCTATATTTCTGTTTTAGAACCAGTACCAACTGTCTTGATTATGTATCTTCATAGTATCGTCTGAAGTCAGGGAGCTTGATTCCTCCAACTCTGCTTTTCTTTCTCAAGATTGCTTTGGTTATTCGTGGTCTTTTGTGTTTCCATAAAAATGGTGAAATTTTTTGTTCTAGTTTTTTGAAAAATGCCAGTGGTAGTTTGCTAGGGATTGCCTTGAATCTGTAGATTGCTTTGGGTAGCAGAGTCATTTTCACAATGCTGATTCTTCCAATCCAAGAACATGGTATATCTCTCCAACTGTTTGTATCATTTTGAGTTTCTTTCATCAGTGTCTTACAGTTTTCTGAATACAGGTCTTTTGTCTCCTTATGTACACTTATTCCTAGGTATTTTATTCTTTTTATTGCAGTGGTAAACATGAATGTTTCCTTAATTTCTCTTTCAGATTTTTCATTCTTAGTGTACAGGAATGCAAGAGATTTCTGTGCATTAATTTTCTATCCTGCTACTTTACCAGATTCATTGATTAGCTCCAGAAGTTTTCTGGTAGAGTCTTTAGGATTTTCCGTATAGTATCATGTCATCTGCAAACAGTGACAGCTTTACTTCTGCTTTTCCGATTTGGATTCCCTTTATTTCTTTTTCTTCTCTGATTGCTGTGGCTAAAACTTCCAAAATTATGTTGAATAATAGTGGTGAGAGTGGGCAACCTTGTCTTGTTCCAGATTTTAGTGGAAATGGTTTCAGTTTTTCACCATTGAGAATGATGATGGCTGTGGGTTTGTCATATATGGCCTTTATTATGTTGAGGTAATTTCCCTCTATGCCTAATTTCTGGAGGGTCTTTATCATAAATTGGTGTTGAATTTTGTCAGAACTTTTTCTGCATCTATTGAGATGATCATGTGGTTTTTCTCCTTCAATTTTTAATATGGTTTATTACATTGATTGATTTGTGTATATTGAAGAATCCTTGCATTCCTGGGATAAACCCCATTTGATTATAATGTATGATCCTTTTCATGTGCTGTTGGATTCTGTTTGCTAGTATTTTGTTGAGGATTTTTGCATCTATGTTCATCAGTGATATTGGTCTGTAGTTTTCTTTCTTTGTGGCATCTTTGTCTGGTTTTGGTATCAGGGTGATGGTGGCCTCATAGAATAAGTTTGGGAGTGTTCCTCCCTCTCTGCTATATTTTGGAAGAGTTTGAGAAGGATAGGTGTTAGCTCTTCTTTAAATGTTTCATTGAATTTGCCTGTGAAGCCATTTGGTCCTGGGTTTTTGTTTCTTGGAAGAATTTTTATCACAATTTCAATTTCAGTGCTTGTGATTGGTCTGTTCATATTTTATATTTCTTCCTGGTTCAGTCTCAGAATGTTGTGCTCCTCTAAGAATTTGTCTATTTCTTCCAGGTTGTCCATTTTATTGGCATCAAGTTGCTTGTAGTAATCTCTCATGATCTTTTGTAAATTGGCAGTGTCTGTTGTTAATTCTTTTTCATTTCTAATTCTAGTGATTTGAGTCTTCTCCCTCTCTTACTTGATGAGTCTGGCTAATGGTTTATCAATTTTGTTTATCTTCTCAAATAACCACCTTTTAGTTTTATTGGTCTTTGCTATTGTTTTCTTTGTTTCTATTTCATGTATTTCTGCTCTGATCTTTATGATTTCATTCCTTCTGATAACTTTGGGTTTTGTTTGTTCTTTCTCTAGTTCCTATAGGTGTAAGGTTAGATTGTTTATTTGAGATTTTCCTGTTTCTTGACATAGACTTGTATTGCTATAAACTTGCCTCTTACAACTGCTTTTACTGCATCCCATAGTTTATGGATTGTCATTTCTTCATTGTCATTTGTCTCTAGGTATTTTTTGATTTCCTCTTTGAGTTCTTCAGTGATCTCTTGGTTATTTAGTAGTGTCTTGTTTAGCCTCCATGTTTTTGTATTTTTTACAGATTCATTCCTGTAATTGATATCTAGTCTCATAGCATTGTGGTCAGATAAGATACTTGATATGATTTCATTTTTCTTAAATATACCAAGGCTTGATTCATGACCAAGATATGGTCTAACCTGGAGAATGTTCCATGAGCAGTTGAGGAGAATGTGTATTCTCTTGTTTTGGGGTGGAATGTCCTATAAATATCAATTAAGTTAATCTTGCTTAATGTATCATTTAAAGCTTGTGTTTCCTTATTTATTTTCATTTTGGATGATCTGTCCATTGGTGAAAGTGGCATGTTAAAGTCCTCTGGTATGATTATGTTATTCTCAATTTCCCCTGTTATGGCTGTTAGCATTTTCCTTATGTACTGAGGTGCTCCTATGTTGGGTGCATAAATATTTACAATTTTATATCTTTTTCTTGGATTGATCCCTTGATCATGATGTAGTATCCTTCTTTGTCTCTTGTAACAGTCTTTATTTTACAGGGTATTTTTTTCTGATATGGGAATTGCTACTTCAGCTTTCTTTTGATTTCCACTTGCATGGAATATATTTTTCTGTCCCTTCACTTTCAGTCTGTATGTGTCCCGAGGTCTGAAGTGGGTCTCTTTTAGACAGAATATGTACAGGTCTTGTTTTTGTATCCATTCAGCTAGTGTATGTCTTTTGGTTGGAGCATTTAATCCATTTATATTTAAGGTAGTTATTGATATGTATGTTCCTATTACAATTTTCTCAATTGTTTTGGGTTTGTTTTTGTAAGGCTTTTCCTTCTCTTGTGTTTCCTGCCTTGAGAAGTTCCTTTAGCATTTGTTTTAAAGCTGGCTTGGTGGTGCTGAATTCTCTTAGCTTTTGTTTGTCTGTAAGGTTATAATTGCTCCATTGAATCTGAGTGTGATCCTTGGTGGGTAGAGTAATCTTCATTGTAGGTTTTTCCCTTTCATCACTTGAAATATGTCCTGCCACTCCCTTCTGGCTTGCACAGTTTCTGCTGAAAGCTCTGTTCACCTTATGGACATTCCCTTGTATGTTAATTGTTGTTTTTCCCTTGCTGCTTTCAATATTTTTTCTTTGTATTTAATTTTTGAGAGTTTGATTAATATGTGTCTTGACTTTCTCCTTGGATTTATCCTGTATGGGACTCTCTGCACTTCCAGGATGTGATTGACTATTTATTTATGTATATTAGGGAAGTTTTCAGCTATAATTTCTTGAAATATTTTCTCAGTCTCTTTTTTTTTTCTCTTCCTTTTCTGGGACCCCTATAATTTGAATGCTGATGTGTTTAATGTTGTCCCAGAGGCCTCTGATATTGTCTTCAATTCTTTTCATTCTTTTTTCTTTATTCTGCTCTGTGGTAGTTATTTCCACTATTTTTTCTTCCAGGTCATTTACCATTTTCTGCCTCAGTTATTCTGCTATTGATCACTTCTAGAGAATTTTTAATTTCACTTTTTGTGTTGTTCATCATTGTTTGTTTGCTCTTTAATTCTTCTAGTTCCTTGTTAAATGTTTCTTATATATTTTCCATTCTATTTCCAAGATTTTGGATCATCTTTACTATCATTACTCTGCATTGTTTTTCAGGTAGACTGTCTACTTCCTCTTTATTTGTTTGGTCTGGTGGTTTTTTACCTTGCTCCTTCATTTGCTCGTTATTTCTCTGTCTTCTCATTTTGCTTAACTTACTGTTTTAGGGGTCTCCTTTCACAGGCTGCAGTTTTGCAGCTCCCGTTGTTTTTGGTGTTTGATCACAGTGGGTAAGTTTGATTCGGTGTGTGTGTAGGCTTCCTGGTGCAGGAGACCAGTGCCCATGTTCTGGTGGGTAAGGCTGAACCTTATCTTTCTGTTGGGCAGGACCATGTCCACTTGTGTGTTTTGGGGTGTCTGTGAACTTATTATGATTTTAGGCAGCCTCTCTGCTAATGGGTGTGGTTGTGTTCCTGCCTTGCTATTTGTTTTGCCTAGGGTGTCCAGAACTGTAGCTTGCTGGTTATTGAGTGGAGCTTGGTCTTAGTGTTTAGATGGAGATCTCTGGGAGAGCTTTTGCCATTTGATATTATGTGGGGCCAGGAGGTCTCTGGTGGTCCAATGTCCTTAACTTGGGTCTTCCACCTCAGAGGCTCAGGCCTGACACCCAGCGGGAGCAGCAAGACTCTGTCAGCCACATGGCTTTTGGGAAGTCTGAGGTCTTCTGCCAGCATTCAGCCTTCTCTGATTTCCAAAAGCAAATTTAATCAAAGAAGTGAGGAAATGCATAAAGAAAGGAAAGTAGTCAAACAAAACAAAATAATAATAGTTTAACCATAAAACAAAATTTGTTCCTCCTCAAGGGCTATAGATAATATTCTGAACCATATCCTTGAGCTGTTTGCAGACACTAAAAGCCCCACTAGGTAGAAGATGTTAACTGCATGATGACCATGAGCACATTGATCTCAGATGGGCTGGAGCCTGAGGATTGATAATACTGACCCCTGTGGCCTCACCTGGTTATCTCACCATCAACCAGTCAGAGAACTGTGCATGAGCTGGTCAGGCACCCTGCAGCCCACACCGCTAACTTTGCCTTTTAAAACCCCTTCCCTGAAAGCCATTGGGGAGCTTGGGTCTTTTGAGCATGAGCTGCCTATTCTCTTTTCTTGGCAGCTTGACATAATTGCTGTACTTTCCTTTACAAAAACCCAGTGTCAGTAGATTGGTTTTGCTGCATGTCAGGTGAGTGGGTCTAAGTTTGGTTTGGTAATGTTTTGAAGTAAAATGCTCCTGCTATAAGTAAGAATGGGTTTGTGTCTTTACTACAGAGAAGATGAAAGTGAAATGGCTTGCACTAGAAATATCTTAGTTTCTGTTATTTTAACTTGTGACTCTAATTTTGATGGTCATCATATTATACCAAATATTTGAAGACAATTGGGCTCATTTATTCCCTAAACTGAAGGTGTCCCTTAAGAACTGCAGAGTTTACACATCATCCTGAGCTTTGATAATGAATTCTATAGCCATAATTCCTATATCTCCAATAGAGAAGATCAATGTTTCCTGCCACTGGTAATCAGGAAAAAAAGGGAAGTACATGTAAGTACAATCAGGAAAAAAAGGGAAGTAACTCCATGAAAATGAGAAATAAAGGAAAACTGAGTGAAATTGTAAAAAAAAAATAATAATAAAGGTATTTTTAAAGAGGAAGATTTGATTTAGGTTTGAGTAACATTTGCATAGTTCAAATATTGCTTTAATCAAGACACTGGGATGCAGATGCACCTGATCTTGGTTACGGTATTTGCACCTGTAAATGTTAGAGTTTGACTGTATTAGTAAAATTATGCTTATTGATGTAAATTGCATGCAGTGAAAACCCTATCTTTATTGTGTTCTCCTGCATTCACATGACTCACAGTAATTACAGATACATTCAGACTTTGAAGCTGAATGCTCTATTCTGCAAGTCATTTAGTAGTGATTCTCCCAAGATTCTCATTACCAAATTTCTAAGTAAAACAAACAGCAGTTTAGTACCCTCCAGGTTGAGATCCTTTTAGCCTTCTGAGCAGCTTCCAGTCCTGAGCTGCTAGAGGTTTCATGTTGAAGCAACTTCTGGCCAGACCTCTGTTTCTGAGCTTACTAGAAATACATAGGACCAGTAGATATCAAAATAGGTCTAAGTAGCAACTACTACTTGGTGGGATG
Source organism: Phocoena phocoena (assembly GCF_963924675.1). NCBI lineage: Eukaryota > Metazoa > Chordata > Mammalia > Artiodactyla > Phocoenidae > Phocoena > Phocoena phocoena. Next base: position 3,878,768 of record NC_089225.1, read on the forward strand.
TATTTGCACAACTACTTCCACAAAGTTGCTTTGATTCCAACCCTAAAATATTCCTAATTTTCCTTCTTATCTTCAACCCTGTTATTACACATGATGCATTATCACATATTTTTTGGATACTTTAACAGAACAAGGTGTTCCTCTTTCAGGTGTTTACCCATACCTCAAGTGATTGTGGCTATTCAGCTTGTGATCTTCTCAACAGCCACCTCACTCCTTCCTCCTTTTGAACAGAATTCCACTTTTTAAGGTATTCCTCTTCTTATGGGAATACACAGGCTATCCAACCTCAAGGAGTGTGTCTGATTTAGTATAAGTCAACTGTACTGACCAGTCATTTAGGCATGAGAGTGGGAAGCAAATCTGGCCAGGAGACACAAAGAGAAATCTATTGTGAGGTGTGTGACTAATAAAGATTTTTTCCCTCCTACAGAGAGAATTGAGAAATAAACTGCACTGCATGTTGAATGAAAGTATGCAAAGGCTGGAACTGTTGTAGCCACTTTGCAACCATGAAGAATCCTCACAGGAGAACAACCCAGCATGTAGACTGAAAAGATGAAATGAATCTGGATTTTGAGGATATGTGTGAGCTGAATTAACCAACCACTAGCTCTGAACTTGTTATATGTAAGATACATATTTTCTTTACATTTAAACTGAATGAATCAGGATTTTCAATTGCTTGCAGATGAAGCATAAAAAATAATCATCTCTATCAAAAGCAAACTGATTATTTTTATTTAATTATTGTGTTTAGCACCCTTATTGACTCCCCGGTATCTCAGGAGAAATCTGAATTCCTAGGTATGGCCTGAGAAGTCCTCTGAGATCTAGCCCACTTTACCATCACTAGATTATTTTTCTTACCTTCACTACTTATCACCCCTTGCCTACACAAACAATAGCTATACAGAGGCTACTTGCAGATTCCTGAATTTTCTATGTACTATCCTGGTGAAATGCCTTCACATAAGCCCTGCTACCTTCCTAGAATGTACTGCCCACCTTTGATTTATATGTATTATTTCTAATCACTTATTCTTTTTGACTCAGCTCAGATGTTGTATCCAGAGGTGTGATTCTCCAATGTCTTCTGCTTAGATGGGTGGTCCCTACTTTGTATTCTCTCAGCCCTTTGTGTATCCTCCACCCTAGAGTCACCTTCTTGTACTATTTACTATTACTGACATCAGGATCCTTCTTTGAAGTCATGGTCATGAAGACCAGAGCCCAGCCTGGCTTATAGATTCTTTCTAGGCCTTAATGAGTTCATAATGCTTAATGGGCATAAGTAATATGACAGCTTAGAAAAGTGGTATTTTATTACTCTACATGACATCCATACATTTTCAGATTGCAGCACTTTTTACAGTATCCAAGTGTCCAGTTTATCACCATATCAACCCATTCCCCTTAACAAATATTTGGGACCACACTCTTTGAAGTTCTTTAGCCCAACCATTGTTGAAGTTTATATCTTCTTACCTAAAATCTCCCACAACCTCAAGAATAGAGGATGTAAAGCAAAACGAGCTAACATTTATTGGGCACTTACTACGTGCCAAACAGTGTTCTAAGTACTTTACATGAATTATCTCATTTTAGGGGACTTTACTGCATGCTCCATTCTAGAACTTATCTTTCCATAAGTTACTTTCAGGGAATTTGGACTGATTGGTAATGCACAGTAGTCCTTTTTCAAAGATCCTCTAGTTAGGTGTGTTTGTTATGTATGTGCTTCTGGTTCCAGAATTTTTGCACATTTTACTTCATTTCTTCATTCCAGTCTCAGTACAAGCTAATGGGAAAGTATCAGTAGAGAGGAGACTGATCAATCAAATGATAATTTAATTAAATTTTAGTAAACTGATCGCATACATGATCCTTTATATTTGTAAAACTGATTTTTTCAAAGTATTTTCACAATTATATCATTTTTATCTTACAGAACACTGTGAGTTCAGAAGATTAAGGTATCATGTTATTAAGACCAATATTTGTGCCTGGAAGCCACAGGGGTGGAAGGGGAAAGTAGCTGGTTTGGGGACCCACAGCAGTGGAGACCTCACTAAGGGGGAAAGCTGCCCAATTTCTCAGGTTCTGGCTACAGCTCTTATGTAGTGGCCTTCACTGGGCTTTCTGTAGGTGAAATGCTGTGATTTATAACATAGCCAATCTGTGATTCAATGCTGATTTCTCTCTGGTTTGGGGGAGTTGCTCTGAACAAGACCAAAATCAAATTGACTTAATCAAATCCTTTTCACTATTTTAAAACCTTAGCTAGCCTAGGCCAGACTAGTTACCCTCCTAGTGGTTCTCAGAGCCTCTTGTTTCCATTCTACCATGGGGTATATTGAAGGTGACATCAACAAGATGGTAGAACAAAAGTTCTCAACCCTGTGTCCCCACCAAAACAATGATTTAACAATTACCCATGGACAAAAATAACCTGGGAGAGCTCTGGAGTACAATTAACAAGCTGAAGCAACCCAGTGGAAGATAAAAAACTGAGTATGGACACATACAAAAGCATAGGAAGAATTTTACCTATATCAAGCCATCCCATAGGCTGGCACAGCTTGGCACCAAGAAGGATCCCTTGGCTGTGACTTTACTCCATGAAAGAAAAATGGAGCAGGAAGGCCCAAGCAGACATTGCCACTGAGAACACAGCAGCCCTTGCCACCACAAGGACATCTGCAGCCTTTGCTTCTAAGGATACTTGTAGTCTTGACTGAGGCTGACACTAACTTCAGTTGTTGAAGTTGCCTGGAGTCTATGCTGCTGTGTTCCACTGGAGCCTTAGCCACCATTGTGGCTCCCTGGAGCCAAAGCTGCCACCACCACTAACTGCCCAGAGCTGGTGTCACAGCCTTACACACCTATGTCCAGACCTTGGGTGTCCCACCATGTCCCTGGAAATTGTACCTCACACAACCCTGAAATTGTCATCCATGCATGTCCCCAGACCTGGCATTATCATGCACACAACTCAGACAGTGCCCTTGTACTCATCCATAGGAGTGAAAGCCTATCCCCACTGAAGCCAGTCCATAAAGTCTGAAAGAGGTTACACCGCCTTCAAATGTGCAGACACCAATGCAAATTTATAAGAAACATGAAAAATCAAGGTGACATGACACCACAAGAAAGGCACAATAAAATTTCAGTAACCAATTCCAAAGAAACAGATAGCCACAAACTACATGAAAAAAAGTTAAAATAATTGTTTTAAAGAAACTCAGTAAGCTACAGAAGATCACAGATAGACAATGCCACAAAATCAGAAAAACAATACATAGACAAAACAAGAAGTTATACAAAGAAATAAAGATTATAAAAATGAACAAAATAGAAATTCTGGAAGTGAAGAATACAATGAATAAAATGAAAAGTGTAATAGAGAGGTTCAACATAAGACTTGACCAAGCAGAAGAAAGAATCAGTGAACTCAAAGACAAGTCATTTGAAATTACCCAGTCAGTGGAGAAAAAAAGAAATAAGAATATAAAAAAGTGAAGAAACTCTATGAGGTTTATGGAAAATCATCAAAAGAATCAATATATGCACTATGGGAAGCTCAAAAAGAGAAAAGAGAGAGAAGTGGCAGAAAGCTTATTTAAAGAAATAATGGTTGGAAACTTCCCAAATCTTGGGAGGAAATGGAAATCCAGATTCATGGAGCTAAAAAATCCCAAATAGGCTCAACCCAAATAAGACTACAATTAGACACATTATAATAAAATTGTCAAAAGTAAATGATTAATAGAAAATTTTGAAAATGTCAAGAGAAATGCAACCACTCACATATAATGGAATCACCATAAGACAAAAAGCAATATCTCAGCAGAAGTTTCGCAGGCCAGTAGAGTAAGATGATATATTCAAAGTACTGAAATTTAAAAAAACCCTGCCAATCAATAATACTATTCTAAACAAAGCTATCATTTAAAAATGAAGGAGAGCTAATGGCCGAGACAAACAAAAACTGAGGAAGTTTGTCACCCTGAGTCCTGTCTTATGATATGTTTAAGGGAGTTCTTCAAATGAAACAAAAACATGTACAGCTACATGAAAGCACAAATCTCACTGGTAAAGGTAAATATGTAGACAAGTACAGCATAATGTAACAATGTAATGGCGGTGCATAAATTAGTTTTACCCTAATATAAAAGTTAAGAAACAAAAATTTGTTAATGTATACACAATATAAAACAAAGTAAACTCTGACTACAAGAACACAAAGTGTGTGTATGTGGGAGAGTAAAAGCATAGAGTTCCTGTATGTGATTGAAGTTCAATGGTTATTAACTTAAAATAGATGGTTATAACTACAAGATATTTTATGCAAACCTCGAGGTAACCACAAAGAAAAAACTTATAGTAGATACACAAAAGATAAGGAAAAAGACCCCAAAGCAAATCACTGCAAAAAAATCACCAAATAAAAAGGAAGATAGCAAGAGAGGACAAAACAACTACATAACTGATCGAAAACAATGAACAAGATGGCAATAGTAAGTCTTAATCTATCAATAATTACTTTAAATATAAATAGATTAAATTCACAATCAAAAGTCATAGAGTGGGTGAATGGACTATAAACAAAAACAAATAAAATAAACAAGATCCAGCCATATGATGTCTACGAGGACCTCACTTACTTACTTACCTTAATTTATTTATTTTTATTGAGGTATAATTGACATATTAAATTATATTATTTTCAGGTGTATAACATGATTCAATATTTGTATATATTATGAAGTGACCAAAATAATAAGTCTAGTTAACAGCTGCCATCACACATACTTACAATCTTTTTTTTTCTGTGATAAAGACTTTTAAGATCTGCTCTCTTAGCAACCTTTAAATAGGCAATACAGTGTTATTAACTATAGTCACCATGTTGTATATTACAACCCTATGAATTATTTATTTTATAACTGGAAGTTTGTACCTTTTGACCTCCTTTCCCTATTTTGCCCACTTCTCACTCAAGAAACTCACTTTAGATTTAAGGACGTACATAGGCTGAAAGTGAAGGAATGGAAAATGATACCCCATGCAAATGATAACCAAAAAAAAGCAGGGATGGTTATACTTATATCAGACAAAATAGACAAGTCGAAACAGTCTTTAGAGTTATATAAGGATATATAATGATTAAAAAGTCAATTCAAAAGTAAGAGATAACAATTATAAGTATATACATGGTCAATATCAGAACACCTAAAGATATAAGGCAAATACTGACAGATTTGAAGGGAGAAATTAACAGTAACACAATAATAATATCCCAGTACCCCACTTTCAATAATGGATAGAGCATCCAAACAGAAAATTAGTAAAGAAACAGCAGACTTGAATATCCCCATAGTTCAAATGGACCTAAAAGACATATACAAAAGTTTCCACACACCAGCAGAATATTCATTCTTCTCAAGTATACATGGAACATTCTTCAGGATAGATCACATAGGTCAGTAAACAAGTCTTAATACATTTAAGAAAATTGAAATAATTTCAAGTGTCTTTTCTGACCACAATGACATGAAACTAGAAATCAATAACTATAATAACAGAGTAAACTTCACAAATATGTTGAAACTAAACAACACATTTTTGAGCAACCACTGAGTAAAAGAGGAAATTAAGAGGAAGTTTAAAAAATATTTCAAGACAAAAGAAAATGATACCACAACATAACAAAACTTACAGGATGCAGCCAAAGCAGTACTGAGAGAAGTTTATAGTATGAAGTGCCTATATTAAAAAAGAAGAAAGATCTCAAATAAAAAAAACGAAATTTACACCTCAGGGAACTAGAAAAATAACAAACTAAGCCTAAAGTTAGCAGAGAGAAGGATATAGTAAAGATTAGAACAGAAATAAATTCAATAGATAATAAAAAACTATTACATTTGATGCCTCAGAAATTGAAAAGATCATAAAGGACTATTATATGCTAACAAGTTGGATAACCCAAAGAAATGGATGAATCCCTAGAATAATAATATAGGAATAAATTTCACCAAGGAGGTTAAAGACTTGTACCCTGAAAACTACAAAACATTGCAGATTTTTTGGAAAAGGCTCTCCTTCCATTGGATTGCTTCTTGTATCTTTGCCAAAAAGTCAATTGGGGACTTCCATAGCACAATGGTTAAGAATCTGCCTACCAATGCAGGGGACATGGGTTGGAAGACTGGTCTGGGAAGATCCCACATGCCACAGAGCAAGTAAAACTGTGTGCCACAACTACTGATCTTGTGCTTTAGAGTGCATAAGCCACAACTACTGAGCCCACTCACCACAACCACTGAAGCTTGTGCACCTAGAGCCCGTGCCCCACAACAAGAGAAGCCACCACAATGAGAAGCCTGTGAATTGCAACAAAGAGTAGCCCCCACTCACTGCAACTAGAGAAAGCCCACATGCAGCAACGAAGACCCAACACAGCCAAAAATAAATAGATTTATAAAAAATTTCAGTTAGGTATATTTCAGTGGGTCTATTTCCTCATTCTTTATTTTTTTCCATTGATCAAGTTGTCTATATTCTTGCCAATAACACAATGTTTTTATTGTTGTAGTAAACCTAATATCATATAGAATAATTCTTCCTGCTTTGTTATTCTTAGTAAAGATTGTTTTAACTACTCTAGGGTCAGAGAATGTCCATATACATTTTAGGATAAGCTTCCATGTCTACAACAAACATGGTAGGATTTTGATATGAATTAGATTACACAAATAGATCAATATTTGGAAAACTGACAACTTTCCTATGTTGAACCACCCAATACATGAACATAGTATATTAATCTATTTCTTTAGGTATTTTTTTATTTCTTTCATCAGCATTTAAAAAATTTCAGTATACAAATCCTGTATGTGGTTTGTTAGATTTATCACGTAGTATTTCATTTTCTTTGGAGCAATTATATGTTTGTTTAAATGTTTTGGTTTCCATGTGTTCATTGTTAGTATGTAGACATTAAGTTGATTTTTATGTGTTGGTCTTGTTAGAAAACTTCCTCATGCTAAACTAAGTTATTAGTTAGAGGAGCGTTTTTTTTTTGTAGTTTCCTACATTTATGTAGACAATCATGTCATCTGCAAACAGGTCTATTTACCAAGTAAATAAATGCAAAATAGTTTTATTTTCTCCTTTCTGCTCTGTATATCTAGTATTTATTTTTCTTGCCTTATTGCAATGGCTAGAGCTTTTAGAAGATGAATTAGACTGGTGAGAGTAGACATCCTTGCTTAAGTATGATGTTAGCTGAGAGATTTTTTTTGTAGTTGTTCCTTATTAAATTGAGGAAGTTCTCCTCTATTCCTCCTTTTTGACAATTTTTATCATGAATGAGAGTTGTATATTTGCAAATACTTTTTCTGTGTCAATTAATAAGATCATATCATTGTGTTACATCTTATTTAGCCTATGATACCTTATACTGATTGATTTTGAATGTTGATCCAGCCTTTCATACTGAAAATAAATCAAATTTGATCATGGTGTATAATTCTTATAAGTTGCTGGATTCAATTTCCTAATATTTTGTTGAGGATATTTGCTTCTAAATTCATGAAGGATACAGATAGTTTTCTTTACTGTATAGTCCTTTTCTACTTTTGATACAAAAGTAACACTAGACTCATAAAAGGAATTGTAAAATGTTGCTGCCTCTTATACTTCAATTAAGATAATGTCTAAAATTGTTGTTAATTCTTCTTTAAATGTAAGGTATGATTCTCTAATGAAACCATATGGAACTTGAGAGCTCCTTTGGGGGAAACTTTTCATTAAGAATTTAATTTCTTTCTTGGTTACAGAATTATTCATATTATCTGTTTTGTCTTGAGTTTTGATAGTTTTTGGTTTTCAAAGAATTGATTCTTTTTTTTTACCCCTCTAAATTGTTGACTTTATGAGGGTAATGCTGTTCATTGTATCCTGTTATTATCCTTTTAATGGCCATGGGATCTGTAGTGATTTCCTCTGTTTCATTCCTCATTTTAATATGTCTTTTTTTGTAAAGGTTTTATACATTTTATTGATTTTTTCAAATACCTAGTTTTTTGTTTTATTTCCTCCATTAAAAAAATAATTTCAGTGATTTCTGCTTTTATCTTTATTTTTTCTTCTTTATGCTTGTTTTGGGTTTGTTTTACTCTTCTTTTTCTAGTTTCTTGAAGTAGTTTACTTAGATATTGATATAAGATATTTTCTTATTTACCATGTAAACATTTAATGCTATCAATTTCTCTCACAGTTCTGGTTTGTTTCATTCCACATATTTTTTTTGGGGGGGGTGTGGTTACGTGGGCCTCTCACTGTTGTTGCCTCTCCCATTGCAGAGCACAGGCTCTGGACACGCAGGTTCAGCGGCCATAGCTCACGGGCCCAGCCGCTCCACGGCATGTGAGATCTTCCTGGACCAGGGCATGAACCCGTGTCCCCTGCATCAGCAGGTGGGCTCTCAACAACTGTGCCACCAGGGAAGCCCCATTCCACATATTTTTATATGTTTTATTTCAATTTTCTTTTAATTCTATGTATTTATTTCCTTTGAGACTTCCTCTTTGACATATAAATTATTAAAAATATTTTACTTAATTTTCAATTGTCTGGAGACTTCCTCTTGTTTTTACATTATTGTTTTCTAGTTTGATTCTATTATGTTCAGAGAACACATTTCGTATGGTTTCAATTATTTTAAACTGTTTGAAGTTTTTGATTGGAGTGTTCTCTATAAGTAAATTAGATCCTGCTGTTTGACTGTGTTGTTTGGATCTTCTGTGTCTATGCTGATTTTCTGTCTAGTAGTTTTTTCAGTTGCTGAGAAGGGGATGTTAATGTTCCCACCTATAATTGTGGAAATGTCTATTTCTCCTTTCAATTCTCTGTTTTTGCTTCACATATTTTGAGGCTGTGGTTTGGAGCATAAACATTTGGGACAATGATGTCTTCCTCAGAGATTGATCCTTTTTTTTTTTTTTTGCTGTATGCAGGCCTCTCACTGTTGTGGTCTCTTCTGTTGTGGAGCACAGGCTCCGGACATGCAGGCTCAGCGGCCATGGCTCACAGACCCAGCAGCTCCGTGGCATGTGGGATCTTCCCGGACCGGGGCATGAACCCATGTCCCATGCATCGGCAGGCGGACTCTCAACCACTGCGCCACCAGGGAAGCCCCATATTGATCCTTTTAACATTATTCAATGTCCCTCTTTGTCTCTAGCAATTTTCTATGCTCCAGAGTCTACTTTATCTGATATTATACAACAACACCTACTTTATTTGATTAATGTTCCCATAGTAAGTACTTTTCCTTCCTTTTACTTCCAACCTGTTACAGAATTTGAAGTGAATTTCTTATAGGTAGTATATTGTTGAATCATGTGTTTTTATCTACTTTTCAAATCTCTATCTTTTAACTGTTGTTTTCAGACTGTTTATACTTAAACATTATGTTAGAGTTCACATCTGACATTTTACTATTGGTTTTCTATTTGTTTCATCTGGATTTTTCGTTCCTGTTTCTCTCTCTCTCTCTCTTTTTGCCTTGCTGTGTGTTACTTGAACATCCTTTTATAGGATCCTATCTCGATTTATTTATAGCAATTGAATATATTGCTTTCTTCAGTTTTCTTAGTTGCTGCTCTAGGCATTACATATATATGTGCATAACTCAGCACATGTACTGGTTTTTGTCTTTTACAACTTGGTGTGAAGTTCAGTTACCTTACTTTATTCATATTTCTTTATGCTCCTCACTTTTATGTATAATTATCTTAAGAGTTTCAGTATATATATCGAGAATCATATCAAATGGTGTTTTGTTTCTCTAATCTTCAAATATGATTTAAGAAGCTCACGACTTGAAGGATATTTTATTATATTTACATCAATGTTTATAAATTCCATTGTTTTCCTTCCCTTTTTGAACTTTCAAGGTTTTTGTTTTTCTTATTGTTGTTATAATTTTCTTTCTGTTTATAGAATTTCTTTTAGCTACTATTTAGTATAGGTTACTGGAAACAAATTTTCTTAGTTTTCCTTTCTTTGACATGTTTTTATTTTCTTTCATTCCTTAACGGATTTTTGCCAGATAATGAATTCACAGTTGAAATATCTTTTTTCTTAATACTTGAAAAATAGTGTCACAACATTCTGCCTTCTATGGTTTCAGATGAAAACTCAGGTGACATTCAAATTGATATTCTCTTGTGCGTAAAATGTAATTTTCTTCTGGATGTTTTCAAGATTTTTTTCTTTTTCTTTAGTTTTCTGAAGTTTAATTAAAATGTGTTTGGCATGGACTTATTTGAGTTTAACCTATTTGAAGTTTGCTTAGCTTCCTGAATCTGTAGATGTGTGTATTTTGCCATATTTGGAAACATTTTCAGCCATTATTTATTTTTATACTTTATTAATCCACCCTTTTTCTTCTCTTCTTCTGAGACTCCAGTGAGTTGAATGTTAACACTTCTGTTATTGATCCACAGATTCCTGAGACTCTAATAATTTTTCTTTCAAACTACTTTCTCCCTGCTTAGATTGGGTACATTCTATTGGTATTTTGTGCAGTTTACTGATTCTATCCTCTGTCATCTCCACTCTAGTGTTAAACTCATTTGGCGAGTCTTTTATTTCAACTATTATAATTTTCTGTTCCATAATTTTCATTTGGCACTTAAAAAATAACTTCTATTTCTTTGATTTTATGTTTTTTTAATGTTTTCATTTATTTGGAGGGAATTTGTAAAGTCTTTTGGTAATGGCTACTTTAAAATCCTTCTCAGATAATTCCAGTATCTGATCCATCTCAGTGTTAATATCTCAGTGTTAAAAACCTGTTGCTTTTTCTCATTCACATTGTGATTTTACTTGTTCTTGGTATGATGCGTGATTTTTGAAATTGTATCCTGGGTGCTTTGATGTTATATTATGATACTCTGGATCTTATTTAAACTTGTGTGCATTTGGATTTGTGTTACCTCATTGTCTTCCAGTGTGCATGGAAGTTCAGGTCATCCCTGTGCCCTGGTGTCTCCTTCCTAGTTAAACTGGGGCACCACTTGCACAGCCTCTTAGTCTCTGAGTGTGGGTGTAAGCTCAGCTCCCTGCTAGTTCTTTCTGATAGGGAGTGGAGTAGAGCATCAGTAAGCCACCCCTCCCACCACTCTTCAGCTTGATTGATACTGGGTAGGACTGGAGGCTCAGTTCCTCACAGGACCTCAACAACAAGGGATGGGAGGAGTGAAGTGGGAGTAGTTTCTCAGTCTCATCAGTGCCATTGGAGTGCAAGCTCCAATGGGTTCTGATGACATGGGAGATGGGAGGATCAGAGCTCCAACTAGCCCTTCTTTGAAATGTCTCCTTCAGTCTCATTGTTATCCAGTGGGGGTGGAGCTCAGCTCCAGGCAGGGACCCGTGACACAAGGACTGAAGGGTATGTGGAATGCTGACTAGCCCAAATCAATGCCTTGTTTAGTCTCCTGATATAAGGTGGGAGTGGAGGCTCAGCTCCTTGCTGAACCCTGCTGGCACCAGGCTAGGGGTTGAAGCTTAGTGGTGACTGCACGCCACCCCTGAACCACTTCATTAAGTCTCATTTCTTCCGTAGTGTTGAGAATGGAAGATCAGCTCACTGCTTGGTCCAAAGTAGACTGTTATATACGGACCTTGTTATATATAAACTTCATGGTAACCCCATACAAAAAACCTATAACAAATATACAAAACACTGAAAGTAAGGAATTCAAACATAACACTAAGGAAAGTCATCAAATCACAAGAGAAAAACAAGAGAAGAAGAAAGGAACATGGAACACTACAAAAACAATCAGAAAACAATGAACAAAATGGCATTAATTACATAACTAACAATAATTTGTTTAAATGTAACTGAACTAAATGCTTCATGTAAAATACATAGGGTGGCTAAAGAATAATAAAAAAAGAAACCCACATAAATGCTGAAGACACTTACTTCAGATCTAAAGACACACAGGCAGAAAGTGAGGAGATGGAAAAAGATATTCCATGCAAGTGGAAATGAAAAGAAAGCTGTGGTATCACTACTTAGACAAAACAGACTTTAAAACATACACGGTAATAAAAGACAAAGAGGGCATTACATAATAATAAAGGGATAGATCCAACTTCAAGCTGATGAAGTTAACTAATTTTGAGTACATTCTAAAAACACTACATTATGGCCCTACCCCATGTTTTATGTTTCCGATGTCTCATTTTACATGTTTTTATTTATATATGGTTCATCCAGTACTTTTAATATATGTTTCCCTTTACTTGTGAGATAATTTTTTTTTTTTTTAGTTATGGCTTTTTCTCTCTAATATTTGTAGAAGTTCCTTTAACATTTCTCATAAGACCATTTTAGTGGTCATGAACTCTTTTAGCTTTGTTTGCTTGTTTTACCTCTCCTTCAGTTCTGATGACTTTGCCTGGTAGCGTATTCTTGGTTGTAAGTTATTTTCTTTCAGCACTTTGAATGTATTGTGCCAATTCCTTCTGACCTGTAAAGTTTCTCCTGAAAAATCAGCTGACAGTCTCATGGGAGTTCTCTTGTACATAACTAGTTGTTTTTCTTTTTCTGCTTTTAAGATTCTCTCTTAAACTTTTGACATTTTATTTATTAGTGTCTTGGTGTGGTTCTCCTTGTTTCATCTTGTTTGGCACTCTGTGTGCTTCCTGGAATTGAATATCTGGTTGCTTCACCAGGTTAGTGAAATTTCAGCCACCATTTCTTCATATAGGTTTTCTGTCCCTTTTCTCTCTCTCCATGAATTTAGAACATTCCCACACAACCTGTACAAAAATGAACTCAAAATGGTTTGAAGACCTAAATGTAAGACATGACACCATAAAACTCCTAGAAGAGAAAATAGCAAAACATTCTTGGAAATAAATCATAGCAATATTTTCTTAGATTGACCTCCCAAGGCAGAAGAAATAAGAGCAAAAGTAAACAAATGGGACATAACCAAACTTAAAAGCTTTTGAACAACAAAGAAAACCATCAACAAAATGAAAAGACCACCTACAGAATGGCTGAGAATATTTGCAAATGATGCAACGGGCAAGGTGCTAATACCCAAAATATACAAACAGCTCATATAGCGCAACATAAAGAAACCCAAAAAAAACCAATAAAAAAAATGAGCAGAAGACCTAAATAGACACTTCTCTAAAGAAGACACATACATGGTCAACAGACACATGAAAAAGATATTCAACATCACTAATTATTAGAGAAATGCAAATCAAAACCACAATGACGTATCACCTCACACCAGCCACAATGGCTTTCATCAAAAAGTTGACAAATAATAAATGCTGGAGAGGATTTAGAGAAAAAGGAACCCTTGTACACTAATGATGGGAATGTAAACTGGTGCAGCCACTATGGAAAACAGTATGAAGTTTCCCTAAAAACACTAAAAATAGAAATATTATATGACCCAGCAATTCCACTCCTGGATATATATTTGGAAAAAATGAAAACTCTAATTCAAAATGATACATGCACACCAATGTTCATAGCACTATGAACATGGAATAGCAAAGACATGGAAACAGCCCAAGTGCCAATCAAAAGATGATTGACTTAAAAAGATGTGGTATGTGTATATATATATATATATATATACACACACACACACACACACACACACACACACACACACACACACAATGGACTATTACTCAGCCATAAGAAATAATGAAATATTGCCATTTCTGGCAACAGTGGATAGACCTAGAGAATATCATACTAAGTGAAATAAGTCACACAGAGAAAGACAAATACTACACAATTTCACTTATACATGGAATCTAAAAAATAATATGAGTGAATCTATATACAAAGCAAATTAAAAGACATAGAAAATAAACTTATGGTTACCAAAGAGGAAAGGGAAGGAGGCATGGGATAAATTAGAAGTATGAGATTAACAGAAACAAACTATATACATAAAATAGATAAGCAACAAGTATTTACTGTATAACACAGGGAACTATATTCAATGTCTTATAAAAACCTATAATGGAAAATAATCTGAATATATATATATATATATATATATATATATATATATACACACACATACATATATATGTATATATATATCAGAAACGAAAGAGGAAAACTTACAACTAACATCACAAAATACAAAGGATCATTAGAGACTACTACAAACAATTATATACCAACCAATGGAACAATTTAGAAGAAATGGATAAATTCCTAGAAATATAAAATCTTCCAAGACTGAATCAGGACAAAATAGAAAATTTGTACAAACCAATCAGTAATAATGAAACTAAATCAGTAATAAAAAAAAAACTCTCAACAAACAAAAGTCCAGGACTTTTGAGAGGAGAATTCTAACCAACATGTGAAGAAGAGTTAATACCTATACTTCTCAAACAATTTCAATAAATTGAAGAGAAAGGAGCTCTTCCAAGTTCATTCTACAAGGCCAGCATTACCCTTATACCAAAGCCAGACAAAAACACCACAAAAAAGGTAATTACAGGTCAATATCACTGATGAACTTAGATGCAAACATTCTCAACAAATATTAGCAAAATGATTTCAACAATACATTAAAAGCATCATATGCATCATTAAGTGGGATTTATCTCAAGAATGCAAGGATAATTCAATATCTGCAAACAAATCGATGAGATAAACCACATTAACAAATTGAAGAACAAAAATTATATCATCATCTCAATAGATACAAATAAAGCATTTGACAAAATTCTATATCTGTTTATGAAAAAAAACTCAACAAAGTGAGTATAAAGGAAACATAGTTAAACATAATAAAGGCCATATATGACAAATCCACAGCCAAGTTCATACTCAGTGGTGAAAAGCTGAAAGAGTTTTCTCTAAGATCAGAAACAAGACATAGATGCTCACTCTTGTACTTTCTCTTCAATATGGTATTGATATACTAGCCACGACAATCAGACAAGAAAAAGAAATAAAAGGAATCCAACTGGAAATGAAGAAGTAAGATTGTCACTGTTTGCAGATGACATGACACTATATAGAAAACCATAAAAATGCCATCAAAAAACTATTAGAACTAATAACTGAATTAAGTAAAGTTGCAGGATACAACATTAATATACAGAAATCTGTTGCATTTCTATAGACTAATAACAAACTATCACAAAGAGAAATACTTTAAAAATATTACATATGTCTGTAACAAAGAATAAAATACTTAGGGATAAATCTAACCAAGAAGGTAAAGAACCTGTACTTGGAAAGCTATAATGCATTGATGAAAGAAATTGAAAAATGACACAAACAAATGAAAAGATATACCATGCTCATGGAGTTCAACAAATATTTTTAAATGACCATACTACTGAAGGAAATCTACAGATTCAGTGAATCCCTATCAAAATGGCAATGGCATTTTTCTCAGGACTAGAACAAATAACTTGAAAATTTAAATGGAAACACAAAAGGCCCCAGTTAGCCAAAACAATCTTGAGAAAGAAGAACAAAGCTGGAGCTTTCATGCTCCCTGATTTCAAACTACACTACAAAGCTACAGTAATTAAAGCAGTATGGTACTGGGAGCAAAAAAAACCCCAAAAACCCACATAAATCAATGAAGCAGAATAGAGAGAAGAGTAATAAAACTATGTTTATATGGTCAATTAATCTATGACAAAGGTGGAAGACTGTACAATGGGGAAAAAACAGCCTCTTCAATAATTGGCATTGGAAAAACTGTACAGCTACATGCAAAAGAATCAAACATTTTCACACCATATACAAATATAAACTAAAGACAGATTAAATACTTTAATGTAAGACCTGAAATCATAAAACTTCTAGAAGAAAACATAAGCAGTATAATCTTTGATATTAGTATTAGCAATTTTATTTTTTGGCTATGTCTCTTCAGGCAAGAGAAAGAAGGCAGAAATAAACAAATAGGAGTATATCTAACTAAAAATATTTTTCACAGCGAAGGAAACTATCAAAAAAACAAAAGGTAGCCTAAAAAGTGGGAGAAGATATTTGCAAATAATGTATCTGATACGGGGTTATTATCCAAAATATACAAAGTCATACAACTCAACATCAAAAAACAAACAAACAAAACTAAACAACCCAATTAAAAAATAGGCAGAGTAACCGAATAGATATATTTCCAAAGAAGACATATAGATGACCAACAGTCACATGAAAAGATGCTCAACTTCATTAATCATCAGAGAAATGCAAATTAAAGCTACAATGAGGTAGCATCTCACACCCATCAGAATAGCCATCATAAACAAGAACACAAATAACAAAATGTTGCTGAGGATGTGGAGGAAAGGGAAGTTTCATACACTGTTGGTGGGAACATAAATTGGTGTAGCCAGTATGGAAAACAGTATGGAGGTTTCTCAAAACACTAAAAATAGAATTACCGTATGACCCAGCAATTCCACTCCTGGGTATATAACTGAAAATAAGAAAAAAAAACCCCACAAAAACAGTAATTCAATAAGATACTTGTACCCCAATGTTCGGAGCAGCAGTATTTACAATCGCCAATATACAGAAGCAACCTACATGTCCATAGACAGATGAATGGATAAAGAAAGTCATGATATACACACACACACACACACACAGTGGGGTACTACTCGACCATAAAAAAGAACAAAATCCTTCCTTTGCAACAATATGGATAGTCCTAGGATGTATTATACTAAGTAAAATAAGGGAAGGAAAATACCATATGATTTCACTTATCTGTAGTATCTAAAAAAAAAAAAAGAAAGAAATGAACAAACAAAATAAAACCTAAATGGAGTACTAGAGTCAGAGAACAAACTGGTGGTCACCAGAAGGAAGGAAATGAGGACCTGGGCAAAATAGGCAAAGCATATTAAGTGATACAACATTTTGTATGTCAACTATAGTTCAATAAAAAAAAAAAAAGGTGGAAAAATGTCAAATGAGGTCATCTCTAATGCAGATGCACATAAATCCTAGCTCAAATAGTAAAATTTTAAGAAAAGTACCATTTACCAAAAGTTATTATTGTCAAAACCTAACAGATCAACTAGAAGAAATAGAGAAAAAAGTTGAAGAGTTCCCTCACAATAAAGGCATCAAACTCACATGGATTGACAGGGGAATTCTACCAATCAGATAAATCCAATCCTACTTGTATAATTTCAGAGCATTCAAAAGCAGAAATCTTCCAAATTAGCTTTATGAAGCAAGTATTACATTGAAACTAAAGCCTGACAAATAATTATAAGAAAATAGGTATATAATATCACTGTCTATGAGTATTATTTCAAAATTATTAAAGCAGATACTAGCAAACACAATTTAACAGCACATTAAAAATTAATACATCATTATCAATTACAATTTTTTCAGTAATGTAAGAGTATTTCAACATTAGGTAATCGATTAATATAATCCCTCTTATTTATAAGGCTAAGAAGTTAAAACATATGTTCATTTCCTTAGATACCAAAAAATATTTGGAAAAATTCTTTAAAAAACTCAATAAAGTATAAATATTTCCTTAACAATGACACATAAACATATGCACTTGCAGCAGCCCATAAGTTGAATTTCACTTAATGAGGAAGGTTAAAGGCATTCTTAATAACCTGGCATGCTCACTATATCCACTACTATTGAACGCTGTGTTTATAGATATTAATTAAAGCAAGAATATAGGAGAAGACAATTAGAGGCACAATAATGGAAAATGAAGAAGTAACATGGTTTCTCTTTGAAAGTAACATGATCATATCTGAAAACCACAAGATACCATGAAAAACTGCAAATAACATGAAAACGTAGTAAAGTGTCAGATTATAAAATTAGCATATACACACAGACATAAATACATACATAATTTTATATTTATACATAGTTTGTATATGAATATTTCTTTAGTCATATTTATTCATAAAATATATATTCCAATGTATATTTTCTTCGTATATATTGATATACTCTGTATATTCTAATACGTGCATGTGAAGATATAATGGAAGAGAAGGGCCCATTTGTAAAAATAGACATAATAAAGTCACAAAGGTGTAAAGTTAGCAAGAAATGGACAGAACTCATATGAAGAAAATGGACAGAATTCATACGAAGAAAACTATAAACATTCCTAAAGAAACCAAAGCCACCAAGTTTTTTTTTGAATCAAGACAATTTGACTATATAGATTATTTGGAAGAGCAGGAAGTGTAGAGTTAGTTCTACCAGACATTCAAACATGCAATAAAGACCATAAGTAAAGCAGTGGGATATTGATGCAATAGCAGACATAACATTAGAGCAGAAAATCCATAAAAAGATTAATTTACATACAAATATTTAGTGTAACATAGAGGTGGGGTTTCAAGTCAATGGAGGAAAGAGAAACTTTTAAGAAAGTGGCATTGGGATAACTGGATAGTTGTATGGAAAAAGATGAAATTGGGTTGGATTTTCACACAATACAGATGGGTCAATTCCAAAAGGATCCAGTATTTCAGTATAAGAAATGGAGTCATACAAATATTAGAAGAAAATATGGATGAAATGCCTATATAATGTAGTATTGACTCAACATCTGAAAAAAACTATGGACAAAGATTGATAAGTTTGACTAATAAAAATTAAAAAAAAACTTTATATAAGCAAAGTAATGACAAATAATAAACTAGAAAAAATATTTGCAACTTATATTACAGAAAAGTGTTTATATTATTAATATCAAAAACTCCTAAAACTAGAGGAAAATCATGAAGAATTCCTAAGAAAAATGGAATAATATGTCAGTCACAGAAAAATAAATGCAAATTGTTCTTTTCATAGATGCACAAATTTGCTTATAATAAAATAAATCCAAACTAGAACTACATTAAGATTCCATTTTTAATTTACCATGTTGAAAAAATCCTAATTTTGACAAGACACTCTGTTGGCCAGGCTGTGGGGAGACAGGTGCTTCTCTATATTGTTAGCAGCAACAGTTTGGTGTGTAATCGAGGTTGCACTCAAATCAGTGGGGAAGTGATAAAATTTGATCCATTTCTCAGACTACATGTCAGGAGTGGAATTTGGCAACATATAAAAAAAAATTGCACATTTCTTTATCTTTTGACCCAGCAGTCTGTGAGAATCCATCCCACAGATACACTGGGAAAATTTCTAAAATACATATACAAAAGACTATTCACCGCTGTGCTCCACAATAGTAAAAGACTAGAAATTACCCAAATATGTATGAATAAGGTTGATTTTACTATGGTCTGTCTACACAATGGAGTACCATGACAGCAATGAAGTATATCTCTGCTGATCTCTACACAGTATATCCAGTATGTATCATATAAGAGTAAAGCAAGGTAGAGAAAAGTGGGTATAGTATGCTGCCATTTATATAAGAAGGGGACATATGATTCCATATATGTATCAAACTATATTTTACAAATAACAAACAATGGAAGGATAAACCATGATTTTTTGAAATGCTTCCCTACAGAAGGGATAAAGTGAAGAGGACAGGAATAGAGGGTAGACTTTAAAGGGACCTTGTTTTATAGATTTTATCTTAACACCATGAAATATTTTACATAATTATAAAGTAAATTTAAATTAAAATTATCCTTAAAACTCAAATATAATCTAAATGAACATTTAAATGTGTATCTAGTTGGTTGCATAACCACATAGATATTCTGAGTCACTTGAAAGCACAGTAGTTTGTTCATCTCTATGATTTATATCCTTGGATAAAGTCTATTTGCAAAACAAAAAGAAAAATGTAAATTATTTTCAGTAATTGTGTAGTTGAAGTAATGTTCTAGATTGTTGTGGGTATGTTGTGGCTATAAAAACAAAGTCTGACACTAATTATGTGATCCTCTAATTCTACCACTTTCAGTATCATTAAGAACAGGAATTCACTGCATGAGAAATAAAAGACACAGATGCACGATCAAATGGGTTAAGTAAAAATCTTGTAATCGTGGATTTGATTTAGAAATATCAGTATAAGTTTAGTAACACCCATATTTCCTAGTTTTTCAAACCAAAATGTCCCAGAAAAATAATGATAAACCAGAAGTAAGGGGGAATCTTAGAGCTCAGATTGTGGTCCTGCAATATTATATCACACTAAAAGAAACAAGAAACCCTGAGAGAAATGACTGATTCGAGGTGTGGGGCAAAATATATATATATTCATAGGCATAGAATGTCTTGTCATAGCAGATAGCACAGAAGCTAGCTATCAAGTACTACTCAGGTCATATAAAAGAACTTGGGAGCCAACTTGAATAGGGTCTCACTAACCAAAGATGAGATTGAAACACAAATGCAATAAAATCCATTCATTCGTAGTGACACTTTAAAAACAATTCATTAATAATATTGGTCTGTAATTTTATTTTCTTGTAGTGCCCTTATCTGGCTTTGGTATCAGGGTAATGATGGCCTCATGAAATGCATTTGAAAGTGTTCCCTCTTCTTCAATCTTTTGGAAGAACTTGAGAAGGATTGACATTAATTCTTTTTTTCCCATATTTTATTTTATTTTATTTAACTTTTAATTTAATTTAATTTTTTAAAGATTTTTTTGATGTGGACTATTTTTAAAGTCTTTATTGAAGTTGTTACAATATTGTTTATGTTTTGTTTTTTTGGCTGCGAGGCATGTGGGATCTTAGCTCCCCAGGGATTGAACCCACACCCCCTGCATTGGAAGGTAAAGTCTTAACCACTGGACCACCAGGGAAGTCCATAAACCTTTATTTTTAGGTTGGAGTATAGTTGGTTAACAAGGTTGTGTTAAGTTTCATGTGTACAGCAAAGTGATTCAGTTCTACATATACATGTATCTACAGAGAAAGAGAAATATCATATGATATTGCTTACATGCAGAATCTAAAACACATGATACAAATGAACTTATTTACAAAACAGAAACAGGCTCACAGACTTAGAGAACATTGATTCTTTAAATGTTTGATAGAATTCACCATTAAAGGCACCAGTCCTGGACTTTCCTTCTTGGAGGTTTTTGATTACTGGTTCAATCTCCTTATTCATTATTAATTTGTTCATTTGTTTCTTTCATTGATAGCTTTGCTGGGTAAAGTATTTTTGGTTGTCAGTTTTTTATTTTTTCTTTCAGCACTTTGAATATATCATTCCACTCTTTCCTGACCTTCAAAGTTTTTGCTTGAGAAATCAACTGATATATTTTTTGGGGATTCTCTTTTATGTGAGAAGTTTTTTTCTCTTAAACTTTTTTCTTTGTTTTTGGTTTTACAGTTTTATTAAGTGTGTTTTGGAGATCTTTTTGTTTGAATCTTTCTGCATCTCTATTAGCTTCATGAATTTGGATATCCAATTCTTTCCCCATATTTGAGATGTTCTCAGCTATTATTCCTTTAAATAAGCTTTCTTCTCCTTTCCCACTCCCCTTTCCTTGAGGGACTCCAGGAATGCCCAGATTGTTTCACTTGATGATATCCCATGACTCATATAGGCTTTCTTCACTAATTTTTATTCTTTTTTCTTTCTTCTCCTCTGACTGGATAATTTCAAATGACCTGTCTTCGACTTCACAGATTCTTTCTTCTGGTTGATCTAGTCTGTTAATGCTCTATATTGCATTTTCATTTAATTCATTATATTCTTCAGCTCCAGAAATTCTATTTTTTAATGACTTCTATATATCTGTTAAACTCATTTGTTTCATGTATTGTTTTCCTAATTTCATTTAATTGTATTCCTATGTTTTCTTGTAGCTCACTGAGCTTCTTTAAAACAACTATTTTGAATTCTTTATCAGGCAAATTTCAGGTCTTTATTTTTGGGGATCAGTTAGAGAAAATTATTGTGATGGCAGGTCTCCTTGATTTTTCATGTTGTTTGAAGTCTTGCATTGCTGTGTTCACATTTGAAGAAGCCATCACTTCTTCCAGTCTTTACTGACAGTCTTCAAGGGAGACATACCTATTATCAGCCCTTCTAGGAATTCTGAGGCTTTCTCAGACCTTTTCTCAGAGTTGATTCCAATTCCTGATCCACAATTCTTGTTCCCTCTTGAGGGGGGAATTCATAGTATTGTATGCATTCTCTCAATCCTGCAAAGCCAGCCTGGGTGCTGACAGATTTTTGTTTGTTTTGCCTTAGGATGGTGCTGAATTCTCAAATTTGTGTGCTTTCTCCCAATCCTGCAGAGTTGGGCAGGCTTTCTGCACGTGCTGACTAGCCATCTGCAAAGTGTCATACTTGCCACCCTTGGGAACTTACACTGGGAGCAGGGCATGTTGTGTGTGTGCATGCACATGCATGGCACATGGTGTATTGGAATTGCTCATAAGCCAGTTGGGAGATCTGCAGGTGAGGTGTCCTCAGAAGCTCATGGGCAGGCCTCCTGATGCAGTCTGCAAAGCATTCAGTAGGATCCATTTCTCTTTGATCTCTTCTGAGAACCCTGGCTCCTGATATCTTGCGCCTCCCTTCTCTTCAGTCATGCAGTATATCTTTGTATTCTGAGTGGAGTGAGAAACAAGTGGGTGCATCTTTGGCAGCCTCCCACATAGCTAGGGAAATTGGGCACTCACTCACATGCTCTCAGTTTTCTCCCATTAGAGAAATTAAAGGTTGAGAAGGTCTTGGCACTGAGCTGTGCTGCCTTGGGTAAGGGATGACACAGGTAAAGTGAAAATATTCCTCTTACCCTCATCAGAGCATCCAATCTTGGAATTTTTTGCTCCAACTATGTGCTGTAACTTCTCTGCTGGACTTCAAATGTACCTTCATCTAAAAATTGTCAAAACTGGTGTTCTTTGGGCTGAAGACAGTAGAATACTCCTATTCCACTATTTTGGAAAGTTCAAAAAATGAGGAAGTGGGTGGAAAAAAAGAAAGCAAGGTTGACCAAGAGTCAGTAATTTTTGAATCAAGGAGATGGGTAAGAAGAGGTTCATGGGACTTTCCTGGTGGCGCAGTGGTTAAGAATCCACCTGTCCATGCAGAAGGCACAGGTTTGATCCCTGGTCCTGGAAGATCCCACTTGCCATGGAGAAACAAAGCCCGTGTGCCATAACTACTGAGCCTGTACTCCAGAGCCCATGAGCCACAACTACTGAGCCTGCTTGCTACAACTAATGAAGCCCATATGCCCTAGAGCTTGCATTCTGCAACAAGAGAAGGGACCACAGATGAGAAGCCCATGCACTGCAACGAAGAGTAGCCCCCACTCCCTGAAACTAGAGAAAGCCCACATGCAGCAATAAAGACCCAATGCAGCCAAAATAAAATAAATAAATAAATAAATAAAATGTTTTTTAGAAAGAAGAGGTTCATTATAATATTCTTTTGCATTTGTATATTTTTGAAATTTTCAAAAATAAAAATATAGAAAAAAATATTTTATAAGGTGTTCACTCATGCCCTTATAGGCATCTGGCTTTCAAAGTAACTTAGTGTTTTCTGAGACACCCAGTCATCTCATTATTTTGTATTCCTCAGGCAGTTAAAGCCAGAAGGAATTTGAAATCTCTATATGCAATAGCTTTCTTTGCAAGTGCACTCTATGTCAATTGGTTTTCATGGCTCCAAAATTGCTCTCTGGGTTTGGGTAGAGACATCTGGCCATTCCAGATAAGTACACCTATTGGCAGGTGGACAGCTTTCTCCATACGGACTATAATATTTACCATAAATTCATATCCATAAATATAGTTTTAATAGGTGCCATATGTTTGTTCACTGCTTAACATTCATAGAGCACATGTCCCCCCATCCTTCCTTCTCTCCTTTAATCTGCCTCTTTTGCTTAATCATTGGAGTACCTTATTTTATTCTGTGCTATTATTGTTCCTTTCTTGGAGTTTTTGCTTCTTTGGGGGAAGAAGTGATATATCAATCAAGACACATAGGTAGTAGTGCTCATTGCCATGCAGCAAACTTGGAGAAAAGAGGGAGAATGGGTTGGACAACTAGCGGGTTGGTAATGTACACAATGAGCCTGGGAACTTCTGGTACAGAATGTATTAAACGAGCAACTAGTTTGGATTTCTATTGCTGCATAAAAATACACTCCTAAAAGTAATGGCTTAAAACAACAATCATTTTATTTGGGGGTCAACTGGGTTATTTTTCCACTCCATGTGAGATTGACTGGGGATGTAACTAGCTGGGTGGTCACTGGACCAAAATGTGTAAGATGATTTATCCCACATCTGGCACTTTAGTGGAGATGGCTGGAAGTTTAGGCTCAGATGGGATGCTTGCAGTGTCTGGGCCATTCTCTCTTCTGCCATGTGGTTTTAGGGCTTCTCTATTTGATCTCTATATCGTCTCTCACAGAAGATAGCCAGACATTTTACATGACAGCTTAGGGCTCCCAAAAATGCAAAGTAGAAACCACCAACCCTTTTGAAGGCCAAGGCCCCAAATTGTCACAGCTTCATTTCTGTCACATTCTATTGGTCAATGCAGCTCACAGAGTCACAGCCCATCAGAGACTCAGTGAGGGATGGGCAAGTGTCATTGTGGAGCATGTTTGCCAACTAGTTTTCATGGTTCTCTCTTTGGCATTCACTGATTCATATTTCTCCCACATACAAAACATGCCTCCTACAAAATTCTCAGTCTTGTTCCAATATTACATCAGGTTCAGGCATGAAGCAGGATCTCATCACCCAAATGAGGTCCAGATGTGAACAAGGCTTTTTGGAGGCAGTCCCTCAGGTACGCCTCATGTATTGTCCCCCCTGAATAGAAGACATGTGAAATAAAGACACAACATTTCTATCTCTCATCACCTGAGACAGAGATCAGTTAATCACAATCCTGGAATTCATTAAGTACACATCTCTTTAGTCCTGTTCCCTGGGAATGGTTCTCCATGGCTCTTGGCTCTGCCTCCTCTTACTCTTCCATAAGAAATGCTCCTGTGTGTGGCTGAGTATCATTCTTAGACTGCTTTCTTCCAATAGATGGCTGAGGGCTCAGAGAATGTTTTTCATTATGAACTGTATCAGCTCTTATCAGGCCAAGTTGGTACAATTTCTTTAACAATAAATACATTCATTATGTAACAAATTAAAATTATTTTCTGTTTCTTCTTGAGACAGGCTATGTGTGAACTTGATGTTGGACTGTGCCCTTTAGACTCTGAGAAGCTGGACTTTGGTCCAGCTGAAAAGAATTAACAAAGAGTCTTAACAGTTGTACTTTTGATCCGATCTTTACCGGGAGTCAGTTTCCTTGAATAGTTTCAAATGAACACATTCTCAGTGTTTTTCCCCCTTTGTTATTCACATAAGCCCTATGTTGTAGGAGTGAACATTTGAAGTCATTTTACTCTTGCCTCTGCTGAGTATCGCAAGGTCTTTTTAAGTCAAGAACAAGTTTACTCATTAATTTCTTTGTTTCAAATCTTATACCAGGTACTAGTGTAAATTTAAAATTAGCATAAGCACATGGCACAGTCAGGAGGTCTATTTTTTTTCCATGATAGTCTGCCTTTTCTACCAGAGCAGTTATATGTTTTCTTCTCACTCTCCTGGTCTTGGAGTTGTAGTTTCTAATTTCCTCTTTCACTAATAAAGGTCATATAGTATAACGGTGTGCCCCAGATAGACAAGATCAATGGAGGGTTGGGAGCTAGGCTGTTCAGGTTTTAATCCCAACTGCTCTGTAACCTCAGTGAGCTAATTGCTCTGTACTCAGGTTCCTACTATGTGAAACAATGATGATAATATGACCCATCTCATAGGTTTATAGCAGAAAATGCTGCCTGCTCACCAAACTTATTTCTTCTTCTTCCAGGGTACAAAACTAGAACACATCTCAGTCTCCTCTGGTGTTAACTGTAGACTATACATAATGTGAACCACTTCCAGCCTAGCCCACACAAGCCTTCTATGGGTATTTTCCATCTCCTTTCTCCATTCTGCTGATTGGAATAGAGATTAATTTCAAAGTAATCCTGGAAAACAAGTTTGAAGATAGAAGAGCTTCCATCAGCTTGAGTCCTTGAGTGACTGTAAGGTGAAGGACTGTCTTGTTGACCTCTATACCTGTCCAGTCCAATCCAGTTCTGTTATAGGAGACAGAAATAAACTCCTATTATGTTAGAACCATTATACATGTCTTGATGTCTTTGAAATAGAGCCAACCTACCTAATACATGCATAGCTGTTAAGAGAGTCAAATGAGTTAATACATTTGAAATACCTGGGACAATGTCTGGGACATAGTAAAGATCAATAATCATTATGGGTAATGTATCACTACCAAATTTATGCAGAGTTCTTAGTGTTAGCTCATTGCCTATCACTGTGCCAAAGCTGCCTCTTCTCACTTGTTTTGTCAAACCCTGACCCTAACCTTTAGTCCCTATACTCACTTCTCATCTCCCTCTTGACCTCAGAGGCATTAGCTCATCTGTGTATGATATGGGCTGTGCAGTCCGCATTCAGTTCTACTACCTGAGGATTTTTTCTTTTAATACCTACTAACTATTTTTAATTTATATTTTACCCAGAAATTCTGCTTATAGCTGATAGGATGTCTACATTAGTTAATTCTGACATGCTCCAAGAGATTCTTGGAATCCCTGGAAAATTCTTAAAACCGACAATAATAAGTCTCAGGAGCTGTTGAAACGTACACGGTTTTATTAGCAAGTTAGACACAGGAAAATAGAGGAAAAAGAACTGGAATATTAGCCAAATTGTATCACTGAGAGATTTTGTAATTTTTAAAAAGTAAGAGCTTAAGAGATATATTGACTATGGTGAAAACATCTGAAATATATGTTATTGGTGCCATTCTTCAAAAAATGAAGCCAAAATAAAGATATTTTCACACGAACTGAAAGAATTTTTTGACTTTCAGTAAAGAAATTAACATTTCTTTTAAAAGAGTTCTTAACAAAGAAGAGAAATATTTCCTGCTAGAAGCCTGTTAAGGGGGAGAGGAGTGAAAAGAACATGAAAAGACAATTATGTGGATAAATCCAAATGGATATTGATGGTTTGAAACAATGATTCAAATGTCTTAGAGGGTCAAAGAATAGGTAGAAATACATGACAATATTAGCAGAAAAGTTGTGGGGTAGGTAAGTAATGTTAAATCATTTACAGATTCTTTCACTGTTTAGGATGTATCAAGGCAATAATTTAAGGCAGATTATAATGAATCAACGATGTATATGGTTGTGTCAAAGAGTAAATATCAACAAATATTTGGAAAATGCTTTAAAAAGCTTTTAATAAAGGGGAGAAATGGGATAATATACAATACTTTATCAATACCAAAATAGGCAAAAAACTAGACAAAATTAAAAGAACAAATGAGAAAATAGAAAATAGAAAGAGATTAAATTTAAGTGCAAATATATATTTAACATATAAAATATAAATTTTATATTTATCAATAATCCAATTAAATTAACCCTATTAAAACTCAAAGATTTCCACACATGTAAACTGTAAATTTATAAAAATGTGGCAATGCAGTGCATCAAGGAAGGATAAATTTTCAAAGTGCTATTGCTTAAAATGAATTTACATATGGAAAAGAGATGAATATTGACAATTATACTATATTCAAAGATGATTTCAGATTAATTGTAGTCTGAATATACAAGGTAACATAAACAAATATATAAAAAATAAATAAGCCTTCAAAGGAAAATATATGAGAATAACTTCATTATCTTGGGGTAAGCAAATATTTCTTCAACAAGCACAAAAACCACTAACTATAATGGAAACAACCCAACAGGTTGTAATGCGCTATCATTAAAAATAGTCTGTTCATCAAAAGTTATCATTGAGTGGAAAAAGGCAACCACACAATGGAGAAGACATCCACCATAAATAAATATCTGACAAAGGATTCATATGTAGGATACAAAAAATAGTTCTTACAAGCCATTTAGAAAAAGAAGACACCCTAACTGAAAAATGAGAAAAAGTACTCAAATAGGCACTACCTAACATAGCATATCTAAATAATAAAGAAACATAAGTGAGGTGCATCACTTCATCAGTCGTTAGTTTAGAGAAAATTAGATCCATGGGCACCATTGTATTGAATACGGTGAAGAAGACAGACAATAACATGTTGGCAGAGATGTGAAAATGTGAGAACTTTCTTACACTGCTAGAGGGATTAGCAATTGACACAGTCACTTTGGATAACTGTTTGGTACTGTCTACTAAAGATGAATAGAGACATAAGACCCAGCAATTGTATTCCTAGGTATACGTGGAAAAGATATGTGTTTATAAAAATGTAGAAAATATTAATAGTAACACTATTTATAAAGACCCAAATTGGAAACATAAAAATGTTCGATAGAAAAATGGACTTCTAGGGGCTTCCCTCGTGGCACAGTGGTTGAGAGTCTGCCTGCTGATGCAGGGGACCGGGGTTCGTGCCCCGGTCTGGGAAGATCCCACATGTCATGGAGCGGCTGGGCCCGTGAGCCATGGCTGCTGAGCCTGTGCATCCGGAGTCTGTGCTCCACAACGGGAGAGGCCACAATAGTGAGAGGCCCGTGTACAGCAAAAAAAAAAAAAGAAAAGGAAAAATGGACTTCTTACTCTTCAGCTCAGGCTGATGTAACAAAATACCACAGAATGGGTGGCTTATAAACAACAGAAATTTATTCCTCACTGTTCTGGGGGCTGGAAGTCCAAGATCAGGGTGCCAGAATGGCCAGGTTCTGGTGAACGCTCTATTTGCACTGCAGCCTGCTGGTTTCTTGCTGTATCCACACATGGTGGAAGAGACTAACAAACTCTCTGGAACCTCTTTTCTAAGGACACTAATCCCATTCATGAGGGCTCTGCCCTCATGACCTAATCACCTCTCAGATACCCCACCTCCTAATACCATCACCTTGGGTGTTAGGTTTTCAACGTATTTATTTGGAGGGGAACACAAACATTCAGACCATAGCAGTGAATAACCAAATTGCTGTATAGCTACGCAACACAGTACTATCAGAAAGAAAAAAAACAAACTACTTTTATTTATTTATTTTTTTGCGGTACACGGGCCTCTCACTATTGTGGCCTCTCCCGTTGCGGAGCACAGGCTCCAGATGTGCAGGCTCAGCAGCCATGGCTCACGGGCCCAGCCGCTCCGCGGCATGTGGGATCTTCCCGGACCTGGGCACGAACCCGGGTGCCCTGCATCGGCAGGCAGACTCTCAACCACTGTGCTACGAGGGAAGCCCTACAAATTACTTTTATATGCAATAACGTGAATGAATTTCACATACATATATCGAGTGAAAGAAGTCAGACACAGTGAAAGAAGCACAAAAGACCCAGTATTGAATTATTTCATTTCTATAAAATTTAAAACCAGGCAAAACTAATATGTGGCGTTGGGAGCAAAAGAGTGGTGGGCTTTGCAGGCAGGTAGTGTCTGGAAGGGGGCATGGAGGGCTTCTGGAGTGCCAGAATGTACTATTTATTGATCTGTATGCTGTTATAGGAGTGTTATATAGGAGTAAAAGATTCTCAACAGCACTAAGCATCAGGGAAATGCAAATCAAAGCCACAATGAGATGTCACCTCACACCTGTCAAAATGGCTATCATCAAAGAGAACAAAAATAACAAATGTTGGCAAGGATATGGAGAAAAGGGAGTCCTCATACACTGTTGGTGGGAGTATAAATTGGTGCAGCTAGGGTGGAAAAGACTATGGAGGCTTCTCAAAAAACTAAACTACCAGCAATGACCCAGCAATCCCACTACTGGGCATATACCTTGCGAAAGCCATAATTCAAAAAGAGACATGCACCACAATGTTCACTGCAGCACTATTTACAATAGCCAGGACATGGAAGCAACCTAAATGTCCATCAACAGATGAATGGATAAAGAAGATGTGGCACATGTATACAATGTAATATTACTCAGCCATAAAAAGAAATGAAATTGAGTTATTTGTAGTGAGGTGGATGGGCCTAGAGTCTGTCATACAGAGTGAAGTAAGTCAGAAAGAGAAAATACTGTATGCTAACACATATATATGGAATCTTAAAAAAAATGTTACTGATGAACCTGGTTGTAGGGCAGGAATAAAGAGGTAGACATAGAGAATGGACTTGATGACATGGGGTGGGAGGGAGAAGCTGGGGCAAAGTGAGAGTAGCATTGACATATACACACTGCTGAATGTAAAATAGTTGGCTGTTGGGAAGAAGAAGCATAGCACAGGGAGATCAGCTCAGTGCTGTGTGATGACCTAGAGGGGTGGGATAGAGAGGATGGGAGGGAGGCTCAGGAGGGAGAGCATATGGGGACACGTGTATGCATATGGCTGATTTGCTTTGTTGTACAACAGAAACTAACACAGTATTGTGAGGCAATTATACTCCAATAAAGAGCTATTAAAAAAATAGATAACTAATAAGGACCTATTGTATAACACAGGGAACTCTAATCAATACTCTGTAATGACCTGTTTGGGAAAATAATCTAAAAAAGAGTGGATATATGTATCTGTATAACTTATTTGCTTTGCTGTACAGCAGAAATTAATATAACATTGTAAATCAACTATACTCCAAAAAAAAAAGAAGAAGAAGAAGAAGAAGAAAGCTCATTAGAAAGAAGAGAAAGAGGACATGATGTAGAAGTTCCACCTTCTAGAATCAAGTTTTCCAATCAGAAATGACACCTAATTTTGAACCAGGAGTCACCCTCCCATCTAACTTTTTAATCATGAGGTGGACGATAGGAAACATCAATGAGCTGAACATCCATGTCCCCAAATTCTAATTCAGTTCTAATAAGAAATCACTGTGAAAATTGGCAAGATGAGAACAAGGGGAAAGAGTTTCTGGATTTCCTTGATACTGGGTAAACTAGAGACCCTCTATTCCTCAATTTCTTCAGTTCCAAAGTTGTTACCAAACTCAGTTTCAGCTACTCCCTGCTCAAAAGCCAATAATTGTGGGGCACGTGTTGGTAGAAAGGAAAGACGCTTTATTCAGAAAAGCTGGCAATCTTGGGAGAAGGTAGACTTGTGTCCGGAGACCAACTCCCAAGATTCTGCTCAGCCATGACAATTTTTAGAGGGGAAAGCGGAAACATTCTTAGTGGGAGGTGAGATACTTCATCATTTTTCCATTTTGTGCAGGCTGCTGACTTCTGAGTTATCTTTGGATGCTGACAATGACCATGACCACCTTTGCTCATGTGGTCCTCTTGCAATTGGATGCTCTCTTGCCTGCATGGTCTGCCTGTGCCCATGGGATCTGCCTATAAATTTACTAAGGGGTAGCTAGGAGTAGAGAGTCAGTCATTCTTTAACTACTTCATTCTTCATTCTTTTTTTTTTTTTTTTTGCAGTACACAGGCCTCTCACTGCCATGACCTCTCCCGTCACAGAGCACAGGCTCTGGACATGCAGGCTCAGTGGCCATGGCTCACGGGCCCAGCCACTCCACGGCATGCGGGATCCTCCAGGACTGGGGCACGAACCTGCGTCCCCTGCATTGGCAGGCAGACTCTCAACCACTGTGCCACCAGGGAAGCCCTAATTCTTCATTCTTATTCCTTCTAATCCAGGAAAGAAATCAACAGGTTAGGCAAGGCATTGTATACATTCAGTAGAGCAGAAGTCAGGAGTTAGGATAATGTTACCTAGTGATCTCCTTTTTATGATTAAGGTCTGAGGAAAACAGAGATGAACAAACAGAAAAGGGGCAAACGAGCTGCTTACAAAGTGAGGGGTTGAGACCAAATGAGCAGCAGGGTTTCATGGAATTAATCTCATCTATGTCTAGGACCCCATGTTTGGAAGAGTCAGGTGAGGACTAAGGTAGAGCCAGGGTTCTGGACATTGTTGGTCGCTCAGGATTCATTACCCACCCTTTCTATTGTTAAAAAAAAAAAAAAGGAGAAAAAACAAACAGGCCCAAACAGGCTCAAGGTGGAGCCACTTGTCCCCAGGACAGAAAACCAAGATTTTCAACCTTTTCCAGGTGTGGAATTTCTGGATTTCCTGGTCAGTACTAGTGAGATAACTTTGCCTGAAAATAATCCTTTATTTTCTTTTGCTAATAATCTTCTTGTTCTGCCCTCATTTCTACAAAAGCCTTCCGTTTTGTACAGCTCCTCAGATCACCTTTCTATTTACTAGATGAGATGCTGACCAATTCATGAATCACTGAAAAAGCCAATTAGATTTTCAAATTTACTCAGTTGAGTTTTGTTTTCAACACTACGGACAGACCCTTGGGTGATCCCAAATAATTTCCCCTTACTTGTGTCCACATCCTTGTGTTACCTCTTCCCTTTGATGGTAGGTGTAACTTGTGACTTGCTTCTAACCAAGAGAATATGGCAAAGATGATGGGATCATCCTCCCTTGAGTATGTCATGTTGTATAAGACCCCATCTTAGCAGACTGGAGCTAGACATTCAGTCTTGCTGGCTTTGGAGAGGTAATTTGCCATGTGGTGGGAGGGCTTCTGATAGGCCATATGACAGGGAACTCTAGTAGCCGAGAGTGAACATTGGCAAATATCCAGCAAAAAAGCAAGTGACAGATTTACTTTTTCTTTTCCAATTTGGATTCCTTTTATTTCTTTTTCATCTCTGATTGCTATGGCTAGGATTTCCAAAACTATGTTGAATAACAGTGGCAAGAATGGACATCCTTGTCTTTTTCCTGATCTTAGAAGAAATACTTTCAGTTTTTCACCATTGAGAACGATCTTTGCTGTGGGTTTGTTCTCTATATATGTTAAGTTGAGGTATGTTCCCTCTATGGCAACTTTCGAGAGAGTTTTTATCATAAATGGGTGTTGAATTTTGTCAAAAGCTTTATCTGCATCTATTGAGATGATCATATGCTTTTTATTCTTTAATTTGTTAATGTGGTATATCACACAGATTTATTTCCAGATATTGAAAAATCCTTGCATCCCTGGGATAAATCCCACTTGATCATGGTATATGATCCTTTTAATATATTGTTGAATTAGGCTTGCTACTTTTTGTTGAGGATTTTTGTGTCTATGTTCATCAGTAATATTGGCCTGTGATTTACTTTTTTTGTGATATCTTTGTCTGATTTTTGTATTAGGGTACTGTTGGCCTCATAGAATGAGTTTGGGTGTATTCCTTCCTCTACAATTTTTTGGAATAATTTCAGAAGGATATTTATTAACTCTTTTCTAAATGTTTGATAGAATTCACCTGTGAAGCCATCTGGTCATGAAATTTTTGGGGGGGAGGTTTTTACTCACAGTTCATTTTCAGTACTTGTGATTGGTATGTTCATATTTTCTATTTCTTCTTGGTTCAGTCTGGGAGATTGTACCATTCTAAGAATTTGTCCATTTCTTCCAAGTTGCCCATTTTATTGGCATATAATTGCTTGTAGTAGTTTCTTATGATCTTTTTTATTTCTGTGATGTCTGTTTTAACTTCTCCTTTTTCATTTTTAATTTCATTGATTTGAGTCCTCTCCCTTTTTTTCTTGATGAATCTACCTAAAGGATTTTCAATTTTTTTTAATATTCTCACAAAACTAGCATTTAGTTTCATTGATCTTTGCTATTGTTTTCATCATCTCTATTTCATTTATTTCTGCTCTGACCTTTATGATTTATTTCCTTCTACTAACTTTAGGTTTTGTTTGTTCTTCTTTCTCTGGTTGCTTTAGCTGCAAGATTAGGTTGTTTGAGATTTTTCTTATTTCCTGAGGTAAGATTGTATTGCTATAAACTTCCCTCCTAGAACTACTTTTGCTGTGCCCTGTAAATTTTGGATTGTCACGTTTTCCTTGTCATTTGTCTCTAGGTATTTTTTTTTATTTCCCCTTTGATTTATTTTAGTCATCCATTGGTTGTATAGTAACGTATTGTTTAGGATCCATATAGTTGTGGGGTTTTTTTTTACAGTTTTTTACCTCTAATTGATTTCTAATCACAGAGCATTGTGGTCAGAAAATATGGTTGATATGATTTCAGTTTTCTTAAATTTAGTGAGACTTGATTTGTGACCCAAGATGTGATCTATCCTGGAGAATGTTCCATGTGCACTTGAGAAGAACATGTATTTTGCTGCTTTTTGATGGAATGTCTTATAAATAACAATTAGGTCTGTTCTAATGTGTCATTTAAGTTTTGTGTTTCCTTATTAATTTTCTGTCTGGATGATCTGTCCATTGGTGTAAGTGGGGTGTTTAAGTCCCCCGCTATTATTGTGTTACTGTTGATTTCCCCTTTTATGGCTGTTAGCATTTGTTTTATATATTGAGGTGCTCCTATTTTGGATGCATATTTACAATTGTTATGCCTTCTTCTTAGATTGATCCCTTGATCATTATGTAGTGTCATTCCTTGTCTCCTGCAATAGTCTTTATTTTAAAGTCTATTTTGTCTGATAGGTGTATTGCTACTCCAGCTTTCTTTTGATTTCCATTTGCATGGAATATCTTTACCATCCCCTCACTTTCAGTTTGTATGTGTCCCTAGATCTGAAGTGGGTCTCTTGTAGACAGCATATATATGGATCTCATTTCTGTATCCATTCAACCTGTCTGTGTCTTTTGGTTGGATCATTTAATCCTTTTACATTTAAGGTAATTATCAATATGTATGTTCCCATTGCCATTTTCTTCATTGTTTTGGGTTTATTTTTGTAGGAGTTTTTTCTTCCCTTCCTCTTTTGTTATCTTCTCTTGTGGTTTGATCACCATTTTTAGTGTTGTCTTTTAGTTGCTTTTGCTTTTTTGTGTGTGTATCTGTTGTAGATTTTGGTTTGCATTTTCCATGAGGTTTTGATATAAGAGTCTATATTTATACAATGTTGTCTTCAGTTTCTGGTCTCTCAATTTCAAATGCAATTCCCATTTCCAGCATTTGTACTCTTCTCTTCTCATGGTTGCTGGTTTTGATATCATATTTGCATATGGATAATTTCCCACTTTTACTGTATATTTGCCTTTACTGGTGAGATTTCCCATTTGTGATTTTCTTGTTTCTCTTTTTCCCCCCCCGCTTAGAGAATTTCCTTTAGCATTTGTTTTAAATTGTGTTTGTTGGTGCTGAATTCTCTCAGCTTTTCCTTGTTAGTAAAGTTTTTGACTTCTCCATCGAATCTGAATGAGAACCTTGCTGGATAAGCATTCTTGGTTGTAGGTTTTCCCTTTTCATCATTTTAAATATACCATGCCACTCCCTCTGGTCTGCAGAGTTTCTGCTGGAAAATCAGCTGATAACCTTATGGGGATTCCCCTGTATATTATTTGTTGCTTTTAATATTTTTCTTTGTCTTTAATTTTCATTAGTTTTATTAATATATGTCTAGGTGTGTTCCTCCTTGGGTTTATCCTGTATGTGACTCTGGATTTGGGTGCTTCCTGGATTTGGGTGACTATTTCCTTTCCCATGTTAAGGAAGTTTTCAACTATAATCTCTTCAACTTCAAATATTTTCTCAGGTCCTTTCTCTTTCTCTTCTTCTGGGACTCCTATAATGCTAATGTTGATGTGTTTAATATTTTCCCACAGGTCTCTGAGACTATCCTCATTTTTTTTCATTCTTTTTCCTTTATTCTGTTCTGTGGCAGTGATTTCCACCATTCTATCTTCCAGCTCACTTATTCGTTCTTCTGCCTCACTTATTCTGCTACTGATTCCTTCTAGTGTATTTTTCATTTCAGTTATTGTATTGTTCAACTCTGTTCGTTCTTTAGTTCTTCTAGGTATTAGTTAAACATTTATTGTATTTTCTCGAATGTCACCTCCATTCTTTTTCTGAGATTTTGAATCATCTTTATTATCATTACTCTGAATTCTTTTTCAGGCACATTGCCTATCTCTTCTTCATTTACTTGTTCCTGTAGTTTTTTATCTTGCTCCTTCTTCTGCAATATATTTCTATGTTCTCTCATTTTGTCTAACTTACTGTATTGTGGTCTCTTTTCTGCAGAGTGCAGGATCATAGTTCCTCTTGCTTCTGGTGTCTGACCCCTGGTGGGTGAGGTTGGTCCAGGGGCTTGTGCAGGCTTCATGGTGGGAAGGAGTGGTGCCTGCTCTCTGGTGGGTTGACCTGAGTTTTGTACCTCTGGGGGGCAGGGCTACGTTAAGGGGTGTATTTTGGCATTTCTGTGAGCTTAGTATGACTTTAGGCAGCCTGTCTTCTGATTGGTGGTATTGTGTTCCTGTCTTGCTGGTTGTTTGGCCTGAGGTGTTCCAACACTGAAGGTTGCAGGTTGTTGAGTGGGGTCGGTCTTGGTGCCAAAATGGGGACCTCTGGGAGAGCTCATGCTGATTAATATTCCCTGGGGCTTCTGCTATCAGTCCCTTTACCCACACTGTGTGCTACAACCAACCCCCCTTCCAGGAGACCCTCCAAGACCCCTAGGTCAGTCTAGCCCATGTTCCTATGGAAGTACTGCTTTGTGTTGGTTCCAAGTGCATGTGAGAACTTGTGTGCATCCTCTACGAGTGGAGACTCTGTTTCCCTCAGCCCTGTGGAGCTCCTGCATTCAAGCCCTGCTGGCCTTCAAGGCTAAATGCTCTGGGGGTTCTTCCTTTCGATGCCAGACCTTCAGACTGTCTTGGAAGACTATTTTTATCTGGGAACATTCCTGTGTAGCTTGCATGGGTTTAATTTTCTTTTTCTTTTCTTGTATTTGTGTGTGTGTGTGTGTGTGTGTGTGTGTGTGTGTGGTGCAAGGGCTCTTTTTAGTATGGATGACCACCACCTCTTTCCTCAGTATATGCTGGCCATTATCCCATTGATATGGGGTTTGGCTGGTGTTGTGGTGACCAGAGGCTGCCCTGAATATTGAGCAGGGCCTCCTCTTTGCTCTGTGATGTCACTGCCCTGTTGGGGTTGGGGTCTGCTGCCTAGTTGTTGGAGTAGGGACCCCCAGATCTGTTTCTCAGCTGTGTTTCTGATCTGTGGTACGAGGTAGGCAGGATTGGAGCACTCCCTCTGGGAGAGAAGACACTGAGTTTTCCTCCTCTGGAGACTTTTACCTGTGAGGGTGTTCTGTTGTGTCCCCTTTTGCTCATTGTGCGAGTTCACAAAGTTCACTGCTGTTGGTATTGCTCTTGGTCCCACCTTAACCATGGGTATGTGAGCAATTGGCCCTGGTGACTCTCAGGCATTGTTTTCAATGCCACCAGCTCAGATCCACTGAGATCAGGTCCAAAGACTGTAGTAATCATGTACCTGCACCCATTATGGGAGCTGTGGAGGCAGCTCAGACTCTGACCTGGCCCAGCCCCTGCATGTACATGCCCACAAAGCCCACAGCTGCTAAAGCCAGATCCCTCTCAGCTGCAGGAGCACTTGTTGTCTGTTCAGATGTTTCACAGGTGCTGAATTTAGGAGGCCATCAGCGGAGGTGTAACTCTGCCATTTGTGCAGCTGTGAGGAGAGATTTCAGCTCTTCTTCCTTAGTCATAGGGCCCCTGGGGCTCAGCTGTGGTTTTAGCCCCACCTCTGTGTGTGGGTCACCCACTGGTGTCTTCTGCCAAGGCTTCTAGAGCAGATGAGCCCATCAGGTGGGAGGAAGCAGAGGTGGTGATCAGGGCACATGGACTGCCCATTCAGGAGGGTGCCAGGGTAGCTATCTGGACATGTGAGCCTGTCAGGCAGGAGGAAGCTGAGGCAGTGATTGGGGCAAGCTGGCCACCCAGGCAATGAGGGGGTGGAGGAGGAAATGGCTGAGGGTGCTGGAGCCACTCCATTGGGAGCCCTCCCTGGTGCCCAAGGAGGCAGGGGCTGGTGTGTGAGGATAGAGGTTGCAGTGGTGGTCCTGCCCTTTTTTCACATCACTCAACAGTAGCACTTTTCTTCCATGGTGGTCTGGGCTTCCTCTATGAGCAATCCTGGTTTTAGAACTCCTGATTCCCATCCCTTCAGGCTGTCTCCTCACAGCCAATAGCAGTCCCCTCCTTGGGTCTGCTCTTCACACCCCATGTTCCAGCACCCAGCCCCTGTGTGCATCTGAGACTGTGGTGCACAGGGCTGTGGCATGGACCATCTGTGTAGGTCTTACTCTGTTCTGCCTGCCACAGACCAATTGCTGCATTCTTCTCTGAGACCCCAAAACTCCCCTTCTGTCCCAGCTGATCTCCCCACATGTGAGGGTGCTTCTGCAGATGTGGGAATATCTCCTCACTTTCAGCTCCCCCATTAGGGGTGCAGATGCTCTCTCACTTCCTCTCCTTTTCCTTTTCCCTTCTTTCTTTCATCCTACCCAGTTATGTGGGAAAATTCTTGTCTTTTTAGGTGTCTGAGGTCCTCTGCTAGTGTCCAGCAAGTGCTCTGTGAGAATTGCTCCATTTGTAGTTGTATTCTTGATGTATTTGTGGGAAGATATGAACTCCACATCCTCCTACTCCTCTGCCATCTTGACCATTAAGCTCTGTAACTTCTTTTTTATTTCTCATAATTTTTGATTTGGGATCTCTCTGTTTTGTTCTTGATGAGTCTGGCTAAAGGTTTATCAGTTTTGTTTATCTTTTCAAAGAACCAACTCTTAGTTTCATTGACATTTTCTAACTTTTTTAAAGTCTCTATTTCATTTATTTCTGCTCTGATTGTTATGATTTTTTTCCTTCTAGTAACTTTGGGTTATATCTGTTTTTCTTTTCCCAGTTTCTTTAGGTATAAGGTTAGGTTGTTTATCTGAGATTTTCTTGCTTCCTGAGGTAGCTTGTACCTATAAAATTCCCTATTAGAACTGCTTTTACATAGCATAATGCATAGAAAATATATTCCCTGGGAGGGAGATGCAAGAGGGAAGGGATATGGGGATATATGTATACATATAGCTGATTCACTTTGTTATACAGCAGAAACTAACACAACATTGTAAAGCAATTATACTCCAATAAAGATGTTAAAAAAAAGAATAAAAAAGAAAATATATTCCATAGATTTTGGATCACTGTGTTTTTATTTTTATTTGTCCCCAGGTAATTTTTTATTTCCTGTTTGATTTTTGCAGTAACCCATTGGTTCTTTAGTAGCATATTGTTTAGCTTCCACATGCTGGGGCTTTTCTGCAGGTTTTTTTTGTTTTTTATAGTGATTTCCAGTCCCGTACTGCTATCATCAAAAAAGATACTTGATATAATTTGAATCTTCTTAAATTTATTGAGACTTGTTTTGTGCCCTAGCGTGTGATCTACCCTGGACAATGCTCCATGAGCAATTGAAAAGAGTGTGTATTTTGCTGCTTTTGGATGACATGTTGCATATACATTTAATAAGCCCATTTGTCTAATATGTCATTTAAGACCAGTGTTTCCTTATTGATGTTCTGTCTGCCATAGATGTAAGTGGG
Source organism: Phocoena phocoena (assembly GCF_963924675.1). Taxonomy (NCBI): domain Eukaryota; kingdom Metazoa; phylum Chordata; class Mammalia; order Artiodactyla; family Phocoenidae; genus Phocoena; species Phocoena phocoena. The sequence continues at coordinate 3,918,175 of NC_089225.1, forward strand.
TTATTAAATTCCCTAGTATTACCTTGTAACTGTCAATTTCTCTGTTTATGTCTGTTACTCTTTGTTTCATGTATTTAGATGCTCCTATGTTGGGTGCATGTATATTTGCAATCATATCTTTTTCTTTTTCTAGGACTGATTTCTTTATCATTATGTAATGTCCTTCTTTGTCTCTTGTTATAGTCTTAGTTTTAAAGTCTATTTTGTGTGATATAAGTATTGCTACCCAGGTTTCTTTTCACTTCCATTTGAATGGAATACGTTTTTCCATCTCCTCACTTTCAATTTCTGTGTGTCTTTAGATCTGAAGTGAGTCTTTTCTAGGCAGCATATATACATATATCTTGTTTATATACCTTGTTTTATAAATATCAATTCAATCACTGTACATCATTCAAGTGGTGCATTTGGTCCATTTAAATTTAAATTAATTAATGAAATATATACACTTATTGCCATTTTGTTAATTTTTCTCCTTTTTTGTTTTTGCAGTTCTTTATTGATTCTTTCTTATTTTGTTCTCTTCCCTTGTGAATTGATGATGACTATCTTTAGTGTAATGTTTGGATTCCTTTCTCTGTTTGTGTCTTTGTATCTATTATACATTTTTGGCTTGTGGTTACCATGAGGTATATATATATATATATATATATATATATATATATATATATATATATATATATATAAAATGAGTGTTTTAAGTTGCTAATCTCTTAATTTTGAACACATTTAACAACCCTGCATTTTTACCCCCTCCTCACATTTACTCTTTTTGACATCATATTTGATATCTTTTTGTTTTGTGTATCTCTTCATTACTGATTGTGGTTATAATTGATTTTACTACTTTTGTCTTTTAAACTTCCAAGTAGCTTTGTAAGTGGTTGTGCTACTACCTTTACTATATATTTGCCTTTAACAGTGAGATTTGTCCTTTTGTAATTTTCATATTTTTACCTGTGGTCTTTTCTTTTTGGGTTAGAGAAATTTCTTTAATATTTCTTGTAAAGTCAGTCTAGTGGGGCTGACCTCTTTTAGCTTTTACTTATCTTTAAAACTCTTTATGTTTCCTTCAAATCTGAATGATAGCCTTGATGGATAGGTTATTCTTGGTTGTAGATTTTTTCTTTCATCACTTTGAATATATTGTGCCACTCCCTTCTGACCTGAAAAATTTCTGCTGAAAAGTTGGCTGATGGTCATATGTGAGTTCTCTTGTATGTAACTAGTTGTTTTTTCCTTTCTGCTTTTAATACTCTCTCTTCATCTTTAATTTTTGCCATTTTAATTACAATGTGTCTTGGTGAATATCTCTTTGGGTTCATGTTGTTTGAGACTCTCTGTGCTTCCTGGACATGGGTGTCTGTTTCCTTTCTCATGTTAGGGAATTTTTCAGCTATTATTTCTTCAAATACGTTTTTTTGCCCATTTCTCTCTCTCTCTTCTTCTTGGACCCCTTAATACAAATGGTAATATGCTTGATATTCTCTCAGAGTTCTCTTAAATTATCCTCCTTTTCATAAAAAAATTTTTTTTTCTGTTCAGCTTGGGTGATTTCCACTACTTTGTCTTCCAGTCTTCTGATCTTTTCCTCTGTGACATCTAATCTACTCTTGATTCCTTCTCATATATATTTTATTTTGGTTATTGCAATCCTCAGCTCTATTTAGTTTTTCTTTTTATTTTCTAACACTTTGTTAAACTTCTCACTGTGTTTATTCTTCTGAGTTCATTGAGCATCTTTATGATCATTATCTTGAACACTTTATTGGGTAGATCATTTAGCTCCACTTTGCTTAGTTCCTCTTCTGGGTTTTTGTCTTATTTCTTTGTTTTGAACATATTTCTCTGTCTCCTCATTTTACCTAATTCTCTGTTTTTATTTCTATATATTAGGTATATCAGTTACATTTTCTAGTCCTGGAGAAGTGGTCTTATGTGGGAGATGTCCTGTGCATCCCAGCAACACACTTTCTACTGGCCACCAAGAGTTATATGCTCTAGGGTTGCCCCCTATGGGTTGTATGTTGAGTGTGCCCTTCTGTTATGACGGGTTTGACTAATATGGGGGTCCTGGTAGGTGGTTGTCAGCCAGGTCATGCATTATTCTGTGCCTGCCAGCCCACCTGGGTGGGGCCAGATCCTGGCTGCACTGCCTGGGGAATCCTGGGATTGGTGCTGACCTTCTGGTGGCAGGTAAACCCCCAGCACTAATAGGCTAGAGGAAAGGGTCCAAAATGGCACTTGCTAGTATCAATGTCCTCAAGGTAGAATGAGTTTCCAAAAATGGTTACTACCCACATCTATGTTCCCAGGAGGAGGTCTAGTTGTCTCCTGTCTATCTGTGAAACACTCCAAGGTCAACTAGTGGACCTTTCAATCTACTGCCTCTGCACTGGGACATGAAGTATGTTTGATTTTGTGTGTGACCTGTAAGAGTGGAGTCTCTGTTTCCTACAGCCTTCTGGCTTACCTGTACATGTACCCCGCTGGCTTTGAAAGTCAGACATTCTGAGTGCTCATCTGCCTGCTGCAGGATCCCCAGGTTGGAGAGTCTGACATGGGGCTTGATCCCTTGGGGAGAACATGTGCAATTGTCATTATCCTCCTATTTGTGGGTCACCTACCTGGGCATGTGGGTCCTGACTATACATGTCTCCACCCCTCCTACTCATCACATTGTGACTCCTTTTCTATATTATTAGTTGCAGACAATATTTTCTGCTAGTCTTCAGGTATTGTCATAAGTACTTGTAATTTTGGTATGCCCATGGGAGGAGGTAAGTTCAGGGTCTCCATATTCTGCCATCTTGGCCTCATGCCTTCCCAAACTTAGTTATTGTTATATAATGGGAGATGGTGAAATAGGTTTGGAGGGTTCACACACAATGTCCCCTGCAAATATTCCGTAGCAATGCCCCATATCTTACAAGTTAAAGTTCAAACACTCAATGTATCATTCTTAGCCATTCATGACATGACCACATTTAGCCCTTTAAACTTACCTCCCTTATTTCAATTTATTTCTCCTATTTCTTCTTCAGTGATTTCTTCCATTGATCTCATACTAGTTTACTATGTAGAGTAACTGTGACATGCTATGCTGAACAGTGGTGGTTCCCTTTGCTACTATAACTTCCATTTTCATATCTGATGCCTAATTAAACACTCAAAAATATTGATGGCTTTAGTAAAATTGTAGTAGAGAATTATTAGATAGTCATACACAAGAAGATTAGGTGATCATACACATTTTTTTAAAAAAAATTAGTTGTCTTTTTGCTTAACTTCAGATCTAGATTATATTTTTATTTTAAATATTTAAAAAATTTTAGAATATATTTCATTTCATAGAAAATTTGAGAAGATATTACAGAGTGATTCCATATATGCCATATACAATTTCTCCTATTATCACCTTGTATTTATAGTGTGGTACATTTGTCATATTAATGAACCAATATCAATATATAATTATTAACTAATATTCATACTTTATTAAGATCTTAGTTTTTATCAGATGTCATTTTTTTTGAATTTCAAATTCCTTTTTAGGATACCAGATTATATTTAGTTATCATGTCTGCTTAAGCTCTTCATGGCTGTGAAAAGTTCTCAGACTCCTTGCTTTTGATGACCTTGATTGTTTTAAGAAATATTAGGAAGGTATTTTATATAATGTCCCTCAACTGGGATTTGTCTGATTTCTGTGTCCTTGTGTGGGGGTGTGTGGTAAGACTGGGGTTAGAAGTTTGGGGGAAAAAATCACAGAAGAAAGTGCCAATTTCATCCCTTAATATCAAGGGTACATGTTATCAATGTGACTTATCACTATTGGTGTTAACCTTGATCACTTTATACCAAGGTAGTGTTTACTAAGTTTCACCACAAATGTCTCCCCTTTTCATGCTATCTATACCTTTTGGAAGAAAGTTACTATGTGAAGCCTACACTCAAAGAGTGGGGAGTTATTCCTGACATCCTAGAGGACAGAGTTTCAACATGAATTATTTGGAATTTTGCTGCATGGGAAATTTTAAAAAAATGTCTCTCATCTATTTATTGTCTCTCATACTTTTTATTATTGCTATAGACTGAACTGTGATACTTGCAAATCCATCTGATGAAGGCTTAACCTCTAATGAGATGGTGTTTGGAGATGAGGCCTTTGGGAAGTAATTAGGTTTAGATGAAGTAATGAAGGTGAAGCCCTCATGATGGGATTAGTGCCCTTATAATAAGAGACACTCTGAGAGCTTGCTCTGTCTCTCTGCCATATGAGGACACAGCAAGAAGGTAACCATCTACAAACCAAGAAGAGAGCTCTCACCCAAATCTGATTATGTGGCACATTCATCTTTGACTTTCCAGCACCAAAGCTGTAAGAAATATGTTTCTGTGGTTTAAGCCACCCAGTCTATGTTATCTTGTTATGGAAGCCAGAGCTAACTAAGACCTTTATGTAAGCAGGAGTTCATGGATATATATTTTATACTTTTGATTATAATCCTGTACTATTAAATTTATTTTATTCTTCAAATTTTTCTAGCTTTAGCCATTGGACACCTTTTATCCCTTTGACATAACTCCATCATTGTGTGTGCAGGCACACACATCCTATCTTATCTTTTGACACTACAGGATTCTCCAGGCTCATCTTGTATATTCCTGCCCCAGTTCTAGGATCAACCATTTCTACAAGGAGCCTTGGTTTCTTTTATTGGAGAATGATTGTAGAAACCAAGATTGGGATGCCTGGTGTATTTGTTCATATTGTTAGATATGTCATTCTTTCTAGGCTCTCTCACTTGACAAAACAAAGAAATATGTATGTATACACTACTAACCTGTGTATATACACATATCTTTAAATATTTCTAAATGTATTTATCTGTGTCTGTACTAAGCTAAACGTGAGTTTTTACCAATGTCTCCATCTCTAATCTAGTACCTCATGAATTATTCTATACTGTCTTGCACATCTATAACCTCCCACTCCAAAAGTGAGAAATCTGCCTCCCACTATTAGCCGTTTATTTACTTAATTGTTCAGTTTAACTTTACTTGTATAGCACTTTCAGAATGTGGGACCTTATTAGAAGCAACTTTACAAACTAGACTATAGTGCTGTGTTCAGTTCCTTTGTCTTTAGTCTTACAGATTCTATTCATTTCCGAAGTCACTTGGGTCAGCATTTTATCCCAACCCCCAGAGTGAGTTTGATTCAAATATATGTAATAAAGTTAGATTCTTTTGTTACAGTCTGCATTTCATCCTGAGATCCCAAGTTATATTCCTTTGTTAGAGTTTGCATTTCATCCTAGGATCCTTAGACTTCCAAAATGTGTTTTTTAAAAAATTTGCATTCATTTGATTCATTCTCTGTTCTTTAAACTTATATGAATTTTGATAAATGCAATCATACAGAATACTTTGTATTCTGTCACCATTACAATGTCATACAGAATGCTTTCCATTACACTATTGTAAGAATACTTCCGCTACCCTAAAAATTCCCCTGTGTTTTACATATTCATCCCTCACCCCCCCCAAGAACCTCTAGCAACCACTGATCTGTTTACTGTCTGCATAGTTTGTGTTTTCCAGAATGTGATATAATTGGATCATGTAGCCTTCTCAGAGTAACTTCTTTCACTTAGAAATATACATTTAAGATTCATCCATGTCTTTGCATGATTTGATAGCTTATTCCTTTTTATTACTGAATAGTATTCCATTGTATAGATGGACCACTTTGCCTATCAATTTACCTATTGAAGGACACCTTGGTTGCTTTGAGTTTTTAGAAATAATAAAACTGCTATAAATATTTGCATGCAAGATTTTTGTAGGAACATAAGTTTTCAAATCAGATGTGTGCATAAACAGAAGGGCAATTGTTGGATAATATGGTAAGACTTTTAGCAGTGTAAGAAATTGTCAACCTGTCTTCTAAAATGGCTGTACACTTTTACATTCCCACCAGCAATGAGGGAGAGTTCCTATTGCTTTGCCTCCTCACCAGCAATTTGTATTGTCAGGGTTTTTTTTAGATTTTAGCCATTCTAATAGGTGAGTAGTAGTATAATCTTGACAAATGATATTGAACATCTTTTCAAATAATTATTTGCCATGTCTATATCATTTTTGGTGACATATCTTTTCATATCTGTTGTAGTATTTTAATTGGATTGTTTTTCTTATTGTATGGTTTTAAGATTTAAAAAAATATTTTGGTTATAAGTCCTTTATCAGGTATATATATGTTTTGCAAACTTTTTTCCAAGGCTTTGACTTGTCCTTTCATTTTCTTGACAATGTCTTTCTTAAAGCAGAAAAAATTAACTTTAATTAGTCTAGCTTATCAATTTTTAAAATTCTTAGATGATGTATTTGAAAATGAATCATTAAACCCAAGGTAATCTAGATTTTCTCCTATGCTTTCTTCTAAAATGTTTTAAATTTTGTATTTTATATTTAGATCTATGATACATTTTGAGTTAATTTTTATGTAAAATGTAAGGTCTATTTCTAGGTGTATTTTTTTTTTAAATATGGATGTCCAGTTGTTCCATCACCATTTGTTGAAAGACTATCCTTTTTCTGCCTAACTGATTTTGTCCCATCATCAGTAATCATTTGACTATATTTTTGAAGGACTTCTGGGTCCTCTATCCTATTCTATTAATACATGTATTTCTTCTTTCAATAATAACACAGTCTTGCTTATTCGAGCTTTATAGTAAAAAGCTTGAAATAAGCTAGTAAGTCTTTGAAGTTCATTCTTTTCCAATAATTTATTGGCTATAATAGATCTCTTGCTTTTCCATATACATTTTGAAATCTATTTCTCTTTCTATATATAAAATATTTTTCTGGAATTTTATTGGAATTGTGTTGGATTTATAAATCCAGGTGGGAATAATTGACATTCTAACAATATTTTTGATCTTATTTGATTTCTTTCATCAGTGTTTTGTAGTTTTCTGTATATACATCTTGTACACATTTTGTTATATTTATACCTAAGCTTTTCTTTTTTTCTTTTTTTTTTTTTTTGCGGTACACAGGCCTCTCACTGCTGTGGCCTCTCCCATTGCAGAGCACAGGCTCCGGACACACAGGCTCAGCGGCCATGGCTCACAGGTCCAGCCGCTCCACGGCATGTGGGATCTTCCCGGACCGGGGCACGAACCCGTGTCCCCTGCATTGGCAGGCAGACTCCCAACCACTGTGCCACCAGGGAAGCCCAGATATTCATTTTTTGGTGCTATCATAAACAGTATTATCTCCTTAATTTCAAATTCCAATTGTTCATAGCTGGTATTAGGAAAGCAATTTTCTTTTGCATATGAAATCTTGCTATATTTGCTTTTTAAAATCCATGATTCTTTTTGCAGATTTTTTTGTTTTGTCCATAGACAATTGTATATAATCTGTGAATAAAGATAATTTTTCTTTTTGCATTCTGGTCGGTATATCTCCATTTTTTTGGTCTTTTTCCATGGAATAGAACTTCCAGTATGACGATGAATAGAAACAATGAGAAAGAACATTCTTGCCTTCTTCCCAATTTTTTAAAAAAATTGTGGTAAGAACATTTAACATGAGATCTACCCTCTTAACAGATTGGTTGCTAAGTGTACACTAGATCATGGCTGACTATAGGCAGAGTGTTTTATAGCATATCTCTAGAATTTATTCATCTTACATAACTGAATCTTTATGCTCATATTTCCTCCCTCCCCCAACCTCTGGCAACTACTATCCTACTCTCTTCTTCTATGAGTTTGGTTATTTATATACCTCATATAAGTAAAATCATGCAGTATTTGTCCTTCAATAACTGACTAATTTCACTTAGCACAGTGTCCTCAAGACTAATCCTTGTCATGTATTACAGGATTTTCTTCTTTTTTAAGATCAAATAATATTGCATTATCTGTATATGGCTACATTATGTATATATGGGATTTCTGGATCATATGGTAGTTTTATTTTTAATTTTTTGAGTAACTGTCATATTGTTTTCCATAGTGGCTGCACTATTTTGCATTCCTGCCAAGAGTATACGAGGGTTTCAATTTATCTACATCCTTGACAACTCTCTTTTTTACTTCTTTAAAAAAAAATAATAGTCATCCTAACAGGTATGAGGTGTCATTGTGGTTCTGATTTGCATTTTCCTGATGATTAGTGACATTGAACATCTTTTCATATAACTATTGGTCATTTGTATATCTTCTTTGGAAAAATGCCTATTTGAGTCTGCAGTTTATTTTTTATTCAGGTTACTAAATTCTTTTGTTTGTTTTGTTTTGGTATTGAGATATAGGACTTTCTTATATATTTTGGAAATTAACCCCTTATCAGATATACAGTTTGCAAATATTTTTCCTAGTCCATAGGTTACCTTTTCACTCTGTTGATTTTTTCCCTTGCCGTGCAGAAATCTTTCACTTTGACATAATCCCACATGCCTGTTTCTGCTTTTGTTGCCTGTGCTTTTGGTGTCATATCCATAAGATCATTGGCAAGACCAATGTCATGAAGGTTTTACCGTATATTTTTTTTCCAGTTTCAGGTCTTATGCTAAAGTCATAATTATTTTGTGCTGATTTTGTGTATGGTGTAACATAGGGGTCCAACTTGATTCTTTTGCATGTGGTTATCCAGTTTTCCCAACTCCATTTGTTAGAGACTATTCTTTCCCTATTGCATATTCCTGGCAACCTTGTTGAAGATCAGTTGATTGTATATGGATGAATTTATTTCTGGGGTCTCTATTCTGTTGAATTAGTCTATATGTCTGTCTTTGTGCCAGTGCCATACTGCTTTAATTACTGTAGATTTGTAATATATTTTGAAATTAGTCTGTGTGATGTCTCCAGCTTTATTCTTCTTTCTCAAGAATGTGTCAACATGCTTCCCAATCTTAAGCGAAGCATGATTCCAAGTCTGGGTGACTTCAAAGCCCCTGATTTTAACTTTGGGGTCTAGGTACACTAACAGACATTTCTATTCATCTACAGAATGCTTACACATATCAGGGTAAGTAAGAACCCACGGCTCAGAGCATTAAATTTGGGCAACAGTGGGCATGAGAGGAAGAGAAGTTAGAGATGCAAATATATAACACAATGTGAAAGACTGAGATAACATCCTGAGGAGCTGAAGGAAACAAGGAAGAGCAAAGTTTACAGCAGGAGGTTATGTAGACATATTAATTAGTAATTTTTTAAAAAGACAACTTTAAAGATAGATTTGGAGAAGAATAATGCTTATTTAACTCTATCTTTACTGACTCTTGCAATGCTTGACTTCTAGAAGGTAGTCTAAATATTTAATAAATAAATTTTTGGTTCATAGATTTAAGGTTATAATGACAAGATCTTATCAGCCAAGAATCAAGAAAATGTTGTTTTGCCATATATTCAAAGGTAACTTCTTTAAAAGTACATCAGAGCCCCCTGTACAGTGCCTCTTTAGACCTGGTCACCATGTGAACATTGCAGAGAATAATTATTTTTCTCTTCTCTGTAGTTGTAGGCCAAAATCAAATCAACCCCAGAAAGTTCAGCATCATTATCTTTGCTACCTCCCTGGTATTTTGATAAATGATTTGAAGAGTTGATAATTATAAATTTTTAGCAGTTGGTGACTAAGGCTAGGCCAATGAAATCAATTCGATTAACTACGAGTAGACTGATTACTAAATAATCAATTATACCCCCACAATCAGTTCAGGTGGGAGTCTGACAGCATGGGTAAACTCACTGCTGGAGGAATGGGATGTGGAACACTGTAGAACTGGTCCACTTCTAGGTAATACCAGTGATTACAATGACCACTGATTCAGAGAATATGGTTGGATTAAAATAGCTGGAGGTGCACATAACATAAATTCCTTGGGTTGTCCATCTCTCATACTGCATTTTAGGCTGGAATTATGTATACAAACACACTTTCAGTTGAGTTCTTCTACTCCAATCAGACTCCTGCCTCTCTGAACGACCTGACCCCACATGCAAACCTTTTCTCTCCCTCATTACCCACACATTTCATGCCCACTTATACATTTATGCTTAAGTTTTATAGGTTCACAAAAGCCCAAATACTTTTACTCATCATTATAAGCAGAAAAAAGCAAAAGAAACACAACACTTGGCTCCCAAGTTGACTTGGGTGCTTTGAAGCTTAGGTACATCTTCCTCCAATAATTGCTGCCACATTGACTTCTCTCTATTCTAGTGGCTTTTTGCTTATATTTTGTACCATGCAACTTAATATTTCTTACATTGGATTGTAGCATTTTTATATCCTGAAGTATATGCACATGCGTGTATGTGTGTGTGTACCTTGTTTATCCATTTAGATCATACCATTTCTGTTGTACCTATAGTTTGTAACATGGAATGAAGTGCCCAGCATGGATGAAGCATGCCTGAGTGCTTAATTCCAGGGCTTTGTGGCCAGTTAGAAGGCTCCTTTCACCCTCCCATAGCTATTTCAGGTATTTTGATCCTCAGGGAAGTTCAATGAATTTTCTATAAGTGGGCTACATTAATTAAGCAATAATTATTATATAAGTTGTTTCAAAAACAGAGTCTAAAATCAAGTTTGGAATGAGTCCAGAATTCTTTGCTTCTACCTCAGACTTCTGTAATTTCCAAGGTGGAAGCACCTACACTGACCTCAGTCTCCACCCCATTGAGAATTTCATTTCACACATTGTGGCACATTGTATTTTCCAAAAATAGCAACAATTTTTTGGTTCTAAAAAAAGCGCAGTGATTTAGAGTCCGCCTGCCGATGCAGGGGACACGGGTTCGTGCCCCGGGCCGGGAAGATCCCACATGCTGCTGAGTGGCTGGGCCCGTGAGCCATGGCCACTGAGCCTGCACATCCGGAGCCTGTGCTCCGCAACGGGAGAGGCCACAACAGTGAGAGGCCCGTGTACCACAAAAAAAAAAAAAAAAAAAAAAGGTGGGGATCATTTTCTCTCCCCTTGAACCCGGAAACTCCTGCGATTTCCTCCTTTGCTATAATGCATCTGAAGTGATGTTCTAAAATTTCTGAGCCCAAGTTAGTAAAGGCAGTAGTTTCTGCTGCTTTTTGTTTCAGGAAGATAACTCTTAGAGCACAGTCACCTTATTCTGAGGAAACAGGCTACATGGAGAGACCATAGATAGGTATTCCAACAGAAAGCCACAACTAATTTTCCAGCTGACAGACCAGCAACCCTGCCAGACATGAATGAATAAGCACTCAGTTTATTCAAATCCCCAGCTTTGAACCACTCTCAGTCTTTGAGGCTTCCGGTCGAAGCACTGAATGGCATGGAACAGAAAAAAAAAACTGTCCTACTGTGCCTTAAGTAAATTCTTGAAACACAAAATCTATGAGCACCAACTATTGTTTTATGCCACTAACTTATTGCCTAATCACTACACAGCAACATATACCTGGAACACTCATGATTATCTTCCACAGTAGATCAAGGCTCTGCATACAACATGTGAGGGGCACACACTAAGGTTTATAAATATAGAAAAATGAGGCATATAATTACTTTGAACTGGTAAGATCCAAGAAGATTTCATGGGGGAAGTGGCACTGGGATGGTGTGTTGAAGGGCAAGCAGGGTTATGCTAGAAGTTCACAGTCTGGTGCATCCTGGTGATAAAGAACGAAGAAGAAAATGCCTGCATGGTGATTGTGACTCCAGGGAGTCTTACTTTTAGAAATAAGGGGAGCTGTTTTCTCTGTCATAGCTCACAGCGTTGGTCTGTACTGCCTGTTTGGTCTGTACTGCCTGTTTAATTCAATCTTTATTACTTCTTAGTGGAGATATAAAACTCAGGTCACAGGGTGTACTTCAAATGTCATAGGGATAAATGGGCATATGAAAATTATGGCAGAGTCAATATTTGGGAGTCAGAGGAAGGGAAAAGAAACAGTGACTTTAGAAAAGGAGGCAGAATAGGAGAAATTGTCCTCAAGGAGAAGTGACAGTTGGGGAGAGGCAGATGGGCAGGGAGGGATAGGAATAATTGACTTCGGCTACAGCAGAGAATATGTTGGCGAGCTGAGAGAAGATGTCGTCAGCTAATTTTGTTTCTCCAGGGCTGCCTATTAAACCCCCAAACTGCATACTTTACATCTTGCTTTCCTTGGATTCTTCTCAAAGGCTGCTTCTCTGTCAGTAGAATGCCTTGGAGTGCTTGGGGAGCACCCTTCTATTGATATTCAGTTGGACTTTCTTTGTGTCATCCACATATTCACTGCATTGATACAATCTACTGTCACAGCCTCAAAGACCTGTCATACACCGAGAATGCCCGGGTTGCTTCATCACGACCTGATGTTTTGGGCAACCTTGTGTTTGTATCTCAGTATCCCACAAGCACCTCACACTTCATATATTTAAAATCAAACACATGCCTTCCCCTCTCATCCTGCTCTAGGATTGTCTGTGTTGGTGAATGACACTTCCATCCAGTCACCCCTAGAGTGTAAGGCTGTTGAGAGCAGGGCCATATCTTATTCACTACTTCTTGCCCAGTACCTGATATGATGTCCATCACTCCATAAACATTCTGAATTAGTAGACTTGACTATGCCCGCTTTTTAACTGACTTTATTTGTTTTTTGATTATTGGGTTGTAAGAGTTATTTATAGATTCTGGATACAAGTCCCTTATCAGATATACGATTGGAAATTACTTTCCCCACTCTGTGAGTTTTCCTTTTTTACTTTGTTTGTAGCAAATTAAAAAAAAAAATTCAGTCTAGTTTATTTATTTTTTCTAGTGGCAGTGTTTTTCTCTAGTTGTGTCGTATCTAAGAAATTATTGGCAAACCCAAAGTCACAAAGATTTACCCCTATCTTTAGTCCTAAATATTTACTCTAAGAGTTTTGTAATTTTTGGTCTTACATTTAGGTCTATGATGCATTTAAAATTAATTTTTTTGTATGGTGTGTGGTAGGCATCTAATTTCCCAGCACCATTGCTGGGAAAAGTCTGTTACTTCTCCATTGGATTGTCTTTTTAGCCCTGTTGAAATCAATTGACTACAAATGTAGGGGTTTATTACTGCAATCTTAATTCTATTCCATTGATTTCTATGGTTATCATTATGTTCTACTGTAATAAGAGTCCTTTACCTTAGTTATTGTTCAGGATCATTTTGACTATTTTGCAGTCCTTGCATTTCTGTGTGAATTTTAGGACCAACTTGCCAATTTCTGCAAAAATGCAGCTGGGATTTTGATAGAAATTGTGTTGAATCAATAATTTTAGAAAGCATGTCATCTTTAAAATATTTATTTTTATCCATAAACTTGAGATTCCTTTCTTTTTATTTCAATTTTTAAGTTTTTCAATTTTTGTAGTTTTCAGTGTACAAATTTTGTACACTGCTTTTGTTAGATTTGTTCCTAAGTACTTTTTTGATGGTATTATGAATGAAATTGTTTTCTTAATTTCTTCTTTTGCTTGTTCACTGGTAGTGCATAGAAATACAATTGATTTTTGCATACTGATTTTGTATCTTGCAACATTTCTGAGCTTGTTTACTAATTACAATAGTAGTATGTGTGTATGTGTGTGTGTTTCTGTATTCCCTAAGATTTTCTATGTATAAGATCTATGTATAATCTATAAGCAGAGATAGTTTTATTTCTTCCATTCTAAACTCGATGTACTTTGTTATTTTTCTCTCACCCAAATATCCTGACTAGGCCTCCAGTACAATATTGAATAGAGAAGGTCAGAGGTAACACTACTGCCTCATCACTATTCTTAACTTGAAGTTTTTAGTATATGTCTTTTTTCAGATTGAGGAAGGCCCTTTCCATTCCTAGTTTGTTGAGGTTTTTATGTTGCTGTTAAATCTCAAAAGAGTGTTACATTTTGTCACTTTTTCTGATACGTCTATGGAGATGAACGTATGAACCATGTCCTTTAACAACACTGTTTATTACATTAATTAATGTTCAGATATTGTACCAATCTTGCATGTTTTGGATCGATTGCACTTGGTTTTGATGTATAATCCTTTTTATATATTGCTGGATTCATTTTGGTACTACTCTTTTGAGGATATTTGCATCTGTATCCGTAAGATACATCTGTCGTTTTCCTTTTTTCCTTTTTTTTTGTAATGTCTTTGTCTTGTTTTCATATCAGAGCAATGCTGGTCACATTTCCTCCTACTCTTTTGTGCTATTTTTGTCATACAGATTATATCTTTATAGAGTCTAAATCAATCAATGTAGCATTCTAAGAATTACTTCATGCTGTTGTCTTTTATACCAGATAGAAGAGTTACAAAAATACACTTAGATTGTCTTTTATACTTATCTCTGTAGCTATCATTACTGGTGTCCTTATTGCCTTTGCTTACATTTGAGTTACTGTCTAGTGTCTTCTCATTTCAGCCCAAATAAATTTTTTTCCTGTTTATTTTTATTTATTTTATTTTATTTTTTTTGCGGTATGCAGGCCTCTCACTGTTGTGGCCTCTCCCATTGCGGAGCACAAGCTCCAGATGTGCAGGCTCAGCGGCCATGGCTCACAAGCCTAGCCGTTCCGCGGCATGTGGGATCTTCCTGGACCGGGGCATGAACCCGTATCCCCTGCATCGGCAGGCGGACTCTCAACCACTGCGCCACCAGGGAAGACTTTCCTGTTTATTTTTAAGGCAAGCAGGCTAGTGACCGATTCTGTTTTTTTATGTCTGGGAATGTCTAAATTTCTCCTCCATTTTGGTAAGATAGACTTTTTGGATAAAGAATTATTGGTTGACAGTCTTTTCTTTTCTTTTTTTTTCAGTTTGAATATGTCGTTCCATTTCCTTGTAGGCTCCATTTTTTTTTTTATGATAAAGACAGCTGTTACTCTTACTGAGGAAACCTTGTATATAAGTTTTTTTGTTTTTTTCAAGATTCTCTTGACAGTTTGACCATGATGTGTTACAATATGGATGTCCTTGAATTTATCCTACTTGCAGTTCATTGAGCTTCTTGGACATGCAGATTGATGTTTGCCATCATTAGGAAGATTCTGGCAAATTTTTCAAATATTCTTTCTGCACCTCCCCCACCCTTCCTGGAATTCTCATTACGTATATATTACTTACTGATGGTTCACATGTCTCTGAGACTCTGTTCATTTTTCATCATTCTTTTTCTTTCTGTTCCTCAGATTGTATAGTATCATTTGACCTATTTTCAAGTTTACTGATTCTTTGGTCTGCAACTTAAATCTGCTATTGAGTCCCTCTAGAAATTATTTTATTTCAGTTATTGTACTCTGCAATTCCAGAATTTCTATTTGGTATTAAAAAAATAATGTCTATCTCTTCATTAATAATGGTCTATTTAGTGAATCACTTTGTCATATTTTCTTTCTGTCCTTTATATATGGTTTCCTTCAGTTCTTTGAACATAATTGTAATAACTCATTTAAAGTATTTTTTAAGAAAGCTCAACATCTATGCTTTCTCAAGGAAAACATCTATTGACTGATTTTATTTTTCCTTTTAATGAGCCATACTTTCTTGTTTATTTGTATGTCATATATTTCTGTTGAAAGAGATATTTTAGATAGTATAATGTGGCAAATCTGAAAATCAGAACTTCCTTCCCCCAATGGTTTGTTGTTGCTGCTGTTTTGGTTATTTTGCTTTTGTCATTGCTATTTGTTTGTTAAGTGACTTTCCTGGATGAACTCTGTAGAGTCTGACTTCCTTGTAGTATGCAGCCAGCAAAGTCTCTGCTCAGTTAGCTTAGTGATCAGGTAGTGACTGGACAAAGATTTCCTTAAATTACCTGAACAATAAGTCTTCCACCCTTTGCTGAGGTGCCACATGTGACTTTTGGGACACAAATTCAACACTAAAATAGTTTATAACTCTGCCTTAACCTTTACTTACTACTGTGAAAGTTCTCAAGGTTAGCCATAGGTGAATGATTAAGGCCTCCTCAGATCTTACTTGAGGATGTTGACAAGCTTACTAGACCCCCAGGAATATGCCAGAGCCTTTAAACCTCCCCCGCCATTCACCTTGTCCTTTGGATCTCCCTTTTGAGGTGTAATGTTTAGTGTTTTGTCCAGGGTCTCATTTGCCCCAACTAGTATCACAGCCTCAAGCAGCTGTGACATTCAACGATTGTCATTAGTGTTTTGATAAATGTCTTGTGAGTGGGGTTTTTCCACAGAGCTGTGAGGCCGGCCAAATAGTGACAGTGTTACGAGAATGGGACTTTTTGAGACACTCCAAATCCTATTTTACACTTTCCTAATTATTCCAAGGCTGCTAAGTTTTAGCAGCTGCAGTAGTTGTGAGGCTCCTGATTTTTGGGCTGTCATGGAGCTGGGGAGAGGAGGAGGAGGCCATGGCAAGTTCCAATCCATAAGCCCCACGGTTCTTACTGCGGTCCAGCAGTTTTCATGGAATAAATTCTCCTCAGATTGTTGTAAATATTGGTTTATTTCCAGAGCTCTAAAACACTTTATTCAGACAATTTTTGTAGTGCTCTTTCTGCTCTTATGAAAGGGTTGGTTGCGTAGGCCTCCAGTCCACCACCCCAGGATCCCTGCTTTTCTTACTCCCTCTGTTTTCTCCTCACAGCAAACACGGCCGTATAAATCTGATTATCATGTTTTTACTGATGAACAAGCTGTGCCTATGAGTAATCTGGCTTTCTATGGCTTGTTTTCCTTCCTTAAAGCCAATGAATTGCCCCTCACAGACTAGCAGAAGCCTATTCTGTCCTTCATCCATGAGTTACAGACATCCCTTCAGATCCCTAATTTATTTCTGCCTTTTCGATGCTCTAGATCAAGCTGGTGACTGTCAGTCATGGGGGAGTACAGGAGCAGCAGCACCGGCTCTTCCACTAATTCTGTTCATGCTTTCAGGCTGGTTCTGTTGTTTTAGCTGACTTTTTTTTTTTCATCCTTTTTTTGTTTACCAATTGCTGAAAGTGATGAAGTCAGCACTCTAGCGTAGCCATGCCTGCAGCTAAAGCCATAGAAATATTACCCACATCTCATCTAGTAAGCACATATTTCATTTCCCTTCTGACATATACCTCCTAGGGAACAGTCTCAGTGATGCCATACTGCATATTCAGCGGAGTTCTGAGCTGCTCCTTAAGCCTGCCGGCTTCAGATTAATGAAAATTGTGAAACTGATTCAATTTGTTTGGGGCTTTCTCCAGCGAAGCTGCTCTGCCCACTGCAGTTGGTCTGCACTTTTAAGTGGCAAGACAGGAGACTCATATCTGTGGGCTTCAGATTTGTGATTTTAACTCTTAGTGAGAAGACCTGAAGTTCGCTGACAAGCAGTGGTTGCTTGTGATTTTGTGGAGGCACACTGGGCATGTGAAATGACTGATTTGGTGTCCTTACAGCTCAGCTTGTCTTTACCACCCTCTCCTCATTGTCAGGTATGTGTTTGTGTTCTGTTTACGTGAAGCTCTGTTGCACTGGGAAGGGAGATTGGTATTATCTTCAACCATGTCTGTGAATGAGAGGTCTTGTGGGGGGTTTTGACACCTACCTGTCCCAGCCTTCACGTGGGTAATCAGAGAACCTTAGAATCTTAGGGTAATCTGAGAACCTCCCTTGTTCTGCCATACCTCCAAGCACGTGACCTTAGCTTGTTTTCGCATTTGATCACTGAGACTGCCATTCATTAAAACCAACCTCACTTCTCATTCTGTGCTGTGGATACAAGTTTAGTCCTGAGTCCACCTGTGAGCTTCCAGGTTATGTTGGAGCAGAGTCTGTCACTTAGTGGACAGCTTATTCCATCTGCTTTGAGTCACCTACAGACCTGGCAAGCAAGGGCTCCATGAAACCACTGATACACATTTGGATAAATCAGTGCCAAATCCAGAATTCCGTGTGACCCCAGAGATTGCCCTCCATGTGAGCACTGACCCCATGGTTAGAATCTTCAGGCTGGTTAAAAATCCAAATATTTGAGGAAACCTCCAATCAGGGATATCAGACATTTTTGTAGGAAGCCTTACCTTCCTCCCTCCTTCTCTCCTTCCCTCCCTCTCTACTTACCTTCCTTCCTTCTTTCCTTGAATTTTGTGTAATCACTGACTCTGTGCAGGTCACACTGCTGAATAATTGAAATGTCAAGATGAATAGCTGTGGGATTAATATTAAGGAACCCCCAGAACATTAAGGAACCCCCAGTCTCATGGTAGAGATGAACAGGCAAATAACTGATGGCAATGATGTGGGTGGGGAGATGAGCGCTATGAGGGTGGCCTGGGTGAGGCAGCACCCACGGAAGGGGCAACACACCTCAAAGAGCAGAGGGTGCGTAGCCCTGGGCAGAACCTCAGGGTCAATCCTTGGGGTGGGTTCGAAGAAGGAATAGAGCCCATCAATCACACAGGAAAGAGGATATGGAAGAATTAAGACAGAGAGGACAGTGAAATCCCAGAGAAAAGTGAGAACATGTGCTGAGGGAAATAACAAAGCAGCAGAGTGACCCAGGGTGGGGCTGGTGGGGAGAGTGGCCAAGATAAGGCCTGAAAGGTTGAGACAGCCACAGGCTGAATACGCAAGGTATGGGAAGAGTTGCCTATACTAATGCTGAAATCAAGGAGTTAGGACACGTGTTACAACAGGACAGCATTGTGATGCATGCGGGGGACATTGATTAAGTCAGGCAGGAGGCATGGGTCTCTCAGCTTGCCTCTGTTGCCTGAACAACCCCCTCACTGGACCAGGAGTGAGTCTGTAGGCCTTGTGTGAGAGGGCAGCATGATCTCCTGATGAGCTTTGCTTTAGGGTTTGTGGGTGTGGAGTATCAAGCCAACTGCCCAGGGAAAGAGGGATTCATTGATTCGGAGTAGCTCCCTCCTGACTGCAGTGGCCTCCTCTTTCCCCTTCACATCTTACCTGGGGATCGAGAGCATCCTTGGTCTCTGCTCCAGCCTCTCACAAGCCACAGCTTCTACATGAGGGCTTGTCTCTAGGCAGATGGATCACTTCCTTTAGAAAACAGTACTTGGGTTTTGCATGCGAACATTACCAGTCTGAGTGCAGGGGAGGAGAAGGGTCCTACCTTCTGATTAAGGAAATACCTATATTATACAGAAGAGCTTAAACATGCTGACGAACAAATTAAACCTGGCTATCTCTGTGGCTTACAAAAACAATGGCTTATTTTTCACTCACTTAAATTCTGATGTGGGGGCAGCCAGTATTCCGGGTAAGCTGTCCTCCATGCTGTTATGTTGAGATCCAGTCTGCTCATCTTTGTGGCTCTGCCATGTCCAAACATGACCTTCATTGAGGCGGCAGAGGGAGTGCATGCGGGAAGGACCCACACCCACTCAGCTCGGCTTCTGCCCAGAAGTCACACATGGATGCTGAATTATTCTTCTTCCCACCCCACTGGACAGAAGCAGTCGTATGGCTCTACCTCGCAGCGCTGCTAAGAGAACTAGTGTCCCCACGTGCCAAGGAAAGAGATCATCAAGCACAGGCTAGCACAGAAGCCTTACTGTTACTGGGCCCTTTCCAGATTCTTGGACAGCAATGCCATAGAAATGAATATTGCTTCCACTGGACTCTTAGGCAAGCAAAGCCTTTTATTAAAAGAGATAACTTGTGCACAAGGGAGAAGGCAGGAAAAACAATGCCAGCTCCCCGAGGAGAAGGGGTGAGTTACTTTTATAACAAAAGGGAGGGTTTGTCTCATGATCACTGATAATTTCCAGAAATTGTCAAACTTCTTTGACCAGCAGTAGGTGTCTCCAGGGTGGCTGTCAGGAAGAGGGAGTGCTCCTGTGAGGGGAAAGAAATGCATGAGAATTTTCTGCAAGAGAGCACAGGAACAGGTAAGGTTAAAATACATAGTTGAGCTTCCTGTCTTGTGACAACTAGGTATACTCCTTAGTGTAACAGAGATAAAGTCAATCTTTTAAGCCTGTTTGTGTGTCTGGGACTCAGGCCCCCATGGCCTTTGATTTTTAACTGGCAAGGCCTGTTTTGCCCAAGGACATTTCCTGGTCCTTTTCCAAAATGGTTGTGCTCTTGTCTTCCTGTCTTGTCACCACACCTCCCCACAGGTGGCCACAGCTTGTTCTCCTGTGCATTCAGTGACTCAGAATATCCATGGGATTTGGCATTACGTCTGCATTGCTTCTCTCCTAGGCACGTTTTAGGCTAAATAAGCATTCCTCCTCTCTTGTTTCTTCCTCAGTACGATCCTTTCTGCTTAGTACCTTCCAGGAATCTAAAAGCAATTTGATTTGCTAAGGATTCCCTTACCTTTTGAATAATGTCATGGTCCAAGTAAAGTCAGCTGAGGGCCTTTTCTTTATTTTTTAATCCATTTTCTTAATTTTCAAGTGATGTTGGAGAGTGTCAAGGAAGAAGAAATTTTCCTCTATACTTTCAGGTTCTTCTGGCTGGTCTAAGATTTAAATTGGCATGAGACACAGTAACAGGAAAAAATCAAACAAAGGTTAACAAATACATGGGAGAGACCCAGGAGTACTGAGTAACTCACCTAAATGGCTGAAAACTACCATAAATACCATCCAGATAAAGAAAAAAAAGAGTGTTAGGGGTATTGGTTTGGGACCTCAAAGGGGAGGAAGACAATTCACAAGGAGAAGGAAAAGCAAATGTTTTATAAACAAACATGCTGGGCCAAGCAGAGATAATAGGACACAGAGAGGAATTTTAACAAACAGATTTTGGTAGGTTCCTCCCTGACTGCACACCTAGCTGACCCTATAGTTACCTATGCTGACAGCTCCCTTCCTATAACAGGTCCTCTATCTACATTCTATAGGCAGTAAAGTAGACTGTCAAAGTTTCTTCCTGAGTCTTTTGGACCTTGATTGTTTTCAGGTCTAAGTAATGCCCAGGCCAAAGAGAAATCTTGGAATGGTAAGTTTTGCTCCCCTACAACAGAAAGGAGAAGAACTTTACTATTTTCTATAACTGTGCTTTTATTTTGAGGATTTCTTGGTGTCTTTGTGCTACTAAATTATGTAAGGTCCTGAGTGCATGGACCATATCCATTTGGTTCAACATTTAACACAAGGCCTGGCACACAGTTGGCATCTGGTGTTATGAGCTGGGTGACCAGAACATGTGTCTGGAGCATTATGGGAGGATTCCTGACAGAGGCCCAGGGGCCCTGCATGACAGCTCTGTGTACACTTGACTCCTCCGTGTTCCATTGTTAAAGCTGTGAACTCTTCTTACTTAAACTGAGATCTTTGCACATATAAATACATAGTCATGAGAACAAAAAAGTTGGATAGCCAATTTAGCAAAGCTTAGAAAAGGAGTGGCTGCACAGAGTATGGAACAATGTTCTAATTTGGCCTCTGCCACACACTGGTCACATGACCTTGAGCAACTCAACTAACCTCTTTCTGCTCTGTTTTCCCATCTGTGTAATGAAGGTACTAACACCTTCCCTGTCTATCCCACATGGGTATTCCCATGACCCAAAGTGGCTCATATCTGGGCAACTTTCTTTACAAGCTAGAGTCTCTGAAAATACCAAAGACATTTCTGGGGGCCTAGCTCTCTGAAAATATTGAGACGCTGTTCATACTGGTCAGTTTTGGGGGGAATATTTTGTTACCAGCCCAACCTGCTCTCTGTCTAAACACACTGCCTGAGTCGGAAAAGTACAAGCAGTGTTTCTACAAAACTAGACTGATTAGTTGCCAGTTCAGTTTCATTTAAAATCAGTTGAAAGAAGCTTTTAATGAAATCAATTCTTACAGTCTTAACGTCCCCTGTGGGCACTTAAAGAGTATTATTATTCCAAGCAGAACCATTTGGAATGAAGAATAGAACTGATGGCATTTTAGAATTGTGGAGAATAACCAACATTGAGAGACACTGAAAGAAATTCAAGGTAAAACCAGGCAGAGTATCCTGGATGAGCTGGGAGGGAGAGAGAATTTTGATGTTCTGCCAAGTCTTACAGCCCCAGGGCCAGGGTGTGGGTATGTCCACGAAGAAAGTCAGGACTGGGTGTAAAAATGAAGCTTGCCACATGGATGTGGCACGTGGGGTTCGGTCACCCCACTTCTCTGGCTGTGCAAAGATTGCAGAGCATGCAGGCAGACCTCCATTGTGGCTGCCCAAGAAAGAAACCCAGGAGCCATCAATGAATTTACAGACTAGTGAAATTAATGGCCATTTATTAAGCACCTGTGAATCAGGTGCCACCAGAAGGCAGCACAAACTTGTTTTGTGATCTCACTCTCAGTGCCTGTACATTTGCAGTCATTCCATCACTTCTTAAGTTAATCCAGAGGGAGACCTTCAAGATGGCAGAGGAGTAAGATGTGGAGATCACTTTCCTCTGCACAAATATATCAAAAATACATCAACATGTGGAACAACTGCTACAGAACACCTACTGAATGCTGGCAGAAGACCTCAGACCTCCCAAAAGGAAAGAAACTCCCCACGTACCTGGGTAGGGCAAAAGAAAAAAGAAAAAACAGACAAAAGAATAGGGACAGACCTGCTTCTCTGGGAGGGAGCTGTGAAGGAGGAAAGTTTCCACACACTAGGAAGCCCCTTCACTGGTGGAGATGGGGGTGGTGGGGAGAGATTTGGAACCATGGAGGAGAGTGCAGCAACAGGGGTGTGGAGGGCAAAGCAGAGATATTCCCACACAGAGGATCAGTGCCAACCAGCACTCACCTGCCTGAGAGGCTTGTCTGCTCACCCACCAGGGCAGAGGGGTGCTGGGAGCTGAGACTCAGGCTGCAGAGGTCAGACTCCAGGGAGAGTACTGGGGTTGACTGCATGAAGACAGCCTGAAGGGGGCTAGTGCACCACAGCTAGCTGGGAGGGAGTCAGCGAGAAAGTCTGGACCTGCTGAAGAGTCAAGAGACCACTGTTTCTGGGGGCACAAGGAGAAGGGATTTCTGCTCCATGCACCCACAGAAGGCAGAGCACCACCTAAGTGAGCTCCAGAGATGGGTATGAGCTGTGGCTATAAGCTCAGACCACAGAGGCAGGCATGAGATGCTAACGCTGCCACCGCTGCCACCAAGAATCCTGTGTGCAAGTACAGGTCACTACTCTCACCCCGCCAGGAGGCTGTGCAACACACCACTGCCAGGGTTCTGAGATCCAGGGACAAATTCCCCGGAAGAACACACAGCATGCCTCAAGCTGTTGCGATGTCATGCCAGCCTCTGCCACCACAGGCTCACCCTGCATTCCAATTATGAGTGCCATACACCTCCCTTTCCCTGGACAGAGTGAGTAAGAGAGCTCTAATCAGCCGCTGCTTTAACTCCCTCTTGTCTGAGTGGGGAAGAGTTGCCTGAGGGTGGCCTACACAAAGACGTGGGGCTGAAACCAAAGCTGAACACCAGGAGATGTGTGAACAAAGGAGAGAAACGGAAATTTTTCTGTGCAGCTTCAGGAGCAGCAGATTAAATCCCCACAATCAACTCAATGTACCCTGCATCTGTGGAATACCTGAATAGACGAATGTTCCCAAAATTGAGGTGGTGGACTTTGGGAGCAAGTGTAAACTTGGGGTTTGCTTTCCCTGTCTCATTTGTTTCTTGTTTTTATCTTTATCTTAATTTAGTTTTTAGTCCTTGTTATCATTGGTGGATTTGTTTATTGGTTTGGCTGCTCTCTTCTTTTATTTTTTTAGTTTTTTCTTTATTTTTAATGATTTTGGTATATATTTTTTTAAACAAAATTTTTTCCCCTTTTTTCTCTTTTTGCTAGTGTGTAGGTATATGTTTCTTTGTATAATTTTGACTGTTTAGGTTTACTTTTACCATTTGTCCTAGGGTTCTGACTGTTTGTAATTTTTGTTTGTTTTCTTTTTATGAGTGTGCATGTGTTGTTTCTTTGTGTGATTTTGTCTGTTTAGTTTTGTTTTTATCATTTGGTTTAGGGTTCTATCTATTCATTCTTTTTCTTTTTCTTCCGAGTTGTGTGGTGGCAGGCACCACTTGTGTGGTGGCTGGCAGGTGTCAGGCCTGAGCCTCCAAGATGGGAGAGCTGAGTCAAGGACATTGGACCACCAGAGACCTCCTAGCCCTGTGTAATATCAATTGGGGAGAGTTCTCCCAGAGATCTCCATCTCAATGCTAAGACCCAGATCCACTCAACAACCAGCAAGCTACAGCGCTGGATGCCCAATGCCAAACAACTAGCAAGACAGGAACACACCCTCACCCACTAGCAGAGAGGCTGTCTAAAGTCATACTAAGTTCACAGACACCCAAAAACACACAACCAGATGCAGCCCTGCACACCAGAAAGACAAGATCCAGCCTCACCCACAAGAACACAGGTACAAGTCCCCTCCACAAGGAAGCCTACACAAGCCACTGAACCAGCCTCACCAACTGGGGGCAGACACCAAAAACAATGGGAACTATAAACCTGCAGCCTGTGAAAAGGAGACAACAAACACAGAAAGTTAAACAAAATGAGAACACAGAGAAATATGCAGAAGATGAAGGAGCAAGGTAAAAACCCACCAGACCAAACAAATGAAGAGGAAATAGGTAGTCTACGTAAAAAACAATTCAGTGTAATGATGGTAAAGATGATCCAAAATCTTGGAAATAAAATGGAGAAAATACAAGAAACGTTTCACAAGGACCTAGGAGAACTAAAGAGCAAACAAACAATGGTGAACAGCACAATAAATGAAATTAAAAATGCACTAGAAGGAATCAATAGCAGAATAACTGAGGAGGAAGAACAGATACGTGACCTGGAAGATAAAATAGTGAAAATAACTGCCACAGAGCACAATAAAGAAAAAAGAATGAAAATAATTGAAGACAGTCTCAGACATCTGGGACAAAATTAAACACACCAACATTCAAATTATAGGAGTCCCAGAAAAAGAAGAGAAAAAGAAAGTTTCTGAGAAAATATTTGGAGAGATTATAGTTGAAAACTTCCCTAATATTGGAAAGGAAATAGTCAATCAAGTCGAGAACACAGAAAGTCTCATACAGGATAAATCCAAGGAGAAATATGCCAAGACACATATTAAACAAACTATCAAAAATTAAATACAAAGAAAAAATATTAAAAGCAACAAGGGAAAAGCAACAAATAGCATACAAAGGAATCTGCATAAGGTTAACAGCTGATCTTTTGGCACAAACTCTGCAAGCCAGAAGCTAGCAACAGGACATATGTAAAGTGATGAAAGGGGAAAACCTACAACCAAGATTACCTTACCCAGCAAGGACCTCATTCAGACTGGATGGAGAAATTAAAACCTTTACAGAAAAGCAAAAGCTAAGAGAATTCAGCACCAACAAAACAGTTTAAAACAAATACTGAAGGAACTTTTCTAGGCAGGAAACACAAAAGAAGGAAAAGACCTACAACAACAAAACAAGTAAGAAAATGGTAATAGGAACATACATATCGATAAATACCTTAAATGTAAATGGATTAAATGTTCCCACCAAAAGACATAGATTGGCTGAATGGATACAAAGACAAACCCATATATATGTTGTCTACAAGAGACCCACTTCAGACCTAGGGACACATACAGACTGAAAGTGAGGGGATGGAAAAAGAAATTCCATGCAAACTGATATCAAAAGAAAGCTGGAGCACCAGTTTTCATATCGGACAAAATAGACTTTAAAATAAAGACTATTACAAGAGACAAAAAAGGATACTACATAATGATCAAGGGATCAATCCAAGAAGATGACATAACAATTGTAAATATTTATGCATCCAACATAGGAGCACTTACATACATAAGGCAAATGCTAACAGCCATAAAAGGGGAAATTGACAGTAACAAAATAATAGTAGGGGATTTTAACACACCACTTTCACCAATGGACATATTATCCAAAATGAAAATTAATAAGGAAACATAAGCTTTAAATGAAGCATTAAACAAGATGGATTGAATTGATATTTATAGGATATTCCATCCAAAAACAAAAGAATACACTTTCTTCTCAAGTACCCATGGTACATTCTCCAGGATAGATCATATTTGGGTCACATATCAAGCCTTGGTAAATTTAAGAAAATTGAAATTGTATCAAATATCCTTTCTGACCAAACGCTTTGACACTAGATATCAATTAAAGGAAAAATCTGTAAAAAATACAAACACAAGGAGGCTAAAAAATACACTACTTAATAATCAAGAGATCAATGAGAAAATCAAAGAGGAAATCAAAAAATACCTAGAAACAAATGGCAATGAAAACACAACATCCCAAAATCTATGGGATACAGCAAAAGCAGTTCTAAGAAGGAAGTTTATAGCAATACAATCCCACCTCAAGAAACAAGAAACATCTCAGATAACCTAAACTTACACCTAAAGCAATTAGAGAAGAAAGAACAACAACAAAAAAAAACAAGTTAGCAGAAAGAAAGAAATCATAAAGATCAGATCAGAAGAAAATGAAAAAGAAATGACAGAAACAATAGCAAAGATCAATAAAACTAAAAGTTGGTTCTCTGCGAAGATGAACAAAACTGATAAACCAGTTCCACACACTAGGAGCCCATTCACGAGCAGAGACTGCGGGTGGCAGAGGGGGAAGCTTCGGAGCCGTGGAGGAGAGCACAGCCACAGGGGTGTGGAGGGCAAAGCAGAGAGATTCCCACAGAGAGGATTGGTGCCCACCAGCACTCACCAGCCCGAGAAGCTTGTCTGCTAACCCCCCGGGGCGGGCAGGGCTGCGAGCTGAGGCTCCGGTTTCGGAGGTCAGGTCCCAGGGAGAGGACTGGCGGCGTGAACACAACCTGAAGGGGGCTAGTGCACCATGGCTAGCCAGGAGGGAGTCTGGGGAAAAGTCTGGACCTAACGAAGAGGCAAGAGACATTTTCTTCCCTCTTTGTTTCCTGGTACGTGAGGAGAGGGATTAAGAGTGCTGTTTAACGGAGCTCCAGAGACGGGCACGAGCTGCAGCTATCAGTGAGGATCCCAGAGACAGGCATGAGATGCTAAGGCTGCTGCTACCACCACCACGAAGCCTGTGTGAGAGCACAGGTCACTATCCACACCGCCCCTCTCGGGAGCCTGTGCAGGCTACCACTGCCAGGGTCCCGGGATCCAGGGACAACTTCCCCAGGAGAATGCACAACACGCCTCAGGCTGCTGCAATGTCACACCGACCTCTGCTGCTACAGGCTTGCCCTGCATCCGTACCCCTCCCTCCCTGGCCTGAGTGAGCCACACCCCTGAATCAGCTGCTCCTTTAACCCCGCCTTGTCTGAGTGAAGAACAGAGGCCCTCCAGTGACCTACATGCAGAGGGGGGGCCAAAACCAAAGCTGAACCCCAGGAGCTGTGCAAACAAACAAGAGAAAGGGAAATGTCTCTCAGCAGCCTCAGGAGCAGCTGATTAAATCTCCACGATCAACTTGATGTACCCTGCATCTGTGGAATACCTAAATAGACAACGAATCATCCAAAACTGAGGAGGTGGACTTTGAGAGCAAGATTTATTATTTTTTCCCCTTTTCCTCTTTTTGTAAGTGTGTATGCTTCAGTGAGAGATTTATCTGTATAGATTTGCTTTCACCATTTGTCCTAAGGTTTTGTCCATCCCTTTTTAGTTTTTTTTTATTTTTAAAAAATTTTTTTCTTAATAATTATTTTTTATTTTAATAACTCTACTTTATTTTATCTTCATTTTATTTTATTTTATCCTCTTTCTTTCTTTCTAATTTTTCTCCCTCTTATTCTGAGCCGTGTGGATTAAAGGCTCTTGGTGCTGCAGCCAGGAGTCAGTGCTGTGCCTCTGAAATGGGAGAGCCAACTTCAGGACACTGGTCCACAAGAGAACTCCCAGCTCCACGTAATATCAAACAGTGAAAATCTCCCAGAGATCTCCATCTCAACACCAACACCCAGCTTCAATCAACGGCCAGCAAGCTACAGTTCTGGACACCCTATGACAAACAACTAGCAAGACAAGAACACAACCCCACCCATTAGCAGAGAGGCTACCTAAAATCTTAGTAAGGTGACAGACACCCCAAACACACCACCAGACGTGGACCTGCCCACCAGAAAGAAAAGATCCAGCCTCATACACCAGAACACAAGCACGAGTCCCCTCCAACAGTAAGCCTACACAACCCACTGAACCAAATTTAGCCACTGGGGAGAGACACCAAAAACAACAGGAACTACGAACCTGCAGCCTGCAAAAAGGAGACCCCAAACACAATAAGATAAGCAAAATGAGAAGACAGAAAAACACAGAGCAGATGAAGGAACAAGATACAAACCCACCAGACCTAACAAATGAAGAGGAAATAGGCAGTCTACCTGAAAAAGAATTCAGAATAATGATAGTAAAGATGATCCAAAATCTTGGAAATAGAATAGAGAAAATACAAGAAACATTTAACAAGGACCTAGAAGAACTAAAGAGGAAACAAACAATAATGAACAACACAATAAATGAAATTAAAAATTCCCTAGAAGGGATCAATAGCAGAATAACTGAGGCAAAAGAATGGATTAGTGACCTGGAAAGTAAAAGAGTGAAAATAACTACTGCAGAACAGAATAGAGAAAAATGAATGAAAAGAGCTGAGGACAGTTTCAGAGACTTCTGGGACAACATTAAATGTACTAACATTCGAATTATAGGGGTCCCAGAAGAAGAAGAGAAAAAGAATGGGACTGAGAAAATATTTGAAGAGATTAGAGTTGAAAAATTCCCTAATATGGGAAAGGAAACAGTTACTCAAGTCCAGGAAGCACAGACAGTCCCATACAGGATAAATCCAAGGAGAAATATGCCAAGGCACATATTAATCAAACTGTCAAAAATTAAATACAAAGAAAACATATTAAAAGCAGCAAGGGGAAAAGAAAAAATAACACACAAGGGAATCCCCATAAGGTTAACAGCTGATCTTTCAGCAGAAACTCCGCAAGCCAGAAGGGACTCGCAGGACACATTTAAAGTGATGAAGGAGAAAAATCTACAGCCAAGATTACTCTACCCAGCAAGGATCTCATTCAGATTTGATGGAGAAATTAATTTTGCTTTAGAGACAAGCAAAAGCTGAAAGAGTTCAGCACTACCAAACCAGCTTTACAATAAATGCTAAAGGAACTTCTCTAGGCAAGAAACACAAGAGAAGGAAAACACCTACAATAAAAAACCCAAAACAATTAAGAAAATGGGAATAGGAACATACATATTGATAATTACCTTAAATGTAAATGGATTAAATGCTCCCACCAAAAGACACAGACTGGATGAATGGATACAAAAACAAGACCCATAAATATGCTGTCTACAAGAGACCCACTTCAGACCTAAGGACACATACAGACTGAAAGTGAGGGGATGGAAAAAGATATTCTATGCAAATGGAAATCAAAAGAAAGCTGGAGTAGCAATTCTCATATCAGACAAAATAGACTCTAAAATAAAGACTATTACCAGAGACAAAGAAGGACACTACATAATGATCAAGGGATCGATCCAAGAAGAAGATATAACAATTGTAAATATTTATGCACCCAACATAGGAGCACCTCAATACATAAGGCAAATACTAACAGCCATAAAAGGGGAAATCGACAGTAACACATTCATAGTAGGGGACTTTAACACCCCACTTTCACCAATGGACAGATCATCCAAAATGAAAATAAATAAGGAAACACAAGCTTTAAATGATACATTAAACAAGATGGACTTAATTGATATTTATAGGACATTCCATACAAAAACAGCAGAATACACATTTTTCACAAGTGCTCATGGAACATTCTCCAGGACAGATCATATCTGGGCTCACAAATCAAGCCTTGGTAAATTTAAGAAAATTGAAATCGTATCAAGTATCTTTTCCGACCACACACCATGAGACTACATATCAATTGCAGGAAAAGATCTGTTAAAAATGCAAACACATGGAGGCTAAACAATACACTACTTAATAAGGAAGTGATCACTGAAGAAATCAAAGAGGAAATCAAAACATACCTAGAAACAAGTGACAATGGAGACACGATGACCCAAAACCTGTGGGATGCAGCAAAAGCATTTCTAAGAGGGAAGTTTATAGCAATACAATCCGACTTTAAGAAACAGGAAAAATCTCAAATAAACAACTTAACCTTGCACCTAAATCAATTAGAGAAAGAAGAACAAAAACACCCCAAAGTTAGCAGAAGGAAAGTAATCAGAAAGGTCAGATCAGACAAAAATGAAAAAGAAATGAAGGAAAAGATAGCAAAGATCAATAAAACTAAAAGCTGGTTCTTTGAGAAGATAAACAAACTTGATAAACCATTAACCAGACTCATCAAGAAAAAATGGGAGAAGGCTCAAAACAATAGTATTAGGAAAGAAAAAAGAGAAGTAACAACTGACACTGCACAAATACAAAACATTATAAGAGATTACTACAAGCCACTCTATGCCAATAAAATGAACAGCCTGGAAGAAATGGACAAATTCTTAGAAATGCACAAATTGCCAAGACTGAATCAGGAAAAAATAGCAAATATGAACAGACCAATCACAAGCAGTGAAATTGAAACTATGATTAAAAATCTTCCAACAAGGCTTCCCTGGTGGCGCAGTGGTTGAGAGTCCACCTGCTGATGCAGGGGACATGGGTTCGTGCCCCAGTCTGGGAAGATCCCACATGCAGCAGAGCGGCTGGGCCCATGAACCATGCTCGCTGAGCCTGAGCGTCCGGAGCATGTGCTCTGCAACAGGAGAGGCCACAACAGTGAGAGGCCCACGTATCACACACAAAAAAAAAAAAAAAAAAAAAATCTTCCAACAAACAAAAGCCCAGGATCAGATGGCTTCACAGGTGAATTCTATCAAACATTTACAGAAGAGCTAACACCTATCCTTCTCAAACTCTTCCAAAATATAGCAGAAGGAGGATCGCTCCCAAACTCATTCTACGAGGTCACCATCACCCTGATACCAAAACCAGACAAGGATGTCACAAAGAAAGAAAATTACAGGCCAACATCACTGATGAATATAAATGCAAAGTTGGTCAACAAAATACTAGACAGAATCCAACAGCACAGTAAAAGGATCATACATGATGATCAAGGGGGGTTTATTCCAGGAATGCAAGGATTCTTCAATATACAGAAATCAATCAACATGATACACCATATTAACAAATTGAAGGAGAAAAACCATATAATCATCTCAATAGATGCAGAGAAAGCTTTTGACAAATTTCAACACCCATTTATGATAAAAACCCTCCAGAAAGTAGGCATAGAGGGAACTTTCCTCAACATAGTAAAGGCTATATATGACAAGCCCACAGCAAACATCATCCTCAATGGTGAAAAACTGAAAGCATTTCCACTATGATCAGGAAGAAGACAAGGTTGCCCACTCTCACCACTCTTATTCAACATAGTTTTGGAAGTCTTAGCCACAGCAATCAGACAAGAGAAGGATATAAAAGGGGTCCAAATCAGAAAATAAGACGTAAATCTGTCACTGTTTGCAGATGACATGATACTATACAGAGAGAATCCTAAAGATGCTACCAGAAAACTATTAGAGCTAATCAATGAATTTGGTAAAGTAGCAGGATGCAAAATTAATGCACAGAAATCTCTGGCATTCCTATACACTAATGATGAAAAATCTGAAAATGAAATTAAGAAAATACTCCCATTTACCATTGCAACAAAAAGAATAAAATACCTAGGGATAAACCTACGTAAGGAGACAAAAGACCTGTATGCAGAAAATTATAAGACACTGATGAAAGAAATTAAAGATGATACAAAACGATGGAGATATATACCTTGTTCTTGGATTGGAAGAATCAACATTATGAAAATGACTCTACTGCTCAAGGCAATCTACATATTCAATGCAATCCCTATCAAACTACCACAGGCATTTTTCACAGAACTAGAACAAAATATTTCACAATGTGTTTGGAAACACAAAAGACCCCAAATAGCCAGAGCAATCTTGGTAAAGAAAAGTGGAGCTCTAGGAATCAGGCTCCCTGACTTCAGACTGTACTACAAAGCTACAGCAATCAAGAGAGTATGGCACTGACACGAAAACAGAGATATAGATCAATGGAACAGTATAGAAATCCCAGAGATAAACTCACACACATATGGTCACCTTATTTTTGAAAAAGCAGGCAAGAATATACAATGGACAAAAGACAGCCTCTTTAATAAGTAGTGGTGGAAAAACTGGACAGCTACATGTGAAAGAATGAAATTAGAACATTTCCTAACACCACACACAAAAATAAACTCAAAATGGATTAAAGACCTAAATGTAAGGCCAGAAACTATCAAACTCTTAGAGGAAAACATAGGCAGAACACTCTATGACATAAATCACAGCAAAATCCTTTTTGATCCACCTCCTAGAGAAATGGAAATAAAAACAAAAATTAACAAATGGGACCTTATGACATAAATCATAGTAAAATCCTTTTTGGCCCACCTCCTAGAGAAATGTAAATAAAAACAAAAATTTACAAATGGGACCTAGTGAAACTTAAAAGCTTTTGTACAGCAAAGGAAACCATAAAGAAGATGAAAAGACAACCCTCAGAATGGGAGAAAATATTTGCAAATGAAGCAACTGACAAAGGATTAATCTCCAAAACATACAAACAGCTCATACAGCTAAATATCAAAAAAGCAAACAACCCAATCCAAAAATGGGAAGTAGACCTAAATAGACATTTCTCCAAAGAAGACAAACCTGTGGACAGGAGGAACATGAAAAGCTGCTCAATATCACTAATTATTAGAGAAATGCATACCAAAGCTACAATGAGGTATCACCTCCTACTGGTAAGAATGGGAATCATCAGAAAATCAATAAAGAACAAATGCTGGAGAGGATGTGGAGAATAGGGAACCATCTTGCACTATTTCTGGGAATGTAAATTGATACAGCCACTATGGAGAACAGTATGGAGGCTCCTTAAAAAACTAAAAATAGAACAACTATATGAGCCAGCAATCCCACTACTGGGCATATAACCTGAGAAAACCATAATTCCAAAAGAGACATGTGCCACAATATGCATTGCAGCACTATTTACAATAGCCAGGACACGGAAGCAACCTAAGTGCCCATTGACAGATGAATGGATAAAGAAGATGCGGGAGAGGAGCTTCAAGGTGGCAGAACAGTACAACGTGGAGATCACCTTCCTCACCACAAATACATCAGAAATACATCTATATGTGGAACAACTACTACAGAACACCTACTGAACACTGGCAGAAGACCTCAGACCTGCAAAAGGAAAGAAACTCCCCATGTACCTGGAGAGTGCAAAAGCAAAAAGAAAAAACACAGACAAAAGAATAGAGACAGGACCTGTGACAGTGGGAGCGAGCTGTGAAGGAGGAAAGGTTTCCACACACTAAGAGGCCCCTTTGTGGGTCGAGTCTGTGGGTGTGGGAGGGGGGAAGATTCAGAGCCATGGAGGAGAGCCCAGCAATGGGGTGCAGAGGGCAAAGCAGAGAGATTCCTGCACAGAGGATCAGTGCTGACCAGCACTCACCAGCCAGAGAGGCTTGTCTGCTCACCTGCCAGGACGGGTGGGGGCTGGGAGTTGAGGCTCGGGCTTCGGAGGTCAGATCCCTGGGAGAGGACTGGGGTTGGCTGAGTTAACACAGCCTGAAAGGGTTAGTGTGCCACGGCTAGCTGGGAGGGAGTCAGGAAAATGTCTGGACCTGCCTAAGAGGCAAGAGACATTTTCTTGCCTCTTTGTTTCCTGGTGAACGAGGAGAGGGGATTAAGAGCACCACTTAAAGGATCTCCAGACATCAGTGTGAGCCACGGCTATCAGCGTGGACCACAGAGACAGGCATCAGATGCTAAGGCTGCTTCTGCAACCACCAAGGAGACTGTGTGCAAGCACAGGTCACTGTCCACACCTCCCTGCCCAGGAACCTGTGAAACCCGCCACTGCCAGGGTCCCATGATCCAGGGACAATTTCCCCAGGTGAGCGCATGGTGCACCTCAGGCTGGTGCAACGTCATGCCGGCCTCTGCTGCTGCAGACTCCTTCTGCATACAGACCCCTCCTCCCACCTGGTCTGAGTGAGCCAGAGCCCCAATCAGCTGCTTCTTTAACCCTGTCTTGTTTGAACAAAGAAAAGACACCCTCAGGCGACCTACACACAAAGGTGGGTCCAAATACAAAGCTGAACCCCGGGAAGTGTGCAAATAAAAAAGAGAAAGGGAAATTTCTCCAAGCAGCCTCAGGAGCAGTGGTTAAATCTCCACAATAACCTTGATGTACCCTGTATCTGTGGAATACCTGAATAGACAATGAATCATCCCAAATTAAGGAGGTGGACTTTGGGAACAAAGATATGTATATTTTTTTCACTTTTTCTCTTTTTGTGAGTGTGTATGTGTATGCTTCTGTGTGTGATTTTGTCTGTATAATTTTGCTTTTGCCATTTGTCTTAGGGTTCTCTCTGTCTGCTTATTTTTGTTGTTCTTTCTGTTTTGTTTTTTTTTTACTTAAAAATCTTTTTCTTAGTAATTATTTTTTATTTTAATATCTTTCTTTTCTTTTCTTTTATCTTCTTTCTTTCTCTCTTTCTTCTCACTCTTTCTTTCTTTCTTTCTTTCTTTCTTTCTTTCTTTCTTTCTTTCTTTCTTTCTTTTCTCCCTTTTATTTTGAGCCATGTGGAGGCCTGGTTCTTGGTGCTCCAGCCAGGCATCAGGGCTGTGTCACTGAGGTGGGAGAGCCAAGTTCAGGACAATGGTTCACAAGAGACCTCCCAGCTCCATGTAATATCTAATGGTGAAAATCTCCCAGAGATCTCCATCTCAACACCAAGACCCAGCTCTACTCAACAAACAGCAAGCTACAGTGGTGGACACCCTATGCCAAACAATTAGCAAGACAGGAAAACAACCCCATCCACTAGCACTGAGGCTGCCTAAAATCATAATAAGGCCACAGACACCCCAAAACACACCACCAGACATGGACATGCCCACAAGAAATAAAAGATCCAGCCTCATCCACCAGAACACAGGCACTAGTCCCCACCACCAGGAAGCCTACACAACCCACTGAACCAACCTTAGCCACTGGGGGAAGACACCAAAAACAACAGGAACTAAGAACCTGTATCCTGCGAAAAGGAGACACCAAACACAGTAAGTTAATCAAAATTAGAAGACAGAAGAACACACAGCAGATGAAGGAGCAAGGTAAAAACACACCAGACCTAACAAATAAGGAGGACATAGGCAGTCTACCTGAAAAAGAATTCAGAATAATGATAGTAATGATGATACAAAATCTTGGAAATAGAATGGAGAAAATACAAGAAACATTTAACAAGGACCTAGAAGAACTAAAGAGCAAACAAACAATGATGAACAACATAATAAATGAAATTAAAAATTCTCTAGAAGGGATAAATAGCAGAATAACTGAGGCAGAAGAACAGATAAGTGACCTGGATGATAAAACAGTGGAAATAACTACTGCAGAGCAGAATAAAGAAAAAAGAATGAAAAGAATTGAGGACAGTCTCACAGACCTTTGGGACAACATTAAATGCACCAACATTCTAATTAAAGTGGTCCCAGAAGAAGAAGAGAAAAAGAAAGGAACTGAGAAAATATTTGAAGACATTATAGTTGAAAACTTCCCTAATATGTGACAGAAAATAGATAATCAAGTCCAGGAGGCACAGAGAGTCCCATAAAGGATGAATCCAAGTATAAACATTCCCAGACACATATTAATCAAACTATCAAAAATTAAATACAAAGAAAACATATTAAAAGCAGCAAGGGAAAAACAACAAATAACACACAAGGGAATCCCCGTAAGGTAAACAGCTGATCTTTCAGCAGAAACTCTGCAAGCCAGAAGCCAGTGGCAGGACATATTTGAAGTGATGAAGGAGAGAAAACCTACAAGCAAGATTACTCTACCCAGCAAGGATCTCATTCAGATTTGACGGTGAATTTAAAACCTTTACAGACAAGCATAACCTGAGAGAATTCAGCACTGCCAAACCAGCTTTACAACAAATGCTAAAGGAAGTTCTCTAGGCAGGAAACACAAGAGAAGGATAAGATCTACAATAATAAACCCAAAATAATTAAGGAAATGGTAATAGGAATACACATATCGATAATTACCT
This sequence comes from Phocoena phocoena, assembly GCF_963924675.1. Lineage (NCBI taxonomy): Eukaryota > Metazoa > Chordata > Mammalia > Artiodactyla > Phocoenidae > Phocoena > Phocoena phocoena. Next base: position 3,954,378 of record NC_089225.1, read on the forward strand.
TAAATGTAAATGCACTAAATGCTCCAACCAAAAGACTAGATTGGCTGAATGTATACAAAAACCAGATCTGTATATATGCTGCCTACAGGAGACCAAATTCAGACCTAGGGACACATACAGACTGAAAGGGAGGGGATGGAAAAAGATATTCCATGCAAATGGAAATCAAAAGAAAGATGGAGTAGCAATTCTCACATCAGACAAAATAGACTTTAAAACAAAGACTATTACAAGAGACATAGAAGGACACTATATAATGATCAAGGGATCAATGCAAGAAGAAGATATAACAATTGTAAATATTTATGCATGCAACATAGGAGCACCTCAATACATAAGGCAAATACTAACAGCCATAAAAGATGAAATTGACAGTAACACAATCATAGTAGGGGACTTTAATACCCCACTTTCACAAATGGACAGATCTTCCAAAATGAAAATAAATAAAGAAACACAATATTTAAATGATACATTAAACAAGATGGACTTAATTGATATTTATAGGACATGCCAATGAAAAAAAACAGAATACACATTCTTCTCAAGTGCTCATGGAACAGTCACCAGGATATATCATGTCTTGCATCACAAAGCAAACCTTGGTAAATTTAAGAAAATTGAAATCATATAAAGTATCTTTTCTGACCACAATGCTATGAGACTAGATATTAATTACAGGAAAAAATCTGTAAGAAATACAAACACAGGGAGGCCATGCAACACAGTACTTAATAACCAAGAGATCACTGAAGAAATCAAAGAGGAAATCAAAACATACCTAGAAACAAATGACAATGAAAACACGATGACCCAAAACCTATGGGATGCAGCAAAAGAAGTTATAAGAGGAAAGTTTATAGCAATACAATCCTACCTTAAGAAACAAGAAACATCTTAAATAAAGAACCTAACCTTACACCTAAAGCAATTAGAGAAAGGAGAACAAAAAACAAAACTAAACAAAAAAAACAAGTAAGCAGAAGGAAAGAAATCATAAAGATCAGATCAGAAATAAATGAAAAAGAAATGAAGGAAGCAATAGCAAAGATCAATAAAAGTAAAAGCTGGTTCTTTAAGAAGATAAACAAAATTGATAAACCATTAGCCAGACTCATCAAGAAAAAAAGGGAGAAGACTCCAATCAATCAAACTAGAAATGAAAAAGAAAAAGTAACAGTTGACACTGCAGAAATACAAAGGATCATGAGAGATTAATACAAGCAATTATATGGCAATGAAATGTACAATCTGGAAGAAATGGACAAATTCTTAGAAATGCACAACCTGCCAAGACTGAATCAGGAAGAAATAGAAAATATGAACGGCCAATCACAAGCACTGAAATTGAAACTGTGATTAAAATCTTCCAACAAACAAAAGCCCTGGACCAGATGGCTTCACAGGCAAATTCTATCAAACATTTAGAGAAGAGCTAACACCCATCCTTCTCAAACTCTTCCATAATATAGCAGAGGGAGAAACACTCCTGAACTCATTCTATGTGGCCACCATCATGCTGATACCAAAATCAGACAAAGATGTCACAAAGCAAGAAAACTACAGGCCAACATCACTGATGAACATAGATGCAATTATCCTCCACGAAATGCTAGCAAACAGAATCCAACAGCACATTAAAAGGATCATACACTATGATCAAGTGGAGTTTATACCAGGAATGCAAGGATTCTTCAATACACATAAATCAATCAATCTGATGCACCATATTATCAAATTGGAGAAAAACCATATGATCATCTCAGTAGATGTATAGAAAGCTTTCAATAAAATTCAACACCCATTTATGATAAAAACCCTGCAGAAAGTAGACATAGAGGGAACTTTCCTCAACATAGTAAAGGCCATATATGACAAACCCACAACCAACATCATCCTCAATGGTGAAAAACGGAAAGCATTTCCACTAAGATCAGGAACAAGACAAGGTTGCCCACTCTCACCACTAATATCCAACATAGTTTTGGAAGTTTTAGTCCCAGCAATCAGAAAAGAAAAAGAAATAAAAGGAATCCAAACTGGAAAAGAAGTAAATCTGTCACTGTTTGCAGATGACATGATACTACACATAGAGAATCCTAAAGGTGCTACCAGAAAACTACTAGAGCTAATCAATAAATTTGGTAAAATAGCAAGATACAAAATTAATGCACAGAAATCCCTTGCATTCCTATCCACTAATGATGAAAAATCTGAAAATGAAATTAAGAAAATACTCCCATTTGCCACTGCAACAAAGAGAATATCTAGGAATAAACCTACCTAAGGAGACAAAAGACCTGTATGCAAAATATTATAAGACACTGATGAAAGAAATTAAAGATGATACAAATAGATGGAGAGATATACCATGTTCTTGGATTGGAAGAATCAACATTGTGAAAATGACTCTTCTACCCAAAGCAATCTACAGATTCAATGCAATCACTATCAAACTACAACTGGCATTTTTCACAGAACTAGAAAAAAAACAATTCACAATTTGTATGGAAACACAAAAGACCCCGAATAGCCAAAGCAATCTTGAGAAAGAAAAATGGAGCTGGAGGAATCAGGCTCCCTGACTTCAGATTATACTACAAAGCTACAATAATCAAGACATTATGGTACTGGCACAGAAACAGAAACATAGATCAATGGAACCAAATAGAAAGCCCAGAGATAAACTCACACACATATGGTCACCTTATCTTTGATAAAGAAGGCAAGAATATACAGTGGAGAAAAGATAGCCTCTTCAATAAGTGGTCCTGGGTATACTGGACAGCAACATGTAAAAGAATGAAATTAGAACACTCTCTAACACCATACACAAAAATAAACTCAAAATGGATCGAAGACCTAAATGTAAGGCCAGACACCATCAAACTCTTAGAGGAAAACATAGGCAGAACACTCTACTATATAAATCATAGCAAAATCCTTTTTGACCCACCTCCTAGAGAAATGGAAATAAAAACAAAAATAAACAAATGGGATCTAAAGAAAGTTAAGAGATTTTGCATAGCATAGGAAACCATAAACAAGACAAAAAGTCAACCCTCAGAATTGGAGAAATTATTTGCAAATGAAACAACTGCCAAAGAATTTACCTCCAAAATTTACAAGCAGCTCATACTGCTCAATATCAAAAAAACAGACAACCCAATCCAAAAGTGGGCAGAAGACCTAAATAGACATTTCTCCAAAGAAGACATACAGATTACGAACAGACAGATGAGAGTGTTCAACATCATTAATCATTAGATAAATGCAAATGAAAACTACAATGAGATATCATCTCACACTGGTCAGAATGGCCATTATCAAAAAATATATAGACAATAAATGCTGGGGAGGGTGTGGCAAAAAGGGAACCCTGTTGCACTCTTGGTGGGAATGTAAACTGGTATAGCCACTGTGGAGAACAGTATGGAGGTACCTTAAAAAACTAAAAATAGAACTACCATACGACCCAGCAATCCCACTACTGGGCATATACCTTGAGAAAACCATAATTCCAAAAGAGACATGTACCAAAATGTTCATTGCAGCTCTGTTTACAATAGCCAGGACATGGAAGCAACCTAAGTGTCCATCAACTGATGAATGGATAAAGAAGATGAGGCACATATATACAATGGAATATTACTCAACCATAAAAAGAAATGAAATTGAGTTATTTGCAGTGAGCTGGATGGACCTAGAGTCTGTCATACAGGATGAAGTAAGTCAGAAAGAGAAAAACAAATAGCGTAAGCTAACCCATATATAATTTATGTAAAAAACAAATAGGTCAGTAAGAACCTTGGGGCAAGCGGGGAATAAAGATGCAGACCCACTAGAGAAGGGACTTGAGCCTACGGGGAGGGGGAAGGTTAAGCTGTGACAAAGTGAGAGAGTGGCATGTACACATATATACACTATGAAACGTAAAACAGATAGCTAGTGGAAAGCAGCCGCATAGCACAGGGAGATCAGTTGGGTAGTTTGTGACCACCTAGAGGGTTGGGATAAGGAGGATGGGAGGGAGAGCGATGCAAGAGGGAAGAGATTTGGGGACGTGTGTTTATGTATAACTGATTCACTTTGTTATAACGCAGAAACTAACACACCATTGTAAAGCAATTATACTCCAATAAAGATGTTTTAAAAAAAGATGTGGCACATATGTACAATACACTATTTCTCAGCCATAAAAAGAAACGAAATTGAGTTATTTGTAGTGAGGTGGATGGACCTAGAGTCTGTCATACAGAGTGAAATAAGTCAGCAAGAGAAAAACAAATACCGTATGCTAACACATATATATGGAATCTAAAAAAAAATTTCCAGATGAACCTAGGGGCAGGACAGGAATAATGATGCAGACATAGAGAATGGACTTGAGGGAAGTGTAACCTGGGACAGGTAGTTGAGATAAAGTGAGAGCATAGCATTGACATATATACACTACCAAATGTAAAATAGATGGCTAGTGGGAAGCAGCTACATAGCACATGGAGATCAGCTTGGTACTTTGTAACCACCTAGATGGTTGGGATAGGGAGGATGGGAGGGAGGCACATGAGGGAAGGGATTTGGGAATATATGTATACATATAGCTGATTCACTTTGTTATACAGCAGAAACTAACACACCATTGTAGAGCAATTATACTCCAATAAAAATGTTAAAAAAAAGAAAAAGTATGTCAGGACTGGCAGTCTGCATGTCGCAGTAGCGTCCCGTGCTTTACGTGGTAAACTAGATCACATGGGCTTTCTGTTTTATTTATTTTAAAAAAATCTTTTTTTCTTTTCCATTATGGCTTATCACAGGATATTGAATATAGTTCTCTGTGCTAACAGTAAGAACTTGTTTTTTATCCATCCGATATATAATGGTTTGTATCTGCTAACCTGAAACTCCCAATCCATCCCTCCTCCACCTCATCTCCCCCTTGACAACCATAAGTCTGTTTCTATGTCTGTGAGTCTGTTTCTGTTTTGTAGATAAGTTCATTTGTGTCATATTTTAGATTCCACATAAAAGTGATTATCATATGGTATTTGTATTTCTCTTTCTGATTTACTTCTCTTGGTATGATAATCTCTAGGTCCATCCATGTTGGTACAAATGGCATTATTTCATTCTTTTTATGGCTGAGTAATATTCCATTGTATATATATACCACCTCCTCTTTATCCCATGGGCTTTCTGAAAGCAAGCCTAACTGTCTGGGTCACAGAGCAGAAATGATTTTTCGGGTGGCAAGGGGAGGACGACTCTAGGTGCCTGTAAAGATGGTGTCCACTTTTTTCACATTCACTGCATGACTTTCCACCTCTTCTGTGAGCCCAGGGTGCGTATGACTCCTTTAGTGACATGCAGGAGTGCTCCCCATGTGCCTGCTACTTCATTGACTGCTCAGCAAGGAGCCCCCACCCTCACTGGCTGGTCCACTAAGCACTTTCTCATCCTTTAAGGCTAGCCATCCTGGTCCCTGCAGATGCTCCCTTGACCCTCCTAGGCAGAGGTCTACTGCGCCATTGCTGTCATTCCATAGGTGAGGAGATTGGGTCAGGAAGAGAGCAAGAAATTTTTTAATGTCTCAAAGCTTGTTCTCACTGAGCAGGGATTCATACTGTACAGGCTATAATGGACTCTAAAGTCTGTAGTCTTGCCTATAGACCTGGACCTCCCCTAATACAGGAGCAAAATTTACCACTCCAAAATATCTCTGGCATGTGAATTATTTAGAGTTGAAAAAAGTCAAGGCCCGAAGACTGTGGAAGAAGGTTTGACTTTCCTCTAAACTTCCTAAAAAATTTAGATCGAGATTCTATTCCTGCAAAGAATATGGGCTAGGGGTGGTGGGGGAAACTCAGCAGAGCCTATAGATCAGAGTTCTCTCTGCGTCTCACTGTCTCTGATGACCCAGCAAACATTTGTTTAGCAAACACTTAATTTTCCTTCTTTATGTCAATTGCCTTCCTCTCCTTTGAAGCCCCAAACCAAACCCGCAATATCCTTTTTTTTTTCCTTTACCTGAAGATAATAGTTAAGGTGAAGGTTTCAGTCATTTTGGTGAGTTACTCAGTTTTCCTGGGTCTCTCCCATGTATACATGTTATTAAAGTTTCATGTGATTTTCTCCTGTTAATCTCTCTCAGGTCAATTTAATTCTTAGACCAGCCAGAAAAACCTGGAAGGGTAAAGGAAAATTTCTTCCTTCCGTCAATACGATTAATAAAGTCCTGGGCCAGGATTCAAGTGAATCCACATTGCTAATTACTAATATACTTTGATGTTGTCATTTATAAGTGTTAAAGAGAAAGCCGGAAGCCCAAAATAAAGTCACTTGTCCTAAAGTCCATGATACTGTGAATGAAAAATATTGCCTGCCATATCAGTAAACAAAGAGTGTTGCATCCATCAAGCCATCACATTACAGCCACCTTGATGGTGAGCCCTGAGAGAACTCAGGATAGAGACAGGGTGCCGCTCCCCATCTATCAGTCAGCTGCTGCAGCCACCCGCCAACGATGCATCCTAAGGAGACCCAGGGTGAGAAGCACAGGATCCTGGCCCCAGATAGCTGAGGTGCGTATCAAAGAAATGATTTCAGTGAGCCCAGACTCTTGCATCTTCCCATACATAGAAAAGCGCTAAATGCCTTAACTTGATGTATCTGTTTTTCTCTAACAGTAATATTTTAATGTTCCAACTACCTGGTCTTTGTTGTAAAAACTCCTATATATCCTGGCTCCCCCCTTGCCTCTTGGGAGCAGTCTGTCTACTTAAAAAAAGTGCACAATGTGAGAGTTGTGAGTTAAATTTTATTTGGGGTTAAAGGAGGATTATAACCCAGGAGACAGCATCTCAGATAGCTCTGAGAAACTGCTCCAAAGAGGTAAGGGGGAAGGTCAGTACATACGTGATTTTAGTGAAGGGGAAGTACATGTAATCAAACACATATTTTATTGCTGAAGGTTTCTGGTAGTCTCGTGAAATTTACTGCTAGTGCCAAGGAGCAGACATCACCATGAAGGATTTTAGTGCTTTTCTAGATAGGAGGAGATTCAAGAATTGGGCTCATAAAATTGGCTCCTGAAAATATCTATCTGAAGACGTGTTCTGCCAGTTTTTCCCAGAGCACAAGGTGCCTCATTTCTGCTCTCCACCTGAACTCCTTTCAGGGGTGCTGAAAGTCAGCAGCTGCAGCAGCACTTGATTTAATCCTTGTAGAGGTAGATGGCGAGTGCCAATGGCAAGCGCCAAATTGTAAATAACATGTCTCTCAGAGTTACCTGAGATGCTGTGTCCCAGGCGGCTTAAGTCCTCAGTTTTGTCTGCCAATTAAAGCATAACTCTCAACTTCTAGGTTGTGCATTTTTTTCAGTCGACAGTTTTGGTGGCCAATTATGAAGAGACCCAGAGCAGACTTCTCTCCTTCACCTGAACTCTATGAGGAACTGGAGCCTTGGTTCCAGCAGAGGCCTCTTGCACCCATCTGCCTCCTTGGGGAGTCCAGATGAATTTGGGCGAGTCTCTCCTAGTTCTTTGATCTCCTGATTATTGGTTGATGATTCTGAGTTTTATTTGGTGGTAACTAACAGGTACCTGGCTCCCCAGTTGAAAAATATTAGGGAATGACCCCCCTAATTTAAAGGTATTAGGGGAGCCCAGTTGAAACACACTGGGGTTCAGTTTAGACACTGAGCATGTTCTCCTCAGTGAAAGGTACTGGGAAGATTTTACTCAGTTAAAAGACTGAGTAAGGTTGGACCAGTTAATTAGGGGGAAGACTGGCCTGTTGCTTTTTCTTGAATTATCTACACTAGTGTTGACTTAAAAAAATACACCATGTGAGAATTGTGAGTTAAGTTTTATTTGTGTCAAAATGAGGACTATAGTCCAGGAGACGGCATCTCAGATAACTCTGAGAAACTGCTCCAAAGATGTAGGGGGAAAGTCAGTATATATGTGATTTTGGTGAAGGGGGAGTACATGCAATCAAGCACGTACTTTTTGCAGGAGGTTTCTGCTAGTCTCGTGAAGGTTATTGCTAGTCACGAGGAGAAGATGTCACCATGAAGGAGTTTAGTGTTTTTCTAGATAAGAAGAGATACAAGAATTGGGCTCATAAAATTGGCTCCTGAAAACATCTAACTATCTGAAGACCTGTTCTGCCAGTTTTTCCCAGAGCACAGAGTGCCTCATTTCTGCTCTCCACCTGAACTCCTTTCAGGGGGTGTTGAAAGTCAGCAGCTGCAGCAGCAGAACATGATTTAATCCTTGCAGAGGTAGATGGCAAATGTCAATGGCAAGTGCCAATTTGTAGTTGACACTAGTGATTTTATTTCGACAACTTGACCTCTGAATGGGAAATAAAAACTTTCAAAGCAAAAGAAAAAGGAATAACAGATTTCCAACCACCAACTAATACCCAACCTCGGTTTATGTACATACAAAATTTACAAGTACTTACTTAATTGGGAATTAAAGGAAATCTTGTGAAGATGAGAGGGCTCTTTTATTGCACATGCAGTTAACTTAAAAATCTGGCTTGATAAAAACATCTTTTCAAAATTCTGACCTTAAACAAAAGGCTTGTAGGGAGAATTTGCATTTCTCTTCCTGTGTTTTGATATGTAAATGTTCTACCTGATCTTCTTAGGGTGGTGTGTGTGTGTGTGTGTGTGTGTGTGTGTGTGTATGTTGAAAACTTGACTTCTACCATACTATTTTTGGGAGTAAACTTCCTGGATCTTATTTAGGTGGCATCCTCCCCAATCTCTTATGGAGAAGCCTCTTGTGTCTTATTGGTTTGAATCACTATTAATCACTATTAATATATATCTCAGATGATGGATCCTTTAAATTGGAGAAACTTTAAATTAGAGAAAATTGGCAATTTAGAGCATTCTCCTTACACACAACTGTTTTATTGGTACCTATAAAAATCAAATTAAAGGTGGAAAAATATATATCTAATGGTTAACCTAAGAACTTCCTTAGTTTAAATCAAACAAGAGAAACTGGTTTGGGAAGGTTTATAGTGTTCCCAGCTTCCCCTCAATGAGTCTTACAGATGCTAATAAAAAAATTAGAATAATGAATGTTAATTAGGTTGATTAACAGAAAGAAAAAAACTGTAGGAAAATTCTAGAGACTTTTCCCCAACAAGGTAGAAAGCTTAAAGAGACTTATCCCAAATGGATAAAGAATCTTACATATTTATTTAAAATGGACATTTATGAAATTAAAATACAAGGTTTTGATATTACAGTACCAAAGGTTAAATGAGTCAAAAGGAACCCATTACTGGTCCCCAATATTAAAGGCAAAACAAGTCAGCTCTATTTACCCCAACTTAAAAAATATATATATTTAAAGGGCTAAAGAGAAAAAAATTACACTGAGATACCTGACCAACAAGTATTGGGTTGGCCAAAATTTTGTTCGGATGTTACAGAAAACTTGAATCAATTTTTTGTCCAACCCAATACTTGGGGCACCAGTTAGGCCAATTAATCAAGATTGATCAAGGGGCCTGAGTTCCTTGACTCAACCTCTCTCTGGGGATCCCAGAGCCTTTTATATAAAAATAGATAAAGTGGACAGGGAATAAAAACAAAGAAAAGTTTCTAGGATTCCTCCTGTAAGATCAAAACTCATTCACTGGGTCCTAATGAGAACTAAAGTTTAAGGTATAACAGTTGACAGGACTGAGATAAATTTTATAATACACGTGCGCGCGCACACACACACACACACACACACACACACACACATATGCTTTGTATAAGATGTTTACATCTCTTTTTGTTAATTACATTGTGGGATACACATGTTTCACTGGGTAATGCTTCCCCTGCTTGGTATTATAAGACAAGTCATATAGATCTGCCCCTCAGAAAATATTAAATAAACATACTAAAAGAAAACCCAGTTCAGTCACCTGAGCCATACAATACAAAGTAAAACTGGGAACTAATATTCAGGGACTAATGAAAATGAAATTAGTGATTTTGCTCTGGGTTTAACTTGTGCACTCAGAAAGAGGGCCTTTGTTGAATGCCTTATTCAAGCTTTAAAAGACATGATAAATTAAACCTTAAAGTCTAGAACAAAGAACTCTTAAATTTCAGTTTAGTTAGAAATCTTCTCACTGATATAGAAAATACAGTTGGGCAGATCAATCTTTTAATATTGCTTAGGTGACAGACCACTTCTTTAAAGAGTTAAAAGCAACTGTTTTTGCCTTGCAAATCTCTGCAAATCAGAAAAGTAAGTACAGGCCACAGGGACCTGAGACTTAGCTCAATCAGGTAGAACCTGAAACCAAAGGGGGAGAAAAAAAAAATGACGTGTAAATTCAAACTGCTGGAAAGCCCCCTCAGCTGAAAAATCTAATTAAAGCCACCTTAGAATTTTATCAAGGACAAATACAAATTTTAAAAGTCTTTTCCACAAATAGTAAAGCCTTAATCATCTAAGCCAGCAAATGTAATTTTTCCTAACTGTTATTTATAAACCAGTAAGTTTATACTGTAATACCTGATTCATAACTAAGTTTTTTTTTCTTTAAGTTAAGCCATGAGAGCTCTAGTACACATTACATCTCTGGAAAATATCAAAATTAAATTTATAAAAAAGCTCTATTTAATTGACTTAAAAGTAAGCACTTGAAAACTAAATATTTCTAAATATAAAAAAAGTGCCCAGCCAAAATGACTTTCAGGTTCATGTGAACTGGGAAATATTAAGTTAATACCTGGTATTAAGATTAGTTTGTTTGTTGATCTAATTAATATAGATATGTCTTTAGAGTCATCAACATTAAATATAATACTTTTATTGTATCTAGGTTTTATAGAAGTTAAATATTATCTTGTTATATCCATTATAAATTTTTCAGCCAGAAAAGTAACTTGGTGTGACAAAATTCTTATAAATAAATTAAATACAAATGAGATAAGAGCTTTTAGGTAAACCCTTCAGAAATAATTATGTTTTCAAATGTCTACTTAAAATGATCTCTCTGGATATTTGGTAACTTAAAATTCTAGAGTTCTGCTAAATTAAGTTAAATGATAAAAGTTTATTGAATTGCTAGGTCATTTCCAAAGAAAATAAGATACTGGAACATTAATTGCTAAACAGGCCTAAATTTACTTACATAGGAGAAACTAAATATGTTTGGGTTTATTAGGCACATGTCTTGTACCACACTGAAGAAAGAAATTATATGTTTCATGAGGCCACGAGATGCTCCAATCAGGAAATGCTTGTATGACAGTTTACAATAACTTACTGCTTGTCAGTTTTTGCTAGAGATTAAGGTTTTTAAAGGTTAAATTCATAATATGTAACTAAAGCTATAGGAATAATAAAGGAATATTTCAGTATGCAAGGAAAGTAGGATGTGTGTTTTCAGCAAAAGAAGGTATGAGGAGTGGCAGTATATTTGGTTAAGGAAAAATAATTTATCCTAGAGCTGGTTGTGGTTGAATGGGAAAATAAGGGACAAACTAATATGGACACAGAAAGTGATGGAAGGTTGTGGAAAAGGAACCCTGAGAAAAGAGTTTTATGCAGGGTCAGGATTAGCTAAATTTAGATTGAATTTAATTAAGTGAATGGATTTTGTTGTTTAAAGTAAGCTGAAACAGGACTGGAGTTTAATTTTTCTTTCTATTAAGAGAAGAAAGTTTTCTTGGAGTGCTGCTTTTGATAACAGATTGTGTGAGTGTCTGTGCCTTTAAGTGATCTGTATTTGTGTTTTTCTGAAAGCTTTGTCACTTTAGTGGAGTGAATAAGTATTATTTCACAATGACCTCATGTGTTTTAAAACCTTTTTGATATTTTTAACAGACTTCCCAAATAACAAATTGTAACTAAAGTTCTTTTAACCTCCAGCTAACTCTGGGATGCTTCAAAGGAACCCTGAGCCATCACAGGGAGGAATATTAAACTAATTAGGTTTATTTGGTATGTTAAATTACTTGAGAAACATTGTCAAGTGATTGGAGATGAACCTTAAGTTAGAGTGTATGGATAAATATCATTAACATAGATATTCCAAAATCTATATGGAATTCCTAAAATATGATATCCCATGATAATGTTATCAGTCATAATCCTAGTTATTATCTTAAAATATTGTAAGTCAGAAATATCCAAGTTTCTTGCCAATTGCATTGTAATTAAATCTTTAACCATGCCATTTAAAGTTTTGTCCTTTACTGACTATCATTATCTTACACTGATGCTTCTATAAAATAAAGATCTTCAAGAAAATTCATAGAAGGACTTTTTTGACAGATATGCATTTCTGGTAATTTTTAGATCATGCCACTAAAATGGGAAAACTTAATACCTTCATCGAAATCAACAGAAATTAATTAATTACATGGGACTGAATGAACTGATGAATATGATTTATAACTTTATGACATTTTTTTTGGAAATATACTAGCTTTTAATATTGTTTTCCAGAAAAACATTTCCTTTTAGTCTATGACTTGCAACAAGTTGTTAATGTGTACATTTGTAAACGAAGCTGAAACATTTATCTATTTCTTTCTACCTGATCCTTTCAAAATTTGGCTTCTCCAGTTGGCTCTCCTGTGGACTTGAAGATCTATTGAAAACAGATTACAACTAGTTATACTAATCTTTGTTTTAATTTGTTCTTTATTTCCAGGTAATTTATGCTTGTGTGTCTCTCTGCTATACTATGACTTTATTAATATTATTAGCTGTATTATTTATATTCTGTCTATTTTTTTAAACATCTTTATTGGAGTATGGTTGCTTTACAATGGTTTATAAGTTTCAGCTTTATAACAAACTGAATCATGTATACATATACATATGTTCCCATATCTCTTCCCTCTTGCATCTCCCTCCCTCCCAGCCTGCCTATGCCACCACTCTATGTGGTCACAAGCACCGAGCTGATCTCCCTGTACTATGCAGCTGCTTCCCACTAGCTATCTATTTTATGTTTGGTAGTGTATATATGTCCATGCCACTCTCTCACTTTGTCACAGCTCCCCTCCCCATATCCTCAAGTCCATTCTCTAGTAGGTCTGTGTCTTTATTCCTGTCTTACCCCTAGGTTCTTCATGACATTTTTTTTTCTTAAATTCCATATATATGTGTTAGCATATAGTATTTGTCTTTCTCTATCTGACTTACTTCACTCTGTATGACAGACTCTAGGTCCATCCACCTCACTACAAATAACTCAATTTTGTTTCTTTTAATGGCTGAGTAATATTCCATTGTATATATGTGTTACATCTTCTTTATCCATTCATCCAATGATGGACACTTAGGTGGCTTCCATCTCCTGGCTACTGTAAACAGAGCTGCAGTGAACATTTTGGTACATGACTTTTTTTTTTTTTTTTTTTGCTGTATGCAGGCCTCTCACTGCCATGGCCTCTCCCGTCACAGAGCACAGGCTCCACACACGCAGGTTCAGCGGCCATGGCTCATGGGCCCAGCCACTCCACAGCATGTGGGATCTTGCCAGACCGGGGCACGAACCCAATGTCCCCTGCATCGGCAGGCAGACTCGCAACAACTGTGCCACCAGGGAAGCCCTAAATGACTCTTTTTGAATTATGGTTTTCTTAGGGTACATGCCCAGTAGTGGGATTGCTGGTTTATATGGTAGTTCTATTTGTAGATTTTTAAGGAACCTCCATACTGTTCTCCATAGTGGCTGAACCATTTCACATTCCCACCAGCAGTGCGAGAGTGTTCCCTTTGCTCCACACCCTCTCCAGCATTTATTGTTTCTAGATTTTTTGACAATGGCCATTCTGACTGGTGTGAGATGATACCTCATTGTAGTTTTGATTTGCATTTCTCTAATGATTAATGATGTTGAGCATTCTTTCATGTGTTTGTTGGCAATCTGTATATCTTCTTTGGAGAAATGACTATTTAGGTCTTCTGCCCATTTTTGATTTGGGTTGTTTGTTTTTTTGTTATTGAGCTGCATGAGCTGCTTGTAAATTTTGGAGATTAATCCTTTGTCAGTTGCTTCATTTGTAAATATTTTCTCCCATTCTGAGGGTTGTCTTTTGGTTTTGTTTATGGTTTCCTTTGCTGCGCAAAAGCTTTGAAGTTTCATTAGGTCCCATTTGTTTATTTTTATTTCCATTTCTCTAGGAGGTGGGTCAAAAAGGATCTTGCTGTGATTTATGTCATAGAGTGTTCTGCCTATGTTTTCCTCTAAGAGTTTGAGAGTTTCTGGCCTTACATTTAGGTCTATAATCGATTTTGAGCTTATTTTTGTGTATGGTGTTAGGGAGTGTTCTAATCTCATACTTATACATGTAACTGTCCAGTTTTCCCAGCACCACTTATTAAAGAGGCTGTCCTTTCTCCACTGTACATTCCTACCTCCTTGATCAAAGTTAAGGTGACCATATGTGCATGGGTTTATCTCTGGGATTTCTATCCTGTTCCATTGATTTATATTTCTGTTTTTGTGCCAGTACCATACTGTCTTGTTAACTGGAGCTTTGTAGTATAGTCTGAAGTCAGGGAGCCTGATTCCTCCAGCTCCGTTTTTCGTTCTCAAGATTGCTTCAGCTATTCGGGGTCTTTTGTGTTTTGCATACAAATTGTGCAAGTTTTTGTTCTAGCTCTGTGAAAAATGCCAGTGGTAGTTTCAAAGGGATTGCATTGAATCTGTAGTAGAGTCATTTTCACAACGTTGATTCTTCCAATCCAAGAACATGGTATATCTATCCATCTATTTGTATCATCTTTAATTTCTTTCATCAGTGTCTCATAATTTTCTGCATACAGGTCTTTTGTCTCCTTAGGTAGGTTTATTCCTAGATATTTTATTCTTTTTGTTCCATGGTAAATGGGAGTGTTTTCTTAATTTCACTTTCAGATTCTTCACCATTAGTGTATAGGAATGCCAGAGATTTCTGTGCATTAATTTTGTATCCTGCTACTTTACCAAATTCATTGATTATCTCTAGTAGTTTACTGGAAGCATCTTTAGAATTTTCTATATATAGTATCATGTCATCTGCAAACAGTGACAGCTTTACTTCTTCTTTTCCGATTTGGATTCCTTTTATGTCCTTTTCTTCTCTGATTGCTGTGGCTAAAACTTCCAAGACTGTATTGAATAAGAGTGGTGAGAGTGGGCAACCTTGTCTTGTTCCTGATCTTAGTGGAAATGCTTTCAGTTTTTCACCATTGAGGATGATGTTTGCTGTGGGTTTGTCATATATGACCCTTATTATGTTGAGGAAAGTTCCCTCTATGCCTACTTTCTGCAGGGATTTTATTATAAATGGGTGTTGAATTCTGTCGAAAGCTTTCTCTACATCTATTGAGATGATCTTTTGGTTTTTCTCCTTCAATTTGTTAATATGGTGTATTACGTTGATTGAGTTGCATATATTGAAGAATCCTTGCATTCCTGGAATAAACCCCACTTGATCATGGTGTATGATCCTTTCTGTTGGATTCTGTTTGCTACTATTTTGTTGTGGATTTTTGCATCTATGTTCGTCAGTGATATTGGCCTGTAGTTTTCTTGCTTTGTGACATCCTTGTCTGCTTTTGGTATCAGGGTGATGGTGGCTTTGTAGAATGAGTTTGGGAGTGCTCTCCCCTCTGATATATTTTGGAAGAGTTTGAAAAGGATAAGTGTTAGCTCTTCTTTAAATGTTTGATTGATTTCTTGTGTGAAACCATCTGGTCCTGGGCTTCTGTTTGTTGGAAGATTTTTAATCACAGTTTCAATTTCAGTGCTTGTGATTGGTCTGTTCATATTTTCTATTTCTTCCTGATTCAGTCTTGGAATGTTGTGCATTTCTAAGAATTCATCCATTTCTTCCAGGTTGTCCATTTTATTGGCATAGAGTTGCTTGTAATAATCTCTCATGATCTTTTGTATTTCTGCCATGTCAGTTGTTACTTCTTTTTCATTTCTAATTCTATTGATTTGAGAATTCTCCCTTTTTTTCTTGATGAGTCTGGCTAATGGTTTATCAATTTTGTTTATCTTCTCAAAGAACCAGCTTTTAGTTTTACTGATCTTTGCTATCATTTCCTTCATTTCTTTTTCATTTATTTCTGATCTGATTTTTATGATTTCTTTCCTGCTGCTAACTTTGGGGTTTTTTTGTTCTTCTTTCTCTAATTGCTTTAGGTGCAAGGTTAAGCTTTTTATTCGAGATGTTTCCTGTTTCTTAAGGTAGGATTGTATTGCTATAAACGTCCCTCTTAAAACTGTTTTTGCTGCATCCCATAGGTTTTGGTTCATTTTGTCTCCATTATCATCTGTTTCTAGGTACGTTTTGATTTCCTCTTTGTTTTCTTCAGTGATCACTTCATTATTAAGTAGTGTATTTTTTAGCATCCATGTATTTATATTTTTTACAGAGCTTTTCCTGTAAGTGATATCTAGTATCATAGCATTGTGGTAGGAAAGGATACTTGATACAATTTCAATTTTCTTAAATTTACCAAGGCTTGATTTGTGACCCAAGATATGATCTATCCTGGAGAACATTCCATGAGCACTTCAGAACAATGTGTATTCTGTTGTTTGTGGATGGAGTGTCCTATAACTATCAATTAAGTCCATCTTGTTTAATGTATCATTTAAAGCTTGTGTTTCCTTCTTTAATTTCATTTTGGAAGATCTGTCCATTGGTGAAAGTGGGGTGTTAAATTTCCCTAGTATGAATGTGTTACTGTCGATTTCCCCTTTTATGGCTGTTAGTATTTGCCTAATGTATTGAGGTGCTCCTATGTTGGGTGCATAAATATTTACAATTGTTATGTTTTCTTCTTGGATTGATCCCTTGATCATTATGTAGTGTCCTTCTTTGTCTCTGGTAATAGTCTTTATTTTAGAGTCTATTTTGTCTGATATCAAAATTGTTACTCCAGCTTTCTTTTGGTTTCCATTTCCATGGAATATCTTTTTCCATCCCCTCACTTTCAGTCTGTATGTGTCCCTAGGTCTGAAGTGGTCTCTTGTAGACAACATATATATGCGTCTTGTTTTTGTATCCATTCAGCCAGTCTGTGTCTTTTGGTGGGAGCATTTAATCCATTTACATTTAAGGTAATTATTGATATGTATGTTCCTATTCCCATTTTCTTGATTGTTTTGGGTTTGTTATTGTAGTTCTTTTCCTTCTCTTTTGTTTCTTGCCTAGAGAAGATCCTTTAGTATTTATTGTAAAATTGGTTTGGTGGTGCTGAACTCTCTCAGCATTTCCTTGTCTGTAAAGGTTTTAATTTCTCCCTCAAATCTGAATGAGATCCTTGCTGGGTAGAGTAATCTTGGTTGTAGGTTTTACTCCTTCATCACTTTTCATATTTCCTGCCAGTCCCTTCTGGTTTGCAAAGTTTCTGCTGAAAGGTCAGCTGTTAACCTTATGGGGATTCCCTTGTGTGTTATTTGTTGTTTTTCCCTTGCTGCTTTTAATATGTTTTCTTTGTATTTAATTTTTGATCATTTGATTAATATGTGTCTTGGCATGTTTCTCCTTGGATTTATCCTGTATGGGACTCTCTGTACTTCCTGGACTTGAGTAACTGTTTCCTTTCCCATATTAGGGAAGTTTTCAACTATAATCTCTTCAAATATTTTCTCAGTCCCTTTCTTTTTCTCTTCTTCTTCTGGAACCACTATAATTCAAATGTTGGTGTGTTTAATGTTGTCCCAGAGGTCTCTGAGACTTCCTCAATTCTTTTCATTCTTTTTTTTAAATTCTGCTCTGCAGTAGTTATTTCCACTGTTTTATCATCCAGGTCACTTATCCGTTCTTCTGCCTCAGTTATTCTGCTATTGATCCTTTTTAGAGTATTTTTAATTTCATTTATTGTGTTGTTCATTGTTGCTTGTTTCCTCTTTAGTTCTTCTAGGTCCTTGTTAAATGTTTCTTGCATTTTCTCTATTCTATTTCCAAGATTTTGGATCATCTTTACTATCATTATTCTGAATTCTTTTTCAGGTAGACTGCCTATTTCCTCTTCATTTGTTAGGTCTGGTGGGTTTTTTTCTTTCTCCTTCATCTGTTGTATGTTTCTCTGTCTTCTTATTTTGCTTATCTTACTGTGTTTGGGGTCTCCTTTTTGCAGGCTGCAGGTTCGTAGTTCCTGTTGTTTTTGGTGTCTCTCCCCAGTGGCTAAAGTTGGTTCAGTGTGTTGTGTAGGCTTCTTGGTGGAGGGGACTAGTGTCTGTGTTCTGGTGGATGAGGCTGGATCTTTTCTTTCTGGTGGGCAGGTCCACATCTGGTGGTGTGTTTTGTTGTTTCTGTGGACTTATTATGATTTTAGGCAGCATCTTTGCTAATGAGTGGGGTTGTGTTCCTGTCTTGCTCACTGTTTAGCATAGGGTGTCCAGCACTATAGCTTGCTGGTTGTTGAGTGAAGCTGGGTGCTGGTGTTGAGATGGAGATCTCTGGGAGATTTTCACTGTTTGATATTATGTGGAGCTGGGAGGTGTCTTATGGACCAGTGTCCTGAATTTGGCTCTCCCACTTCAGAGGCACAGCACTGACTTCTGACTGCAACACCAAGAGCCTTTCATCCACATGGCTTCTGTGATCCTAAGCCCTTTTAAGTCAGGAACTGAGGGAGGTTCAGGAACTCTTCTTGCTGTAGTCACCAGCACCAATAGGCAATGGCCTCTGAAAATCCTCTCCAAAGATGATTCGTGGACAGCTTTATCTCTGCTAGTGTTGGAGAGTCTCCTGCAGAGGTGGGGGGTGGCTGTGGCTCACCATGGGGATAAGGACACAGGCAACAGAAATTCTGGGAAGTACTCCTTGTTGTGAGCCCTCCCAGAGTCTGCCATTAGCCCCACAAAAGAATATTCTATTTTTTAAGGTTGTTATCTCTTACATTACCCAATATGCAACCAGGCCTCCAATAAAATTGATTATGGATAAGTATCTTGAGGAAATAGATTACATTTATGACTCTACGTAGAATAATTATAATAGTTTGATTCTAGGTATGGGAAGAAGCAACAAGGGAAAACATTTCCTGGATGATTGACTAGTAAGACAGAGGATCCAGAGAATTTTAAATTATCAACAGAGACTAATCCAGAAATTAGCACCTAGAGTTGCATATCAATAAGAATCTTCCCCTCATCTAGAAATGAGCATTCCTAGCAAGGTGGGACAAAAATTGGTCATGAATTGTCTCCTAAACATTGTTTGAATTTTGGACCAAAGGGGTGAACTGTGAATGAAAAATATCGTCAGCCACATCAGTAAATAAAGTATGCTGCAGCCATCAAGCCATCACATTACAGCCGCTCTGATAGTGAGCCCTGAGGGAACTCAGGATAGGAACAGGATGCTGCCCCCATCCAGCAGTCAACGACTACAGATACCCTTCAACGGTGAACCCTAAGGAGACTCAGGGTGAGAAGCAGAGGTTGCTGGCCCCAGATAGCTGAGGTGCATATCAAAGAAGTGATTTCAGTGTACCCAGACTCTTTCATCTTCCCATACATAGAAAAGCACGAAATTCCTTAACTTGAGATATCAGGTTTTCTCTAATGAACAGTCATCTTTTGATGTTCCAACTGCCTGATCTTTGTTGCAAAATCTCCTATATATCCTGGCTCCCCCCTTGTCTCTTGGAGCAGTCTCTCAGAGTTATCTGAGATGCTGTATCCTGGGCTTAAGTCCTCAGTTTTATATGCCAGATAAAAGATAATTCTCAACTTCTAGGTTGTACTTTGTTTTCAGTCAACAATACCAAACTCAGATTTAATACCTGACATAGTTGCAGATTTGAACTTCCCCAGGAATATAATAATCTCAATTGACCAGTTTGGAATTTTCTGGTCAACACCATTGATTTAATTCAATATGTGGGTCCTTTATATCCACCTCAACCTCAAAGGAGGAAGAGATAATCTGTGTGTTAGACCCTTGCCCTTCTCCCAAACAAAGGTGACCTAGCCTGAAACAATCCTTTATTTTCTTTTGTTAGTAGCTTCTTTGCCCCACCCCCTTATGCCTATAAAACTTTCCATTATGTGTAACCTCTCAGAATGCCATGAATCATTGAATAAAGTCAATTAGATCTTCAAATTCACTTAGTTAAATTTTGTTTTTTTAACATAAGGAATATATGTTAGGTCATTCAGAGGACCAAAATATATTTCCCATGTGTATTTGGTTTTTGCCTATAGTTCCTGCCTCACAGCTTCCAAAATCCTTGGAATTTCCTAAGTGATAAAAGCAATGGGAATGTTGTCAAACCCACGTTCATATTCTCATTGCACAGTAAGGACAAACAAACCAGAACTTCAGAGTTTGGAGCAGAGAAAGTTTTATTTGAGAGGACCAAATAAGGAGAATGGGCATCTCATGCTTAAAAGAAGTGAACTCCCTGCTGGTCTTCAGGGAAGTTTTAAAAGGCAAATTTTGGGGGGAGGCCTGCACAGTGCATAACTTTTTTCTCATTGGTTGGGTGCAAGGTAACAGGATGGTGTTCCAGGAATCTTAATCATCAGCCTTTCTGATTCCAACCAGTCTGGGATCTAGTGCTTGTGCTCACCCTGAAGTTACCATCCTCCACCTGGGTGGGAGCCTTAATTCTTGCAGAATAACTTAAAGATATGCATCAAATAGTTATATATATCTCCCAGGAGGAACTAGGGCTCTGCTTTATCACTGCACTTTTTTTTCTTGACTGCTTTTCCTTTGTTTCTGCATTCCCTCCCTTCTCTAATTAGTAACTGTTTGAATCTCCCTTTTGGAATTTAGGAAAGGTCTAGGAGGCTGAAGCCTTTTTCTACACACAAGAAACAAGGGACACAGAAAGGCTTTTGTACCTGGCAGGACCTGCAGGGTCCTGCTAGATTTCAATCTCCCCCTTTTCTTTGATATCTCTCAATCTTTAGGGGGAACAAATGTGGGACAAGAAAGGGAATAATGTTTTGGATAGAGAGGTTAATCATAAACTCAACAAGGAAACTTGGTTTCAGAAGACTGGGTTTTAAGGGAACTCAGTTTTAGGAGTACTAAATTTTACCAGTTTGTGGTCATCTCACCATGTACTTTTGAGCAAACCATTCCTTCTGTCCTTATGTCCTTCTACCTCTTTTCCACTTGGAAAAATGTTTCAAAACCATGCTTGGTCAGTAATTCTTCCTTAAAGACTGCAGCTTTTCTACAGATCATATCTCTCAAACTGTGGAGTATGCCCTTCAAGTAACACCAACCTAGAATATGGGCTCAGACCACACTCTTAAACTCTACAACCTGCCCCATCGATAAAGTATACCATGCCCCAATTTCATTACCTGCACATCGCAAATGTTGCATTGCATTAGAATGATAGGCACCCCTGACCATGAGCTTGCTATGTGCAGGGCTCCTTGCTAAGTACATTTTAGAAAGTGAGAACTTAAGCCACCTAACTCCCAGTCCCTGCCTTAAACTATACTGAGGATTCTTCCTTGTTCCTCTGTTAACCTTGCTAGAAACAAGCAAAAGTTGCTCGGTTACTTGTTCTAGGAAATACTGACTCTTAGGATATATGACTGCAAGCTGGCCAAAACAGCCTACTTGTCATTCAGGCCCACTTGTGACCCCTCACCTTACCGCCAATTCAAAGCTACTCTGTCATTAACTCTGCCTGATCCCAATCATTTTCCTGAATTTGCAAGGCTTCAGCCTGGACTCTCCCCCATTTCCCATTTCTGAGACTCAGTCACCAGTGATGATCTCCCTTACTGCAGTTGGTTAATAAACTTAGCTTTGCCTGATCAGTACGTTTTATGGTGGTCTTTGGGGAAGACCTAAAAATATATAAATAGGTGCTCAAACATCATAACTGAGCCCTGTTCATTTCACATCTGGGGAGGGAGAATTAATACTGTTAAAATGAACATACTACCCAAGGCAATCTATAGTTTCAGTGCAGTCCCTATCAAACTACAAAGAGCATTTTTCACAGAACTAGAGCAAATAATTTTAAATTTTGTATGGAAAAACAAAAGATCCTGAATAGCCAAATCAAACTTGAGAAAGAAGAATAGATCTGGAGGAATCACTCTCCCTGACTTCAGACTATATTACAAAGCTGCAATAATTAAAACTGTATGGCACTGGCATAAAAACAGACATATAGATCAATGGAACAGAATGGAAAGTCCAGAAATAAACCCACACACTTAAGGTCAATTAATCTACAGCAAAGGAGACAAGATTATACAATGGAGAAAAGACAGTCTCATTAATAAATGACTTCTTTGAAAACTGGATAGCTACATGTAAAAGAATGAAATTAGAACATTTTTTAACAACATATACAAAAATAAACTCAATGGATTAAGGGATACCATAAACTCCTAGGGGAAAATATAGGCAGAACACTCTTTGACATAAATCAGACAATATTTTTTGGATCTGTCTCCTAAAGCAAAGGAGACAGATGACTTTTTACTCAGCCATGATAAAGAATGAAATTTTGCCATTTGCAGCAACATGGATGGACTTGGAGAGTATTATGTTAAGTGAAAAAGTCAAACAGAGAAAGACAAATACTGTAGGATATCTTTTATATTTGGAATCTAAAAAATATGACTAGTGAATATAACAAAAAAGAAGCTGACTCACAGATATAGAGAACAAACTAGTGGCAATGAGGAGAGGGAAGGGGGAGCGACAACATAGGGGTAGGGGATTAAGAGGTACAAACTATTATGTATAAAGTAACCTACAAGTATATATTGTACAGCATGGGGTATATAGCCAATATTTTATAATAACTATTGATATAAATGTAGTATAACCTTTATAGTGTGAATCACTATATTGTACACTTGTAACATATTGTACAGCTGTAACATATAATATTTTACATCACCTATATTTCAATTTAAAAATAAAGTAATGCAAAGAAATCTTTATATTTGGCAACAAGGGTATCTTTCTACCTCCAGATACAGGGAGTACACCTTTCACATGAGAGATTTATTTCCTGCTTTCAGGAAGACAGAAAGGAGAGTCAGAGTGCCCCTCATGTGTTGGCTGTTTCTTAAGTAACTTTAATTCAAAATAATCAATATGCCGTTTGAGGTACATTTTGGGGTGACCTACTCTTGGCCCTGACATGTGTAAGTCAAATCATTGTGCTATAAAGCTTAAACTTATATAGTGCTGTATGTCAATTATATCTCAATAAAACTAGAAGAAAAAAAAGAAAAGAAAAGATGGAGCATGGAGATGGTTTCTGAAAAGGGTACCCTGTCCCCATAAAAGGTTGAGACTCCTAGGCAGAGAGGTGAAGTAACCCCAGCAATTATTAGCATCTGTGAGTAGAGACCTGAACCTTCCTTCCTGAGTGAATCTCAGCATGAAGACCTCTCTACAGAAAAGCTCCACAACCAGGGAAGCACTGATCTGAATGTTGGGAATGACAGTTCACAAATAGCCTAAGGTCCAAAGTCTCCATAAGTCCTGGAGCCAGGACCAGCACTGGGACTCATAGCAAAATTTGGCAGTGACGTGTTCTTTTAGTAAAATTGATAATTCCCCTCCTGTAAAAATGGTGATTAGCTGGAACTGGATTTATGTATGTATATATATGTATGTATATATGTATGTATTTATTTACTGCTCTTTCCAAACCTATAAAAAGGGGGAAGCGTTTCCTAGCAAAATCTGGAGGGAAAGAGAAGGATTGACTATGAGAGCAGAGATATTTTTACTTAGCCCGGGGCTCAAGAGAGGAGTGAAGGCCCATTATTGAAAGGATACCATGTGTACAGGAAACACCTATGATATGTATGCCCAGCCCCGTGGCCGGCAGTGGGTGTGAGAAGACTGTGGTGTGTCATCACCTAGGCTCCTCCTTGGATAGGCGCTTCTGTCTCCAGGTGCAATGCTCGGGTCCCTTTGGATCTTCATCCTCACTGTTCTTCCCTGACATTTCCATCCATGGCGACACCAGGAAGCCCAGGCAGAGAGTTCGGGGCATCAGCCTTTCCTATTCTTTTTTCTTAGGGGACAGAAACCAGCCGTGGATTGAGGAGCCCTGAGAATCAGAGGAGGAGACTCCATCCCAATGACCAGCAGCCCTGCGTGTCACCTTCAGGGATTCTTCCGACTACCCGGGCCCATGCCTGGACACTGCTCCACAGACTCCATAAACGTCACACCACAAGCCCACAGGAAATATGCAGAGCGGCTCCTGGGGACTTGGTTACATGGCTGTCATAGCTGCTGATGGAATGGGCAGAGTTAAATCTTCAGGCACTGCTTTGAAACGAGCCCACCTGATGTTATGATAATATTCCTTCACATTCCTCTAAAAGAGCACAAAGGAATATCAAAGGAGATATGACACTCCAGGAAGAGAGGTATGTGCCTCTTCAAAACCAAATAATTGTGTTCACTTTGCATTGCCAGAAACTGTTGTATCTAATTTAATAAATCTAAATTGATTATTTATAGGTACAGCACATAAAAAAGCAGAAAATTTCAGACCATTATGCTGGATAGCGTTGCTCTAACCTCCCTCCTTAAGCCCTACTTTTGCTGTCACACCAAGAAGGAGGGGGATGTCTCTGTTTAAAAGTCAGCTTTGGGCTTCCCTGGTGGCGCAGTGGTTGAGAGTCCGCCTGCCGATGCAGGGGACACGGGTTCGTGCCCCGGTCTGGGAAGATCCCACATGCCGCGGAGCGGCTGGGCCCGTGAGCCATGGCCGCTGAGCCTGCGCGTCCGGAGCCTGTGCTCCGCAAGGGGAGAGGCCACAACAGTGAGAGGCCCACGTACAAAAAAAAAAAAAAAAAAAAAAAAAAAAAAAAAAAAAAAAAAAAGTCAGCTTTGTGTTTTAATGCTGTTCCTCAGGGACAGTAATAAGACAGAAAATTTGGTTCAAAAGCACCCTGAGCTCTTCATCCTTCCTCATAAGTCATGAAAGGAGAGAGTTCCAAATGGGCTGCAGGAGTGCCTGCCATCAAGACACAGACTTTCAAGAATGGCACAGCTGTGAGTTTGGACAAATCTTTAATAACGTCTTCTCTCCAAGAAAAGGCTAATGGCATCATTTCTTTGGCTACAGAGTAGGAATTATTCCTCAGGATGCTGACATGGTGAATGTCAGCCTCCTGATGTAGAGTCTTCCTTAATAATAACTCTGCTGTTCTGTCAGAGTCAAGGAGGGAAGGGACTCTTCATATAGCCAGACTGTACCTTGGTGGGGTCTCCTCTCTCTGGTAACCTCATATGGCTTCCTCCTGTAGCAGTGTCTCTTGAAATGAGATGCTCTGTAGATTTCTCTGAAGCAGGATCAGAGATGCCAAAAACAGCATATGCACTGAAGAGGCCAATCTGGTGCAAAACGATTGCTCCTTGTAGCGCTGTCTGACAACCAACAGGTCGTGATCAATGAACTCTCAGCCTTTAGCATCAGGCTCAAGCTCCTGAGAGGTGAGAGGACACTCCCCATGCTGGCCGCCTTTGCACAGTCAGTAGCCAATCTCTGAGCGCCTGGGGTGGGAATGCACAGGTGAATAAATCAGAGTCTTCAAGTCACTGAAAGCAAACTCAAGGTCCGATGGAGAGTCTGCTATGACAGAGGTACACATAAAGAGATTCGGGGAAGGAGGAGCAGACTGTGCTGGAAATGGCTGAGGTAGAACTAAAGCTACCCATTTCTCAGGCTTTGCAAATTCTACCAGCAGAATTGGAACCTGTTGTATCTCTCCTAAGTTTTGATGATGAAGTATTTCTATCTAGAAATCCCCTCTTAGTGCCTTTACATTATTAAATTTCAAGGAATGATTAAAAGGAAAACGTGCTTTAGACAAGACAACAATAATGTCTTAACAACAATAATATATTATATATAATATAATATATAATATAATATAATATATTAACAATAATATCTCTTTTTTTTTTTCTTGCGGTACGTGGGCCTCTCGCTGTTGTGGCCTCTCCCGTTGCGGAGAACAGGCTCTGGATGCCCAGGCTCAGCGGCCATAGGCTCACTGGCCCAACTGCTCCGCGGCACGTGGGATCTTCCCGGACTGGGGTACGAACCCGTGTCCCCTGCATTGGCAGGCGGACTCTCAACCACTGCGCCACCAGGGAAGCCCAACAATAATATCTTAATATGTCCCTTATCCTGGGGTTTTACTTGTGGGGCTCAAAATTTCTCCATTGAGAAAAGGCTCATTGGAATTCAAGAGAAACACTGAGCATCGTGTGCAGCTGCTTTTCCAGGAGCTGCACCTATACTCCCACCTTTGTGGGATCTGGCAAGATGAAACCATGAAACCGAGACTCGATACTCATCCTACACCTCTCTATAAGGAGTGAAAACTTCCCCTGTGCCCCTGTGGAGCTGACCAGACCCAGGACACCCTCAGACGCTGTGGGCTCAGCCACTGTTGCCAGAACTTCATCAGGCAAACTAATTCCAGCACACCTGTGTCATTAGAACGCCATGCTTTACCTACAAGCAAGTTTACTTGAGATCCTGGGTTGATGTATTTAAAATGAAAGCTACATATTTTAGTGGCACCAGACCAGATGGAGAAATGGTTACCCATCCACCTGCCTATTTATGGCATACAACACACAGCATCAGACAGTGCTGCTGCTGGTGGCAGAACTACTACAAATGGGGAAATTCTATGTATTCCTGGGTTCTTATGTTTGCAGCTTGTTTTACCTGGCTCCCTCTTTAAATCTACAATACTTTATGGATGTGCCAAAATGCATATGGATATATTTATTTAAACAAACTTTTACTTTAGAATAGTTTTAGATTTACAGAAAAGTTGCAAAAAGTTTCCTCATATGCCACACCCAGCTTTCCTTTTTATTAACATCTCACATTAGTATGATACATTTCCCCTCACAATTAGTGAACCACTATTGAGATATTATAATCAACTAAAGTACATAGTTTATTCAGATTTCCTTAGTTTTCACCTAATGTCTTTTTTCTATTTCAGAATCACATTCAGGGTATAACATTTGGTTGTCATAGCTCCTTGGATCCTCTTGGCTGTGAAAATGTCTCATATGTTCTTTGTTTTTGATGACCTTGACAGTTTTGTGGAGTACTAGGCAGATATTTTGCAGAACATCCTTCAGATGGGATTTAAAAAAAATTTTTTTTTCATGGTTAAACTGAGTGATGAATTTGGGGGAGGAAAATCAAGAAAGTAAACTGCAATTCTCGTCACCTGATATCAAGAATAAATACTATCAACATGACTTACTTTGGGGAGGGGGAAATCTCCCCCTCTACACCTCCTGAGTTCTTGTGGCAGGACTAATAATAAAATTTGACACAAGACAGATTAATAGGAGAAATAGAAACAAATTTTAATTGTGTGCACAGAGGTCCCATAGAAATGGGACCTAAGAAGTGACCAAAGCAGGCAGCTTTTATACTTTTCCAACAAAGAAACAATGAATTTGTGAAAAATTGACAGGACAAAGAAACTTAGGTTTGGGGTGCCCAATTAGCGAAGAATCTAAACAGAGTTTGGGCTTGGGTAGTCAATTAAAGAAGTAACAAGTTTTGTTTACATAGGCTTCTCAGCCTGTTTTTTTTTTTAACATTTTTATTGGAGTATAATTGCTTTACAATGTTTTGTTAGTTTCTGCTGTATAACAAAGTGAATCAGCTATATGTATAAATATATCCCCATATCCCCTCCCTCTTGTGTCTCCCTCCCACCCTCCCTATCCCACCCCTCTAGGTGGTCACAAAGCACCGAGCTCCCTGTGCTATGCTGCTGCTTCCCACTAGCTATCTATTTTACATTTGGTAGTGTATATATGTCCATACCACTCTCACTTTGTCCCAGCTTATCCTTCCCCCTCCCTGTGTCCTCAAGTCCATTCTCTACATCTGCATCTTTATTGTTGTCCTGCCCCTAGGTTCATCGGAACCTTTTTTTTTTTCAGATTCCGTATATGTGTTAGCATATGGTATTTGTTTTTCTGTTTCTGACTTACTTCACTCTGTATGACAGACTCTAGGTCCATTCAGCTCACTACAAATAACTCAACTTCATTTCTTTTTATGGCTGAGTAATATTCCATTGTATATATGTACCACATCTTCTCTATCCATTCATCTGTCAATGGGCATTTATGTTGCTTCCATGACCTGGCTATTGTAAATAATGCTGCAATGAACATTGTGGTGTATGTGTCTTTTTGAATTATGGTTTTCTCAGGGTATATGCCCAGTAATGGAATTGCTGAGTCATATGGTAGTTCTATTTTTAGTTTTTTAAGGAACCTCCATTCTATTCTCCATAGTGGCTGTATCAAGTTACATTCCCACCAACAGTGCAAGAGGGTTCCTTTTTCTCCACACCCTCTCCAGCATTTATTGTTTGTAGATTTTTTGATGATGGCCATTCTGACAGGTGTGAGATGATATCCCATTGTAGTTTTGATTTGCATTTCTCTAATGAGTAATGATGTTAAACATCCTTAAATGTGTTCATTGGCAATCTGTATGTCTTCTTTGGAGAAATGTCATTTAGGTCTTCTGCCTATTTTTGGATTGTGTTGTTTGTGTTTTTGATATTGAGCTCTATGAGCTGCTTGTATATTTTGGAGATTAATCCTTTGTCAGTTGCTTCATTTGCAAATATTTTCTCCCATGCTGATGGTTGTCTTGCAAATGAAGCAACTCAAATGACTAAAGTCAGAAAGAAAAGCAGGGACATTACTACCAATATTACAGAAATAAAAAGGATGAGGAGAGAGTGCTATGAAAAACTGCACACCAACAAACTGGACAACCTAGATGAAATGAACAAATTCATAGAAACACACAACCTACCAAGACTGAATTATGAAGTAGAAAATCTGAATAAAGCTATACCTTGTAAGGAGATTGACTTTAATAATAATAATAACCTCCCACAACAACAAAAAGTCCTGAACAAGATGGTTTTGCTGATGAATTCTACCAAATCAGTACTGTAGTGAGGTACAACTTGATGCCCATTAAGATGGATTTTTTTTTTTTTTTTTAAGGAAGATAGGTTTGGCAAGGATGTGGAGAAATTTGAACCCTGGTGCATTTCTGATGGAATGTAAAATACTGTAGCCATTGTGGAAAACAGTTTAACAGTTCCTCTAAAAGTTCAACATGGAATTATCATATGATCCAGCAATTCCACTGCTGGTATATCCCCAAAATAATTGAAAGCAAGGTTTCAATCAGATAATTTTATAGCAATATTCATGACAGCATTATTCACAATAGCCAAAATGTGGAAATAATTCAAATATTCATCAAAAGTAGAAAGGGTAAACAAAATGTAGTATACACAATGAAATATTTTTTAACCTTAAAAGGAAATGAAATTCTGATACACAATACAGTATGGATAAACCCTGAAAACATTATGCTAAGTGAAGTAAGCAAGATACAAAAGGACAGCACATATTTTATGATTCCACCTATGTGAGGTACCTGGAATATGCAAATTCACAGAGACAGAAAGTTAAAACAGAGTTTACCAGGGCTGGGGGTGGGGAGGGATGCAGTTATTATTCAATGGGTACAGTTTCTGTTTAGGATGATGAAAACGTTCCGGAATAGACAGTGGTGATGGAGGCACAACATTGTGAATGTACTTAAGGCACCTGAATTATAATTGGTTAAAAGAGTAAATTTTGTGTTATGTATATTGAACACGATAAATATATGGGGGGAAACCCTCTTAACACCTCCCAGGTAATGCTAAGGTACAGCAGGGTTGATAACTACTGGTCCTGATCCTTGGTACCAGTTCACCAATAGACCCTCTCCTTTAAATGAGCCTCTTCACATGTCACCCTCAATGTGGTGGTATAGATGCAGGCTTTAAGTGAGCCTATGTACCTTTCATCTTGTACCTATGTACCTTGGTCCCACATGACTTAACTTCCCTAAGACTCAATTCTCTCATCTGTAAAATTGGGATGTTCCACATTTTTTTTAAATTTAATAAGATTACTTTATACAGGGAGCTTAGAACAGTATATGACACCTGGTTCACGTGGTAGTGATAACTATGATGGTGATGATGAAGATTCCCTAAATCAAAGATTGGGAATGTGTGGGTAAAAATGGGCTTAGAGCAATGGTTTTCACATTTGAGCAGCATCAGAATCACCTGGAGGCTTGTTAAAATACACTCTTAGGTCTTGCGTGGGCCCAGGCATTTCTAACAGGTAATTATCTCAGGTGATATTAATGTTGATGGTCTAGGATCCACACTTTGACAACCATGGATTTGGAGCTATCAGTGAGATTTCCATCCCCTGGATGATCCAATGCTTTCCCATAGACCCTGATCTAAGAATGTAATTTAAAAAGAGGTTTCCTATCTTATTAGAGGCAATATCGGCTGGCCTGTCAGACATATATGATTTTAACCTTTAGAATTCACCAAGCATCTCAAAAATGCATATGCATATTAAACAAAGTAGTCAGAATTTGAACTATGTTTGAAGCTAATTTTTAAAATCTGCATTTTAAAACTCAGTAAATTCAGTAATGCAGTTTCTGAAAACCTGGAGGATTATGTACGCGTGCTTTGGGAGAACAAACCAGTGAGAAATTACTTCTGAAAACTCTGGGCCTTGCTCTAGCTGTTGGAAACTCTGCTACCTCTGATGGAGAAGGGACACCTGCATCAGACTTCCTGCCAGATGTCCTTGTCATATAGCTTTCTGTCACACCAACGTGGACTTCGAGAAATGCAATGGGACAAGCATATGCAGATGCATTGGCATCAGAAACCAGTGGATACAAGGGCTTAAGCCCCTTTCCTCTAAAAGATGGAAAAAAGCGTACTTGGGTTTGAGGCTTGGAACTCCTCCTGTTGGTATGCTGACATGTTATCTGCTCTTTCTTAGCATTTGTAATCTCATATATAAAATGGGGAAAGAAGTGCTACCTACTTTAAGGGATTGGTATTGTACTTGGCACATGGTAGAAAAGAAGGAAATGACTGTTTGTATTATTATGTGTTGTTATTGTTTGATGATCCCAGGAGTCCAGATTCAGTCTGATATTCAGTCCTGAAATGAAAAATCACATGGATTTGTTTTTCTCCTCTTTTTCCTCTTCCTTCTTTTCTTGTTCCTTTTTGTCCTCCTCTTCCTTCCTCCCACTCTTTCATACTTTTTGTTGGCAAACGTCTATAGGCAAGTTTCTCGTAAGGTTTTTTTGGGTATGCTTGTATATTGCACCCTCCTGTTGAAACTGAGTCCCCCTAAAACTGAGTTTTCCTGCTGAGTTTATGATTAACATATCTATATGAAACTTTATTCCCTTTCTTGTCCTACCCCTGTTCCCTTCAGTGTTTAGGAGTATCAAAGAAAAGAGGGAACTGAAACAAAGCAGGGCTCTTCAGGGCCCTCCTGGGTACAAAAGCCCTCATTTCTTATTTGTAGAAAAAGTCTTTAGTCTCCTAGGCCTTCCCTGAGTTCCAAATAGCAGACTCAAGCAGTTACTAATTAGATAAGTGAGGGAAGGCAGGAACAAAGGAAAAACTGCCAGGAAACAAGAGTACAGGGATAAAACAGAGTCCTTGAGTTCCTCTGCAAGGAATAATAACAGTCTGATGCTATCTGAGATTTTCTGCAGGAAGTAAGACCCCTACCCAGGTGAAGGATGGTGACTACATGCTGAGATCCTAGACTGGTCAGAACCAGAAGGTTGATGATTGAGATTCCTGAGCCCTATCCTGTTACCTCATGCATTCTGCTGTCCTCATCCCAAACTCTTCCCTGAAAACCATCAGGGAGTATGGGTCTTTTGAGCATGAGCCACCCATTCTCTTTGCTTGGCCCTGGCAATAAAACTTCCTCTGCTCCAAACTCAGATGTTTAGGTTTATTTGACTTCACTGCATTGAGCGCACAAGCTCGGGTTTGACAACACTGCATTTCTCCCTCCTCAGACCCCTTTAGGAGAGGCAGCCTTCTACAGAGTTCCTCTAATTCCACCTGAGGATCTCTAAAATCAGTTAGGCCTAGGCAAGTAGCATCCTGTGCAGCCTCATTGGTATGCTACTCCAGCCCAGAGTGCTGGGTACTGTAATTGACACACGAATTATGTATGCTGGGGCTCAGTGTCACATTTAGCATGCCTGAAGCACTGTACATTTCAAGGGAGAGTCATTTAGATTCTGTGCTGTATTATACATCCACAGCCTTCGCAGGACTCAGGGCCCCCATGCTGGTGTCCGAGAGCTGGCTTGGGTGCGTACAGTATGTGGCTGCAGCCCTCTGCTCCAGGTCCTATGGTCACTGCACTCAAATCCTCAGCCCAGAGTGGGAGGCTGCACTGCCATTTGTTCCTCCCTCTGTGTCAGTTCATTAGGTTTTAGCCTTTTCTTTTGCCCTGGAATGTGCTGATTTCTCAAGCTCTAAGTTAAAGTTCAGTTAAAACCAGCCTCTCCCTCTGAACCACCCAGTAAACGTGATTTCCAAACATCACTCTGCTCTCCATAACACAGGGCTGTGGTTCTCTGCAGTCCTTTAGCAGCGCCCACGACTCTCTGGGATGGAATTGTCCACTCACGGGACCACACGGCTCTGCACAAGTGGGGACTTCCATAGGGAACTTCATCTGCAGAAATAAACCAAGTCCCTCCTGGATAATGTGTACTGCCCTGAGATCACCAACATACCTTATGGCTTCAGACAGCAGACCCTTTGCCAAGAATGCTACTTCTTCCCTTCATTATCTGGGAAAAACAGGCATTTCTTTCAGAGTCCATTTCAGCTGAACCCTCTATTAATCCCTTCTTACTCCTCTTACCTGCCTGCTCCCACACCACCACCACCCCTTCCCCCCAAAGGAAACCACACACACACATACAACAGAAACAATATTTCAGGAGGACATCCACCATGCCTGGTAAAAGCCAGTTGTTGCACATATCACTTCTACTGTAATTGTTTCTCTCTCACTAGACTACTAGCTTCTAGAGGCTCATCACTAGTCTATAGCACTGTGCTCGTGCTGGAATTTGCACAGTAATCTATCATCTTGATTTTATGAAAATGTGGTTTATTCCAGAGATAATGCTTGCACAAGCAGTGGTGGCTGGAGGCTGTGGAAGAACCAGAGACTTGAAATTCAAACCACTTGGCTTCAGTGTTGACTTTGTTAATGACCTTACCAGATGAACTGACTTTGACACCCAAACCCAAGCTCACCTGACCTCCTTGGCCACCGGAAAGACCAAGTCACCATAGTTTAGGACATGAGCCTAGATGTAAAGGGCTATCAACAGTGCAGGTGTATTTCCTGGGAGAATGCATTCACTTTCCAAGGCATTCTTACTTATTATTTAATTTTAATTGCCCTAACAAGTTCTGAAAGAGTTAGATATGGAAACTGTTGACTGAAGAAAAATGTACAACCTAAAAGTTGAAAGTTATGTTTTATTGTAGAGATTACTGAGTACTATAGCCTGGGGTACAGCCTCTCAGATAACTCTGAGGAAAAGCTCTGAAGAGGTAAGAAAGGAGCCAGGATATATAGTTCTTGCTGAAAAAAAAAAATGTAGTCAAACATGAAAAGATTACTGCTAATCACAAAAAATAGACATCTCAAGTTAATGATTTTAGCACTTTTCTATGTACTGGAAGATGCCAGAATCGGGGCTCATTGAAATTATTCCTTAGATATGCATCTTAACTATCTAGGGTCACTATCCTGTTTTTCCCCATCCTGAATTCTCCTCAGGGTGCACCATCAGGGACTTCTGCAGTGGCTAATGGCTTGATGGTGGGCAACAATCATTGTATACTGGAATGGCAGGCAACAGCTGAATTTTTGTCTCCATACCTGAGAACTGTAATCAACAGCCTTCCTGTTTCCTGTATTAAACAGTATTGGACCAAGCAAACGTAACTCAGCTACTTTGCTTTGGAGAGAACTTGCTCCTGGAAGATAAAACTGAGAGCCACCTAAAATAGCTTAGTACTTTCAATTTTAGATAAAAAATGGATACATTTGGGTGTAATTATGCCTCAAGCAATATTTGGGAGATATTTATAGTGACAGGCAGAATAAAGCTCCCAAGGGGATGTCCTAATACTCAGAAACCTGTGAATGTGTTACCTTACCTGGCAAAGGGGAATTAAGATTGCTAAAGAACGTAAAATAAGAGAATTCTTTGGGTTATCTGGGTGAGGCCAATAGAACCACAAGGAACCTCAAATAGGGAAGAAGGAGTCAGAATAGTCAGTGTCAGAGTGATGTAGGTTGAGAAGAACTCTACTGGTCACTGCTTTGAAGATGGAGAAGGGGCCATGGGCCAAGGAATACTGGCAACCTCTAGAATTTGGAATGATCAAGTAACTGGATTCTCCCCTAGGGCCTACAGACAGGAACACAGTCCTGCTGACACCCTGATCTTAGCCCAGGGAGACCCACTGCAATATTCCGACCTCCAGAGGTGTGAGATAATAAATGTGTGTTGCTTTAAGCCACTGAGTCTGTGGTAATTTGTTACAGCAGCAATGGGAAACTATCACACATATATCTTTAAAAAATGGTTTGTTTGAAATTTAAATTTGAGTGACCTGTACAGCTGTTAGGGAGGAAGAAATTTTCCCTTATCCTCCTAGGTTTTTCTGGTTGGTCTAAGAATTAAGTTGACATGAGACAGATTAACAGGAGAAAATCATATGAAATGTAATAACATGTGTACATGGGAGAGACCCAGGAAAACTGAGTAACTCACCACAGTGGCCAAAAACCTCTGCTAAAGACAAAAGAGGATGTTGTGACTGGGGAGAGTCAGTTCTGGGAGGTGATCAGGAAATGATCAGTAAACAAGAGTGATTGTGATGCAGACTTAAGTCATTGCCTGCTCCATTGACAAGACTTTCTAGAGATTCGGTCCTCTTCTAGGTATAGCAATGGAGACCCCCTTACCTTGGAGATTTCCCTAACAAATGTAATGTATTTTTATAAAAGGGTAACTCCGACTTGGTTTTCAGTGTTTTACCCATTTCTTCTGTTTCTTAGAAAATAACCAGCTTAAAACAATTAATGTGCCAAAGAGATATTTTGGGGTGACAAGTTTGCTCCCCTATACAGCCAAACTGAATTAGGGACAGAGACCAGGTCAGAAGTCCTGTCAGGGGCACTAAGTCCATGCAGTGGGGGTCAGGCAGGAGGCCAAGTGTTCTTATCTATAAAAGGGGGACAATAGTGAAAAAGTTGATTAAAAAGTCTTCATATGTTGCCCCACAGGTGTGTCTTGAGTACTCAGTGCAATAAATGTTGGAGCACTAGCATGTAGTGAGTAGTTCAGATTGTTTGGTCCCCCCGTGTACCCCCCATCCTTCCTGATCAAAACTGAGCAGGATCCTGTGGGACCCTCCAGGGGCACAAAAGTCTTTCTGTGTCCTCTGTTTCTTATTTGTAGGAAAAAGGCTGCAGCCTCCTAGACCTTCCCTGAGTTCCAAAGGGCAGATTCAAACAATTTCTAATTAGGGAAGTAAGGGAATGCAGAAACAAAGGAAGAGCCCTCAAGAAACAACTGTGGGTCCAAGTTCCTCCTCAAGAGATTTACATACCAATATATCTTTGAGTGCTTCTTCAGGAGCTAAGGCCCCCACCCAGGTGGAGGATGATAACTTCAGGCTGAGCACAAGATTCCTGAAGCACCACCCTGTTAGCTCACCACCAACCAATCAGAAGAAAGTCACAACACCCCAAATGTTGCCTTTGAAAACTCTTCCTTGAAAGCCATTGAAAAGTTTAGGCTTTCTGAGCACCAGCAACCTGTTCTCCCTGCTTGGCTCTGCAGTAAACCTTTGTCTGCTCTAAACTCTGACATTTTTGTTTGTTTGGTCTCACTGTGCATGGGGCACACAAATTTGGGTTCAACAACATGTGGCTGGTGGGAAATGTCGACTGAAAAACATGCACGATGTGAGAGCTGTGAGTTGTTTTATTTGTGTCAAAATGAGGACTATAGGGCTTCCCTGGTGGCGCAGCGGTCGAGAGTCCGCCTGCCGATGCAAGGGACACGGGTTCGTGCCCCGGTCCGGGAAGATCCCACATGCCGCGGAGCGGCTGGGCCCATGAGCCATGGCCGCTGAGCCTGCGCGTCCGGAGCCTGTGCTCCGCAACGGGAGAGGCCATGGCAGTGAGAGGCCCGTGTACCACAAAAAAAAAAAAAAAAAAATGAGGACTATAGCCCAGGAGATATAGCCTCTCAGAAAGCTCTCAGGAACTTCTCCAGAGAGGTAAGTGGGGAGGTCAGTATGTATGTGATTTTGGTGAAGGGGGGTACCTGCAGTCAAGTACACATTTTGGCAGAGGCTTGCTGCTAGTCACAAGAATATTACTGCTAGTCAGGAGGCACAGATGTCTTCATTAAAGATTTTAGTGCTTTTCTAGATATAAGAAGATGCAAGAAATTGGGCTCATAAAAATCTTCTCCTGAAAATATCTATCTGAAGGCCTATTCTGCCAGTTTTTCACAGAGCACAGAGTGCTTCATTCCTGATCTCCACCTTGAACTCCTTTCAGGGTGTGTTGAAGGTCAATTGTAACAGGGAAGAACAAAATCTGACTCCATGCTGGATCTGTTTCTTTTACTTTCGCAGCCTTTGCTCTCCATTGCTTTTTGTTACTATAATCGCTAAAAGGATGCTATCTATAGCTATAAGCATACATAATGGCCTCCCTTGGGGACCCCTGCTCCCCTGCATAAATGTTAAACTAAAGTGCCTTTGTTCAGTTCACAGGGAAACATTCTGACCCTGCCCACCTGTGAATGACTGCAAGAAAGAAGAAATTAACACATCCTCTTCCGCCAGGAGATATTTTGCAAGACTAATGGTCTTTTCACTTTACTTCCTCACCTCCTCCCCCTCTCTGTTCCTGTTAAAGAAACTGGTATCCAGACCCCGATAAGATAGTACTCTAGCTCATTAGTCCGCCATCCTCTCGGACTCCTGGCTTTCCCAATAAAGTCTCTATTCCTTGGCTCAATACCTTGTCTCCTGGTGTATTGGCCTGTCGTGTGGCAAGCAGAGCAAGCTTGGACTTGGTAACAAATAACTGCAGTGGCTAGTGACCTAATCCTTGTAAAGGCAGATGGCAAGTGACAATTTTTATCTGTCAGGAGGGTCCTAATACCTTGCCCTGGCTTGGTTCTCCTGCATTTTTAGATTGGGGAGTGCAGGACATGGAGGCATAGCCTGGTGAGGTGCTGGCAGGACAGGGTGTGTGTTGTGGGGGTTTATGGTACTTCCTTCAACCTATCAGCTGTGGGTGGACCCCACATCCAGAATTCTGTTGCCAGGAGAAAACTAAGGGCTGTCCAGAACATCTCATAGACCTCGAATTGCAAGACACACAGTTAGTGACGTCCCTCAAGCTCAGGCACCCCTGTGCTCTGTGATGTGGGCACACTGCCCTCAGAGCTCCTTCTGACTTTCTCTGAACCACATTTAGGAGGCCGAGGATGGGCTGCCCACAGGCTGAGAGCACTTCTGCTGTGAACCAGGATGGAGCTTTACAGGGGAGCAAGATTCCTTTGTCATGGATCCTATTGCTAGGAGACTTCTGAATATTAACCCTCAAAACAGCTTCAGGCAATGCTAATCCTGCCCCCAATCAGTTCTTATCAGGAAACCTCCTGGATAAAATGCAGGAGGAAACTAGCTTGTGGGAGCTGGCTGCTTTCTGTTTTCTGCTACAGTGAAAACCAGAGTGGCTCTCTCCTTTCTCCCCTTCCTTGTTGCAGTCCCTGTAGTAATGGGAGAAGAAACTCTGAGGCTGGATTTATATACGAAAAGGCTGTTAAAGCAAAAACCAGCCCCAGAAAATTCAACAGTGGTTTCAAGACTTTGCTTTAACATGCCTGTGGGCAAACCTTCATCTACCTAATTAAATGGTGGGAGAGCCAGTTTGGCCCAGGGCCTCACATACCTGCTTAGGAATCCCTTAGAAATCCTCCCCAGGCCTCCTCAGTGCACCCAGATCTCCTTCACCAGCTTAGGGTTGCTCCTGACAAAATCAAATGTATGGCTAAGACAATTATAGGGGAGGTGTTCAGCTAATCTTGTCGTTTTCAAGCTTAAAGATTTTCCAAGGCTTCCGTCACCCTTATTAAAGTGCCAGGATTCCTAACGTGCCACGTTCAGTCCTCCACCCATTTTCCTAGATCTATCTCCTCACTCCCTGCACGATGCTCTGTTCCAGTTTCACAAGCATGCCATGCGCTTTCTACCTGGCTTAGAGACTGCAGCCTGTTCCCTCTGCTGTGTACTTGGAATGTGAATGTTTGTTCAAACCCAGCCTCTTCTTGGCCCAGCCCTTGTTCCCAGCCAAGTTCGCTCCTGTTCATCCTTTGGGTCCTGACTGAGCTGTCAGTACCTCTAGGAAGTGGTGGACTACTCCTGTGGCTTGGGGGCCCCTCCTTGATACTTACAAAGTACCTTACCTGCCTTAGTCCTCGCACTTGTCACCTCTCATGGGGCTGGTGTGTTTCCTTGTTTGTTTTCCTCTTCTCCTTGACAAGAAGCAGTTTGAGGGAATGGATGCCCACGCTTGTGTTTCAGTTATTACAGAATAACTGCTCCTTCTGCTTGAACACACCACTCCCAGATGCCCAGAAAGGAAAGGGTAATCATTTAATCAAATGAACTATTTGGCAAATAAGGGTGGATATTCCAACTGCAAAAAGTTGGTGAGTAGATGGTATGTATATTTTTCTCACTGTGTTCTCAATTTATTGTTCAATCCTGAATCAAGGATTCCCTTCCTACAGAAACTCTTTCCTTTTTTCTCTTCTTTCCCTTGCCCTGGGCTGCAGCACTGGGCCAGGAGATGCTCTGGCTTTCTTCCCTTTCCTCTTTAGTGTTCACTCTGCAAAGCTGAGACAGGATCCCATCACTGACTTCTGCTCTTTCTGTAACGGGCTTGCAGTGGTCCCTTTCCCCCAGTCACCAAGGTCATCAGTGCTCTGTGCTGTGCAGTCACCAATGTCAGAGGCTGGAGTTCCCTACCCATGCTGGAAGCACCCTCCTGGGTGGTGGTAACACCCTCTGGGGATGTGCTTGTTTGGCTCCTTCCCAGATCCGGTGGCATTGCTGTGTTACCTGCCCTGGACAGGCAGCCGTGGAGCTTTTGTCACTGCAGCACCTTTGCCTCGCCTGTGACTGCCCTGTTGCTGTCGCCCTGTGCTTGGGGCCATCAACCGGGCCTTCTGAGGAGAGCACGTTGGGGCCACATTGGGTTCCTTCTCTGTAGCCACCAGGCAGAAGGTCCAGATGCCCAGGGACCCCACCAGGGCTCCTGTTCCCTTGTATGTGGATCTCCATGGCCTGTGTCAAGAGGGACACAGTGAAGAAACCATCAAGGAAGAGAAGACAGAAAGTGAGACAAGAGGCTGCTACACTCCCTTCCTGAAAGCTCAAGGATTTATAATTGGAATAACCTCAAGATCATCCCATCCAATCTGCTGTTTGATGGCAGAATCTCCACAGCACCCTTGTCAAATCATTATTTGAATTTCGTTTGAACAGTCCCAGTGCCAGGGAGAGCATTATTACGATTCCTCGGCGAATACCTTAGAACACTTTTGTTTTACACCCTCGTACCGGTGTTTCTGAAGAACAGAGTCCTAGAAGTGGAACTGCTGGTCAAGGGGTATGTACATTTCCCATTTTGATACCTACCACCTGCACATTCATACACACACACACACACACACACACACACACATGCTGTACACACACAGAAATAAACGCATAGCAGTTATGAGCTCAAATGAATAAAGACCTTTCTGATAAAACTGTCCCTCAGCAGAATGGACTGCCTGGGTTGCAGCAATGAGTGGCCAAGTGCTTAGGTGATGAGGATGCTCTAGAGGGGATTTCAACATGGGGTATGTAGTCAGAGCACCTACCACCCAGCAGACCCCAGACACTCACATGTGGCAAGCTCTGGACAAACACCAGGACCCTCCCCTTAGGTGGTGAGTTCCCAACAGTGGTTCATTTGGCCTTCAGATAGGGACAGAGTAAAGGGATAAAGTGGGTGATTAAATAGTTAATTACTAGTAAAGGAAAAAAGCATGGGAGAACCCTGTAAGCTAATGATCACTCAGGAAAGCAGGCTTGCTTAGCAACAAAACGATGCAACAGAAGCAAGAGACCCACATCTCAGTAAGGTCAGTAAGTTAATGATTCCTAGGACGTGCTTCTCTGTGTACACTAAGAATAACAATATAGGGAAAAGTGACATTATAATGAAACCTGAGCCGATTTACCATTTTTAGCATATGTTACCACCCTTCTGCTAATTTGAATAGTGCCATTACAGTCTCAATTTGACCATGTAGGGACAAGGAATTTCCCCCACCTTACATGGAGGAACAGCTGATGATGGAAACTTGATGTCTACTCAAAAATGAGGAAGAAGGTGGTCTTCTCCCCCTCCCCACTTCTCCTTTGATTATAAAACTGTAGCCCACTAAGTTCTCAGGGCAGCACCCTCTTGCCTGCCCCCTTGTAAGCCTCACATCCTATTCTAATAAATCACTTCTTATCTATCACTTTGCTTCCTGCTGAATTCTTTTGTGCTAAGACATAAAGAACCAGAGATCCTAGCAACCCCCCACCTCCGCCATATGCATTTCTGCGGTTTCATTTCTGGAGGCAATGAATTTTCCAGGCCAAGCTCAGAGAGCACAGGGCAGGGGAGGGGTGGTTGTAGGGCAACTTTATGGCTCCCCCCAAAGCACATGGCCCTTTTCTCAAGTCTCTGCACTGGTTTTCCACCAGAATCTGCTCATTCTCTCCTCAAACTCAGGCATAATGATCCACTTATCTCAGCCTGGAGGGCCAGAGTGCTGTTATGACTCTGCACTGGTTGTTTCAGAAAAAAAATGAGCTTTTTTCTCAGTAGTCAAAGATGTCCTCCTATGCATCTGGAGGGGGCACACCTGAAGGCCAGTGGCAAGCTTTGGGTCTTGGATGGAGTCCTATACAGAATTCAAGGGAAGAAGCCTGCTAGCTCTGGGGTCTTAGAAGGCTGGCAGTCACTCTGTCTGGCATGCTTCTCACAGTCTGTGGCTGCTGGACCAGCGTCATGACATCAGGGGGAGGAGGGGGATGGTGGGTGTGATGCCATGGACAGCATTTGGAAATGCTTGTGTGTGGCAGTCATCTCTCATTTTGTCCTGATCTGGGCAAAGTCATTAACATACATTAGTGCTCACTGAGTAGATCACACTCTCCTCCCTCGTGCAGCTGTCCCTGCAGGTCCTCAAAGGTGGCATTGGACATGCCCACTGCACAGCTGCAGGGAGCCGAGTAATACATCAACAGAGCCTGAGATCATTGTTGTCTTTGATCAGGTCAGATCCATCTCTGGTTGTTGGTCCTTCAACAAGCACAGGACCAGTGAGAGGAGCAGCTGCAGCTGAGATCCCCTCCAGCACCTCCACCTTGACCTGTTCAGCCACAGTTATCCTTCCAGCTCTTTGTGACTGACCCCTCTCAAGCTGGCCACTCAGGACAGGGCATCCAGCCCCCTTCCCAACACACAGATCAAATACACAGTTGAAAGATGGGATTTGAAGCAATGGACTAGATTAAATCGCTGAAGGAATAAGTGTAGGGAAAAGGCTCCCATACTTCATAATTTGGAGCTCAGACTGAGGAGGAGTGGACACAGGAAGCAGAGGAGCCGGAGAGGCCCCTCCTGACCTCTTCCCCCATTCATATGTTGAAGTTCTAATCCCCCAGGACCTCACAACATGACTGTATTTGGATACAGGGCCTTTACAGAGGTAATAATGGTAAAAGGGGTCCTGTGGGTAGGCCATAGTCCAAGAGGGGATAAAAAGAGATTAGGACATGGACATGCAAAGAAGAAAAGACCACGTGAGGACACAAGGAGAAGACAGCCATCTGCAAGCCAGGGGAAGAGCCTCGGAGAAACCAGTTCTGCCAGCCAACACCAGATCCAGGACTTCTACCCTCCAGAAATGTGAGGAAAAAAATTCCTGTTGTTTAAGCCACTCAGTCTGTGGTTTCTTTCGGTGGTCAGAGCTGACTAACACAGGTGGGGGAATGAAAAGGGGTTATAGTCAAGAAAGTCATACGGGGTTTTGATCTCAGGGTGACAGTGGTATGTTGGTGGCTTGAAGCGAGATCTTAGTTCCCTGCCCAGGAATCAAGCCTGGGCCACCTGGGTGAAAACCAGGAATCCTAAGTGCTAGACCACCAGGAACTGGTGGATAGAAGCAGAGCCCAGGCTCTTATCTTCTTTGAAAAAGGAATTTTATAAAGAGACCAAGGTTGTAAAACAGGCAGAGTTTATTAGAGCACACAAAGAAGCAGTTTACTTAGAATAGAAGCGAAGCAGAGTTACACACTCAGAGAAAAGAAGAGTGTAGACATTCTTGCTAATGAGGAGCATGCTAAAGGGTGGTTTAAATTGCTTATATAGGGGCTGTCTTCTGGGTCTTTGTTTCCTCTGGCCAGTCATCTTGCTCATTGCCCTTATCTAATCTGACTCAGGGCCCATCCCAATATGTGTGTGCATATTTTAGCCAAGATGGATGGATTCCAGCGTGAGGGTCTCTGAGAGGTTGGCAGAACATATTATGGGCTAGCATTCCCTCCCTTTTTGACCCCTGAGGAAATGTTCTGCTAATGTACAGTTGGACATTGACCTCAAGAATTAAAGATGTGGTCATCTCATCTTTTTACTCCAGCAGAGTTTAGTTCCTCTCTGCTCCTGCTGTTATCATTTTCCTTGAAATGTCAAGGGGAGACAATCTCCAATTGCCCATCTTGACAAACTCCAGCTGCTCAGCCTGGGGCCCACATACTACCTACCTCAGTTTCACTTCACGGAGGAGGCAGTGGTTGGTGCAAAGACCAGGTGGATTAGCCACAGGGTATTGCTAGTGACCCCCATGGTGCCCACCCCACATGACATTGTCTGTTTTTTCTTTTATTGCACTCTTCAGTTTATGGAAGGCAGCTCTTAATTTTCTCCATCTGGCAACCAAGGAAATTGAGGTTCACAGATTGTGTGACTTGCCTGTAATTTTATAAAACTTTAGGGGCAGGTCTCCTCACCCTCTTCTTACAATCCCCCACAGCAATTTTCCCAGGTCACTCTACTCTGCAGAGCGATTCTGAAACTCCAGAATCACTTCAAGAGCTTGTTTGCAGCTGCTGTGTTTATCACAGCTTTGCACATCAGTTCCAGCCTGATAGAAGCAAAAACAAGAACAAGCTAATCTGTCACAGATGAATAGACCCACG
Source organism: Phocoena phocoena (assembly GCF_963924675.1). Classification (NCBI taxonomy): domain Eukaryota; kingdom Metazoa; phylum Chordata; class Mammalia; order Artiodactyla; family Phocoenidae; genus Phocoena; species Phocoena phocoena. The sequence goes on from NC_089225.1 coordinate 3,997,707, forward strand.
GCCCTGTCTGCAGCTTGTGAGGCAATTCCAGCTGGCAAGTGCCTTTGATAAGCCCACTGAGGGTGGCAGCCTCAGGCTGGAGCTCTGGTTCCTGGTGGTAGAAGCCAGCTTCCCTGCCAGCACAGAGGGAGAGAGTGGGGATGCGTAGGACAGGACTCTTGGGGAGAACTGAAGTGACTGAAGGCAGTGGAGGGGAGCAAAACCTGCCATCCCAAAATCTCTTTGGCATGCTGATTATTTCAAGCTGAAAGCAATCAAGGCCCAGAAGACTCTGGAAGAAACTTTGATGTTTCCTCTCACTGCCTAGAAAAATGTAGCTAGAGAACCTTTTCCAGGAAGGGAGCTATCGGCATAGATCACTACAGTATGAACCAGGTGTGCAGACAGGAAGGAACCTAGCAAAGTCTGTTTGTTAAAACTCCTCTCTTTGTCCCACTTACCTGATGACCCCACAATCATTTGTTCACTTTCTTTTCCATCTCCATGTCAGTTGCCTTCCTCCCCATTTGAAGTCCCAAGCCCCTGACCCCAACATCCTTTTTTGTCTTCCCTGAAGATGGATATTTAAGGTGAGTGCTTCGGTTATTTTGGTGAGATATCCAGTTTTCCTGGGTCTCTCTCATGTATACACGTTATTAAACTGTGTTTGATTTTCTTCTACTAATCTGTATCGTGTCAATTTAGTTCTTAGACCAGCCAGAAGAACCTAGAAGGGTAGAAGAAAATTTCTTCCTCCGCAACAGCAATTCATTACCCACAAAGTGTTGAGCTAGTGGTTGATGGGGAAGGGGTCTTAGCTTCCTCCTCTACAGAGCCTTCAGTAATTTGTGTGTGGGTCTCTAAGGCTTAGAACAATTGGTGTGTGTATATGTGTGTGTGTGTGTGTGTGTGTGTGTGTGTGTGTGTGTTGTTTCAGGACTGGGGACTCCAAGAAAAGAATGGAAACCTGAGATCTGAGATATAGGTTACTCTAAAGATAAGAAGCCAGTGGCAGGGAAGCATAAACACTAATTCTACAAGCTCCCTCCTCTCTCCAGGGCACCTCCTCTGTATGTATTGCATTGTCCACAACCCCACAACACTGACACATCCTTGCCCCACTGCCTTGACCTGGTCCTCCTCCTCCGCATGGCCATGTCATGTGTCTGCTTCCCTATCTTTCCTTCCCTAGGACCAAGTTTCTTCAGAAGTCCATTTGTTGACCTAACTGCTGCCTTGGTTCGACAGTCATTTCATAAACCTTCTCAAAATGCCCTCTCTCACCTGGGCACATATTCCACCCACCCCCACCCCTCCCCCACAAGTCATCCCCAAGACTAGTTGGTTTCTATCTAGTTCCCTGCTTGAGCCAGTTGGCAGTGTTTTAGAATGGCTCCACCTCTCACTTCTTGTGGAAGCCAGAGCAAAAGGCTAGGGTAGCAGGGGTGGGGATGCGGGTGTTAGCAAGAGCAAAGGGATTCTTGTTCTGTGTGTGTGGTCCGGCTCACCTGTAGCTCCGTGCCGGAACCCTGTCTTAGAGAGGGCAGGATCTTGGGGAACCCCTTGAGTCATGGGTGAGAACTGGGTCGAGCCTTGTAGGTGAGTGGTTGAGGAGATCAGGGGTGTGTGTGTGGGGGGGTGGGTGACCACCTAGCCACAGCAGATGCACTGTTTGGGAATAACTTTTTAATGAGTCAAACTTATTCCCTATGAAAGATGGTAATTCAATCACATTATATTTGAAAAGCAAAAATGTGCAAACATAAGATAAGGGTTTGAATCAGGAGCAGGGAGAATTCTCTGTTTTTTTTTTTTCCCTTCCAGAATAACCAATATAAAGATTCCTTTTTACATTACAAACTAGCAGCAACACATAGTAACTTAATTGCGTATTTTTATGACAAAGTGATATTCATGACTGATAGAACTGCAGAGTTTAATTGGCGAGGGAGAATCAAATAGCACCTGTGTCAACCTGAATGAACATCAGCTATAAATGTCTACCTCTGCCTGATGAGAAGCTGCACTTGCCACAGTTAGCCTCAGGCTGGGTCATCCAGCCAGCAGAGCTCACTCGTTGCTTTCTTCCAGTGGGACAAGTGTCTGCCTGCTACCCAGACACCCAATGGGTGATGTCTTTCTCTCAGACTCCAGCTCTAAATCCCATCTGCAGTTCTCCTGTGCACTCTTCAAGGCCTCCACACACTTTTCTAAACTTTTCTAGATTTTCTCCAGCTCTACCCACCTCCCTGGGGAGATGAGATAGAGGAGAAAGAGGGAAAAGTGCAGGCCTTTGTACCAGAATCCTTAATTAGCTACCTTGGGCTGTACCAGAATCCTTAATTAGCTACCTTGGGCAGCATCAATTAACCTCATCTGCCCATATCTAAGGTGTGTAGAACAATACTTAATCTGAGGTGTTTTTATGATTAAATGAATTATAATAATAAAGTTACTGGCCTAGAGGCATCCCTTCCTTTTTATAGAGCATTTTATGAAGCATTCATGCACATATGCCATATCATATCACTTATCGATACATGTTCCACAAATTTATCTTGCGTCTACCATTTTGAAAGGCAAGGTGCTAGAAGCTAAAGTGACAATGAGATTACACATTCCTTTTTCTCCTGTATCCTCACAATACCAGAGGTCTTACTGTAAAATCCAGTTGACTTTAGTTATCCTGGGCTAGCCATCCCACTTGACTCCTTCACCCCCTTGCCTGCCCCTTAGACAAAGCCTCGCTGAAACACTGACTTTGGTACAGCGAGTTTACGTGATTAATCCTAAAGCAGGCTCAGTTGTCCAGCACAGTAGAGGCGAGTAGAGTAGAGGTGAGTTCTTGACCTTGTGGATTTCACAGCCCAGTCACACCCAGGATGGTCCTGGCTGGGTTTCTGGTGAATAGGAAAGAGGTGACACTCCCCACCTGAGGTTTCTTCATCCATTCATTTGGTGCACAACAATCATTTATGGATTAAAAAAAAATGTCAACCTTGAAAAGTAAATCAGTGGGTTGACCAATAGGACCCCTGGTTTCTCACCGAGTCACCACCTCCCCTCCGATGAGGATGTGCTTGCCTAACACTGTGTGTACAACTCATCATCACATTCCTTCTCTAATACCTCAAAACGCTTCTGTGAAATGAGGGTGTGGTCCTGCGCCCTCAGTGACCCTTTGTGCAAACCTTGCCCTGCCTTAGTTTACTTAAATTAAGCAAATGACCTATGTTTTCTTCTAGTCAAACACCTGGAGTTTTTCTTCATGTATTTTGCTTTTGGTGACTTGTGTACCCCAAAGATATCATTTCATATTTTTCTTCAGAAGTTTAGTTTTTCTTTCCTCATATAAGTCTATTTGCCAATTGTCCTAGCATCATCTACTGGGACCCACCCCTTTCCCACTGATTTGTAATGACACCACTGCCATATATCAAGTTTTTGTATATGTGCAAATCTATTTTCACCTTCTCTATTTTATTCTATTGTTTTTTTCTACTCTTGTTAAGTTTTTTTAATTACTATTGATTTATAGCAAATCTTGAATCTATTATGGTATGCAATCAATCCCTCCTTATTCTTTTGTAAAAATCATCTTTGCTCTGCAACGGGAGAGGCCACAACAGTGAGAGACCCGCGTACGGAAAAAAAAAAAAGAAAGAAAAATCATCTCTGATATTCTTGGGCCTGTTAAATTCTACATAAGTATTAAGATCAGCTGGAAAGTTTCAGGCAAAACTGTTGGGATTCAGGTTAGATTTATGTTGAATTTTTAGATTAGTTTTGGGAGAACTGATGTTTAAACTATTGAGTCTTGGCAGATATTAGCATGATATAGCTCTCAATTTATTCAACTCTTTCTTATGCCTTTCAATTAAGTTGTAATTTTTATACACAGGTCTTGCCTATATTTACTTAAAATTAATTTTATATAATATTTCTTTGCTATTATGATTGGAGTCTTCTATTTTATTGCCTGTTCTAATTGGTTATTAGAAATGCTATTAATTTCTGTGTATATCTATTTTATATCCATCCATTCACTCTAATTAGATTTAGTAGTTAGTAACCTTTCTTGGATCTTCCAAGTAAGTAATCATAATGTCTCTGACATTTTTTGTTTTATTTTACTTGACCTCATGGTGATCATGACTTCTATGTTAAAGGGAAAGTTTTTTTTTTTTTTTTTTTTTTTTTTTATGCGTTACGCGGGCCTCTCACTGTTGTGGCCTCTCCCGTTGCGGAGGACAGGCTCCGGACGCGCAGGCTCAGCGGCCATGGCTCACGGGCCCAGCCGCTCCGCGGCATGTGGGATCTTCCCAGACCGGGGCACGAACCCGTGTCCCCTGCATCGGCAGGCGGACTCTCAACCACTGCGCCACCAGGGAAGCCCAAAGGGAAAGTTTTTAATGGTCAACCATTATACTATTTTCTGTAGCTTTTTAAAATCAAATTAGGAAATTCCATTTTGTTTCTTACTCATTTAAATTATTTATTTATAAACTATGAATAATAGATGGTAATCTTGATTAAATCTTTTTATTATCTATTCTATTAGATTATTTTCCTTGGTTAAAATGTAAGTGAATATATTAACAGATTTTTCTCTGATTTATTTTAATTACTACTTAACATCTTTCTAAGGTATTCTTTTTTCACATTTTAACGTTTTTGGAATCAGAATGCATCTTACAATTATAGTCTGTTAGACTATTAGGATAGAAAAGTTTTCCTTTTTCTTAGTGGTATATTAAATTTGATGTGTATTATAATCAATAGCATCTCATATTAAATGAGCTGCATTTTAGGTTTTATAATATTTAGCCATTTAACAGTTCTGATATAAACCCACCTTAATATAATTTGCTTAGGACCTTTGTAGTTATTTCATAAGAGTGGACTATAATTTTTCTTTCTTCTACCTTATTTTATTTTTTAATTGAAGTATAATTGAAATACAGTGGTGTATTATTTTCAGGTGTACAACATAATGATTAGATATTTGTATGTATTACAAAATGATCACCACAATAAGTCTATTTAATATCCATCATCATACATAGTTACATATTTTTTTCTTGTGATGAGAATATTAAAGATTTACACTTAGCAACTTTCAAATATGTAATACTGTATTATTTTTTAATTAATTTTTATTGAAGTATGGTTGCTTTACAATGTTGTGCTAGCCTCCACTGCACAGCAAAATTAATCAGTCATACACATATGTATTATTAATTATTGTCAATATGCTGCATCTTATATCCTAAGGATTTATTTATTTTGTAACAGGAAGTTTGTACCTTTAACTCCCTTCACCCATTTATCTGTCCCCAACCCCCTCTCCCTGCCACTGTCTCAGGCAACCACCAATCTGCTCTCTGTATTGATGAGCTAGTTTGTTTGTTTGTTTTTTAAAGAGTCCACATATAAGTGAGATCATATGGTATTTGTCTTTCTCTGTCTGACTCATTTCACTTAGCATAATGCCCTAAAGGTCCATCCATATGGTCTGAAATGTCAAGATTTCTTTCTTTTACATGGCTAAATTTTATATATATATATATAAATACATCTCATGACTTCTTTATCCATTCATCCATCAGTGGACACTTAGGTTATTTCCATATCTTAGCTATTGTAAATAATGTTGCAATGAACATGAGGTGCATATATCTTTTCAAGTTAGTGTTTTTGATTTCTTCAAATAAATATACAGAAAAGAAACTGCTGGATATTATGGTAGAGCTATTTGTAATTTTTTGGAAAACCTCCATACTGTTTTCCATAATGGCTGAACCAATTTACATTCCCCCTAACAGTGCACAAGGGTGCTTTTTTCTTGTCTTTTTAGTAATGGCTATTCTACCAGATGTGAGGTGATATCTCATTGTGGTTTTGATTTTCATTTCCCTAATGTTTAGTAATATTGTTCACCTTCTCATGTACTTGTTGGCCATCTGTAAGTCTTTGGAAAAATGTCTGTTCTGATCCTCTCCCCATTTCTTACATGGATTGTTTGGGGATTTTTGCTATTGAATTGTATGAATTTTTATATATTTTGTGTATTAACCTCTGATCAGGGATTTGCAAATAAATCCCTTATTTGGTAGGTTGCCATTTCATTTTGTTAATGGTTTCTTCTGCTATGCAAAAGCTTTTCAGTTTGATGTAGTCCTACTTGTTTATTTTTGCTTTTGTTGCTAGTGCTTTTGGTGTTAAATCCAATACAACATAACCAAGACTTATATCAAGGAGCTTACTGCCTATGTTTACTTCTAGGGGTTTTATGGTGTCAGGTATTACATTCCTTACATATTGTAATCCATTTTGAGTCAGTTTTTCTGTATGGCTTATGACAGTGATCTGGTTTCATTCTTTTGCATGCAGATGTCCAATTTTCCCAACACCATTTGATGAAGAAACTGTCCTTCCCCCATTGTATTTTCTTGGCTTTTTTGTTGTAAATTCATTGCACATATATGATGGGTTTATTTCTAGGCACTTTATTCTTTTCCATTGACCTATCTGTCTGTTTTTATGCCAGTACCATACTGTTTTGATTACTATATCTTTGTAGTATAGATCAAGATCAGGAAGCATGATGCCTCCAGATTCGTTCTTTTTTCTTAAGATTGCTATTTGGGGTCTTTTGAGGTTTCATACACATTTTAGGAATGTTTTTCCATTTCTGTGAACAATGCCATTGCAATTTTAATATGACTTGCATTGAATTTATATGACACTTTGGGTAGTTTGAATATTTTAACAATATTAATTCTTCTAATCTATGAACATAAAATATCTTTCCATTTATTTATGTCTTCTTCAATTTCTTTTATCAATGTCTTATAATTTCTTGTGTACAAGTCATCCACCTCCTTGGCTAAATTTATTCTTAGGCATTTTATTCTTTTTGACACAATTGTTAAAAATATTGTTTTCTTAATTTCTATTTCTGATAGCTAATTAGTACAGTATAGAAAACAAATTTTTGTTTATTAATTTTTTATCCAGCAAATTTATGGAATTAAAAAAATTTAGATCTAACAGTTTTTTAGTAGAGCCTGTAGGATTTTTTTCTATATATACTATCATGCCATCTGCAAATAGTGACATTTTTACTCTTCCTTTCTGATTTGGATGACTTCTCTTCCCTCCCCTCCTCCTTTCTTTCTTTCTTTCCTTCCACCCTCCCTCTCTCTCTTCCTTCCTTCCTTCCTTCCTTTCTCTCTCTCTCTCTCTCTCTCTCCCTTCCTTCCTTCCTTCCTTTCTTTTTTCTTTCTTTCTTTCTTTCTTTCTTTCTTTCTTTCTTCCTTTTCTTCTCCTTCTTCTCTTTTTTCATTTCCTGCTTAGTTGTTCTCACTAGGACTTCCAATCCTATGTTAAATAAAAGTGGTGAGATTGGGCATCCTGGTCTTCCTGATCTTAGAGAAAAAGCTTTCAAGTTTTCACTGTTGAGTGTGATATTCATTGTGGCTTTTTCATATAGGCCTTATTATGTTGAGGTATGTTTCCTCCACATCCACTTTGTTCAGAATTTTTATTGTAAATAGACGTTGAAGTTTGTTAAATGCTTTGTTTGCCTCTATTGAGATGATCATATGATTTTTATCCTTCATTTTGTTAATGTGGTGCAACACATTGATTGATTTATGGTTGCTAAGTCAACCTTGGATCCCTGGAATAAATCCCACTTGACTGTGGTGTACAATCCTTTTAATGTATTGTTGAATTTGGTTTGCTAATATTTTTTGAGGATTTTTTTTTTTTGTTTATGTTTATCAGGAATATTGGTCTAAAGTTTTTTTTTCCTTGTACTGTCCTTGTCTGGATTTGGTATCAGGGTAGAGCTGGCCTTATAAAACAAGTTTCATAGTGTTCTTTCTATTTTTTTGGAGAATTTGAGAAGGATTGGTATTAATTCTCTTTGAATATCTGGTAGATTCACCAGTGAAACCATATGGTCCTGGACTTTTGCTTGTGAGGTTTTTAATTACTGATTGACTCTCCTTACTAGTAATCAGTCTGTACAGATTTTCTATTTCTTCATGATTCAATGTTGTTAGGGTGTATGCTTCTAGAAATATCTCTTTCTTCTCATAATAACTTTTGGTGTATAACTTTTTATAGTAATCTCATAATCTTTCCTTTCTATGTAGTATCATTTGTAACATCTCTTCTTTCATTTCTGATTTTCTTTATTTGAGTCCTCTCTCTTTTATTCTTGTTGAGTCTAGCTAAAGTTTTTCATTTTTGTTTAACATTTCAAAGCACCAGCTCTTAGTTTCATTGCTCTTTTCTATTGTCTTTTTAGACTCTATTTTACTTATTGATCTATCCTGAATAATTTACCATGTGCACTTGAGAAGAATGTATATTCTGTTGTTTTTGGAGAAATGTTTTATATATATATATATTTATTTATATATACCTGTCTAAAGTGTCATTTAAGGCTAGTGTTTCCTTATTGGTTTTTCTGTCTGGGTGGTCTTTCCCTTGATGAATGTGGGTATTAAAGTTTCCTACTGTTATTATATTGCTGTCAATTTCTCCCTTTAAGTCTGTTAATGATTACTTTGCATGTTTAGGTGTCTTATGTTGGGTGCATAAATATTTACAAATGTTATATCCACTTGTTGGATTGATCCCTTTATCATTATGTGATGTCTTTCTTTTTCTCTTATTGTTTTTTTTAAGCCTATTTTTTCTGATATAAATAAGATATCTTAGCTTTCTTTTAGTTTTCATTTGTATAGAATATCTTTTTTAATTCCTCCACTTTTAGTGTGTGTTTCCTACTTCTGAAGTGAGTCTCTTTTAGACAATATATAGAGGATCGTTTTAATCTGTTCAGCCACTCTATGTCTTTTCAGTTGAGAATTTAACCCATTTACATTTAAAGTAATTCTTGATAGGAATGCACTTTTTGTCATTTTGTTAACTGTTTTCTGGCTTTTTTAAAAATTCCACTATTCCTTTCTTCTTCTCTTTCTCTCTTCTTTTGTAGTTTTATGATTTTCTTTAGTAGTATGCTTGTATTCCTTTCTCTTTATCTTTTGTGTGTCTAAAATAGTTTTTTTGTTTTGTGGATAGTATAAGGCTTACATATAACAACTTATATTTGTAATAGTTTATTTTGTTGATAACTTAATTTTGATCCCATTGTAAAGTTCTACATTTTTAGTCCATCCCCTAAGGTTCTTTGTTTTTGATGTCACATTTTACATCTTTTAATTTTGTTAATCCCTTTAGTGTATTTTTCAATTCAGTTATTGTATTCTTGAGCTCTGTAACTTCTATTTGGTATTTTATTTTATTTTTGCTGCCTTTGTTGAAGTTCTTACTGGGTTCATCCTTTATTCTCCATAGTTCAGTGAACATCTTTATGATCATTATTTTGAATTCCTTATCAGGTAAATCACTCAGTTCTATTTCATTAAGGATTTTTTTCCTGGCATTATATCTTGCATTTTTGTTTGGAACATATTCTTCTGTTTCTTCATTTTGCTTGACTCTCTGTGTTGATTTCTGTGTATTAGATAAAACAACAACCTCTCTCAGTCTTGAATAATTGGTCTCCTGTAGCTGTTGGTAGTCCCTCAAATTTTTGTGATTGTCAAAGTAGCCTATTTTATTTGTAATGGTTCTCTGTATTTGAGGGTGGCCAACACCTGTCAGTGTCCCAAAGGGGAGGATCTCAGTCAGCACTAAGATTGCGTCTGATTGGAAGCCAATCCCTCAGTCAGCAGCTTTTAAAGAATGCAAATATACACATTCCTGTGGGACCACAAATGTAACATCCACTGGCCACCAGAGCCAGGTGATCTAGATGTGACCCATGGGTGGCAGTTTCCAAAATGGAGGCACCATACATGTTTATATTCTTTCCAGGAGATACCAATGACATGGAGTGAGGCAGAAAGAGAGAACAAAGATGGCAGCCACTGGCTTCTGTTCCCACAGTGCACCTCTGTTGGTCCCTAGATCTGTGTAAAACCAGATCTCAGGCATTGACATTCCCAGACAAACAAATAGATCTCTTTCACAGAAAGACTGAGGGTGTGTTTCCGTCTGCAGTCTGTGCAGTGCCCTTGGGGTGGTAGCTGGCCAAGAACAGTCTCTCCAATTGTTACAGTCGTGTGGGACATAAGAACACAAGTACCCATGGCCCACAGAGCCAGGCATTCAAGGGCCATTTCTGGGCAGCAGCCACAAAAACCAAGCCACAAGACATAATAACTAGGGCACCAGACACATGTGACAGCCCCCTCCAGTAGATACTAGCACAGCAGAAGGAGAAGATGAAGATAGAACCCATCCTCCAAGGTCTCTGGAAATAATTACAGTCAACCCTTTCCAAGGAAATGTAAAGGCTATTTTTTGCTGCTTTTTTTGTCATTTATTTTTCATGTTATATGTTTGTTCAATATTTCTATTGATTTTTATATTTTTATTTTATTTTTAAATAAATTTATTTATTTTTGGCTGCATTGGACCTTTGTTGCTGCATGTGGGTTTTCTCTAGTTGTGGAGAGCAGGGGCTACTCTTCGTTGCAGTGTGTAGACTTCTCACTGCAGTGGTTTCTCTTGTTGTGGAGCACAGGCTCTAGGTGCATGGGCTTCAGTAGTCGTGGCATGTGGGCTCAGTAGTTGTGGCTTGCAGGCTGTAGAGCACAGGCTCAATAGTTGTGGCACATGGGCTTAGCTGCTCTGTGGCATGTGGGATTTTCCCAGACCAGGGCTCAATCCCATGTCCCCTGAATTGGCAGGTGGATTCTTAACCATTGAGCCACCAGGGAAGTCCTCTACTGAAGTTTTGAAACATTACTGAGTGCTCAGATTTTGAGAGATGAGTTAAAAACTCACATCTATATATTTAGATTCCTCAGTTTCTCCTTGTAATTCTGTGAGTTTTACCTTTATATATTTAAAAAATATCTTAGGCTCTGGATTGCTATAGGTTTCTGGTGAATTCATTCATCGTTTTTCATGTTTAAAAATACTTTTTCTCAGTAATAATTGCCTTTTGCCATGAAACATATTTTGTTAAACCATTTTAATTAATATTTTTCCTGATATATCTTTTTCTATTTCTTTCTTTTCTTAACTTAATATTTAATATTTGTGAGTTAACCTGAATATTGTTTAAAGATTAAAGTAGTCATAAGCAAGTGAAATGATGAACTTCTGACATGCTTACTCCAGAATCATGATGGTGATTGTATCTCCTATGTCCCCTGTACCCAGCCTGTCTCAGAAATTATTCTGTATAGGAAAAATCCTAGACTCCTGAGTTGAGCTTTGGAGAACTAGCAAAACCTAGCCAAAACTTTATTTAAAAAAATAACTTTTTGCCTACTATTTCTTTCAAAATAGTTTTTGATCCATAAAGAAGAATCCTTGACCATATACTAGATATCTGAGTACAATGAGTCCAGGTTTACAGTGTGTCACAGTCACCGACTGCTCGATTCTCTCTATAACTTCAGTCAAATGCTACTCTTCCCTTCACATTTTTTCAATTAGTTTCTCTGCTATTTTGCCTTCACCCCTGCAAACCCCAGCTTTCCATCTACCTATTTCACAGTATGCTGAGCTGGAATTGCCCACTGTGAGCCTCTAACATTTTATCTTATGGATGGGGAAATGGAGACTCTGGTAGGGAAAGAGGATAGCTCATGTTGACTAGAGAGCTAAACTCAAAGATTCCACCTCTGACTGTGGTACACACACTATGCCTTTCTTCATTGTGTTGTGTCACTTGCAAGCTTCTATTGTGTGATTATGTGTGGGTTTTTGAACTGTTTTCCAAGGATGCTATTGTGGATAGGGAACAGCCTTCTCTATCTGACAATGTTTACAGTGCCCTGTAGATATTAGATCATTATTTACTTTTTCATAGGTTCCTGCTTGTCTCCTGCTTCCCACACCGAGATCCTCGGGGCAGGGGAAGGTAGAGCCTTGAGCCGGGTTGTGCCTTCCCAGCTTCCAACTTAGCAGCCCATACCTAGAAGTGGTGGCTACAGTAAATATTTGTTGATTTGAGGAGCTAGTGCAATCTGTTTACTCCCCTTCTCCTGCACTCTTGCATATAAACTGTTTTCTTTTCCCAAGGTGCCCTACCTTCAATATGACTGTAGGATTTCATAGAAATGCTGCTCTCTCTGCACCAAGACGGCACAAAGCCTCAGGAAACCACTTCAGGGATGAATATACCCAGAGACACTTCAAAATTTTCATCCCAAATGTTTTTAAAATTCTCCAAATTATTAATCAAGAATTGTAATTTTTAATGCTTCTCTTTCAATCCCCACATAAATCATATTCTTTCCTTCGTTGCTATTGAAGAAATCTCCCTTGGTTCATTTCTGAGTCTGACATGCTCTGTATATAAAATGGATAGCCAGAGATTTTTAATAGTAGCCAAGATTAAGGCTGTGTTCTTGCATTTTCTTCCCCCGTTCTTCCCTTGCTTGAGTCATTTTGCCACTTCTTCCAACCTTGGCAGACAAGATTGGCAGACAAGTCTTCAAATGTAGACTCTGAATTATTAATGCTACTCAGGGAATCAACAGTGTCCACGAAGCTCGTGCACAGCTCAGTCTGAAAGGATGCACCAAATCATTGAATGCTGGCTGCCCACTATAAACCCTGGGACCACACCTGTCTAGAGATGTTATTTTACTAAATTTTTAAGCTACTGCCAGTTTTTAGATTACTTCAGGCTTGGTTCAATCACATTTATTTTAACTCACATTTGTTAACCACACACATTGTCCCAGGAGATCGAATCAGGAGTTGTGTTCTCAGCAACTCTCATAAATAGAAGACCCTTGGAGGAGAAAGGATTTCATCTGCTCCCTGACAAAGGAGAACCTATAGAATGTAGGGAAGGGTTGAGCTAGAGGGCATTCAGATGAAGAGAAGCACATAGCAATTTAGCCCATGTGAGAGCAAGTGAGGAACGTTAAACATGAAGCTCAAAGTTGACAGGACAAGGGGGATGTTTAAAATGCAACATTGGGATCCTTTCCAGCAGGAAGGGGCTTCTCAGCTCAGACCCACTCAGGTGGTACCTTTAACTATAACAAAGTGACCAGAGTAAATACCTGCTTGCCACTGTGAGAGACAAAACTGTACACAGAAGTGGGAAAATTCAGGATAGGAAACACCCAGATAAGTCAGGGCTGAGCCCTCTTAAGAGTGGCAAACAGCCATTTGGGGGGCTTCCTTCCCCAGTTGTGATGAATGATGGACACAAGGCAGTCTTAATTCTGCAAGAGCTCAATCCTTGGCAATGCAACTTATAAGCTTGAGAATTACTCCACACTTAGATCAAAGGTATGACAGGAGACCGTGAATATATATTTTTAATTTAAATCTTACTAGAACTATGTAAAATGGAAATGAAAATTCAATGCAGAGTGGTGGGGACCAGCAGAACCTGATGATACAAGAGAAAAAGATCCAGAGCAGACTAGAAAGAGATTCTTTTCTTAGATACACCTGGATAAGGGTTTGCACCAGTTTTTCCCAAAGGAGTGATGGGAACTGTCTGTTAAAACACTCTTTGTCTTTGTTCTTCAAAGTTCCTGTTTCAGGAAATCCCTCTCAAATTGGATTGACTTTGTTTGCTGGAATAACAGAATAGTCCAAGGTCAAGGCCTGCTTGGTTGTGCCAGAATCAGGCTCCATTATGAGTCAGGATATCTTTCATCTCCTACCTGCCAGTCTCACTCCTCTGAGTCTCCTCCAGGGCTCCATGCTGACATCCCTCACCTGTTATGTTCAGAAGAAAGAGAGTCTCTATTTCCAACAGTGCCAGCTGAGGCCCAGGCGTCACTCTCATTAGTCCTGATTGGGACTTGTGTGTGCCCCAGGACAAACCACTGTGACAAATAAAACTGATTAATGGGATCGAGGAGGTTGCTGAAGAGAAATCAGGGTGCTGGAAGGGAAGATGGGTGCTGGTTGGTCACGGACTCACTCAGGCAATGTATAGCTACCAAGTGAAATTTTAAGACCTAACTGAAATCTCACCTCTTCTGGGAAACACTCTCTGACTTATGGTCTGCTCATCCTGCAGCATTTACCTCTCCGTTTGTTACAATCCTATTTCCACAGCCAACTGTGTGCTCCTTCAGAGTCTGTACCCACTCTGCAGGGCACCAGACTGAGGACAGGGTGTGCTGAGGTGCAAGTGCATACACATGGGGGGCACACATGCATACTACACACATGCCAGGGACATGCATTTATTGGTGGTATCACTGCATTGATTCATTTTAATCTTTTTTTCTTTATTTTTTAGAGGTATAATTGACATATAACATTACATTAGTTTGGGGCGTAGAACATAACAATTCTATATCTGTATGCATTGATTCTTTTGAGGTAAAGATCCAAACGCTTAAATATTTTTACTAATACTTGTAATATAGCTACAACTTATTGCAGGTAACAGCATTTAATAAAGCACCTCTTGCCACATAAAAGGTACTCAATAAATAATTTCTGGATGAACGAATAAATGAATGAGTGTATGATATTAATTTAAACTATAGTTAATATTTGCTTATTATTTACTCAGTGCTAAGGCACTAAGGAAGTAGCTTTGCCTCTCTCATTTGTCACAAAAACTGCAAAATAGCCAGTATTTGCCTTATTTCCCAGGTAAGAAGAGTGAGGTTCTGAGTGGCACCTTGGCGTATGCAAAGTCACACCACATGTGGATGAGGCTGTTGAGATTCAGACAAAGTTTGTCTATGTCCAAAGTTAATGCTGTAGTTGTCATGTCAATGACAATCAAGTATTTTAGGTGCAATAACCTTTCCTAACATCTAACCTGAGGCAGAATAGTTGAGGGCAACCCATTCTGGTTGGAGTAGCAGTGTAGAGTGTGTGTATGCGGGGAAGGGTGAGTTTCAGAGCCCCGACCCCTGTAGCCATGCTGAGGTGTTCTGTGGAACAACCAGGGCTCCTGGGGTGGGGGACAATTTACAAATCACGCTACCTTCAAACTGCTGATGGCCCATCCCTCTGACCCCCGGTCTCCATGCCTCCCCCACTGTAGATTGTTCCGGCAGTGGGAGGGAGCTGTCTGGAAGAAAGAGGCAGCACTCACTCACTTCTAGGCTGCATAAAGGAAGATTTATCCACTCCTCCTGGATCTCAGTGCCTCAGTGACTGAGGAGGGTGGGTCCCCTCCAGTGTCTGGTGCCCCACACAGGTCACCCCAGGTTACTGGTGATGCCGAATCCAATCTCAGTATACCGACACCAAATTGAATCTCAGAGACAGAGTTTTGGGTGAAGTAGAAAGAATAGCTTTATTGTTTTGCCAGATAAAGGGGGCCACAGGGGGCTAATGCTCTCAAACCTGTGTGTCTCACGCTGGAGGGGGTAGTGAGGAGTTTTACAGCAATGGTTCAAGGAGGAGGGGGTGATCAGCTCGTGGACATTCTTCTGATTGGTTGGTGGTGAGGTAAGTGGGAGTCATCATTGTCAACCTTCTGGCTCCAACCATTCTAGGGCCTATGTGCTTGTGGGCAGCAAACTTTAATTTCTCCCACCTGGTGGGGGTTTCAGTATCTGCAAAACAGCTCAAATATATTGTTTTGTGTATTCCTTGAGGGGGAACCAGGACCCTGCCCCAAGGCTGCACTATTGTTTCTTGCCTGCTCCTCCCTTGTCTCTGCTTCCCCTCCCTTCCCTGATTAGCAACTGCTTGAACAGCCCTCTGGAAGTCAGGGAAGGTCTGGAGACTGAATGAAACTTATTTCCTGCAAATAAGAAACTGGGGACACAGAAAGGCTTTTGTGCCCAGGAGCCCCACAGGGTCCTGCTAAGTTTCTCTGGGAAGCCTCACTTATGAGACCCCAAACCAGGAACCTAGGCTAGCTTGGACCTCGATGCTCCTGACCTGGCTATCTTGTTTTCTCTTTTAATTAGAAAAAAATAATTTATTGTATTTATTTATTTTTGGCTGTGTTGGGTCTTTGTTGCTGCGTGCAGGCTTTCTCTAGTTGCAGCGAGCAGGGGCTACTCTCTGTTGTGGTGCGCAGGCTTCTCATTGTGGTGGCTTCTCTTGTTGCAGAGCATAGGCTCTAGGTGTGCAGGCTTCAGTAGTTGTGGCACACAGGCTCAGTAGTTGTGGCTCGTGGGCTTAGTTGCTCTGCGGCATGTGGGATCGTCCTGGGCCAGGGCTCGAACCTGTGTCCCCTGCATTGGCAGGCATATTCTTAACCCCTGCACCACCAGGGAATGTAATAAGAAATATTTCTAATTAAAATAATAATAAATGGAAACATAGAAGAGGAGTTGTGTGTGTTCGGGGGACTGTGACCACCCTTCATGTTCCTCCTGGGTCTGGGGTTGTGGGCACATTGTTAAAACCCTTGTCAGTGAAGCCCACGGAGTGCATTGCTGATGTGAATTATGATCTTTACACTCTCCAGAACATATGCCCTCCATGTCAGGGCAAGAACTGAGAAAATGTTCCTCGTAAAAGAAGAGGAACTGCCACAAAGAGTTCATATCCTTTCTTAAGGTAAGAGGAGCAATGATAAATAGGAAAACGTTTTCAGATGGAAAATTATATTTTCATTCTTACTTCTTTCTGTTCAGAGTAAGGGATCTGGAGTGAATTCATTACAGGTGAACATATTTCTTGTCTAGATTTTGGATGAATCGTTAAAGCCCGAGGCCCTAGAGGGGCTCCACATTTCCAGCACGTGACTTGGGCCTGGGCAATGCAAATCTTCCTTGGGTTCAGCTATGTGCTTTTTTTCTTAAATAAGCCCAAGTTTGGAGTGCACACCCCCAAGTCAGAACTGAGCACCTACGGGAATATGGTTGCTGCCGGCACTGTGCTTGGACCTCAGTGTGAGCTAAAGAGGGCAGCCACTCAGAACATCACTGCAGGAGAGCAAGAAGGTGCAGCCCCTCAGGAGATGGCAGGAGCAGGCGGGTGCAGGCGGGGAAGCCCCGCACACGGGTCCTGAGGGAGGACCCCCTGGCTGCCTGGACTTCTTGGGGCTCCACATCGAGAGCACAGGGGAGGCTCCAAGGATGCCAGCACCAATTTATTGTATGTCTCCCAGCCTCTCTGTCTTTGAGCCTCTCAGGCCAAGGTGAGGGTGAAGGGAGAAAGCAAACACCAAATGATGAGTCTTGCTCCTGGCTGGAGGCTGGAAGCAAGTCTCACAGGAGCCCAAGGGATCCAAATCCAAACAACAGTCTCTGACATCTTGTACTTAAAGGTAACATTTTGTATGAAGTTGTTTTCAACACATGCTTGTCTTAATAAAAAAAAAAAAATTTCTTTTAGAACTAAGCAAAATTGACATGTCCCCAAATTGACATGTTATTCTTTGTAGTAAATAAATAGAACAATAAACAATAAATAAATAAAAACAACAACAAAAGGGTGGGCTTATTTGATTGACTCTCTTAGACAGCTGTGGGATTGGGGACTGGGAAGATGCATTTGTCTCAGCCAGAGATGGTTACGACTCATCAAGGGAGCCCTCCTGTTCCGTACTGAGTCTCAGCTGACTCTTACTCTCCCAAGTCTTCTGTTTCAGTAAAGCACACCACTCTCTGTCTGGGAAGGCAGCTGGTTATTCCCTCCCAGAGCCTTTCTGCTTGTTGTTCCCCACCCATGCCCAGTCCCAGGACTCCACAACCCCACCTTCTCCAAGAAACCTTTCTTACACGTTGAGCTGTGTAGCATTTATTATCTGAAGAATTCAGTGTATTGCCTCATGGTATGCTGTGTTCTATTCTACAGTCGCCTTACGCAGGGCTCACAGGCAGCAAGTCATAGGCCAGATTCAAAGCTGGGTGTGCCTGGCTGAGAGCCCATGGCTCATCCTTTGCAGAGAGACGGCCCCTAGCTGTAAGCTTCCTGTCTTACCCAGACATTCGGTCATCTTCTCACCAAGTCTTAATCTGCCCATGATAATGTTCTGCTGTTTGTGAGTCTGGTCCCTGAGAAGGTATTTGGAAATAGTCAAAGATTCTTAAGAAAGACCTCAGAGACAATATAATCAGACTCACTGCCTTTTTAAAGAAAATCTTTTATTCTTTTTTTTTTCTTTTGTAGCATTATCTCATTTTTTTATTTTTATTTTTTAAATTTAATTTTTATTTTACATTGGAGTAGAGTTGATATACAACGTTGTGTTAGTTTCAGGTGTACAGCAAAGTGGATCAGTTATACATATACATGTATCCATTCTTTTTCAGATTCTTTTCCCATTTAGGTTATTACAGAGTACTGAGTAGAGTTAGAGTTCCCTGTGCTCTACAGTTATCTATTTTATGTATAGTAATGTGTATAAGCTACCAAAGGGGAACAGTTGGAGGGAGGGATAAATCAGGAGTTTAGGATTAACATATACTGAGTCCCTCATTGTTTAGAGAGGATGCCGAGCACCGGGGTGGCCACACATTAGCTCTGTCAGAGCCTGGTTATGGTGGGTCTCCTGCTGGCTTCTGCATTCAGCCAAGCTGTGGAGTCTCAGAGTGAGGGCAGGCACGGGAAGGCAAGAAGGGCTGGGGTTACAGGCGAGCGTGCCTGCCTCCACCCAGTGCTGACAAAGAGGAGCAAGGCCCCTCAGAGCAGGAGCCCCACCCAACACCTCGCCTGCTACACCCCTGCCCTGCCCCCAAGAACCGGCTTCTTATCTTCCTGAAACCCAGTCCTCCCAGGGAAATACAGTCGCTGGGCAGACACTCTTGGCTTTATTTGCACAAAATAATCTTCTTTACTTAGTTCCATTTCCAAATGCTCTTGAGAAAATAACATCACTTCTGGTGCTCTTTTGGTGGGGACGTGTGCACACAGAGGAGGGCTGCATCTCCCCTCCAGTGCCCATTCCCAGCCCCTGGGCCTGTCTCTAACCCCAGGAGCCTGGGACTTGAATCTCCTTTGAGTCCTCTTCCTTCAGGTTACCTCCAGGCCCTTCCAGTCACAGTCAGGGGTCGGCCTCTCACAAGACACCAACACCTCCCCCGCCCCCGCTTCTCTCCTCTCTTCCGTGGTCCAGACTGTATTCTACCTGTACAGGGGATCATCTCCCAAATGGCCCAACTTGCTCAGCCATCCTATACCCCTTAATGCTGAGGCCAACATTTATAAGATATAATTTTGATCACGTCATTTAATTTTCTTTATCAAAGATATTTAGCAATTCCTTGTTGTGTGAACAATGAAGCCCAGCTTTGCAGGCTCCCATCTCTCACACACGCGGCATGCTTCTCAGGGCCTGTGGCCTGGAGGACTTCTCATACGAGGGCAGGAGACGGGGACCCCAGGCTTGCTTCCAGTCTGCTCAGCGACATCCATGCTGTGTGACTTGTGCAGGTCCCTTGACCTCCCTGGACTCAGTGTCCTCCTCTGTGACACTCACCTTACAGCTAGGCTGCTATCCTCCCACGGACCGTAGAGCTGGAAGTGCTTCCCACACGCAGACAGCCACTCTGCAGCCCTGAGCCCTCTCACCTCCTGACGCTAGTCTCTGCTCTGTTCATGTCCCTTTCCTGTCCTCCAGTCTCACTTGTAAGCGCTTCCCAGCATTTGCACTTTTAAATTTGTTGTGCTGCCTGCCTTTGTCTCTTATCTGAAACCTCCCTCAGCTGCCAATATCCATACTTGTGTCCGCGTTGGTGACCGCAGGCCAGGCCCCACCCATGGAGGTCCTGCAGGCAGTCTCCCTGCCCCACCTCGGGTGCCGAGCTGTGCTCCCGGCCCCCTGGATTAGTGCGCATTCAGACATCAGCTTTGTCTTATCCCCAAAGCAGGGGCAGTGCCTCATTCATCAGCAGGGGCTAAGTTATTCCCATGGTGTGAGTGCTCTGAAGGGAAGATTATTCTCTTTCACTTACCTCCAGATGTCTGACACGGTGCCTGGAGCTCAGCCAGTGCTCACAGGATGCAGTAACTGAGCAGCATGTGGGCCAAGGGAGGGAGCCTGGGGTTTTGCAGGCAGCTGACTCCAAACACCCTCTGCTCCTTCCCAGCCTGGATCGTGACAGGCTACTAAGTAGCTCTCTGTGCCTCACTGGTCACATTGTTTAAACAATAGGGAGATTTGCTATTCTTTGGGCTGCTGGGAGGAATAATGACATAACCTAGGAGAGGCACCTAGCCCCAGACGCAATCCTTATCCTTTCAGGTCCTGCCTCTAGGTGGTCATGGCTGCCTGGGGGTTCGTGGGAAGGTTTCTGGGGCCAGGTCTAGAATATGGAGAAAGGCGGAGTGGTGATATGTGTGCCCCATACCTGCATGTATCATTTCCCTCTAGAACAACACCTTTGTAACAGCTCAGAAAAATGGTGTTTGTGGTTCTTCTCCTGGGGAGAACGAAGGGGAGCCTGACAAAGACTCTGTCAGGCTTTCACTCGCTTTGCATCTGAGTGTCCCTGTTCTGTGGCCCTGCCATCCTCAACGTCAGAACAGATTGTCTAGTTAATCAGTTATGGGAAGGAGGGCTAGCAAAGGAACTGGGTGCCACAGATTGACAAGGAGAGAGGAATTATTCACTTTGCAACTAGTTGCTTGGACATCTTGTAGAAACAGGCTCGGGCTTTCTCCCAGCTTTGCAGCCCACACCAGTCCATTAGGAAGGGAAATGTTTGTGTAGATTATGAAATATTGATTGCCTATCTTCCTTGACATTTTAATTGCATTTCAGAGAACACTGAGCTGCCATAAATGTGGAGCAGTCTGGTTTCCCTCTGTCCCCAGGGGAACAGGGAATCTGGAGAACTAAGAATACAGAAAGCAACCTTATAAATAAACTAGAGGAATTATAGCGAGGACAGCTAGACATGGCCTGGCTGGCAGCAATACTGGAAACCTGAATACGGGGAAGCTGGTTTCTTGGATACAGGAGACAAGTGGACCCAGCTTTCTGGTGTGAAGAGATTCAAGGTATGTCTGAGGCACACGTGCTCATTCTTGGACACCCCAAAGGTGTGGAGGCTGCCTGAGCACAGGGTGGGTGGTGAACCTGGGGCCCCAACCCAGCGGTCATCAGGGCAGACCAAGCAGAGGGCAGCAGTCTCCAGTGGGAACCAGACTTCCCGGAGCCGAGCGGGAGGCAGCGGTGGGAGAGAACCCTGAAGGGCTGAGAAGTCTCGGGCTAACGGGGAAACATAGACATGGCTTCTGTTGTGCTGGGAGAATATGTGCTGCTGTCTGGGGAGACATGGGTTTGCAACTGTTTGCATATAGGAAAGAAGCAGGATGCTTCGTAATCACGGAGAACGAAGGCCTGCTGCATCCTTGGAGCCGGCAGTACATGTGCATGCTTCTGGGAGCACCTTCCGTCTTGCCGCTGCATCAGTGCCATTTGAGGGTTCTAACCCAACACCCCCCCCCCCCATGCCCTCCGCCAAAAGAGGACTGCATTGCTATTTTAAATAGTAGAAAAATGAGCCTAGGGTAGTAAATTGAAGATGACTAAGTGAAGTGCTTCCAGGAGCTGTCCCAAGTGTTCAGAAAGCTTCCCCAGCCCCCTGCAGGCCACGTGGTCTCTCCAGGCTCTGACTGAGGGCTGCAATCGCTGGCTCCATATACTCCGCGCCTGTCATTTTCTGCTTTGTGATTTGTTTTGTGTGGGCGTCTTCTACAGCTATTTAACTTTTTGTGAGCTGTACATCTCATCTTTCTATCTGTGTTGCAAGTGCCTCGGAGTAGTGGCTGCACCACGTGCTTTAGAATCAACATGCGATCTCAGTTCCTGAAAGGGGCTGTTCTCACTCGGTTTTACTTTGCTGGTCAGGGAACCGGCCTGAGAGTTTAAAGGAGTCCTCTGAGGCTACCCGGGGTGTGGGGCGGGCTGCTGCAGAGATGAACTGGTGTCAACACCGGGCTGCGCAGGGAACGCTGGTGGTGCTTCATTTCTTTCCTTCCTCTACTCAAAAAGTTTATTGTCATTAGAAATCATGTCGTAACCAGTGATACTATTTTCTTGGGTAGACTCAATTTTATATATATATATCGTTACATTCAATAAAGTATTTCACGTATGAAATAAATTTTGCACTTACCAAACAAAGTATATTTTAACTTGTCATCTCTGCTCTTTCACTGTTTTAAATTTTCCAGACAAATGTAAACACCATGTGCTAACATAGGATTACAACATTAGAATTTCTCTAGTTTTGTGTACTGGCCTTTGTACTGCCACTGATTATTTTAAATGTGCTGTCAAAACACAAGGCTATGAAGTACCATAGGGGCTGAAGTTGCAAACTTCTCCCCAGGAGAGTTTGGAGGACTCACGTCTTACGATTGACATACAACTCACTGGTAACTGAATTGGTGTGTGTTGGGACATACTCTGAATCAACCTGCATGTAGAATACAATGTTTATTTAAGGATAAGTCATAAAAAATGTGCTAATTTGAGGCTAACGTTTGTATTATTAAAACTCACCATAAGATTTTTCAAAGGAGAGGCATGTTATCACTGACATTCTTCAGAATGGAGATAATAAAAAGCAGATCAACTTTTAGTGAGTTATTCTTGTTTTACAGTCCTCTACTGACAGTGCACCCCCATTGTCTATACTTGGAGAGGGATGCTCCCACTGTCCCACCACCCTGTTGCTACAGATGGTTTGTGAAAACAACTATATTTTGCCAGAGACATGGGTCTCCAAACAGTCACTTTTCTCCTGGGCCAGCTGTATCTACCCATCAGCTTCCTTACAGATGGGAATAACAGTTAGCAAATGAATGCTTGCTATTAGATTTTGGCCCTAACACCCTAAATGGAATCACAGAGAATGTGACTGGGCCCCTGGAGGCTTCCTGTCTAGATCAGAGGGGCTGTAGATCCTAGAGTAAAATCAGCTGAATGAACCACTTTTTCAACTACCTGGACATGTGCATCTTTCAACTCTGCTGGCCAGGCACCTGCTGATCCTGGCAAAGCAGGTCAGTTGTTGACAAGAGTGGGAATCAGAGGGAGGGAAACTGAGCACCTGCCATGTCTGGAGCCCTATCCCCGAGTCCTCAGGTCTCTGCAGCAACCCCATACCCCTGGCCCAACCAGAAAGAGGGTGTCAGACAGAGAAGGGAAAAGGTTCACAACTGAGAGTTCAGGAAATTTGAGTGAAAAATATTTGTACTCAAAGGTGGCAATGTTGTCACTTCTGTTGTGAAAAGCATTCTCTAATTTAAAAGGAAATTACTGTTTCCTAAAGAAGAGGAAAACTAGGCAGACTTCTTTCTTCTGCTTGCTGTGCCGAGGGTTTCTCAAACCCAGCTGCTGGTTGGATTCACTTCTTGTGGACTTTGAGAAAAACTATATGTCTGAACCAACTCCAGTCCAATTATACCAAATGTATGGCCTGGGGTCCTACCATCTGTATTTGTAGAGTGCTCCTCAGGTGGTCGTAGTGTGTACGCTGGGTAGGCACCTCTGCAATTTCCAAGAGGAAGTGATCTGAGAAAACAGACAACTTCTTTGAGGCCATTCCTGACACCACATACTTGTGTCCATTCACTGAGGTGCTGAGTATGTGGGCTGTGTGCTCTCGGTAAATAATAAACTCTCCACTTTCAAAGCAATCAAATATATCACTGCTGGGGGGCAAGGAAATGAATAAATGACTGAAATTTCAGATAATTTTAACAAGTCTGGGGCTGTGATGAAGCACAGAGAGCTCAATGCCAAGGGTGCCACCCCAGCATGTTGGCACTGGCTTGGACCACGCCCTTGATGACATTAGTGCTGCACTGAGTAGAGAAGACCTCTTGCAATTACAGGGGCAGTATATCTTTTTTTTTTTTTTTTTTTTTTTGCGGTACGCGGGCGTCTAGCTATTGTGGCCTCTCCCGTTGCAGAGCACAGGCTCCGGACGCACAGGCTCAGCGGCCATGGCTCACGGGCCCAGCCCCTCCGCAGCATGTGGGATCTTCCCAGACTGGGGCACGAACCCGTGTCCCCTGCATCGGCAGGCGGACTCTCAACCACTGCGCCACCAGGGAAGCCCGGCAGTATATCTTTTATGGCAGATATATGGAAGAGAAGATCATAATAATAATAACTCTTTTTACCCAGATTTATTTTTCTCATGTTGCAAAACATTGTTGATTCTAAATGAACAAGCTCTTATTCTTTAATTCTCTGTTGAGATCATGTACAACAATTCTTTTTGATTGCTTTGGGTGATCACAAAATTTCACCATTTTTTTTTTTTTTTTTTTAGTGATCTCTTTAAAATCCCTGAGCGTTGCCAGTAGTCAAAGTGATCTGAGTCGCCACTTCAGGAGGACTTGCTCTGATACTTTCTACGAAGGGTTGCAGGATCTCCCCTCTCTTGGGGAGAATTTGGGGGAAGATTTATACAATTTAACAAGAGAACCTGCTGAAGCTGCTCTCAGCTTTTTCTGGACCATGTTATTTTATATTACTTTTGCTATTTCTGAGTACAAAGTTCAACAGATATTCCACTAATGTTTGAAGTGTCTTCCTTGGCACATAAATACGCAATTCAGCAGGATGCTTGTGACAAAGGCCTCTTGTGTCCTTAAGCTTCTAATGCCCTTAAGCTATGATCAAACAGGACTATGACAGATGGCAGTGTCGACGGTCATGCCTGCTTGCACCGTCCTGGTGAAAATAGCTTTCCTGGTTAAGACTGGAATTTGAAAATAACAGAGGGTCAGGGCAATAGGGTCTTCACTGAGTTCTGCCCATCACTACCTTACAAGAGATACAGCAGTGAGCAAAACATTCATGGCTTTACTTCTTCAACAAGGGGCAGAAAAGCAGGGACAGACTATAGTCATGGCAGTAACCACCCAAAACCGTATTCATGTTATCAGACCACAGTTCTTATACATTTTCATCTGCATATATGTCAGGAAACAGAGTTCCTCATGGTGGCACTAATTCTGTTCCAAACGCACTGCTCTAGGAAGCAGCTCACCTCTGTCCAGGTGGGCTTCACATACAAGCAGCGCACGGTACCCACCAGAAGACACCACTCACTAGAACTAGTCATTTTGTCTTCTAAAATAAAAACATCCACAAACTATCCATGGCCTGTCTCGTTAGGGAAACATGGCACACACCAGTGACACACACAAGCAAGAGGTGTACTAGCCCTTAGGCATGTGTGAGGGTGTGGTGCTTGCCTTTGGTTGGGCTGCCATGTGTACCACCTTTTCCTTCCTAAAGCATGTTGGCAAGCTCAGAGCCCCGAAAGGATGGATTTCATTCTGGGATATACTGCCTCAGAGGCTAAGAGTAAGGGTGGGGACAGATGTTAGGAAGGAATAAAAGTAGGGAGCAGGCTGATAAGCCCAGGAGTTTGAAACCATGGGGATGAAAGCAGATGAGCAAAGCCTCATTACATCAGATCCAGTAAAGGGAAATTTCACACATACCATCAAGTGGAAGGTGCCAGCCATCTCGGTGCATATGTCTGGATGGAATTCGATTCTGGAGGAGACTGGCTTCCCTCCGGGGCTGGCAGCCAATGTGAGTGATGTCACCAGCTGGTTGGCAGGGAGGTGACAGTGTAAATCAGCTGCTAAGCAGAGGGGACAAGCGCAGGCCAAGGAGCGACCGGCGGTGGGGCTGGCAGCGAGAGCTCTCACCCGGGAGGCACAGTAGCTGAGTCCTGGGAAGCAGATGGTGGATGGGGACCGTGGCCACAGATTTCAACACAACAGTACAGCGATATAGCTTCATGTTTAGGATGGCTTTGTGAAGAGAAGGTTCTGGGGGACAGGCCCTTCACCCAACAGGTCCTCCTGCCTCTTGGGATGTTTTCACAAGGAGACAAATCTTGGGTCTTGGCCCCAAGGTGCTGTAAGATAACTTTGGTCTCATTCTTCTATGCTGTTTCATGCCATTTCCCTCCCATACCATAACTCTCCAAGCTGATAGCAGATGTCAAAACTTACCTTGGCACCAGAGCTGCCCGTGGTACAGCCCTTGCTCACCTCTCCAGTCCTCTCTGCCAGCCCTCTGCCCACTGCACAGTGGAGGTTCAGAGCAACAAGTGGGGCTCCTTTCTACTCTTACATGTTCATGGGAGGCCCTCCCTCCCAACTTGGCCTTGTCTCCCCCTTGCCCAGCCAGCTGCTATGCATTGGGTCCTCAGCTCCTGCAGGCAGCTCTCCCAGATTCACTTCTCAGGGCTGCGTCCACAGCGCCTTGTGTGAACTTGCAGTCTCCTATCTTAGAATCCTGGTTCCATTTGCTCTTACCCCACAGCCCCCAGACTATGAGATTCCCAAGGTGAAGGGTAAAGTCCGACTGATTTTAATAATTTTCTCTAGCATTTGGTATGTTTCATTGATGTTTAAGTATTTCCTTGTTTGTGATCACATTTAAACTCTATGTTTTATTTTGGCAATGTATTTCCCCTTTGTAGTGTGTAAAGTCACTAAAGAAAGATTCAAAAGCTGCTCAGTTATCAGAGCTCTAATGACAAACCAGGAAAGCATGAAATATGCCCACAGTGGCCAGTTATAAATACCAGCAGGAAAGTCAGAGCATTCTCTCAGGAACTGTCATTTCTTCATCTTCTGATCCCCAGTTCTACTTAGGGCCAAGTTGGATGATACTCTTGCAGGCATTAGAAAGTGTATGTGATGCAAACGTAGCTCCTGTAGCCCTCTGTGCCAGGTGTGCGGCTGAGCTGACCAAAGAGATCCAGCAAACTGTTCAGGGATCTATAAATCAGGCTCTGGAAGCCAGCTTCTCCAGTTCAGAGACATTAAGAAAGAAGAGAAGGATGTGCTATGTTTCATCAATTGCATTTCTAAACCTGGCTTATAGTCAGATTCAGAGGCTAGCTAAGATTTGCACTGTGATTTATTGCTGAATACTAGAACCTTGGCATTGTATTCCAGGCCTGGGTAGTGGACTCTTTCCTCAGACTGCAGGATGCAGGGTTGCTTGCAGGGATGCTGGCCCTCTCCTTAGACGTGGACTAGAAAGTTGCCCATGCCCAAATCTTGTTAGCAATGTTGTGGAAGGCAGAGGCCTTTAATTCTCAATGACTTCATCTCTGGCACTGGTTACCTAATTATAGAACCTGTCACTATCACCTAGTGGGAGGTGTGTTTTCATCTCATTTGTCTCAACCATTAAAATAAAGACAGGGAATGTGTATTATTACACTCAATGTAATCCCAGAGTTTTTGTTGTTTATAGAAACTAACAAACTGATCCTAATATTCAGACAGAAATATTAATACCAAAGATCCAGAATTCTATGATCTTGGAAAGATAATGTTGGAGGGCTCACTTTCTGACTTCAAAACTTGTTACTGGCATATGGATGGAAACAAAGACCTGTGGAATATCATTGAGAATTTAGAAATAAATACTTAAATTTATGGTCAATTAATTTTCTGCAAGAATGCCAATATATTCCTTGGGAAAAAAAATAGTCTTTTCAACATTTGGTGCTGGGACAACTGCAAACCACATGCAAAGAATGAAGTTGAACCCCTACCTCACAAGCATTCGAAAATAAACACAAATTAATCAGAGACCTAAAGCTGAGAGCTTACACTATACAACTCTTAGACTAACACATAGGATTAAATTTTTATGTCCTTTGATTTGGCATTTAAATTTAGATATAATGTTAAAGCAAAAGAAAATTAGAAAAATGAGACTTTATCAAAATTAAAAACTTTTGTGCTTCAATGGATGACATCAAGATTCTGAATAAAATAACAAAAGGAATAGGAGAGAATATCAACAAATCATTTACCTCATAAGAGACTTCTAACCAGAATAAATAAGGGACACTTATAATTTAATAATAATTTGCTGCCAATGATCAGTAGCAACCCAAGACATTTACCATGCAGGGGAGAAAAACAGGCCTTGGAGTGGAAGTAAGAGTTTTCTAGAAAGTCAAAGTCTTCTGGTGAGCCTGACCATGGCTCAGATGAAGGCAAAGGGAGTCAGAGGTGAGCTTATGGGGGCTTCTGTTACCTCGAGTTGAGTTATCATAGCCAACTCTAGACCATTTCCATTAGCTCTTTATATAATCAGCACATTTTGCTTAATTTTTCTTTAAATATAAAATTTTTAAAAATGGGGAGTATTTGAATACACATTTCTCCAAAATAGGTACTTGAATGACCAGTAAACAAATGAAAAGATGATAATCATCATTAGCTAGTAAAGAAATGCAAACAAAACCATAATAAGCTTCCATTCTCATATGCTAAGATAGCTAAAGTAAAAAAGGTATACAAAGACAAGTTTTGGCAAGGATGTGGAAAAATTGGAACCCTCATGCATTGCTTTTGGGAATATAAAATGATGCATGTACTTTGGAAAAGAGTTTGGTAGTTCCTCAAAATGTTAAAAGATTGAGTTATCACATGACCCTGCAATTCAACTAAGAACATACGCCCACACAAAATCTTTTACACAAATGTTTCTAGCAAGAATATTTATTATAGCCCCAAATAGAAACAACCAAAATGCCCATCACCCAATTAATGGATAAATAAAATGAGACATATCCATGATAAAAGTTCTGAGCACCCCAATTGGATGGGTTTTCCCACACCACAAAGCAATGCTCTGATACCAGATGGATGTCCTACCATTCAGCTCAATTCTGACACTATCTACCTGGAGATAGCATCAGATCCCACATGTTAAGGCTCAGTCCCACAAGACTGCCCTCGGCTCCTGATACCAACCACAAGTACAAGTTGTCACTCTAACTGACCAGTTATAAACTAGAGGCGTCAACAACTCACTCCTTGGGTTTGACTGCTTTGCTGGAGTGGCTCACAGAACTCAGAGAAACATTTTACTCACTAGATCACTGGTTTATTATGAAAGGATATAACTCAGGAACAGCCAGATGGAAGAGATACTTAGGGCAAGGCATGAGGAAAGGGCTCGGAGATTCCATGGTTTCTTAGAGCACACTGTCTCCCCAGATCTCCACATATTCACCAACCCAGAAGCTCTCTGAGCCCAGTCTTTTTAAGGCTGTTATGGAGGCTTTATTAGATAGGCACACTTGATGAAACCATTGGCCACTGATGCTTAAACTCAGCTCCTATTCTTAGTTGCTCTCCAAAAGCCACCTCATTAATGTAACAAAAACACATTTATTGCTCTCATCACTTCAGAAATTCCAAGGGTTTTAGGAGCTCTGTTCCATAAAGGGGACATATACCAAATACATATTTCTTATTTTAAATCATAATATCACATATACAAAGGAATTGGCAAGGGAAAGGAGTGAAGCACTGATACATGCTATGCCATGGGTGAACCTTGTAAACATAAGTGGAAGAATCCAGTCCCAAAAGACCTCATATTGTATGATTCCATTTATATGAATTGTCTGTAATAAACAAATCCATGAAGAGAGAAAATAAATTAGTGTTTTTCCTGGGCTGGAGAGAAAGAGATTTAGGGAGTATTTGCTGAAAGGTTCAGAGTTTTATTACCTCAAAAGGTGATGAAAATATTCTAATATTAAATAGTGGTAAAGGTTGCACAACTGTGTATACTAAAACCCACTAAATTGTATACTTTAAAATGGAGAATTTTTGGTATGTGAATACAGATATTTTAAAAAAGAGATTGCCTATTTTTGACATTTAAATGCAATTTAAAACATTGAAAGATCTAAAAAATCATGATTTGAGGTCAGGTCAAGAGGTCCAGTGACCACCTCTTTGTATCCTCCGGTAGATGATCACACTTGTAGTCCACATCTCAGAGGTAGGCTTCTCCTTACGTGCTTCCCCTAGACTCTAAGATCTACAAGGTCAGGGACCATGTTTTTATGTATTTGTCATACTGTACTTAGTTAGCATCTAAGGTAGTGCCAGGCATACAGAAAGTGCTCATATATACTTGTTAAATAAATAAATGACTTATCTCCCTCTCACTCACTCTACCTACACTGACCAGTAGGAACCCAAGATATCTACCAGGTGAGAGAGAAAACCTAGGTCCCAGAGTGCAAGCCAGAGATGGTTCGGCATCCAAAGTCCTTTGGTGAGTCTCAGACAAGGACATGAGAAATGAGTCAGAGATGAATTTACAGGGACTTTTGGTCTCTAGATTTGAGTTACCATAGTCAAGTTTAGGCCACTTCCATTAGCCCTTTATGTGATCAACACGTTTTACTTAATTTTGCTTTAAATATACATATAAAGGCTGTTGCTCTGCTCTATGCAAAGAAGGGGACTTACTTTTTTTCCCCAGCATCAAATGGTACTTGTCCATCCTCCCTAGGAAGAAGAAATTTAACATCAATAGAAAACCTTTTAATATCTGGGTTTTATTTTACCATCAATTAAGTGGCCATTATATACTGCCCTTCAATTTTTTCAATCTCTTTCATTCTTGAACCATGTCAAACTGGGGGAAATTATAAAACTAACTCACTCAAGATACCAACAGATATAATCATCCTGTTTTACTGATCCAGAATGAAAATTAAAAAGAGTAGTTTTGTTCCTTCAATAAAAATGGTGTTTTCAATAGAAGGCTGTGGTTACTTAATCTTTTTAACTAATTAATTTATTTATTTTTGGCTGAGTTGGGTCTTTGTTCTGCCCGTGAGCTTTCTCTAGACGCAGTGAGCGGGGGCTTCTCTTCGTTGTGGTGCGAGGGCTTCTCATTGCAGTGACTTCTTTTGTTGTGGAGCACAGGCTCTGGGTTCCCGGGCTTCAGTAATTGTGGAGCACAGGCTTAGTTGCTCTGTGGCATGTGGGATCTTCACAGACCAGGGCTCCAACCTGTGTACCCTGCGTTGGAAGGTGGATTCTTAACCACTGCTCCAAGAGGGAATCCCTGTGGTTACTTATTAAAGTAAAGAAAATGCAAGGAGCATGAAAATGCAGTGTTGGTCACAGAACAGAAGTTAAGACCCAGCAAAGTGAGAGGCCAAATGGGCTGTTCTAGGCCTAGAGCTTGCAGACATTTTGGAGGAGGGGTCATTCACTTTGTGCTCTCTCCAAACCTCCAGTGTCCGCAGAGTCCACCCTGGGGAACTCTCACCCTGGGTTTGCTGGCCCACCTCCCACACTGCCACTTTGGCTATTACATATGGTGTCAACTTTCTTCCTTCATCTTGTTCTAATTTAGCCCTCATTCCCGTATCCCCATTTTCCCAAGGCACCCCTGGATGACAGGTAGCTACTGGGTTGATATGACACCATCTTCATTCAGGAAAGCCATCACCTTTTAGAAGAGAACTCCGTCACCTCTGATCAATAGGTGACAACAGATTGTAGCACTTGATGTCAGCAGGGCTTAAGCCACACCTGGAAAGTGGAGTGTGATTAATTATCACTGTCTCTAATGGATGCTGGAATGGGGAGAATGCTACATATTTGCCATCTGTGATGCAACCCAGCCCTCTCATTTAAAGCTGAATTCATTTTAAACAGGTGGGGTCCCCTCACATACTCCACACGAGTCACAATGATACTTGTGGGTTTTCAGACTGCATTGTTTTTTGGGCCTCCATGCAGCTTATCAAAGACAGCAGACGTATTCCCACCCCAAGATTTTGCCCCTGCTCATCTTGCTGCCTGTCCTTCCTTGTTGAAATATTAGTTTTCAGTGAGCCTTTCCCTGAAAACTTACGTAAAACAACACGATCTCTCCTGTCCCGTGCATATTTCTTCTTCATGGAACTTACCGTTAACTGATCCACTGTATTACTGGCTCAGTGATGTTGAGCCTTCCTACCCAGTGCACTGACATTTTGAGGATGGGGTGTTTGTATTTCTTCTGTGCTGTTTTCCCAGCACTATTGTCCAGAGTATTGTCCAGGGTATTGTCTGGCACAGTCGTCCCTCACTATCTAGCTGTTGAATAAAATAATGAATTGACTATTCAAGTAGCTTTTATTTTTTCCCATGGTGTCCCCACATTTTACAGTTTTCCTTGTTTTGGCTCTAATTTTTGTTTTCTTTCTGTGCCTTTCTTTGAGTTTCCTTTCCTTTTGTTTGTCTGACTTCTTGGGCTTTACCTATGTCTATTACATCAGGCACATTAATTCAGCACATTTGTGAGTACTGAGAGAGTGTTTTGTACGGTCCCCTCTGTTGGAATTTGTCTGATGTTGTTCTCACAGTCAGACTGAAGTTATGAGTGCTTGGAAAGAAGACCATAGAGGTACATTACATCATATCAAGGGTCTATCCTATGAACATGATTTATCATTGTTGATGTTGAACTTGATCACCTGGCTGAAGGAGTGTTTGGCAGGTTTCTCCACTGTAAAGTTACTTTTCTCCCCACCCCATTTTCCATACTGAACTGTCTGATAGGAGCCGTCTCTCTGCATGTAAGGGGAAAGTGATACTCCACATAATTGAGGGGGGAGAGCCACATACATTGTTTTGGGAATCCTTTTTTTTTTTTTTTTTTTTTTTTTTTTTGCGGTACGCGGGCCTCCCGCTGTTGTGGCCTCTCCCGTTGCAGAGCAGCAGGCTCAGCGGCCATGGCTCACGGGCGCAGCCGCTCCGCGGCATGTGGGATCTTCCCGAATCGGGACACGAACCCTTGTCCCCTGCATCGGCAGGCGGACTCTCAACCACTGCGCCACCAGGGAAGCCCGGGAATCCTTTTTTTTTGGCCATGCCACAGCATGAGGGATCTTAGTTCCCCAACCAGAGACTGTACCTGCATCTTCTGCAGTGGAAGCACAGAGTCTTAACCACTGGATTACCAGGCAAGTCCCTGTTTGGGGAATTCTTCTGCACAGGAGACTGGAATCTTCTCCTTCATGTTTATTCAGTAATGTATTGAAATGAGTATGGACTGGTAGATATTTATTTTATGCTTTGGTCTGAAATCTCATACTACTTTATTTGTTGAGTTGCTCAGATTGTTCCAGCTTTGGCCATTGGGAGTTCATACCTTAAGTCCTGTGTCCCTATGACATTCTCCTATCAATGTGAGTTTGTATATTTTTTGCTCACTTCCTTACTCTGGCACTACAAGCTGCTCCAGGCCAATTGTGTATATTCCCTCCTCAGCCCTAGAGTTAATCTTTTCTCCAAAGAGTACTGATTTCTTTTGTAGAAGAATAGTAGTGCAATGAAGAGCTGAACACTTGTACTCATACTAATGGGATACGGCTGCTGCTAGGTCCTCTCAGCTGACATAGCAAGGGAATGTATGTGTATATACTATTCCATATGAATATATGTGAATATATACTATATATATAATATATATGAATATATACTATTTCATCTATATACACATATCTACAAATATTTCTGTATGCATTAATCTGTCCCTATATCAAGCTAAACATGAGTTGATGCTGATATATAGAAATACAATCAAGTGCCACCCAGATGTAAGCAACTTTTGGCGGGAAAGAGCTCTTTGCGGGAAAATGCTCTCAGCAGGAGACCCCTTTGTCTGGTCACTAATCTTAAACCAGGCACCCCCATGCTCTACTCATCTCCGGCCCTAGCACAGCTTTCAAATCTTTTGATCACACAATACATTACTTAACCTGTTGGTTCTTTCCTTAGATCAAAAAAGTAGAAATAAAGCATAAATAATTAAAAGATGACCAGATCTCTTTCCCTTCAGTAATCTCGAGAACAAACGATGTGAACAAGACAGCATCTAAAGAAAAATCACAAGAAGACGACAAGCCTGCAAACAGTGGGGGATGGCAATCACTCTGACCCCCAATCTCAATGATTAACTGAGATTACTTCCCTGTTTCCCTTTAAAAACTTTTATGGCTGAGCAGAATCTTCAGAGGTGGTTTTTAGGGGACAGTGAGTCCACCAATCTCCCCAGACTGCTGGCATTCTGATGAAAAGCAACTTTCCTTTCTACCAACAACTGCTTCTTGGGTATTGATTTTCTAGCAGCCAGGAGCAGGCTGTGATTCGGTAACACTGATCATTCTAGCCTCTTGCTTATCTGTAACCTCCCACTCCAAAAGTGAGAAAACTGGCTCTCACCATCTGTCACTCATTGACTCCAATTCTAGAACACATAGTAAAATGGTTCTGCTCCCAATTTTCAGTATGACAGTGAGGGTGTTCCTCTACCACCACCAAGCACTGCTCTGGACTTTAGTTGGGTATCCTACAATCAACTCAATTATGACACTATCTACCTGGAAAGAGCATCAGTTCCCATACATTAAGGGCTCAGTCCTACGAGACTTCCCCCACCCCTCAAACCTACTTCAGACATCAGTCACAAGTCCAGGTTATCGCTGTGCTTCTGAGTGACCAGCTACAGATTGGAGGTTCCAGCAGCCTCTCTTTGGGTTTGATTAACTTGTTAGAGCTGCTCACAGAACTCAGAGAAGCCTTTTACTTACTAGATTGATAGCTTAACTAATACAAAGACATAACTCAGAACAGCCAGATGTAAGAAATGCATAGGTGAAGGTATGGGGAAATGATGCAGAGCTTCCATGCCCTCTCCAGGTGCCATTCTCCCTGAATCTCCACGTGTTCACCAATCTGGAAGCTCTCCAAACCTTGTCCTTTTATTTTTCTTATAGGGGCCTCATTATCCATACATGATGGATTAATTTATTGGCCATTGATGACTGAACTCAGTCTCTAACCCCTCTCCCCTCCCTAAAGGTTGAGGGTCAGACTGAAATTTGCAACCCTAGTGGGTTCTGGCAACCAGCCCCCATCTTTAGGAGCTTTCCTGGAGTCACCTCATTAACATAATGAAAGATGCCTTGATTGCTCCCTATCCTTTAGGAAATTACAAATTTTTTAGAAGCTCTGTGCCAGAGATTGGGACAAAACTCACATATGTATTTCTTATTATAAATCACAATATCACACATGGTTAGAGGTCTCAGAATCGTTAATTCTATGGGAATCAGCTTTACCAACTAAAGTGCTTGTGTACAGTTCCTTCACCTTTAACATATATTACTGTGTCCACTCATTTCCAAAGTTTCTTACGTCATTACCTTTTCCCAACTCCCCTTCAGTGAGGATGCATCATACATTTGTAATATAGTTTGATTCTATCCTCAATGTCTGTATCCCACTCTGGGATCCCCCAACCTCCTAAATAATTTTTAAAAATTTGTACACATCAAGGTTCATCCTTTTGGCTATAAATTCTATGGGTTTTGACAAATGCATATTGTCCTGTATCTATCCTCAGAGATACATGAATCATACAGTATTGTATTATACAGTATTATACAGATGCTGTACAAATATATGTGTTTTATAAGTGTTTTCTCCCAATAAGTCACTTGTCTTTTCTCAACATCATTTTTTTTTGCAGAGAATTAGTTTTTAATAAAGTATTACACATCTATTTATTATTTCATGGATTATACTTTTAGTGTTTTATGTAAAAACTCAATACCAAATCCAAAGTCACTTAGATTTTTTTTCTGTGTTTCATGCAAGAAGTTTTATATTTTTATATTTTACCTTTAGGTCTATGATCCATTTTCAGTTCATTTTTTGCATAAGGTTTCAGATCTGTGTCAAGATTTATTTTATGAGTATTTGTAGTTTTCTGTACATAGATCCCATGCATATTTTGTTAGATTTATACTTTCTTTTTTTGGCTTTATTGTAAAAGATAATGTTTCTTTAATTTCAGAATCCAGTTGTTCATTACTGGCATATGGGAAAGCAATTAAATTTTGTATATTGACTTTGTATCCTGCAACCTTGCTATACAAGCTTATTATTTCCAGAAGGATTTTGTATATTCCCAGTGGTTTTCTACATGCAAATAACATTATCAGGGAATAAATGCAGTTTTATTTATTCCTTTTCAATCTGTGTTCCCTTTATTTCTTCTTCTGGCTTATTACTCTAAATAGGACTTCTGGGGCAATGTTGAATTGGTGTGGTGAGATAGGACATCCTGCCTTTCTCCCTATCTTAGGAGGAAAAGTGTTCATTTACTCATCTTTAAGTATGAGGTTAGCTCTATGTTTTCACATATTCCTTTTATTAACTTAAAGAGAGCCTTTTTTAAATGTAAGTTTTTTTTAAGTTTTTTTTTTTTTTCCTTTTTATTATGAATGTATACAGAGTACCTGATAGAATTCCTCAGTAAAACTCTTTGGGTCTTAAAAGTTTCTAATTATTAATTCAATTTCTTTAATAGATGTAGAGTTATTCAAGTTATCTATTTCTCCTGGAATGGATTTTAGTAATTTCACTCTTCCAGGAATTGATCCATTTCATCTAAGTTGTCAAATTTGTGGGCATAAAGTTGTTCATAATATTCCCTTTGTAACCTTTTAGTAGCCATGGAATCAGTGATGGTTGAATCCTCTTTAATTTCTGATATTGGTAGCTTATGTATTACCTCTTTTTCTCTTGATTAGATAAGTAAGAGGATTTTCAATTTTATTGTTCTTTTTAAAGACTTAGTTTTGTTGCTTTTCTATTGCTTTTTTGTTTCCAATATCATTGATTTTCCTTCTAGTTTTAATTATTTTCTTTCTTCTGAATGTCAAAGTTTAATTTCCTTACTTTTTTCTCTAATTTCCTAAGGTAGAAGCTCAGGTAATTGATATTACATCTTCTTCTTTTCTAATGTCAGGGAGGAAGAAAATTTCCTCCACCCTTCCAAGTTCTTCTGGCTGATCTAATAATTAAATTGGCATGAGACAGATTAACATGAGAAAATCAAACAAAGTTTAATGCATTCATGGGAGAGATCAAGAAGAACTGAGTAACTCACCAGAATGACTGAAACCTTCACCTTAAATACCATCTTCAGCTAAAGACAAAACAGGATGTTGGCGGCAGGGTTTGCCATTTCAAATAAGGAGGAAGGCAATTCACACGGAGAAGGAAAAGCAAATGTTTGGTAAACAACTTCTTCCGGCCATCAGAGACAATGGGACACAGAGAGGAATTTTAACAAACAGATTCTGGTAGGTTCCTCCCTGTCTACACACCTAGTTCATACTGTAGTTACCTATGGTGATAGCTCCCTTACTGTAACAGGTCCTCTATCTACATACATTTAGGTAGTTAGGGGAAGGTCAAAGTTTCTTTCTGAGTCTCTTGGGCCTTGATCGTTTTCACCTCAAAATAATCCACATGCCGAAGAGACATTTTGGGGTGGCAGATTTTTCTCCCTTACACTAATATAATGAATTTAATGGTATAAATATTTCTGTAAATATTGTTTTAGCTGCCTCTCCTCCCATTTTGATAAGTTGAATTTTCATTTATTTAAAATATTTTAAAATTTCTCTTAAATTTGTGTTGTTTAATCTCCAAGTATTAGGGGAGTTTTCAGCTATCTTTCTGCTATTGACTTCTAATTTATTTTCATTGTCATCTAAGAACATATTTTGTATGATTTCTATTATTAAAATTTTTTTTAATGGCCCAGAACATGGTCTATTTTGGTGAAGTTTCTATAGTAGCATGACAAGAATGTGTATTTTGCTGTTGATTTATGGACTGTTTTATGTGTCAATTAGATTGAATTGACTCAGTGTTGTTCATCTATATCATTAGTTTTTTTTTTTTTTTATCTGCTTAATCTGTAAATTATTGACAGAGACATGTTGAAATCACCAACTATTATAGTGGGTTTTTCTGTTTTTCCTTTCACCCCTGTTAGTGAACGTTCACATATTTTTATGCTCCTTTGTTAAATACATATACACTTAGGATTGCTATGTTTTCTTAGAGAACTGATTCTTTATAATTAAGCAATGCCCCTCTTTAACCCAGATAATCTTCTTTGTTCTGAAGTCCACTCTGTCTTAATATAGCTACTGCAGCTTTCTCCTGATTAAGTGTTAGCAGGGCAAAGGTTATTTTCTCTCTTTGTTTTTAACCTGAATGCTTATATTTAAAATTGGATTCTTATACTTAACATATAATTGGGTATTATTTTTTAATTCACTATGACAATCTCTGTTTTAATTGGTTTATTTATGTCATTTACATTTTAAGTGATTATTGATGTTTCTAGATTAATATTTCCCATCTTGTAACTATTTTCTACTTACTGTATTTGCTCTTTGTTTCTTTTTCCCCTCCTTTTCTGTCTTCTTTTGTTTTGGGCATTTTATATGACTCCACTTTACCTGAGAGATAACATTTATACTTTAAAAATAACAATTTTCCTGGAGTTTATTCTGTACAGTTTTAATTAACCCCAGTCCACTTTCAAGTAGTACCGTAGCACTAAACATGTAGGAACCTTATATTTACAATTCCCCCCCCACCCACCCTCTGGAACA
This sequence comes from Phocoena phocoena, assembly GCF_963924675.1. Lineage (NCBI taxonomy): Eukaryota > Metazoa > Chordata > Mammalia > Artiodactyla > Phocoenidae > Phocoena > Phocoena phocoena. Next base: position 4,035,932 of record NC_089225.1, read on the forward strand.
TTACTGTCATTCATTTCACTTATTCACATGCTATAACCTCCCGGTACATTATTGAAACAGGAGGGAAAGGGGCAGGGTACAACCTTTAAAAGAATGACATAGCCATAGGACATGACAAAAATTGGTTAGAACCAACTAGGTCCAAGATGGTAGAATATTCAACTTCCAATGGACCTTGAGCCTCAACATACACTCATTATAATTCATTAGCATAATCTAAGTGACACACCCACAAGTGCCATGACAGTACTGAGGCCAACCATCAAAGACTAAAAAGTGGGCAGTGGCCTAATTCCTGGAAATCTCCACCCCTTCCCAAAATAGTTGGAATAATCCTCCCACTCATTAGCCTATGAAATTACCCAGCCCATAAAAACTAACCATACCATATTTCAAGGCCACTCTTGCCTTCTGAGATGGCCCACACTCTGTCTGTGGAGTGTGCTTCACTCTAAATAAATCTACTTCTTACTTATCACTTTGTCTCTCACTGAATTCTTTCTGCAATGAGACATCAAGAGCCTGAGCTTCATTAAGTCCTGAAATCAGGTGTGTGATCTCAGTTAAAAGACAATGGGTTTTCGCCAGGTTCGAGTCCTGCCCCCATGGGTTCAAGTCCCAATCTGGGTTTTGGCTGGGTTTGAGTCTGAGCCATGTGAGTTCAAGTCCCAGTCTGAGACACATGGTTTTATTATCACTATTATTGCTTTAATCAATCAGTTATCTTTAGATCAATTAGATCATTTATTCCTTCTCTGATGTTCTTCTTTTCTTTATGTAGCTGCACGTTTCTTTTCTATATCATTTTTTCTTCTTTATGAAAAGCTTATTTTAACATTTTTTTTTCAGAGACCATCTGCTGTCTATGAATTCTCTCAGTTATTGTCTGAGAAAATCTTTAAACCTTGCAGTCTCAGCTGGCAGTGACTATAGTGGCCAAATAAACTATTTTACCACAATGTTAATGACTAAAAATTGCAGGTATCTTTCACCACAAGGAATGATAAAAGACTGACACATCATTTCAAGGGAAAAATCATTATTTAATTCCAGACATTGCAAAACAGGCCTGGGAAATGATTTTAGCAGTTACTATGGATAGGTAACCTTCTTCTTGCTCTTTCTTGAGAAATGGTTTCTACTGAGTACAGTATCTAAATGGGAGTATCAACCAAAATAGTAGGCCACAATTAAAAATCTTTACAAGAGGCAAAGAATATTCCTGCTCAGTTCCAAAACAAGGTGGTGTAGACTTACTTTTTCTGACAGGTGGTCTTGCCTGCAACTCTCTAAATAAAACTAAATACCTTCAAAATTACCCAACAAGCAATGAGATGGTGCTGAAGCCTGGAAAGAGGAAGGTGAAAGATTAGGGATGAAAAACTTGTAGTACTAATAACTGAGTTCAGTTAAGTCATAAGGTATAAGATAAACACACAAAAATCAATTGTATTTCTATACACTGACAATGAATGGGTGGAAACCCATATAGAAATGCAATACTTGCTGAAAAAATGAAATACTGAGGTGTAAATATGATAAAACACATACAGGATCTGTACGATGAAAATTATAAAATGCTAATGAAAAACATCAGGGAAGACCTAAATGTTTCATGAAACGTGGTGTTCCAGGAGTGGAAGACTTAACTTAGTGAAGGAGTCAATTCTCCCTAAATTGATATGTAGGTTTAACAAAATCTTATCAAAATTTCAGCAAGGTTTTTTTTTTTTTTTTTTTTTTTGTAGAGAAGCATGTTCTAAAGTGTATAGGAAAAGGGAACACTCTACAATAGCTAGGACAAGTTTCAAAAGTATAAAGAGGGAGAAATCACTCTTCCCAATGTTAAGACTTGCTATATAACTACAGTAATCGAGACATTGTGGTATTAGCAGAAGATTAGATCTATGGATCAATAGAAAACCCAGAAATAGATCAATACAAATATGCACCATTAATTTTCAATAAAGGAGCAAAAGGAACTCAATCGAGGAGGAACAGCCTTTCAATAACTGATGTCTCAGCAATTGGATATTCAAAGGCAGAAAACTGAATCTTGACCTACACTTCACACCTTACATGAAAATTAACTCACAATGGATCATCATTCTTAAATGTAAAATATAAAACTATAAAACTTCTAGAATAAAAATAGGAAAAATATTAGATTTGAAACCAAATGTATTATACTTAAAAGGAAAAATTGATAAATTTGACTTTATGAAAATGAAAATCTTTTGCTCTGTGAAAGACTCCGTTAAAAGGATGAGAATACAAACTATAGATTAAAAGAAAATATTTGCCAATTATGCATGTGACAAAGGACTGGTATCTAGAATACATAAAATTCTGTCAAAACTCAACAGTAAAACACAAGTAATCAAAAAGAAAATAGGCAAAGAAATGCACAGACAATTCACTAAAAATTACGTTATATAAATGTCATATAAGCACATGAAAAGCTGTTCAACATCATTATTAGTTGAATAAATGCAAATTAAAGCCATAATGAGAGATACTACATACCTATCCAAATGGCTAAAATAAAATAAAATAAAAATGATTACACTAAATGCCTGTGAGGATACCCACAGAAACTGGATCTCTCATACATTGATGTTGAGGATGTAAAATAGTACAACCATTCTGGAAAATAGTTTGACAGTTCATTTTCAGAGTGAAAATGGACTTTCCATACAACCCAGCAATTGCCCTCTTGGGCATATATCCTAATAAAAATTATTTCCGGGGCTTCCCTGGTGGCGCAGTGGCTGTGAGTCCGCCTGCCGATGCAGGGGACATGAGTTCGTGCCCTGGTCCGGGAGGATCCTACATGCCGCGGAGCGGCTGGGCCCGTGGGCCATGGCCGCTGAGCCTGCGCGTCCGGAGCCTGTGCTCCGCAACGGGAGAGGCCACAACAGTGAGAGGCCCGCGTACTGCAAAAAAAAAAAAAAAAAAAAAAAAATTATTTCCAGGTTGGGACAAAGTGAAAGAGTGGCATGGATATATATACACTACCAAACGTAAAATAGATAGCTAGTGGGAAGCAGCCGCATAGCACATGGAGATCAGCTCTGTGCTTTGTGACCACCTAGAGGGGTGGGATAGGGAGGGTGGGAGGGAGGGAGACGCAAGAGGGAAGAGATATGGGAACATATGTATATGTATAACTGGTTCACTTTGTTATAAAGCAGAAACTAACACACCATTGTAAAGCAATTATACTCCAATAAAGATGTTTAAAAAAAAAACAGTTATGTCCAGGCAGAAACTTGTAAACAAATATTCATGGCAGCTGTATTTGTAAGTAGTGTTTTAAAATGTAATAAAGGTAATAGCCGTGAATAGTTAAGAGCTTTCGTTATCTTATCACTTATGATTCAAATGGTTTTATATTAGAAAAATTGTGATTTTATTTAAAAGAGAAAGCTCTAGGCATTTTGTTTTTTGTTAGGATGGATAAGAACAGAGAGGAACGTGAGGGGAAGAGTAAGGCCCCAGCACTGATCTACTGTCACATTGTAAACCTATCTACTAAAACACTCTCTTTTGGATCCTGAACACCAAGCCAGAAGACAGAGGTCCTTATCTACTTATTTCCCATGTCTTCTCAATGAACAGATTCTCCTAGAAGGTATGCTGATATTCTAGCACTTGCCTTAATATCCATTGTATACATTCCCCATCCATCCCCTTGGCATGATATCCCTAAGCAGTAAGTTCTGACATCTTGAGGACTGTTAACTTATGTTCACTTCACTTTCATTGTCCACAGACTCCTGACTGAGATTACATCTACCATCTTCCTCAGTGTTTCAACTTGGTCCAGTACACCTAATTTTGAGGTGTTTTAGGAATATTTGGTAAAGCATCAGCTTTAATGTCAGACAATTATGTGCTCAAACTCCCGTTTAGCCACCAATTACTGTGTAAATTTGGTGACAGGCTCCTTAATTTCTCCAAGCCTCAGTATGGAGAGGAAATGGTCACACCTATCCAGAGGAATGGATTAAATGAGATCATGTATGTAGAGCATTCAGTACCATGCTTGGAAAGTCGTGCCATGCATGCTCAAATGCATATACAGTGTCTCTCCTTCAATAATCTACATTCTCTGAGTAGAATTAACAGCTGCAGAAATAGAGGAAATAAAATAGGGAAATAGATATGGGACAGAATCTTTTGAACTTCACATCAGTAAATTTGAACTTTATCAAATAGCAAACAGAATTTTGAATAGGAGAGGGATAACAGAAGCCAATATGAATATGTAACTGCAGGACGACAGGTGGAGTGATTTCTATTTGCTGGAGACCTACTCAATTTCGGGTGTATTATCTTAGTACTCACAACAATGCAAAGAGATGAGCCTGCGTGTGTGTGTGTGTGTGTGTGTGTGTGTGTGAGAGAGAGAGAGACAGAGAGAAGTCATGTTATTTGCTTACATTCTCAGAGTTAGTGCTTCATTGTCTATTACTGTGTAACAAACCACCCCAAAACTCAGAGGCTAAAAATAATAATCATTTACTATGCCTCCCGAGTCTACAAGTTGGCTGGGTGGTTCTTTTGGTCTCATGTCTGTGTTCAGTGGCAGGTTGAGTAGACACTTGTGCCGCTCTTCTCTGAGCTTGCTCACATATCTGCAGGCTGGTCCAGAACGACTCAACTGAGACAACTGTGTCTTCTCTGCAAATCTTTCACAAGTATGTCTCTCAGCTCCCATGTTCTTAGTCTGGACTGAGCAGGATTTTGTTATTGTTGCTTGTTGGTTTGTTTAATAGCAACAACAGAGAAGCAAGAGAGAAATGAAATACATAAGCACTTTGTCAAGACTTTTCTTGACAAAGTGTGTCAACCTTGCTACTGGTCCTTTTGTCAAAGCAAGTCACATGGCTAAGCTCATAATCAGAGGTTATAAGGTTACATGAACAAACATGAAGATACCAGAAGGCCATTAATGAAGTCAGTCAACCACAATCCCATACCACACAGATTCTCTGCACACAATGCTTTAAACACATCCTGGAATGGATGGCTATGTACTTACAAAACAAAGTAATTGACGGCCATTGAAATTCCACCCAGAACCTGGGCTGTTTGGAAGGATCGGAAACATGGCTCCGACAGACTGACAAGTCAAGAAGGACACTCTCTCACCTTCCCCTTGAGTCTTGATACGGCAGTACAAGTGTAGAATCCTAGTTATGATTTATCTTCTTACTTCCCTGAGACACATTACTATAGTCTCATGTGTCTAGAACACATCCACATTTCTCATGTTTCAGACCACATGAGCAATCTGAAACACAACTCGGAAAGAAGCCTACCCTTGGAATTCACAAGACGGCAGCTAGAAGCAAATGACATTAACTGAATTCCTTTAGATGTGTCAAAAGAAATTTTGTCTCTCAGGTAGATAAAAATTAATGAGACATCTAGGATGCTTTTATCTAATTTAGTCTATGTAGCAATGGTGGGATCTTTCTGGGGATTGTAATATTTAAAGTTACATTTTATTACTAAACCTTGTAGAGGATCTGCAAATTACATTTGTTTAATTCCACAGCTATGAAATGTCAGCCGCTTGTTGTCTTTAAATATTGGCTTCAACTGACTGAAAACTTGGAAGATCTTGCTTCCTTTTCTCCAGTGTTTAACTTTTCAACCAATAAGTGGCAGTAGAACAAGGGCCCCTGATAATATAAGCCAGGTCTGATATAGAAGCAGTTCTTTTCTGAATCTTTGGAACCTAATTTCCAGGCAGCCTTTCCCCAGAGCAGTTTGATTTGCACGTGGAACTTTTGTCCCTGAAATTTACTTTGTTCCTTTAAAGTGACTTAAGACTTAATAGAAGGTCTGTTCCTCAGTGAGGATGGAAAGTTGTCCAGTTTGTAAATTCACAGTCAACAAAATTTAATGAAGCTCAGAATCTGAAGCACCCATTTTGACAACTTGAAGGATTTGGAGATGAATAAGATGTGTCCCTACCTGGGCTCAGCACCTGTTGCAGGGTAAGGATATCCTCACCGGTACGTACCATAGAATACAACAGACGGTGGGCAGGTGTGGCGAGGGCCACCTCTGGCCTCCTCACTGCCACCCCTCTTAGAAGAAACCCTACCACCACTGAGGCCTCACTCACAGGGACATGCCAGGTGAGTTGTGAGCCAGTGGCTCCTGGGATGTGACAGGGTGGACCCCCCTAGCTCTTGACAGAGCTCCTGGGAGCCAGACGAGGTCCCCAGCATGTCTTATTTGTGCCTCTGTGCTTTGTAGAAATGCCCTCCTCTACCATCTATCCACTTTGTAACTTCCCACTCCTCCTTGGAGATCTGGCCCAGGTGTCAGCTTCCTTGGCAGGCTGACCCATGGTCCTCCCGTGTGGGTGGGCAGCTCCCTCCCCAAGTTCTGAGAGCTTTCAAACCCACTTTCATCACAGCCTCACAGGCCAGGCTGTACAGATGAAGCAGCCGGGAGGCCCTTCTCATGTTTGTAGCCAAGAGCCTGGAATAAAACTTGTCATTGGTGAAGAAAAGTGTCTGCAAAATTCAATCATGAGCAATTCTTAGTTTTCACTTTCTTCTTCTTTCCTAGACTCTATACAGGGACCACATTGGATCTCTGATTTCATCCTCATTTCTAATACAGGACCTGGCCCAGACTAGGGGTCTGTTAAATGCAAATAAAGACATTAATGAGTTAATTAATAATGAAAATATATTCCCCATAATTATATTCTTAAGGTAGCTCCCTTTTAGGTCAAAGATTCCTTTCCTCTAATGAAAGCTTTCACAGTTGATAAGATGCCTTTGAACTCTCTGCAGATTACAAAGATGAGAAGAATATCTCCAGCTACACATGAAGCTTTTCTGAGCTCCCCCAGGGGGTTCAAGTTCTGGGCTCCACCCAGAACTCTTCTCTCTTTCTAAAATCAGAACGTGGGGTTGTCCCTTTTTGTGTTTGGGCTGTATCTTCCGCTGACAGCCAGCTCTCAGCAGCAGGCAGTGCCCAATACATCTTGGTAACTGACGCCCACTTGGGCTCCATCTGTACTGTGCACCTTAGCCAGCTCTGGACCAGGCAGGGCAGGCTCAGATCTGTGGCTGGCAGGCTGGCGGTACAAGCTGGGAGGCCCCGAGAATTAGTGGGGATGTTAATTCACCTCTTTCCTCCTGTGTGGACAGACCCAGTGCTGGGAGGTCTAACTAGGAAAGTCTGGTACTCCAAAGGTTCATTTCTCTGAGATGGAAACAGCACTGAGAAGCAAACCTCCCTTCTATAGCCTCTTCCACCTCACACCTTTTATCAAACTCAAATTTAGAACAAGGTACAGAAACAGAGTCTGACGTGGCAGTCTTTACAGGCATTTCTGCCTCTGGAGAACATGGATGGTTTAGCCTGCCCACACTAATGCTACTCACAGGGTTTTAAAGTGGTTTGGGGGTTGGGCTTTCCTGGTGGTGCAGTGGTTGAGAGTCCGCCTGCCAATGCAGGGGACACGGGTTCGTGCCCTGGTCCGGGAAGATCCCACATGTTGCGGAGTGGCTAGGCCTGTGAGCCATGGCTCCTGAGCCTGTGCGTCCGGAGTCTGTGCTCCGCAACGGGAGAGGCCACAATAGTGGCCCACGTACCGCAAAAAAAAAAAAAAAAAAGTGGTTTGGGGTGTGATGTGAGCAGACCAATGTCTGTGCATGTGGAAGTCTGATAGCTGATTGGGGCCCAGCACAATACTTTTAAATCCAGTTTGTCCCTAAACCCACAGCCCGGGGAAGGTGTTCCAAGAGAGTGGCCACCAGTCCCCTGTCCTTACCTATCTCATCCCGCCCACCTCACACTCTACCTCGAGGGGTCTGGGTCCCCTACACTGGGAGAGCGAGGGGAACACAGAAGAGAGAATCAAAAATGACTGTATCAGGGGAAAGCACAATAAGTTAACACCAGAACCAGTCAAGAGTGCTTGAATGTGAACCTTCCCACCTTTCCTGGCAGGGGGCAACAGCACAGAGCTTCATTCTACACCTAAGGGATGACACCCACTTTGGGTCCCTGCGAATTCTCCTGGCACAGAACCACCACGAAACATGCCGCTGAGCCCCTATTCACGTTGAAGAAGCAGGGCCACCCTCCAGGGGTGAACCCCTTCCTAGACTGGGCAGTGGCTCAGTGGTGCACACAGTATACAGACCCCCCACTCCCTCCAGTGCAGACACTCGAGGGGGATGCTCCGGACACCCATTCAAGAAATATGCAAGGCTGGTGCCTAAACTAATGCTTTTTGGCAGCATGTATGGGGCATGGAGTTCTCCGTGTGGGGCTAAGCCCATGACACACTTTCAAAGATTTAGTTATCATAGCAACCCCGCAGGACAGGTGATTCTAGTTCTATTTTAGAACTGAAGAAGCTGAGATTTAGAAATGTTCAATGATTTGCTTAAGGTTATTCAGCTAATAAAAGGCTGAAGCAAAGCTGGGGCAGAGCCTCCCTCCTCTGAAGCTGCGTTCTTTCCTGTAACACCCCAGTGAGCCCCGATGGGCCTCTGCCTGCCTTCTGTAAGGTGAGGCTGGACACGTGGTCTAGGGGATGTGAGGGGGTGACGTGCTTTCATTACACTCTTAACATTGGACACATGCTTTCTCTTAAGCAAAGACAAAAAAGGGTTTCTTCCGTCTGCATAGCAGCTTAGAAAATATTTTAAGAAAGTCAATTTCGCTGAATTTGTGGATCAAAGAATAAAACATGGCACCATGCTTTTTAAGAGCAAGTGCAGATCACAGGATAATGGAGTATAAAGGGCAAATCTCTGTAAACGCAGAGAGGTCCCGATGACACACATCCTTGTGTCTTGCATGAGAAGAGCACATGGAAATCCAGTGTGTTGCCACCACATCAGTATCATCCAAGCCAGCTCATGTTAACCTTGCCAAGACACCTTCCATCTAACTCCATGGTGGGTGCTGGGAGGAGGAGACCATGTGTCTGACCTAGCTCTTAGAGAGTGATGGGCACACAGTGGGTGTGATGGGGAAGAAGCTGGTGGTCAGGGTTCCCTCGGCTGGACTCCAACCTCTCTCTAGCCACCTGACATCATTTCTACTGATCCATCACCTGAGCTTTGCACTATTTCCTCAAACACAATGATTTTTTAATGAGATTAATTACTGCTAATTATGAATGACATAATTGTTATTTTCACTTATGAGAGGTAGTGCCCATTGTGTTTCACTCTGTATTAGCTTGAGCTGCCTTAACAAAATACCACAGATCAGGAGGCTCAAACAAGGGAACTTTATTTCTCACAGTTCCAAGAGGTAGGAAATCCAAGATCAAGATCCTGGCAGGCTTGGTTTCTGATGAGGGGTCTTTTCTTGGCTTGCAGATGGCTGCCTTCTCACTGTATCCTCACACAGCAGGGAAAGAGACAGAGACAGAGAGAAGAGGAGGGGAGGGGAGAAGAGTGGAAGGGAGAAGGAGGGAAGGTGTGCTCTCTGGTATCTCTTCTTACAAGGACGCTAATCCTATCAGATCAGGGCCCCATCCTTATGATCTCATTTAACCTTAATTACCTTCTTAGAGGCCCATCTCCAAATACAGCCACACTTTGGGTTATGGCTTCATCAAATGAATTTCATGGGGGGGGGGTACATTCAGTCCATAACACCCTCTTAGGAGCATAGAGTCAGGAGTTCCATGGTTTGCTTAAACTCCACCTCTGCCTCTCAAAACTGGGGACCTTGGGCAAGTCACTTAACTTCTATAAGCCTTAGTATTTTTATCTTTAAAACAGGGATACTAGTAATCCTACTTCTAGGACTGTTATGAGGATTAAGCTATTTAATTTATGGGAGTGTTTGGAATGGACCTGGTATATGTGTGAGCTATTACTATTACTCTTTAAAACTGCATGTTATAAAATGTTATAAAATCATTACCGTTGTATTTACTTATCTACTATGGAACATTAATTAGTACAACTTATCAAGTAAGAGACATCCTTTAGGTGCAGTAATAACAACAACCTGCAGTGCCTGAGGTTTCCCTGTACCGCAGGCTCCAGTGTTGCTGTTATGGCCCTGATCCCTCTTAATCTGCACAGCTCTGGAGACCCTATTCTTGACTTTGTCTAACAGAAGTGACAGCTGCCACCAGAGAGGGCCAGTGACTCTCTCAAAGTCACTCAGCTGAAAAGGGAAGATTCTGGGTAAAATTCCTCTAATCCCATGGCTTTTACTGTTAATTGTGTTGTAATACAACATCATGTAAGATTTGTTTTCTACAAGTAAGTTCTCAGTTTCCCCAGTAAAATTTGTGTCTGGTTTGCAACATCTCCCTGTCCCTATGCTGTGCTGTGAACAAACTCACTCAGGCCAGGTGCATTCCAGAGAGACCCGTGAAACCTCAGCATGACAAAGTGCATTGGGCTCAGGGAGGGAATGTCCAGGAGAGCTGGAGGGAGGCAGTTAGGGGAGGAACTCTGTAACAGATGCTTTAGATGCATGACGTGTTCTTTCCTTCGTACTTAATTCAGCTTCATGGATGTTTTAGGGCACCTGCCACATGCCAGGTCCACTGCTGATGTCAATGGTAAAATACCACCATTGGAGCACAGCTGTCCACATAGCCTTTATGGAGGCACAGTCCAGTGGGAGAAGCAGACAGGGGTGCCATTAACATATGAGGTGGGCATGAAATGGACAGGTCTCCAAGGCAGCTTGCAAGTGACCATGACTGTGGGCTTCATGGAGACTTTGTGCTGAGCTGATCACAATCAGAGGGGAGAATCGGTGAGGGATGAGGATGGTACAGGATGAGCATTCCAAGGAGGGGCATAGCTGGCCTGAGGCCAGAGGCAGCTTGTGTTTGAGTGTGTGGGGAAACCCGTGCATTTTTGTGAAGTATTTATTGTCTAGAGAATAAGATGACTTGGGGACTTACCAGAGATGGGAGAGGTACACCTTGCCTCTGGTTTTCAGCTTTGTGGCTGAGAGGTTGGGCTTTTCACAAGAGCAGGGGCCAGGAAGGCCAGCTGGCTGGAGACACCAAAGGTCGACTTCAGAGAGATTGTGATGAGGTTGGTTAGGCCTTTGAGACCTGGAGCTATAGAAATTACTTCTGAGCTGAAAGAGAGCTGGTGCTCAGGCTGCCTGTCTGTCTCATTGTGCTGCTGACAACCCCGGCATCGGGATTGCATAGTGGACACTGGTGGTTTGGACCCCACTCTCGGCACTTCCTTTTCATGAAGGCAATGTTTTATGACACACCCTGTCCCTTGCCCCCGACTGCCACCTGCCACCCCACTCCCACCCGCTGCAGCCAATTACTCCAAACACAAGCATTGACCACAGTTCCTTGTCTTGGCATCTTGGACTTGGGAACTTGAAAGCCAAATCATTCCTCCCCTGAAGTGGAAGTTGTAGGAAGTAAAATATAAGTGTTGGCAGCTCTGATTTTACATTTTTGGTCATGTAGAGAAAGGTGATCTCAAGTGAATGAAAATTAAGATGGGATCCACTGCCTGCAAAGATGCGAAGTAGACCATGATGCAGCCATATTGGCCCTGACACTGAAGCTTGGGACTGGTCATCTCCCAGTGGAGAGCCCTTACTGCTCTTTCCATGGCCTCTTTGTTGATGCTTCTTTGGATTTTGTGAGCCAATGCCTCCCCTTTTCAGCTAAGTCCATTTAAGGTTTGTGAAGGTTTTTTGGGTTTTGGTCCATTTGTATATTACGTTCACAAATACATACAATCCTGGTTGTATAGACTCCTAGGTGGTAAGTAGCTTGCCTAGGACCAAAGGGCACATAGCGCAGACTAGATTCCAATTCAGATCAAGCTGACCATTTATACAGGTTTGTATTCATAGCTGCTGTAACTAGCAGCCTGCAAATCTCAATGACTTACTCTCATGAAGTTTCTTTCTCACCCACACCAAATCCACTGTGGATGCCCCTAGACAGGCAAACCTCCTGCAGGCAGTCACTTTGCAAACAAGGCTGCCTTCCCCTGAGGCTCGGCCATTGCGTGACTTTTCGGTTCTCTTGGCATCATTTAGCTGCCGAATAAGGAAAGTGGGATGGGATGAAGGACCCCTCACCTAACACTTAACAACTTCAGCATCAAAATGGTTCACATCATTTCCACTGCCACTGTGTCAGCAAGAACCAGTGATGTGACCACACCTCAATGCAAAGGGAGCCAGGAGGTCAGTGCTTGGCTGGGCAGCCCAGTTCTTGCCATAGTTATTCACCATGGAAGGGGAGCACCGATCACTGGTGTTCTTCCAGTCTCTGCCACAGATCCCATCCACTCCACCAGAGTTCAGTGAAAAGGAAAGGGGGCTGAGTTCTCCAGAGTCCTGAGATTGACCTGAGGTGCAAGTCCGGTGACACTGGATCATTGTGTAGAGAGGGAGATGTGAACCCCATTGCATCGTAAGCATCTGGTCACAGGCAGAGATGCTTTTTTCCAGGCACATGACCTTGGTCTCTATGGGACTAGGTGGTGGGAATGTGGGGGTCAGTGCACATCTTCAAGTACTGCCTGTCTCCATGCTTTTTCCCCTGTGGATGAGAGTCAGGGTAAGAAGCAACAAGTAAATATGAGAAGAAGTCAATCACATGAAATTATAGAGCAGGGAGTCAGTGATGGAATATAAACCCTGCCCTCTAAACCTGGGAGTGAGAATAACAGGTTAGGCGCTGTTCTTTTATCTTCTGGCTTATTGGCCCCTTTGATGTTACAATAAAGAGGCATGGCTATTTTCCAGTTAGAGGCCTGCTGTGCCCCATTTATGGGACCTTAGAAGTAGTGCTATAGGAGCCCAGAGAGTCCTTTTGGGAGTGGTAGCAGTGTGGGGTATGCCATGAGCTTTCCAAGGTGGGATGCAATGAATTCATACAGACTTCAGAGGCGTCTCCAAGACCTGGCAACTGCCCCAAACACACACACACTCATGCACAGGCACATGTGCGCACACACATACACACACACACACACACACACACACTGCAGTCTGCTTTGGACCTATATAGACAGAACCCCCTGGCCCCCAGTGTTGAAGCATGCACCATAATCTATGTGAAAGTGAAATTAGTTTGCAAGGCCTTTCCTAAAAGTCTTGTTTTCTTTTCCATGCACAGAAGAATGGAGTGAGTCCTGCTCTGATGATGTCTGAACAGGCTCTTCACCTGGAAACATTAAAGTCATTACTGTCTGAGAATCTTGGAGTCTGTTTACAACACAATTAGCATGGTAATCAAAGGTAGTCAATGAAACATAAAATGCCAATTACCTGTGGTTTTAAACTGTTTGTCATTAAACAATAAAACTTTAGAAACAATGACAAATCCTATTTTTCTAGTGAACTCTCAGGCACACTGCCTTTTGAGAGGCTTTGAAGTAAGAAAAAAATAATCTATTCATCTCTATCTGAGACCTTAGCTTATAAACATCTGCTGATGGTGAAAAGCCAAGACTGTTATTACAAGGTTTCCACTAAGGCAGCAACATTTTTATGCTACTGGTAAGGAAGGAAGGTTGATTTATTTATTTCTAGGGTAAAGACCTATATAGTTTTTTTTTTCTTTCTTCCAGATTTTGGCTTCTGAAATGTTCATAAAAATAATTGGCAGCATTCAGTTGAGAGCTGGTGGGGCTCCATCTCAATGTCTCCTTAGGTGTCCTGTCTAGAGCCAGGCCTGGGCTTGTGGACCAGCGATGGTAGGTGTGCAGGTGAGAGCCTCCACCGGTCCAGAGTTTCCACCATGATGGGGCCAACTGGGTGGGTGAGCCCACCTGGAGCTGCTCCCGCTCAGGGTCATGAAGGGGCCAGCAGGAGCCTAAGGGGCCTTCATGCAGACTGATAAGATGCAGCGGGTACATGTCATGGTCACTCAGCTCCACAGGTTAAGCCAATGGTACCTGTTTTGAAGCCTGGCTGTATTCCCTGCTCAAGTGAGAGGAGAATTGCTTCCAGTCTTCAGTGGAAAGGACATGATCAGAGTGGTGAAGTTATTTGCCGATGTCCCTGGTAAGTATTCCACGTCCCATGCTCTTTCCACTGCATCAGGCACCCTCTGGAATGTGATCTGAGAGTGCTGTTCTCCTAGACGGTTGCCTTCTGCAGGGCAGAGGCTGTCTGTAACTCATCTCCCTAGAGAGCATCCACAGAAAGAAAAATATAACTCAGATGTCTCTCTTTTATTATGTCACCCATCAGAGATGGCAGGCACCATTTCCTAATTCTAAGTTTGATGTATTTGCATTATTGCTCCCTTCCTGGATTTACTCTGCTCATGTTACCCAGATCGTTTGCTCCTTTTTTTCTAATACTATAGGTGGAAGCCTGACTTCTAGTTAGACTGCTTATTCCGTTCCGTCTTTCTGTTTATCCTGTTGCCCCACCTAGAATGCAACAACCATACTATCTTTTTTTTTTTTTTTAAGTAGAAAAAGCATTTTATTTAAATGGAAAAAGCTCAGATCCTAGCTACATCAACACCAGGCACTCATTACTAGGCACTACTTTTATAAATGGGAGTGCTGGAGGTAGGTAATTCAGATTATCTGCTGTGCTTTCCACCAGAAAGACTGATCCCCTTAAACCAGCACATCTATCTCGATTGTGCTACATATTTCAGAGCCCTCATTTGCATTGATTTTAATTTATAAATATAAACATGCTGTATATATTAAGCCATGGTAAACCAGAGCTGTGTTTCTTTCCCTTGCTAACAGAGCTCACTCTGGGAAATAAAAACAAATTAAAATAGAAATTTCAACAAGATGAAAACTTCATTTTACCTCAGTTAACAAAAGATTTTATTTTAGAGTTGAATTATTATCTTTAAAAAATTAGATGCAGGAAACAGGGAGACCACTTTCTTTTATCATAACAAAAATTTCTGCCCTGAAAACAAACAAAAAACCCCTACAAACTGATATCCTTCATGAACATATAGTCAAAAATTCTAAAAAAAAAACCTTATCAAATGGAATCCAACAATATATAGTAAAAAGATCCTTACCTCATACTATATAGAACACTTAACACAAAGTGGATCATAGACCTAATGTAAAACCTACATTATGAAACTTCTAGAAGACAATAAAAGAAAAAAGTTCATGAACTTGGATAGGCAAAGATTTTTTTTTTTTTTTTAATACGGGGGCCTATATGGCAATAAGGTTTCCTTTTTATTTTATTTTTAATTTTATTTTATTTTTTTGTGGTACACGGGCCTCTCACTGTTGTGGCCTCACCCTTTGCGGAGCACAGGCTCTGGATGCACAGACTCAGTGGCCATGGCTCACGGGCCCAGCTGCTCCGCGGCATGTGAGATCTTCCCAGACTGGGGCACGAACCCGTGTCCCCTGCATCGGCAGGCAGACTCTCAACCACTGCGCCACCAGGGAAGCCCTCCTTTTTATTTTAATAAATTTGTTTATTTTATTTATTTATTTTTGGCTGCACTGGGTCTTCGTTGCTGCTTACGAGCTTTCTCTAGTTATGGTGAGTGGGGGCTACTCTTCTTTGCGGTACACAGGCCTCTCACTGCGGTGCCTTCTCTTGTTGCGGAACACAGGCTCTAGACCTGCAGGCTTCAGTAACTGTAGCACACAGGCTCAGTAGTTGTGGCACACAGGCTTAGTTGCTCTGTGGCGTGTGGGATCTTCCCGGACCAGGGCTTGAACCCATGTCCCCTGCATTGGTAGGCGGGCTGTCAACCACTGCGCCACCAGGGAAGCCCTAGGCAAAGATTTGTTAGTAATGATTCCAAAAGCACAATCTATCAGAGAAATGCAAATTAAATCCACAAGTCACTGTAAGTATGACTAAATTAAATAGTCTAACCATACCAAGTAGGGATGAGGATGTAGAGGAACTGGAACTCTAGTACACTGTTGGTGGAAAGGTAAGAAAAAAAGGAAGGACTCAGGGAAGGGAGGGAGGAAGGGAGGAAAGAAGGATAGAAGGAAGGAAAGAAGGATAGAAAAAAGGAAAGAAGGAAGGAAGGAAATGGTACAACCATCTTGGGAAACAGTTTGGCAGTTTCTTAAAAAGTTAAATCTATACCTGCTATATGATCCAGGTTTCATCTTCAGATGTCTGGTATCTTGAAGACCACTATTTCATATATTTTGTCATTTTTTTTTGTTGTTGTTAGCTTGTTTTCACACAGGAGGCTTTCTGTTTCTTTATTCCAGGCTAGAAGTGTAAGTCTGTGAGCAGATTTTAGAGACAGAGCTTTACCTGCAAGCATGCACACACTTCAGACAAAACTGCCACCAAGGGCTTCCCATTGGCCACAAAATCCACATGTGCATTTCCTCTCCTGGCTAGCTCTGTATACTTTTCTGTTGTCTTCAATGTCTGAAGATGGTACCGAACAGGGTTCTTGACCTTCTCCAATCAATAGAAATTGACTAGAGGACAGACAGGAAATTCAGGTGAGGCTGCAGCAGAGGGAAGAGAGCACAAGTAACAGGTTCCCTTGCTCTCTTGCTTTCTGAGTGGGGTGAGCTTTTCCTTATATGGAGTGAGGGTAGGGGTATGTCCAGGGGTCAGCCGTAAGGGTGGCCTAGGTGGGTTGCCCACCCCTTAGGTGGTGTTGTGTGCTGGGGGCATGCACAGTACCCTGCTTTTGCTCCCAGCTCTTCAGAAGTGGAAGTTTAGATTTTTGGTCTTTTGTATCGTTTTGTTCAGAATTTGCCCCAACTGCACATGCATGCAGTTATTTTTAGTCCCATACAGTTTCTTTGTGTCCTGTTTCCTGAAGAGAGGTGTGTCCAGGTGCAAGCATTGCAGCACTGCAGCAAAGTGTCACAGGTCCTTGTCTCAAGGTCATCTCCAGTTGCGTCAAGAGATCTAGTCATAGCCCTGGAATTTCATATTGGTGACTGCACTTAAGTTTGATTAAAATGTCTTGAGCTCATGATTTATACCAAGCTCTATGGACTGGACTGGTAACAGAGAGAGGACTTCATCACAGTCCTCAGTGTGGAAAAGAGCCATGTCATCCAGACATTCTAGGTCAAGCTGGAGGCCATAGTGATAAAAGAGTGACCAGGATATTGAGGAAAGGCATTTGTCAAGCCTTGGGGGTATCAGTCTCCCAATCTGTGCCTAGCCCTATTTTAAGCCATATGTTCATAACATCCCAGACCATTGGGTTTGCAATCCTACAATACTAAAATCAGATCAGACATCCATCTCATTTATCTCAAAAACAACTCTATAAGTAGGTATTATTCATCACAATTTACATAAGAAGAAATTGATGCTTAGAAAATTTAAAGACTCCTTCAGTATCATTCTTCTAAGCACTGGTAAAAATTTAGGTGAAAAATAAGATATTTCCATCCTCTATAAAATCTGTGTTTTTCTATCACTATAGATCCAAAGTACACAACACAGAGCCTAAAACATAGCAGGTGTATGATCAATGCAAGTTTTAGTAATACTACTAGTGAAACCAGGTGAATGGAAAAAATGTAATTGTGCTCATAAATCCCATGCTATGGTCTCCCTAACTTCTTTCTCCTAAAGTCCTGTTTACTATTCTGGTCTTAATTCTAAACTTCAGAATTTTTTGAAACAGCCTCCCACATCCCCTCATGTCTACCTGTATCAGTGACAAAATATTACTGCTCTCCACCTTTTGTTAATAGAAAGTGTCATCTTCTCCCTTAATCTACTCCCAACCACTTCTGAAACGAATGTTACCTGGGCTTTTATCCTGAACAAGGGCATCCTTTCTCTGATTTGGCAGCCCTGTGTATTCTTGATAGACCTTTTTATTTTTATTTGGTTTTATTTTCTTGTTCTCCAAACCACTGTGGTTAGCGTGTTCATTATGTGGCAGGACAGAGTGGCCTGAAAGGAAGGAAGTTTGTGTTTCACTGAATGAGGACAAAGGCAGATGAAACTGCTCAGAAGTTCATTCTCTGATTACTGAAGCACGGAGGAGTGTTTCCACCCCCCAATTTAACTGTTGTACCCCCAGTGGTGGAAGAGTCATACACTAGTTCTCCAGAGGCCAGAGGAAAGGTTGGTCCCTTGCGGGAGGAACATCTCAAGGGAACATGGTCTCCCTAGGACAGTGTATGGGGTAATGGCCATAGACAACACCTGCTGGACATCTGCTGCCGATGGGGTTGATCGGGTGCCACTTGCTCTATGCAGTATTATTCATTCCTCACCACAATCCTATGAAGTAGGCACTATTATTGCTCCCATATTAAAGTGAGGGAACTGAAGGTTGAGAGGTAACTTAGCATGCCCAAAAGTGTCATGGCTAACCAGTGGCAGAGCCAGGTCTGTCTGGCATCTTTGGGAGTCCCTGCCCTTCATCTATATGACATACTGACTCCCCAGTATGGACCTCATACCTCTATGGAAGAGTCTAATGAGCAGTGAGTGGATCCAAGGTCCCAATGACAAGAAGGGAGGTAAGCAACTGGCTCTTCAGGTGAAGACTAAAGTTCTTGCCGTGGACAACAGGGCCTGCTGCGTGGCCCCTGCCAGAACTCTCCAACCTCCTCCTGCCACTTTTTCCCTCCTTTGCTACGTTCCTGCCTCCCGGGCCTTCTTGCCATTCCAGTCCCTAAACTGCAAGGCCCTGACTTTCCTCCCCTCCTAGGAGTTTTGTGTGTGCTCTTCCCCTGCCTGAAATGCCTCCTTCTCTCCTTCCTTCTGTCACCCAGTTATCCTCTCATCCTCCACAACACGAGGCCTCCCTGATCCAAACCCAGACCTCTTCTTTGCTTAGACCCCCCCTCTGTTTCCTTTGATGCACTTATCTCATTTGGTAAACAGACACTTATTTGTCATATTTGTGAACAGGCTCCAGAAGAAGATGGATACAGTGGGATTCTGCT
The DNA here is from genome assembly GCF_963924675.1 of Phocoena phocoena. Lineage (NCBI taxonomy): Eukaryota > Metazoa > Chordata > Mammalia > Artiodactyla > Phocoenidae > Phocoena > Phocoena phocoena. Next base: position 4,054,810 of record NC_089225.1, read on the forward strand.
TATCACAGTTTCACCAGTAGGTAAAATAGCAAATAGGAGATACCCAGTAGTTACTCATTGAATAAAGGACTGCCCATGCACCTACCAGAAAGAGCATAAGCTTTGAAGCCAAGCAGACCTGTGTCTAAAGTATCACTTTGTTACTTCCTATCTGTAGGACCTTGGCAAGTTACATAATATCTTGGAGCTTGTGACTCCTCTGTGAAGTGGGAACAATTATGCTGACAAATGTTCCTAGGAGGATTGACATTTCATACCTAAAGCTCCCAATATGGTGCCTATAGCACATGGCAGGTCCTCAGTCAATGGCAGAACATGCTGGGCTTAGCAAAACCTTTTAGTTGTAATCAGGATGCAACATGATTTTCGTCTCCTTCTTCCACTTTATATCTATGCAATGCAGCTCTTTCCTCCACTGCCATTGAGAGAGTAGAAGATTTTTCTGTCATTCATTGTTAATGAGATTCCTTACAGTCATGATAAGTTACTCCAAACTGTGTATTTCAGTAATTAAAATTTTATAATCTCAGGTATTAATCAAAAACAACTGACTCCATTTACAAACAAGGTCTGTTGTAGGTGGGCATCCTAAGTTGAGTTGTGGTCTGATTCATGTCTACCCCACCCCTTTCCATTCACTGCTCCATCACCATCTTTCTAAGAAAGGGGTGCTGGGAGAAGGGGGTGGAAAGGAGGCAAGAATGTCTTTTCATGGTTGTCGTGGTGTAGACGAGTCTTATGCTCTGGACTTGGAAAAGTCTTAAACTGATTTTGTCCCTTGAACCCCTCACCTGATACTCTCTACTCTTATCCCCACTGCTGAGGGTCCCTCAATCTACATGACCGACATAATCCAAATTCAAGTGTTTTTTGTCTCTTTGTTTACTTCATCCTTGGATCCTACTAATCCAAGGGTGGACCTCTACCTTCTCTGATGATAACTGTTTGCTTCCCCTCACCACCCCCTGCCCCCAACAGGTGACCTTCTTGGGCAGGGTCAAACAAGACCTGATTCTGTCTTGCTAGTTTTTTCATCTGTGTGGAGAATGGGACTCACATCCTCCAAGAGCTCTCTCCAAATAAATCCTTTACTAAAATTCCCTCTAATCCCTGACGATCTAACCTTTTATACTCTCACTGTGGGTGAATGGTTTCAAGGGTCATGGAACCAGCTTTTTAAATAAATCCTGCCTGCGTTCTGACAGCTCCTTTGGAATGTCCACATCTGTTCTGTCACAGTGTTTCGTGAGATACTCCTAACTCAGCAGGCCACAACACATACAGGTGGATCCTACAACATGCTACGCACAGTGCTTGGGTCTGGAGATACACACATGAATATGTGCTCCTCAGGGAGCAGGCAGTCTAAAGACACAGATGAACTTCATATCTCACTGTACAGGGTGATGAGAGAGGGCAGTGGCACCAACCCAAACAGGTCAGAGCATAGGCTCTAGAGGTAATGTCCTAAATTGACTTGAAAATAACTAACTCCAGGGACTTCCCTGGTGGCGCAGTGGTTAAGAATCTGTCTGCCAATGCAGGGGACACAGGTTCAAGCCCTGGTCCGGGAAGATCCCACATGCTTCAGAGCAACTAAGCCCATGCACCACAACTACTGAGCCTGTGCTCTAGAGCCCGTGCACTTCTACTGAGTCCACGTGTTGCAACTACTGAAGCCCACACACCTAGAGCCTGTGCTCTGCAACAAGAGAAGCCACCGCAATGAGAAGCACACGTACCACACCAAAGAGTAGCCCCCGCTCGCCGCAACAATGATAACCCAATGCAGCCAAAAATAAATAAATAAATTTATTTTAAAAAATAAAAAGAAAATAACTAACTCCAGTTTCTTGACCCTCCCTGCAATCTCATGCTTGACCTACAATGTCAAGAAAACATCCTCACCAGTAAAAAATAAATGCAAATTTGTTTTCATTAATATTAGAAACTAAGTAATAAAACATGAATAGTCTAAAACTAAGCTAAAATATAATTCCAAGTAACAACAGTAGAGTCTACATTCTATTCAAATGCCCCTAGATCATGGAATTTTTCCCAGAGAAAGAAAAACTTATTGTCACATAAAAACTTGTAAACAAATATTCCTAGAAGGTTTCTTAATGTAACATATCCTGAGTCATGACACAAACTTTAACAGACTTAAAAGAGTTGAAATCATTCAGAGTACGTTTTCTAATCAGAATAGAAACAAACTAGAAATCTGTCAAAGAAAGACAACAGGGGCATCTTCAGCACATGGAATTTAAACAGCACACGTCTAAGTAATCTCAGGTCAAGGAGAAAGCCTCAAAAGAAATTAAAAAAATACACGGCAGCTCTGTTCATAAAAGTCCAAACTGGAAACTACCTAACTGTCCTTCAATGGGTGAATGGTTAGAGAAAGTGCAGTAATCCATAACATGGAACAATATTCAGCCATAAAGGCAAGAAAGTATTGATACACAACTCGAATGAACCTCAAGGGAATCATGCTAAGTGTAACAAACTAATTTTAAAAGGTTATATACTGTATCATTGAATTGATATAATCTTAAAATAACAAAATTATAGAGATGGAGAACAGATTAATAGTTTTAGTGTGTGTCGAAACGAGGGGTTGTGACTTCCGGTCTTGTGCCTGTGTGCCCCGGAGCCTGGCCTAATGCTGAGGCATGGGATTCATTCAGCAACTCTTGTCCCTCTAGCTGTGTTTGCTCAAATGGAAAGTTCTGACTCCAACAAAGGGGGAGATGGGAGGGGGGAGGCAAGAGAAAGAAGAGACATATTTTCTTTAGAATGGGAAGTGTGTTTTATTGGAATGACTTACAGCCTTTTTTATCTTTCTTCCAAAGGTAGAGTCTAACTTTGTATGATTGACCTAAATTAATTTTACCTTTCCTTTAGTTTCCATAGCAATGTACTTGAGACCTCCCCTCAGATTGCTAATAGCAATTCTCCTAATGTTATATTTGCCAAGGAATTTGCAAATATTTTGTCATTGTTTTTCTGATCATATCTTCTAGAAAGCATACCACCATTTGCAAAAAAAAAAAGCTATATGGGACACATCCACTGCTCAATGACTCAGTATGCACCTGGTTAATCAATGAATAAATATGCAGAATTCACGCTATAGCCCAGACTGTAGCCTTGTTATTCTCCCAAGCATCAGTTAATTTAAGTTAAAAATTATTATTTCCATCTCCTATGGGAAGATCCTTGTGCTAGGTATGGATTTACAGAAATGCACAGAGGAGGGGTTTTTAAGGCAGCCCTGGGCAGGGGATACTTCGATAGTGTGTGTGTGTGTGTGTGTGTGTGTGTGTGTGTGTGTGTGTCAGGCATGGGAAAGAACACAGCACAAGTCAAAAGGCAGCAGCCTGGGGTGGTGGTTACTCCTGGTCGGGGGGCATGGTGTTCGTCCACACTGTCTGTCCCTGTTCCTCAGAACACACACGCAGGTGATGGCTCCTCTTCTGGCCATGAGTGCAGTTCCTCCTGTGATGGTAGAAATGGCGAGCAAGTTTGAGTTCTTTCTGTGTGCCAAGCATTCCCCTTAGCCTTACACGTGCGTTCTCCCTTTTAAACTTGAGCAAAGTGCTTTACTTCTGTTTCTTCACCTGAAAAACAGGGATAAGATAATAATAGTGCCACCTGGGAGGTTCTGTGAGGTGCGAATGAGTTTATCCACAGAATCCCAGGAGGAGTGGTAGCCAGAGCGAGCACAGGACAGACGTGAACACCTGTGGGGATGGGGGGGGAGGCTGGTGAACATCCTTGATTTACCAATGGGAAACCGAGATGAGAGTGATTACATAACTTACCCAAGAAACACAGGAAATGGTACTGGCGAGCCAGGGCTGTGTGTCTCCAAAGGAGCCAAGCAGGTGGGCTGTGTCTTAAACCCGCCTGCGTTCCAGAGAGCCAGGCTGTTTATGGGACAGCCCTGACCTCTCTCCGGTGTTGTAAGCAACAATGACTGTTCACTGCAGTTTACATTGGTCAGCACTTTACAGTTTACACAGCACCCACCCCCTCCCCTCTACCCCTTTCTCATGCATTGTTGTCATGCTCTGCATTGAGAGTTGCTGGGAACTTCTGAAGAGATGCCAAAAGGATATTCAATGTAGCACCCAAGGCTGCTGTCCTCACCTCCGGGCTCCAGGCAGTAAGTCTGGTCATATTCACCAACACTAAGATCACCTAATGTGTCCAGATAAATAGCAGGAGTGGCTAGATGGCCTCTCTCTGCACTGCCCTAGACCTGTCCAGGTGGCGAGGTCCCATTATGCAGCCAGTGACATGCCCCAGTTGGGAGTGGGGATCAGATTTCATTCATGACTGTTCAGTTCCTGATGCTTCCCTAGGATGTAGAATTGGAAAAGGTAACTCTTTGTATTCCCATTGTTTTTTAAAGAACATGAGAAAGATTCTTGAGGAAATAAATAGCCAGATAAATAAAATAAAATAAAATGGAACAATTCTAATTTTAAATATTGTGGGGAAATCTGCTGAGTCAGGGCCTTCATGCTTTGCTGTCTGTCAAGAAACTATTTCTGTACAGAGCTGGCAGCCTGCCTGGGGTTGGTGGGCAAATGCGCAGGTCCCAGGGTCTTAGAGAAGGAAAGGGAAAAAAAATCCTACGCTTTTCCCCTGAGATTCTAAGGGGCTGATATGCTGGGGAGAGCCTGATGGCCTGGGGTTACCCTGCACAAATTCTGGGTGCCTGGCGGTGAATGAGGACCCTGAAATAACATCCCCGTGAGGTTTGAAAGAGATGGGAAGGCAGGCAGGCTCTAGGGTTGGTCTGGGGAAGAAGGGCCAACAGTGAGTCTGGGGCTGAGGTCTGGGGGCTCACGGTCTGCCTTCAGGGGATAACCTTCTCCTGAAAGAGGTGGCTCTGAAAGACTTAGAGAACCGTGGCAGTGTTAGCAATCTGGCTTGAACGGCAAACCTATGTGGCGGTGTTAGTCCTTCCCAGGACCCAAAGGCTGTGGTATGGCCCCAAGAGGTGAAGGTCAGGTCCAGCTGTGTTGAAGGCCTCCTCAGATGGTCTGAGCTGGAGCCCAGCCTGCACAGTCCCCAGTATCATGGAGGCTGGGGGTTCCCATGGCGGGACATCCAGAAGGGAGTGCACCTAGCAGCAACGGCCTCATTCCGCCAGCCCAGCCCCTGTTTGTGCAGCATGGTGCATGGTGAGGGACTCCTCCCGGATGTGCAGAGCACCTGCTGCTGCAGGGCGGCCAGGATCCCTGACCCGGGAGGACAGACAGAGCCCTGGTCCTTGGTACATTGGGAAGCATGCAAGTGCCCGGGGGATTTCTGGACTGACTGGGTGGGAGGGCTTGGGAGCAGGAAGTGTGTAACAAAGAGAAAGTTACTGAGGGTCAGTGAGGCTTACTTTAATATAGTTCAGCGAGAACATCCATTACACCCCAGAGCTAGGTGGCGAGCACCCAGTTACAAATGAGTTATATTACTCACGCATTCATATTGAACAGATATCTGTTACTGAAAAAGCTATATAAGCAACCTAAGTGTCCATCAACAGATAAATGGATAAAGAAGATGTGGCACATATACACAATGCAATATCACTCAGCCTTAAAAATAAATGAAATTGAGTTATTTGTAGTGAGGTGGATGGACCTAGAGTCTGTCATACAGAGTGAAGTAAGTCAGAAAGAGAAAAACAAATACCGTATGCTAACACATATATATGGAATCTAAGAAAAAAAAATGGTCACGAAGAACCTAGGGTCAAGATGGGAATAAAGACGCAGACCTACTAGAGAATGGACTTGAGGACATGGGGAGAGAGAAGGGTAAGCTGGGACAAAGTGAGAAAGTGGCATGGACATATATACACTACCAAACGTAGAATAGATAGCTGGTGGGAAGCAGCCGCATAGCACAGGGAGATCAGCTCCGTGCTTCGTGACCACCTAGAGGGGTGGGATAGGGAGGGTGGGAGGGAGGGTGACGCAAGAGGGAAGAGATATGGGAACATATGTATATGTATAACTGATTCACTTTGTTATAAAGCAGAAACTAACACACCATTGTAAAGCAATTATACTCCAATAAAGATGTTAAAAAAAAAAGGACTTTTGCCAGCATATTTATTGTGGTTTAAAAAATCAATTAGACATGGTTGGATTCTAAAGGATCATACTGTATATCAGGATTAAATATAGATATAAATAATTCTATTTATTTAAAGTGTGTACATATACACACATTCTACTTTAAAATTCAAACATTTACAGAATGGCTGTCTATCTCCTCCTCAACGTTGCTGGGGCACACAGGATAGGAATAACCACCCCTCCCTTCTCAGTAACGCTGAAGAAGGTTGGATATGAAGCAGTCAAGCCCAGCCCTACACCTTCCGTGTTCTTCTAGAATGATGTTAAATAAATTGATTTTGTTGGCAGCTGTTTAATCTTCAAGGCTTAAAAGTCTACTGTGATACCGAGAACCTTCAGATATGTGCATATAAAACACCTTATTTTGTTTCAAAGAGTGATCCTGTTCTAAAATTTCATTATTGTAGATTCATTTCTCTTTTTAATGTCACTCTTCCTAGGCTGGCAGGTTCTGGTCTCACGTGGTCACTGCCATGTCCCTGGGCTAGAACATGCTCAGCAGGGTGTAGGCAAGCAGCGTCTGTCGAGTGAAATAATGGACAACGAGGGTCCTAAGAGAACATCTGGGAGAAGTGGGTGTGGGGAGGAGCCTCCTGACGGCAGGAAGCTCTAGGCTGCAATCCCAGCAGGTGTCGGGATAATTATTTCTCCAAACAGCCATCTGCTTCATTACTCTTATAAGCAGCAGCACACTGCTCCTCTCAGATGCCCACACTGTCCCTCCAGCCCTCAGTGGAGCCTGCAGTGGACTCTCCTAGATCCCAATCTTGCTTCTCCTGGGGACTGTTTCTGCCCTGTGCCATCGCTGCCCTCCCTGACCTCTGTGCCCATCCATATGGTATCACCACTCTTCCCTGCAAGCCCACAGGGACCACACCTCGGGCATCTATTAGTCTACACAGTCTGTCACATAAAGACCAAAATGTGAGTGCCGTGGACACACAATGACCAGAAACCCATCCACATGTTCACCAACCCTGGTGTTCTCAGAGTCCCTTTCTCAATAAAGGACAGCTTTACTTGTCATAAGGACATAGACCCCTAGGTGTAATTGCAGATGGGTCACCATGCATGCTCTAGAAAATGTGCACCTGTCTTGGAAGGGCCTCCCATTAGAGTGAGAGTCAGTCTTCACCTCAAGTGGGTCAGACTCCAGCCTAGAGATACTTTGGTCCCTGAAAAACCTGGCCCATGAATCTGTTCGCTGCCTTCTCTCTGTATCTTTATCCTGGTATTGGCCTGATGGATTTTTATCTTTTCTGTAGCAGAGAAAGAGAGTAACAGAGAAACCACAAAACCCTTCTTTCCCAGGCCTAACCCCCCCATACCTTGTCTCATTTTGCCCTGCTTCCAGGGTGGTCCTGCCCCCCTGCCACACCCCAGGGAGAACACCTCACAGGGGCGGGGCTTCCCTGATCTATCACCATTTGCCCTGTGAGGATACGAACCTCTGGCCCCTGAGAGTCAACAGGAGTGGAAGGATGTCTCAGTAATCACTGCTGTTTCTATCAGTTGAATTTCCAACCTATACTCTTTCTATAATGATCCCCACCCGGGACATCCTGGCTGAAACATAACTTCTCTGTGAAAGTGTTTTATATATAGCAATATTACCAAGTACATAGTCCTCCAAAGAAAACAGCAAGCCACCTACCAGTCTGAGTAAATGCATGGTAAAATAGTTTTCCAGCCGTTATTAAATATTCAGATAAACACTACAAATACTTCAGGGCCATTTTATGGGTTTCTTGGATGAGTATTGTAAAATCATTAAAGATCTCCAACCCAAATATCAAGCCACATAACTTAAATGATTTATTTCAGGGATTCATCAGTACTATAAAACAACTGTGTGTGTATGTGGTGTGTGTGTGTGTGTGTGTGTGTGTGTGTTTCCAAATGCCTTAAGACCTGTACAGACATTTATGTCACTGGCTTACAACAGTAGCAATTCCCCACGACAGGAAGCAAGGGGCCCAGAGTTCCAGAGGCAAGCTTATAAGGGCACATTATCCCACATCAGTCTACATGCTGGTGGGGACAAAGCCTTAACAGTTAGGACCAGTTCAAGACACAGAAACAGAAAACCTGCCGTGATGTCCACCCTCCTTCCCCTGCAGAGGTACTCCTAGCCCCAGCCCAGCTTCCTCTGAGCCCAGGCCATGCTGTCCTTTCCTGGCACTTTACTCTCAACCTTGCAACTGGGATGTCTTTTCCCACAGGCCTCTCTTCATTTGGACCTGAAAGGTTATGCTTCTGCCGATGGGTCCTCTCCCTTCCTCTCCACTGATTCCCAGAGATTATTCTCATCCACTCCCCCTTCAAGGCAGCTGGCAGCCAAATCCCTCCAAGTGGGCTTCAGAAGAAGGGCTGAGAACTTCCCACTTACTCAGAGAACCAGGAGTGTCACAGCAATGCTCACAGGTGGGTTCCCTGCAGAGTGGGCACGTTGGGACACTCATAAATCCTAGAGCGTCACTTTCATTTGCCATGGGTGGGGGCAACCACATAACTGCTGCCTGAGCAGTGCTGGAGCAGAGCACTCTGTACAAGCAGGAGAATCACATGCGAATGTCTATGAGCTCTGAGGTGGGAGGACAGGATGTCACCACCACTGCACTTTCATAACAGAATTCTGGAGCTTGTCACTTTCCAAAACCACAGGGCAACCTCCCACGAAGGAGGAGAGTGAAGAGCACAAGAGCTGAACTAAAAGCACAAACCAGACCAGAAGTCCTGTTTAACTCTTGTCCTTTACAGTGTGTGGTTCAAATAGCCTTTTTTGTTTCTGTCTGTTCTTGGTTGTATATACAGAATCTGGGCGGGATCTTCAACTATATTAAGAAGGTACTTACGTAGCAAGATCCCAAGCTAGACCCTAAAAGGAACTACATGGATGGGCCAAGCTCACAGTGCCTGGGAGATGGCTGGAAGAAGGAAGAAAGCCTCAGGGCACAAGGAGGCTGGGCTTGTAACCCAGGCAGACGCAGATCACAGCACGGGCATGGGGTAGCTTAGAAGTCACCTGCCAATGCTCCCTGTGGACTTGTGTTTGGGTCTCATGGAGTGCAGGGTAGCTGGACTTAAGACTTACTAAAAACTCAAAAGGACACGAGGCCTTGAGCAGTGAGACTCTGAGACCCTGATGACAAAAGAGAAAACTTTACCCCAGCACATTGAGGGCTACTCTGAGCAGAAGACAACAGTGCTTTGGAAGCAGAGGACACATGTGCAGGAATGAGGCTCTCCTTGGGGACCCCTAGATGGTATAGGATAAGGCTTTGCAAGACTTTGGGGTTTAGGAAGAGCAAGTGAAGGGAAGAGTTAGGAACAGTGTGAGCCTGACCGACGTAGGGAGATAGTTCCGGGGTAGAGTCTTCCTTTAATAGTTAAACAAATCCTGTCCTTGAGAGGATTTTGGTGCATAGAGCATAAGTCTGGAGATTATACAAACATGGGGCTAGGTGCCCACGCCATTTAGTTAACTTTTCTCAGCTTCAGTTTCTTCTTCTTTAAAACAGGGATAACATCTGCTTCTTAAAGGAGTCATAGGGAATGAAATGTTCATGCATGTGCAGAGTTTAACCCATCCCTCGGTGCTCACCGTGTTCAGTGACTGTTCATGGAATAAGCGAATGCAGCATGGCCACACACTGACAAAATCCGTATTCTCTGAGAAGCCCTATTTGTTTTACTAGGATTGATATGGCTCATTCTGCACTAGCATTTCCTATAATAAGACACGTGGGCCTGACTTGGTCTCTGGATATCAGGAATTGAAATTACAATGACCTGAAATTCGTTTTAAAGGGCCCCTGCAAAGTTTCTGGGTCAAGTAAAAGTGATCTCTACCATGAGTGGTAAACTTCTGGGCTTTGACTGAGAGCCTGTCTGAGCACTGAAGCAGATCTAGAGAGGTTTTACAGAATGACCCCGTTCTGCCTAGAAGGGCTCTCCAATGCACCTCCATGCACAGGTGGATGACAGATACTTTTCAGATAGGTCCTAAAGATAGGTTATTAAGCTCATTTACATAACGGTATGTCAGCCATGTATTATCTGCCTTTCAGATTATGTAAAAATACCAGCTTAGACCCCAAGGCTATGCTGGGTTCACTCTTTCATCCAATGGTTACTTACTGGTGTTAATCCTTACTGGGCATTGTAATGATAATGGACACCATTCTTGTCCTTTCTTCCAGTGATGGGGACAGATGATTACACCTGAGGGAGATGAATGGTCTGCTGGAAGGAATTACTTTGTGCTAAATCCAAACTAGGACCACAGGGGACTTCATGAAGTGAGGTGACACCTGAACTGAGGTCAGAAAGACAAATAGGAATTAGGCAGATTGAAAAGGGGCAGACAGAAAGCTCTTCATTCAATCATTATTGGTTTAGTACTTCCTATACTGTCTTGTGCTCTGGTTATAGAATGATGAATAAGACAGAACATTTGTCCAAGGAGAGAGTGAAGGCATGGAGTCACAGGTGCTTTTAAAGGGGAAGTGGAAGTTGCTAAAGGATTTTAAGAAAAAAAAAATGTCATGAAGAGCCTAGGGGTAAGACAGGAATAAAGATCCAGACCTACTAGAGAATGGACTTGAGGATATGGGGAGGGGGAAGGGTAAGCTGTGACAAAGCGAGAGAGAGGCATGGACATATATACACTACCAAACGTAAGGTAGATAGCTAGTGGGAAGCAGCCTTATAGCACAGGGAGATCAGCTCGGTGCTTTGTGACCGCCTGGAGGGGTGGGGTAGGGAGGGTGGGAGTGAGGGAGACGCAAGAGGGAAGAGATATGGGAACATATGTATGTATATAAAACTGATTCATTTTGTTGTAAAGCAGAAACTAACACCATTGTAAAGCAATTATACTCCAATAAAGATGTTAAAAAAAAAAAAAAAAGGATGACCTTAATGTCTCCAACCTGGTGGGCAGGGGCACATTGGATGTGGATCAGGTATGTCTTAAAGTGAGATTTGAATGCTTGGCGAGAGTAAGTTTGTTCTGTGGCGTGGACAGAACAGCATTTCAGGCAGAGGGGGAAGCGTAATGAGAAGGATCAGAAATTAGAAAAATGTTGGCACTTTCATGGAAGTGAAAGAATTTCAGTTGGTATAGAGCCTGGAGTGTGGAAGGAGAGGTGAGAACGGACAGATGAGAAGAGCCTGGTCATGCCCTTCTTCCTGGTCACGTGGGACTCGGGTTAGACAGGATGCACAGTTTGTAACATTTTAAGGGCGGCGATGACATTTAGATTTCTGACTGAGAGAAACAGTGCTTTTGGTTATGATATGGAGAATGAAATTGAAAGTGAGGCAGGAAGTAACTCTATTCTCTAGAACAGATCTGGTGGGACCAAAAATGCTGAGAATCTACTTAAGAGTTCAGTCTAATAACTCAGAGAATTCTGCTCTGAGCATCAGTGGAAACTGAGATTACAGATGGTTAGAAAGAAAAGATGGTAGATGGCTTTTCTTGGTAGGTTAGAGCAAGTTGTGTAGCCTAAAGGTGCATGTTAACTGTTCTTTCTGATTGGTGGGGTAAATCCCTGACTAATTGATTGCCTGCTCACAGGCTCTTGGAAGGAAGAGTGGACAGGTTATCAGACTTCTTACACAAAGTAGGGAGTGGTGGCACCAACTGCCCACCCACCACCTCTCCTTCTAACTTTGCTCCCATTGCAAGACTTTCCTGAGGCCCACCATGTCCCCATCAACATGGACACAACAATCAGTAGATGGTCTGAGACCATGACTGCCCTCGGCACCAGGTTTTCAGTGGTTAGTTCCACAGAATAACTCATAAGAGGTTAAATCATTGTCAAATATCGTGAGCAGCCAAAATGACCAACACATCAGTCCCAACCCTGGTCAAACTTCTGTGCACTTTTCCTTCCAGCTCCTGAGGGTCAGAATGAGGGAAGCATCCCAGGACACTGTCTCCCAGAGGCTGCTACAACACAGCAAGGCTCACCAATCTGTCTCATTTCTTTTAAATCCTTGTCAAAGCATCAGGGGACTGCATTTTTATCTTACCAAAGATGGTCAAGTTTAAACTAACATTTAAACTCTTTACGCTCAAGACTTGATCAGCTTAGAGTTCTTTCCAATTAATATGGCATTTAGACCTAAACATATGCCTTACAGAGACTGTTGGAAAAGTCCATTTTCCAGCCTCTACTGCAATTAATCAAGTAAAAGTGATCTTCACCATAACTTTTATGCGGGCGGCGGGTTATAGCCACATACAGGCCTGGACCTTAAGCCTCTCCCACTTGTACTGCAGCCCTCTCTTCCTCTTCTGTGATGGAGACCACCAGGGCTTACTTGTTCAAGGTGGCAGCCAGCACGACAAGGTACAAGAGTCCCACCTAACCCCCTTGGACTTTGCTCACGTGAGAAATAAGTATTTTCTTTGTTAAACCAATGGAAATTTGGGGTTTATTTATTAATGTAGCAGAGCAGAGCACATCCAGCCTGTAGCTAAATATATTCAGCATGCCTCCTACACGTTTTCCAAGGCAAAATGTTCATTGACAACTTTAAAATTGCCCATATTCAGGCTGCACCTGCTCTCTTTGCCCCATCTGGGAAAGGGCATGATTGTGAAGAAAACGTCTTAAACCCTATAGGACATTTAGGAAGTACAGTAACAGTACTTGGATATTTCTTGTATGTGGGGGTGGGGAGGGGCAGAGATAATGAGAGGCTGCTAGATGGCAGTGTCTTTCCTGGGAGAGAGAAAAATCCAGTGGAACAGTGAGTTGTATTCTGATTTGTTTTGATTTTGTGGGAAGTGAGAAGAGATGGTCAGTTCCACAGTGGACTTGCTGATTTTAAGGTACTTGGGGATATCCAAGTTGAGAATCCGGTGGAAAATTGGATACACATGCCTGAGACTTAGAAGAGAAATCGACTGGAATTATAGATTTTTAAGTCATCAGTATATAAATTGAAGCCATGAGTAAATGAGCTTTTCCAGACAGAAGGTGGAAAATAGGAAAGACAACATCCTAAGATCAGACGCCACAGAAATACTCATACTAAGCCAGCAGGTTCTATGCAGAGGTTGTGAAGGGGGCAGAAATGTGTGTGTGGAGAAACAAGCTAGCGTAGTGTCAAGGGAGCCAAGAAAATAAGGCGGGCAGGGACAGTGGAGATCTCCTGGAATAAGAACCAAGAGATGCCTGTCAGACCTGGCAGTGAAGAGACCATTGTGACCCCTGGCAGCAGTCTGAGTAGACGGATGGCGCTGTCCTCTGTTGAGGGGTGCATGGGAGGAGATGGTGTGCATACAGTAAGCATGGAGAAGTCTAAGAGTTTGGCTACAAAAATGACATAAACAAGACAGTAAAAGTACGTATGACTGAGGCAGAACTTTTCTTCTTTTTTTTTTTTTTAAGATAGGGTAAGTTAACATGCCGAGGGGAAGGAATCAGAAGGAGGGGGGAGGAAGGATAACACAGGTCTGTCCCTGAGAGTAGGCAGGGAGGAAGGCGTCCAGGGGAGGCAAATTTTTTCTGCTAAGATAAGCCAGAGGGAGTGGGGATTTAGAGGTTCTGCTCTGGATATTTCTGTGGTGGGTGCAGGAAGTTTGGAAAATTCCCAGTAAGTAGAGTCCTTTTTCATAGTTAAAAAGGTCATCTGCTAGGTGAGGGGGTAAGATGCAGAAGAGGGGGTTTTAGAAGTTTGGTGAAGCCTTTGTGGGAAATTGGGAAAGATGGCATTTTAGGGAAATACAGAAGGCCTGTTCTCACAGTTTACGTGGGAGACTGTAAGTTTGAGTGGCAGCAATCCATGTAGTTTTCTGTTTTTCTCAAATGATGCTTAGTAATATATTTGTAAAAGTCATAAAAGCAGACATGGAAGTGATCCAGGATTGGGGTTTTGTAGAGTGGGTGTGAATAATGGAGAAAATGGTAAAGGAGATGAAGTTTCAGGAAAAAAATTACTTTTTCCAGTGATGACTTCGGAGTCCAGGAAAGACAGATAAGGGAATAAATGCATGATTTTACTGTTTTACAGATAGATAGAAATGGCCTGTGGTATGTGGTCATACCAATGGTGTGTGGTCTTGGTCCATCAGTAGGGATGGAACTCTGGCACTTTGAATGCAGGTGGGAATGTCTGTCCAAGACAAAACTGGATTGAATGTTCCAGTTCTAAGGCAGCACCATCTCTTTCTCCCAAGATCTCACTTTTATATCAGCTGTTATGTTGTTTTTTATCCTTTATAATAAGAATTAAGAGAAAAAAATTTTTTTTCTTTACCATTTGAGAGATACACTTGTTCTTGTAAATTTTAGAAAATCCTTGAGAATCTCTGCTCTAATGGGAATTAGACTGATCCATCATCTGCCCATCCATTCATCTATCCATCCTTCAGTACGACAGAATACCCAATCTGCTCTAAACACTGCACGAAGAGACTAGAAATGGAGACTATGGGCCACATTCTCTGCCCTTGAAGTCATTGCTGATGTGACAACTGGCCTGTGCTCTTGGGCTGTCCTGTGTAGTATCGCACTTATTCTCCAAATGCCTCGTCAGTCTATAGCATCTTCCCACAGTCACATGGCTTCACCTTGCCTGTCTCTCCACATGAGGACATGTAATGTTTTCTGCCACTTTATTACAAAACTTGACTTTATAATGCTAAGTGGCTCCAAACAACTATTAGCAGACATTTTATACCAAAGTAGAGATAACATACTTTTGTTGTTGTTGTTTCCTTCTCTTTTTTTTTTAACAACTTTATTGGAATATAATTGCTTTACAATGGTGTGTTAGTTTCTGCTTTATAACAAAGTGAATCAGCTATACATATATCCTCATATCTCCTCCCTCTTGCATCTCCCTCCCACCCTCCCTACCCCACCCCTCTAGGTGGTCACAGAGCAGCTATGTGGCTGCTTCCCACTAGCTATCTATTTTACATTTGGTAGTGTATATATGTCCATGCCACTCTCTCACTTTGTCCCAGCTTACCCTTCCCCATGTCCGTGTCCTCAAGTCCATACTTTTTAGTCAGTTGGTTTCTCCATAGAATTAAGATCTCAGTTAAAACAATGTGGCATGCCTATTTTGTTATATTCCAGGCTGTGAACCTGCATTCTGCTGAGTATATGGTAGGTAGGTACTCAGTAAATATTCATTGAATAATCATCATAGCTCATAACTATGACTTATTCAAAGGACTTTAACAGTGTTCAAAAGTACAATTAGAAACACAAAATAGTAACTTCCACAGTTTGTAGTAATAAAGCAAAACTAAATGGGTAAACGGCTGACTGAATCAGGAAGAATTTAAGGTCCTGTACAATCCTGAGATATCATGATTCTAGGAAATCAGGGCAGAAGAAGATGGGAATCAGAAAGGGAAGATATTTGGGTTTTGCATAGGTTACTTAGGAAGCCCAGACAGGTAGATTTAAGTAGCACGGATGAACCACCTCAGTTAGGAGCTCAATGGGGCATATTCCTCATAGCAGGCTTAGAGGCCCACACTCACTACTGTTGCCAGCTGAGCTGATGAGAAATAAGGGTCTGTGGTCAGAGTTTCATCTCCTGACCTGACCTCTCAGCACAGGAGTGTGGCCTGAGAGCTACCTGCAGGCACATGCCTGAGGGAGGTATGGAAAACACATGTTCCAGAGCCACTGCGTTGTCATGTTAGGGAATCTGCATCTATAAGAAACACACCTCACAACCTCTGGGCACACTAACATCTGAGCACCTTTAAGATCCTTTAGTGAGAAGACCAGGGATCTGAGATGTGGGCCTCGGCTTGGCCATTCCCATGTGTGTGGGGTTTGGGATTCATCACCTAACTCCACTGAAACTCCTTTTCTCTTGATGGTTATCAATACTGCCCTAACTTCTTCTGCAGGAGTCTTTGGAAGGACCATTGAGGTAGAGCCTGTGAAGGGATGTTGGAAATTGAAGATTGCTGCTGAAACCCTGAGCCTCAGGTAGGTGTAAGCCTGTGCCTAATGTGAGTGCCTGACGCTTTGTCTAGAATTTGAGGTGAGTCTTTAGTTAGTTTTGGGGGGTATCTTATGGCCAATAAACCCTGGTGGTAAAAAGTCCAGTCTTCGGACAAGCTGAAAGTAAGCTACATCATTGCAGGTTAATGGTAGGGCTGTGAAGAAGGATGCAGTGGAAGGGGCTGTCCCAGAACGGAACCAGCTTCCTGGAGCCTGGGAAGCTGCCCTCACTGGACTGGTTAAGGCAGAGAGTGGATAATCTCCCTCAGGAAAGCTTGGAGCATTCCTGCTCTGCTTTGAAAGTCAGGCCAATGACCTCCAGTTCCCCTCCAATTTTATACTTTATTGTTTTATGACCCTATAACTAAGCTAACCAGACACAGAGAGAGGCTGTTATCTTATATTATAATTCGCCATAAATAGTTCTTTGATAACCTTAGTGCATTAAAGAACTCTTAAAGTTTTCTTTAATCTAAATACAAATTCCACTGGGAATCACTAGGTTATAAGGTACCTTGTATTTTTATAGAGTTAAAAGGAAAAACAGATGTTACCCTGACTGTAATACTTTTTAAAAAATTCTTTCTGTGGAAGCCAATGTGACATTTCAAATCA
Organism: Phocoena phocoena; assembly: GCF_963924675.1. Classification (NCBI taxonomy): domain Eukaryota; kingdom Metazoa; phylum Chordata; class Mammalia; order Artiodactyla; family Phocoenidae; genus Phocoena; species Phocoena phocoena. Next base: position 4,071,572 of record NC_089225.1, read on the forward strand.
GAGTTTTTTTTTTCCCTCATGACAGTTCTTACAGTTCTACTCTGGATGACAGGAAGCTAGCCGTTCCCTCCCCAAAACATGCACACTTGCTTAGGCAGACCAGAGTGGGGATGTGGGCTTGTATAACATGTATGAACGAACCCGCAGAGAGGTCCATCAGTTTGTAGAGCCTGAAGATGTTGAAAACTGTTCCTCTTTCAGACAGAACCACTGAGGCCCAGAGGCGGGAAGGGATCGGGTTTCAGTGACACAGCTGCTTTTTCACAGCTGAATGGCCCCTCCCATGAGGACTGAGGAGTGGACCCAGTAGTTTTCAAAGGTGACCGTAGAGTGGTTCTACCAAATTCAGTATTTGCTATTCACTTACATCATAGCTGAAATACGCTTTATCTTCTCTTGGAAATAAACCAGTCTATAAATGGCAGAAAAAAAGTTGGCTGTGCAGGATATATTGCTCTTTCATATGTACCTGAAACATTGTATCTAGTAGAGAAAGAAAAATAAAATCTGTGCCTTATTTATTTCCTGACCTGGACAAAATCACTAGGAGAAATATTCCTTAAGGTGTATTTTGTGTACCACTAAATCTGTGGTATATTGGGGGCTGAAAAGTAAAAAATAAGTTTCAAAATCAAGTATATTTGGGAGAGTTATTTAGGATTCTCTTCTGCAGAGTTTCTCAGCAAACTCTGAGTGTGATAATGCACAATAGGTCTTTCCAAGAAGGATAGGGGATAGTACCCTATTCAGTACTCTTCGGTTACACATCACAAAGAATTAGTGTTCTTCATAACACATTTTAGGAAATTCTAACATAGAGATTTCAGTTGAAGAAAAACACAAAGAAAAACTCACTGAAATTCACTGAGATGTGGCAGTGAGTAAACAGAAAGAACACATTTACTATATTTAATAAAACAGCTTTCTTCAGTACTTTAATTCAGGGCAATAAAGTAAAATTAAAAATTTAAAGTAAGCTGATAATTTAAACAATTTACTAGAACTTACTAAGTCCTAAATTTTGTGTAATAATTGAATTTTGGAGGCATTTCAATATATACATAATCAGACAAGAATGAGAGTTCTTAGAATAGCTTTCCTGCTAACAAAGAAAACAGAATTAATTTACCTAGCAAACTAGGAATAGAAGACTTACTTGACTTGATTAAAAAATAATGTACAAATACCTATAGCTAACATCATATGTAATGATGAGAAACTGTATGATTTTCACCTAAAATTGAGAAAAAAGCAAGAATGTTTCTTGTCACCATGCCTATTCAGCATTGTACTGGAAGTCCTAGTGATTGCAAAAAAAAAAAAAAAAAAAAAGGTATACAGACTGAGAAGAGAGAAATAAAACTGTACTTATTCCCAGATGACATTACTGTCCATGTAGAAAATCCCAAAGAATCAACAAAAACCTTCTGGAATTAATAAGTGATTATACTATGTTACAAGATATAAGCATAACATACCTAAGTCAGTTGCTTTCTTATATACCAGCAATGAATACTAGAAATTTGAAATTACTATACAATCTCATTTATATTGACACCAAAAAATGAAATACTTAGGTACAACTTTAACAACTTATGTACAAAATCTATGTGAGGAAAACTACAAAGTCTGATGAAAGGAAGCAAAGATTTGAATAAATGGAGATATATTCCATGTTCATGGATAGAAAGAGTCGGTATTGCCAGGATGTCTTTTTTTTCCACCATGATCTAAAGATCAATGTGATCCTAATAAAAATTCCAGAAGTTATTTTGTAGATATTGACAAACATTCTAAAATTTATATGGAGAGGCAAAAGACCCAAAATTGCCAACACAATATTGAAGAAGAAGAATAAAGTTAGAGGACTGACACTACCCAGTAACAATCAAGATAGTGTTATATTGGCCAAAGAGTAGATAAAAGATAAAACAGAATAGAGAGCCCTGAAATAGACCCACATGAAGATAGTCAACTTATCTGTGACAAAGGAATAAGGGTAATTCAGTGGAGAAAGGCATGTCTTCAAAAAATGATGTTAGAGCAACTGGACATCCTCATGCCAAAAAAACACATTTTACCTTTTACCAAAATAAACTCAAAATGGATCATAGACCTAAATATAAAACATACATCTGTGAAACTCCTAGCATACGAGATAAAATCTAGGTGACTGTAGGGTTGGTGATGACTTTTTAGATCAAACACCAAAGGCATAAACCATGAATGAAAATCCTGATAGCTCAGGCTAAATTAAATTTAAAAACTCCTGAACTGTGAAGTAGATTGTTATGCAAATGAAAAGACAAACCACTGACTGGGACAATATGTTTGCAAAGCATACAAAAGCACTTGTACGTAGCATACACAAAGAACTCTTAAAATTCAATAGGAAAACAAACAGCCCAATTACCAAATGGGCAAATGATCTGGACAAACACTTCACCAAAGAAGATATCCATATGGCAAATAGCACGTGGAAAGATGCTTAATATCATATGTCATCAGAGAATTGCAAATTAAATAGTAACGTCATATCACTATACATCTAATTTTAGAGTGGCTAACATCCAAAACACTGACAACCCTAAATGCTGGTGAGGATTGAAGCAACATAAACTCTTATTCATTACTTATAGGATTGCAAAATAATATAGCCACAATGGAAGACATTTTGTCAGGTTCTAACAAAAGTAAACATACTCTTACCATAAGATCCAGAAATTGCCCTTCATGGTATTTACCTAAATAAGTTTAAAAAAAAGTGTGTCAATAGTACAAAGCTACAGTAATCAAAACAGTGTGGTATTGGCACAAAAACATACATATGGATCAATGGAAAAGAATAGAGAGCCCAGAAATAAACCCACACACCTATGGTCAATTAATCTTCAACAAAGGAGGCAAGAATATACAATGGAGAAAAGACAGTCTCTTCAGCAAGTGTTGTTGGGAAAGCTGGAGTGCTGCATGTTAATCAATGAAGTTAGATTATCTCACTCCACACACAAAAATAAACTCGAAATAGCTCAAAGACTTAAATATAAGACATGGCGCCATAAAACTCCTGGAAGAGAACATAGACAAAACATTCTCTGGAATAAATTGCAGCAATGTTTTCTTAGGTCAGTCTCCCAAGGCAAAATAAATAAAAACAAAAATAAACAAATGGGACCTGATCAAACGTATAAGTGTTTGCACAGCAAAGGAAACCATAAATAAAACAAAAAGACAGCCTGTGGACTGGGAGAAGGTATTTGCAAACAATGTGACTGACAAGGGCTTAATTTCTACAATATACAAGCATTTCACACAGCTCAATATATAAAAACAAAACACAAACAAAAACAAAAAAAACCCAACCCATTCGAAAAATGGGCAGAAGACATAAATAGACATTTCTCCAAAGAAGGCATACAGATGGCCAACAAGCACATGAAAAGATGCTCAACATCACTAATTATTAGAGACATGAAAATCAAAACTACAATGAGCTACCACCTCACATCAGTCAGAATGGTCATCATCAAAATGTCTATAAATAATAAATGCTGTGAGAGTGTGGAGGAAAGGGAACCCTCCTACACTTTTGGTGGGAATTTAAATTGGTGCAGCCACTGTGGAGAACAGTATGGAGGTTCCTTAAAAAACTAAAAATAGGGTCACCATATGATTCATCAATCCCACTCCTGGGCACATATCTGGAAAAGACAAAAACTCTAACTTGAAGTGCAATGTTCATAGCAGCACTATTTACAACTATATTCAATATCTTGTAATAACCCATAATGGAAAAGAACCTGAAAATGAATATATATCAATATATAACTGAATCACTTTGCTATATACCAGAAAATAACACAACATTGTAAATCAACTACACTTCAAACAAACAAATAAAAAACTGTGTCTACAGAAAAACCTGCACACAGAGGTTTATATAGGCTCTGTTCATAATTGCCTAAAACTTGGAAACAACCAAGATATCCTTCAATAGGTAAAGTGATAAACAAACTGCAGTACATCCAGACAATGGAGTAATATCCAGTGATTAAAAAGAAATAAGCTATCAAGCCGCAAAAATCAAACGAAAGAAAAACCGTGGAGGAAACTTAAATGCATGAAGTGAATGAAGCCAATAAGAAAAGGTTACATACTGCATGATTCCAAATATATGACATTCTGAAAAAGGCACAACCAGGGGTTTAGGGGAGGGAGGGAGGGATGAATAGGTGGAACCTATGTGATTTTTAGCGCAGGGAAACTATTCTGTATAATACTGTAATGGTATGTGTCATCATTCAATTGTCAAATCCTATAGAATGTGCAACACAAAGAGTGAACCCTAATGTAAACGATGATAATAATGTGTCAGTGGTGTCTTATCAATTGTAACAAACAAATACCATGCTAATGCAAGATGTTAATAAGGGAAACTGTGTCTTGGGTAATGAGATATATAGGCATTTTGTACTTTCCAGTTGATTTTTTTATAAACCTAAATTGCTCTAAAATAGTCTATTAATTAAAAATATATAAGTAGAATATTTTTACATTTCCCTTTCCAATCTAAATGCCTTTTTTCTTGCCTAATTGCTTTGGCTAAAGCCCCCAGTACAATATTAAATAGAAGAGTCAAGAGCTGAAATCTTTGTGTTTTCCTTGATACTAGGTAGAACACATTTAGCTTTTCACTATTAAGCATGGTGTTGGCTGTTAGTATTTTGTAGATGCACTTTGTCAGATTGAGGAAGTTTTCTCTTATTAAATCTATTACTCAGTTTTTATCATGAAAAGATGTTGGATGTTGTCATGATTTTTCTGTATCTATTGAGATAGTCATGTTGTTTTCTATTGTGTTCTATTTATGCAGTGTATTACATTAACTGACTTTTGGATGATAAATCAACTTTGCATTCCTGGGGAAAATTCCACTTGGACATGTCATATAAAAACTTTTATATATTGCTGGTTTGCTAAACGTTTTAAGAGAGTACTGTGTTGGTATTCATTAGAAATATTGGTCTGTAGGGGCTCTTTTGTTAAAACTTTAAAATTTGATGTAAACTGAATTGTCATATAAAAAGATGAGGCAGAACATTTCAAACGTTACCCATAACACTATGACAAAAAGTAACTGATTAACAGGGAGAGAAACCATGTCTGTCTTTTAAAAACTAAGATGATTGTAGATTCACATGCAGTTTTAAGAAATAATACAGAGAGATTCCTCATAAACTGTGTCCATTTTGCCCCAAAGGCAAAATTTTGCAAAACCAAAGTATAACATGACAACAAGGATATTTACCTTCATATAATTCACTGATCTCATTCAGATTTCCCAGTTTTACTGTACGTGTGGGTGTGTGTGTGTATTAAATGCTATACTTTTATCATCTATGTATGTTTGTGTATCCATTATGACAGTCAAGATACTGAAGAACTCCAATACCATAATGATCCCTCTTCTTGCCTTCTATAACCACACCTACTTCTATCCCCATCTCTAAGCCAAACCAATTACTAACATATCCTCCTTTCTAAGATTTTGTCATTTCAAAAGTATGTAATTTTAATCCTCTGTTATTTAGCCTTTGGGTTTTTTTTCACTCAACATAATTCATTGGCTATTCATCCATGTTATTAATAGATAGTATCTTTTAATTGATGAGTAGTAGTACATTTAATGTGTGTATCACAGTTTGTTTGAATATTTAGACATCTGAGTTAACTCCAGTTTTTGGCTAATAAAAATAAAGCTGCTATGACATTTATGTACAGTTTATTTTTGTGGAAACATAGGACTTAATTTCCCTGGGATAAATGCCCAACAGTGTAATTTTTATGAGGCCTAATTTATCTTTTTTAAAAACATTTTGTTTTATGAAATGTACTTTTTTTTTTTTTTTTTTTTTTTTTTTTGTGGTACGTGGGCCTCTCACTGCTGTGGCCTCTCCCGTTGCAGAGCACAGGCTCCGGATGCGTAGGCCCAGCGACCATGGCTCACGGGCCCAGCCGCTCTGCAGCATGTGGGATCCTCCCAGACCGGGGCATGAACCCGTGTCCCCTGCATCGGCAGGTTGACTCTCAACCACTGCGCCACCAGGGAAGCCCTATGAAATGTACTTTTGATGTCATGTCTGAGAACTCTTTGCCTAGACCAGATTTCAAAGATTTTGTCCTTTTCCTTTCCTAAAAGTTTTATGTTTAGGTTCTTTTTGAAGTATTTTTTGTATGACATAAAGTTTATTTTGAGGTCTTTTGTTGTTGCTGTTGTTGTTGTTTTTTTGTTCTTCCCCCCACTTCCCGTGGATGTCCAGTTGTTCCTTCGCTATCTGTTGGAAAGACTATATCTCCTTCATTGAATTGGTTTTACAAATTTGTCAAAGATAAGCTGAACTCATATTCCTGTGAATTTATTTTATACGTTTTCTATTCTGTTCTATTGATCTGTGTCTATATTTCTGCCTGTACAACACTCTCTTAATTACTATACCAATATAGCAAGCCTTAACTTTGGGTAAGATAATTCTTATCACTTTATTCTTTGTCAAGATTGTTTGTCTATTCTAAATGCCTTTTCATTTAAAATTTAGAATAAACTTGTCTATATCTACCAAAAATTGTTGGGATATTGGTATGAATTGAACTCAGATCAGTTTGGGAAGAATTAACATATTTACTATTTTGAGCCTACCCATCCATGAACACAGTATTTGCATTTATTTAGATTTTTTATTTTATTCACCAACATTTTTCTATTTTAGCATGTAGATGTATGTTTTGTTAAGTATATACCTAAGTATTTCATCTTGGATCAATTTTAAATTGTATTATGTTTTTAATTTCTGTTTGCAAATGTTCACTGTTAGTATATAGAAATGTTAATGGAGTGTGTGTGTGTGTGTGTGTGTGTGTGTGTGTGTGTGTGTGTGTGTTGACTTTATATCCTGTAATCTTGCTGGACTCATTTGTTAGTTCTAGGGTATTTTCGTTGATTTATTGAAATTTCTATGTAGACAATGATGCCATTTTCAAATAGAGTTAATTTTTATCTATGTATTCCATTTACTATTATTATTATGGTTGGATTTACATCTGCCAGTTTGCTGTTTGTTTCCTACATGACTCATGCCTCTTTTCCATTTCTCTTCTTCCTTTATGGCTTTTTCTTTAAGTGAATATTTTCTTGGGTAACATTTGAATTTTTAATGAGTTTTTACTTTATAATTTTTAGTAATTTTTTTAGTGGTTGCACTAAGGCTTACAAGATATATATTAACCTCTCAGAATCTATCTCATATTTCCATTAATTTAATTCCAGTTATTTTTAAAAAAAGAAAACAATACCTTACTCCTCTTTAGCTCTATTCCCTTTTTCTGTGCCATTCTTGCTTAACAACTTTGTCTAATGTATGTTACAGATTATGTAATAGTAGTTATAATTATTATTGTATTTAAATTTGTGTTTCTTAAAGGAAGACGAAGAAAGAATATATATGTATATGGCTAGATAGATAGATAGATAGATAGAAAATTTGTACTATTCTCTTCACTTCTTAACTAAGGCTTGTGTTACCTTTTGGTGTCTTTTCCTTGTTCCAATATAGCTTTGGCCCCATTCATCTCTTTTTGTGTTGTTATTGTCTAATATATTGCATTTCTATATGATATAAGCACACAATGCAATAATATATATATATTGTTTTATGAAATTAAAAAGTTTGTTAAGAAAGAAAGTAGAGGAAATATGAAATTATACTGTCTTTTATGATTTTTTACATAATTATCTTAATAGCACTTTTTGTTTTTGTGTGGATTCAAATTACTTACTCTCTTGTGACACTTATTTTGGGCCTGAAGAATTTCCTGTATATTTCCTTAAAGGTAATAAATTATCTTGGGTTTTGTTTATCTGGTGTATTAGTCAGCTCAGGCTGCCATAACAAAATACCATATGCTGGGAGGCTAAAGCAACAAAAATTTATTTTCTCATGGTTCTGGAGCCTAGAAGTCCTAGATCAAGGTCTGACTGGGTTGGCCTCTAGTAAGAGCTCTCTCTCTGCCTTGCAGATAGTCACCTTGCTGTGTCCTCACATGGCAGAGAGAGAGAAAGAGCTTTCTTCAGAAGGACACTAATCCTGTAGGATCAGGGTCCCACCCTTTTGGCCTCATTTAACATTACTTACATCCATACATATTCTGTCTTCAAATAGTTACATTGGAGGTTGGGGCTTCAACATGCAAATTTTGAGGGGATGCAAACATTCAGTTCATAATATCTGGGAATGTCTTTATTTCGGTAATATTTTGAAATGTAATTTTGAAGGCTCTAAGAGCCTTAGTTGAGTGTTTGTTTTTTTTCCCCACTTAGAATATGTCATATCTAAGCCAAACTTACTTCTGGCCTCCATTGTATCTGATCTGAAGTTAGCTGTTAAATTTACTGTAGTTCTCTTGTTCATGGTGAGTCATTTTCTCTTGTTGCTTTCATGATGTCTCTTTGATGATCAGTGTTCAATATGGATCACTTTGTGTTGAGCTTTCTGGATGCATTAATTAATGTTTTTAATTAAATTTTTCATGTTCACAGCAATTATTTCTTTGAACATTTAAATTTTTTTCTTTCTTCTTCTTCTAATAGTCCATTATTTGCATGCTTATTAATGTCCCCCTCAGAATGGGAGAAAATACTTGCAAATGAAGTAACTGACAAAGGATTAATCTCCAAAATATACAAGCAGCTCGTGCAGCTCAATATCAAAAAAAAAAACAAACAACCCAACCAAAAATGGACAGAAGACCTAAATAGACATTTCTCCAAAGAAGATATGTAGATTGCCAACAAACGTATGAAAGGATGTTCAACATCACTAATCATTAGAGAAATGCAAGTCAAAACTACAATGAGGTATCACTTCACACCAGTCAGAATGGCCCTCATCAAAAAATCTACAAACAATAAATGCTGGAGAGGGTGTAGAGAAAAGGGAACCCTCTTGCACTGTTAGTGGGAATGTAAATTGATACAGCCACTATGGAGAACAGTATGGAGGTTCCTTAAAAAACTAAAAATACAACTACCATATGACCCAGCAATCCCACTACTGGGCACATACCCTGAGAAAACCATAATTCAAAAAGAGTCATGTACCACAATATTCATTGCAGCACTATTTACAATAGCCAGGCCATGGAAGCAACCTAAGTGTCCATCAACAGATGATTGGATAAAGAAGATGTGGCACATACATACAATGGAATATTAGCCATAAAAAGAAACGAATTTGAGTGTAGTGAGGTGGCTGGACCTAGAGACTGTCACATAGAGTGAAGTAAGTCAGAAAGAGAAAAACAAATGCCGTATGCTAACACATATATATGGAATCTAAAAAAAAAAAAAAAGGTTCTGCAGAACCTAGTGGCAGGAAAGGAGTTTTGGGGACTCTTGTTGACTCTTTCTTTCCCTGATCTCCTTGATAAGCTTCTGAAAAGGCTGCCTCTATTGTTATCAAAGGCAGCTGTTAGGCTCCACTAATTGCTAGCTGACTTTAACAATACTCTAGGATATGATTTGCTCCAGAGTTGGATCCAGTTAAGTCAGGCCCCTCAACAGGGGTGGGACATTAACAGTCTTTAAGGCTTGATCTGATTTTTCCCTGGGTGGAACCTCTGCTGTATGGACCAGGAGCTGGTAGAGGGTTTGCTCTCCACTGGCTGTTCCACCTGTATCCTCCTTATGAATCAGGAGATATGTGGTATGTGTGTGTGGGGGATGTGGAAACTGGTGTCACTCCTAGGCACCATTGCAGATCTTCTGTAGTCCAGAATCAGGGAAGATCAGATGTGGTGGCTTTCCAGCTTTCAAATCTATTTAAAATAGGCTTTCATCCCTGGAAGCTAGAGGAGAAAAGGTTTGCCATCTTTCTGTCAACTTCACTAAAGAAAATCCCTCCTATTATAAAGGCATGTGGGAAAGGGGACTGAACTCTTAAACCAGCTGCCCAGCCCGGACCCTCCGTACTTAGCAGGAGTTGAGGGTGGAGCCACCTGACTGATTCTACAACCACAATAGGCCTTCTGCAACATGGAGCTCTGAAAAAATGTAATCTCCTGATGTTCTCTGGCTTCTAGAAAGCTGGGGAGGTGGTAACTGCTCCTTGGCTGCCAAGCCCATGGTCAGGTCACAACTTAAACCAAGGAAGAGCTGTGGGGGAAGGAGGGGAGTGCAGGTTCTATCACAAATGCCGTAGCTTCCTACTGTTCTGAGTTTCCATGGATTTTGTTGAATAAATGTTTCTCAACTTGCTGTAAGCCGTTTGATCAATCACAGATTTTGAATGATTGTCTTTGCTAATTTTTATGTGCTAAGTAGATATCTTTGTGAGGGAGAGTTTTCCCCGAGTTTTTGTATTACCATTCTGCCTTCCTACCATCACTTCTAAGCACTGCTCCATCTCATAAAATTCGAGAAAATAATATTTTGTCCCCATGTGTTATTGTGACTATTGCATTAAGTTATTTTTCACGATCAGAACGTCTCCTCAATGAACTATTATGCCAATATGCTGCTTTTTAGCACCACATTTACTTTAACAAAAATCATTGTCAGTAAATAGAAATGGCAATTTCAGGTGACTTTGATCTTTGGCAATTCTGTAATTGGTGTACATGAAACAATCAACTCACTGGATCATTACTGTATAAATGACAAACTTTATTCATTTCTTTCTCTCTCTTCAATATAATTATCATAAAGCTTTTGATGGAAAACACATTAATATTCTCGGAATGATAATATAAAAATGCCCTAGTTACTGGAGAAACTTTTTAAAAAAAAAGAAAGCAGAATGAAAGTGTGGCAGGCATTGTCAGGATGGCAGCATGGTTGGATGAAAAATGTCAGCTGAGAATCAAGAATTTTCCTTCTCTCCAGCCTGGTCCATCTGACTCTGAGATCTGAAAATGTCATTCCAGTCCTTCTGACTATACCCTCAGGGTATCCAAGCAAAATCTTGTACAATAATGGGATTCAATGAGTTTAACAGGAATCTGTTTAAACATCTTCCTCTGGGTCAAGAAAGCTGGAATCCTGCAGGAAGTAGACATAAGGATGATAAGATAGATGGTTAGAATCACAGGGTGTGAAAAATAGAAGAAACAATGACCATTTATCACACTAGATTTCTAACTTTTTCATCCAAAGTAAAATTTTTTAAAAGAAAAAGTTAAATGGAGCCCCAATATATAAATATCAATGCTCTGATAGAAGTGGGGTTGGAAAAAGCCCTGCTACTTTGACCTGCCCTTACCTCCTACAGTGCTCACCAAGACAACATTGCCAACCTCTGGGCTGTTGAGAACCCAGTGTGGAAGGTTGATCTGATCCAGCCTTCTTCTCTATAAGTTTTCAGTTCCATGTGGTGGGGAGTCACTAAAACTCGAGGGGTGGCCCTGAAGAGGAACAAGTGGTAGAAAATACTCCATCCTTTATTGAGTCTTCCTGAATAAGGAGTCAGCTCCTGGACAAAACCCTATGTGTGATCTATCAGGCCTTACCATTGGCAATCACACAGGCTTTATGTAGGTCTTTTCATCTGCGTGTATGAGAAGTAGAAACTGAACCATTTTCTAGCAGTAACATAGGTTGTATTTAGCAGTGTACCTCCTCTCCTGATCCTGCAAATCTAATTAGTGGCTGGGGAGAATGAAGTACATTAGAAAGTAGGAGTAACACTGAGGGTAGAGAAGTTCTCTTGGCTGCATTCTCAACCTCTGAGACTCTGGAGAAAGTTCCTTTTTGGCTTCCCTTTGTAAAGCCTAGGTACAGCCACAGAAAGAGAGTGTGCCATTGCCTTCCCACATGTCCCTTGGATCTGGTATAACCCTCTCTTTGAGATGTAATCCATGGCCTGCCATGGGATCCACCAAGGTTGGGGGACTGACCTTGCAGCAGAGGCTAGAGAGTGGTTTACTGGGCCAGTGAGTTGGCTGGAGGGACTGGTGAGAGGTTTGTTTCTGTAGCTAGTGAACTCCCAGATGAGGCCAGATCAGCCGAGGTGAGGCTTTAAGAGCACCATCTTGGCAGATAAATGGTCCACAACTCCATCCAACTATAGCTGGGATCATCAGAGTTTATCAGGTCATACCAGGAACAGGAGGACAAGGCACATCACCTAAGAGACCAGATGATATCAGGTAAAGCCCATCGGGATTCCTCTCTTCTCCTTCCTTCCTCATATCACCATGATGGTGTGGAAGGTCTTATGCCTCATAAACCTGGACACTTTCTTAGGAGAAGATTCAGGAGGAAGAAATGAGACCTGGGAGACTGAACATTTGTATTTCAAGAAAAATTGAACAATCAGAGGGGTTGCATACTATATTGCGCTCAACTTTAAATTGTGAAGGACTAGAAGTAAATATTTGACATTTTATTAACCATCAGGTGGAGGATTGCACTTTGGCCAGCAGGTGAGATGTCCCTTTTCAGAGCAGCCACACCTGGTCTGTCAGAACAGTCAAGCCAGAGGCTTCCTGAAGCTCAGTGGGCATTGGACAGATGTAGGCCAGGTAGAAAGGGCATTTGCAAGGGCGTGTTGCTGCCATCTCCATGAAGAAGCCAACCAGGTGGAGGATGCAATCAAGTTTCCTACTTATTCTCCTCATCCCCATCCCACTTTGGTTCAGAATCTTTCTTGGTAGAAATGCCATGGAATGAATCTAAAGGGGCTTGATGGCTGAAATTCAAAGAAACAGTTATACTGTGACTTCCTTTCTGTTCAGTGGTTAATCTCTAGTTTATAGAATAGCTCTCAGGAGCTGAAGATGGGGGCAAAAGTTTTTAAGTTTGAAAAGACTCCATTGAGCAGGCAAAGCTGAAAGGGTCTAAAAATACAAAGAGACTAGCATATGTATAGGATATAGCACAGTTTCTGACACAGCAATCTAAGTCTGTCCTAACATTCACATAGATTCTTGTTCAATTATTTACTTTGCCCACTTTGATCCCATTCAATTGTGTTCATCTACCCAGTTGTCACCAATGGGCCAGGTAACAGGCCTCTTTCTCATCTCCATAGAATGTGGCACTAAATATCCCTCTGCAAATACCTAGCCCAGTCAGCTCCATAAACAGGGTGGATGTGACAGCAATTGTCATGTCATCATTTCATATTACTATGGGGAACATCAACTGAGATTCCACAATGACCCCCAAAGAGTCCATGTGTTGGCAATGAACGAAGATGCAAATACTCAGTCCTTCCCATCAGGACAACCCAGGAGGTTGTCCTGGGTTTATGTAGGTCTTTTCAACCCAGGACAGCCCTCAACCCAGGAGGCGATGCAGACATATTAAGAGATTGCCACAAAAGAAGTGTGGAAGCTCGTCCAGTAGAGGTGCTTCGACTGGGATTGGTCACCCCTCCCTGAACATGAGGGATGGTGGGAGGTGCTTTGGCAACATTTCTCTGCTTCAGGAAATGAGAGTCAAACCTAAATATAAATGTTTACTGAAAGGATCTGGGTGGCTCTTGAAACTGCTAGATGCACCAGAGAAGATGAGAGTTCAAGAGGAAGCTTCAGGAACATTACCTTAAACCAGATCATAACCAGTCTGAGAAAGGAAACAATGGTGCTGTCATCAAGCCTTAGTAGCTTTGTTAATTCATTTCCTCACTCACTCATGCATTCAGCAAGACATACTTGGACACCCACCATGGGCAGGTAGTATTGCATGCTCTGAAGATAAAGCAGGGTGTGCAACCACTAACACTTCATGCCAACGGCCCTACTTGACTGTCACTGCTACCACTGCCAGCTCTCTGTCCATTCCCTTTTGACTCAGTTTCTCCTGAGTCATCGTCCTATGAGTCCATGGATATGGCCGGCAAAGCCCGCGAGGGAAACTCGGAGACCAAATATCTAGCATGTTTCTTCTTCTGTAAAGGTAGGTGTGTCTGAAACATAACAGGACTCAACAACTGGAGAATCCCCCAGCTACAAAACAGGGTTTGGTTCCTATTCCTACAAAATGAAAGACAAACAACCACTAGGAAATATGTCACGGCATGATCAATAAGGGGGTTAAATCTTGCAGGGTGAGTGGTGGCATCAAGTAGCAAAGGAGACAGTGGGGAAAAGTTTCTATGCTGAGGAAACCAGTTGAGTCAGGTAAGATGCTGGGAGAGGCAGCCCTGGGCCTTCAGAGGCTCAGCTTATCTGTGGCATCATCACCATCATTTTAGAACAATTAAGAGTAAAAAAATAAAGGATTTAATTCTACCTTTATTTATTGTTTTTCTGTCACTCTTTCTGCATGCATGTCCAAGGTTCTGACCCTTATGATTATTTTTTTGCTTGAAGAACTTCTTCCAACGTTTCATGTGATGAATTCCCTTAGTGTTCAATTGTCTGCTAAAACCTTTATTTTTACTTCACATTTAGAATTGTTGGTTGTCATTTTTTTCCTTTCAACACTAAATATTTCATTCCACTCTGCTTGCTTGCATGGTTTCTTATAAGTCCACTGTAACCCCCATCTTTGTTTCTCTATAGGTAAAACTTTCTTCTCTGGCTTCTTTTAAGATTTTTCTCTTTGTGTTTGGTTTTCTACAGTTTGAATATACTTTATTTTTTAAATTTATCCTGCTTGGTGTTCTCTGAGCTTCATCATCTAATTAAGCCTCAGTCTTCTGATGTCTGTCATTAATTTTTGAAAGTTCTTAGCCATTAGTATATCAAATATTTTTCTGTTCTATTCTCTTTCTTCTCCTTCTTGCATTCCCATTATGGCATGTTATACCTTCTTGAAACTGTTACACAATCCTTGGATGTTCTGTTCTGTGATTTGCATTTTTTTTTTTTCTCTTGGATGTTTTAGTTCAGGAAGATTCTATTGTCCCATCTTCAAGTTCACTGATTCTTCCCCTGCTGTGTCAAGTTTACTCATGAGACCATCAAAGGCATTTTCCATTTGCATTACAATGAATTTGATATCTAGCATTCCCTTTTGATTTATTTTCCTGGAGTTTCCATGTCTCTGCAAATGTTGCCCATCTGTTCTTTCACTTGTGTACTTTTTATTTTTCCATTAAATCCCTTAACATACTTATCATAGTTATTTTAAATTCTCTGATAACTTTAACATCTGTATCATATATGAGCCTGGTTCTGTTGATAGCTTATATTTCTTCACACTGTATTTTGTTTTGTGTTGCCTTTTAACAGGACTTGCAATTTTTGATTAAAAGCTGGGCATGATGTATCAGGTTATAGGAACTTGTATAAAAGGCCTTTACTGTGAGAACTTAAGTTATTCTGCCTAGGAGTTGGGCCATGTTTAATGTTTGCTGTAGCTATAGTGTCAGAGACTACAAATTCCACTGCTGTCTCTGTTTCTATCTCTCCTCTTGGTTTAGGGCTTCCCTTTGTGCTATTCCTTGGTAAGAGTTTGTGTTTTATAGTCCTTTCATTTGTTATGCACTGTTATTATACTGGAATATTGTTGGTGTGGCCTTCAGTTGTGGGGTGGGGTAGCATTCTACAATCTTCGGATAAAGTCTCTGTCATTCTGTGGGCCTGTTTCTCATGGGTGGCCTTTCAAAGTGGCTCTGTTCCTCCATTTCCAATTTATATGCTTAATTCTGGTTCCCTATTGAATATGTTTTTTAAAATTATTTTTTCAAAGGTGAGACAGAAAAGCTGGAGGGGACTGGTTTGGGGCAGAATTCCACACACCGCCTCCACTCCCCACTGGAATAAGCTTTCAGTATTGCCCTCCGGTAATTCTCATCCACTGCCCCCCTGGCCAAGGGCATGAGGGGATCTTCAGGGGTTCTCCCTGGGAGGACCTGGTGAGCTTTCTGTAGGGAAAGCCTGCAACAATGTTACTCCACTTCCAGACTGTAGGAGCAACCCCCCAGAACTTTCTCACTATCGTGCTAATGTGTTCTCAGCCTCCAGAACTTTGTCACAATTACTAGTCAGGTAAGTGTTTTGTCAGTTACGGCTCCCAGTGACTTCTTGTCCAGGTAAGCAGTCTTGGGTGCTCTACCTTTCTGGATACGGTTGACCCTACAGATTTCAGGGTAGTTTGCCTTGTGACTTTGGGTCTCTAGTGAGCCCAAAAAAAGTTGTTGATTTAAATTGGTCCAGATTTCTCCCGTTGTAAGGACTGAGGTCATGGAGTCCAAGCTCTTTACTTGTTGGAGCCGCTCTGAAAAGTCTAGTCACCATCATTTTAACCAAAGGTATTTCATTGTGGAGGGCTGAGGGAGACCTCTCTTAGAGGGGTTGCTGGAGTGACAATAATCTGCTTTTTCTGTTTTTTCCTTCTAAACTAGGGAAAGTCCCACCAGGACCATCATACCCGATTTAGAGCAAACATGTTAATAGTCAGAAAGAGCTACTCATCTCAAGTAATCCAACATTAATTAGGAAGGAAACAGAAGAGTGACAGGAATTTGCCCTCAGCAACTGATGAATTGTCTCAAGGTTTCCAGGGCAGTGATGGAAAGGGAGAAGTTCCAGGTTTTGAAATCCGTCAGGCTTAGGTTATTAACAATAGCTCTTCCTTTCATTCTCTGGGTTTCCTGCATAGTCATAATTTCCTCAATTTTAACTAGAGGGTAACAATATGCACCTTACAGGTTACTACAGAAATTAAATGAGATAATTTATTTAAAGCCCTCAGCCAGTGCCTGCCACCTGGTCAGGACTTGTTGACCTGAAGCCACCAGCATCTGCCTGTACCTTCCCTCCCCTGGAGCCTCCCCAGCCTGAGCATCTTACCTCCAGAGAATGGGGACACAGGTGTCTGACCCTCACTTGGCCAATGCCTTCTGCTCTGCCCCCCATGCCATCTGAGTCTGTGACACAACACTGACACACTGTGGGTTAGCTCCAAGTTCAGCGGAATGCTTTGCTTCCTAATTAGTAAAGGCAGAGCTCTCGCTAAATTACGGGAAGATCAGATGTCTCACTGCCTTTTATTCATTACTGGCTTCTAATTATTCTAAATTGTTTCTTAATTAGATTCTGTCCACTGGAAAATGGATGTGAAATGAGCAAGGCACAGGACAGACCTCCGGGGTGAAGCAGACAGTACGTGATCCCTCAGAGATGGTCTTTGTCACTAGAAGAGGATGCTGAATCTGAAGCTTCTATTTCCTTGCCAGGCTCATTCTTTCCAAGCCCTGAAGAAAACACCATCTCTCCAGTGAGGTCAGGCTATAGTCTATCAGGAGCAAATATTCCCAGAAGACTTCCAGTCTTGAGCAGGAGGTGTCACTTGAGGAAGTGTGAATAGAACCAGGCAGAATCTGCCCTGACTGTTTTGTTTTCTTGGTGATCCTCTTGTCCAGGTGGTTCTTTCCCAACCCCTTTGTAACCTAATGCCTTCATCTTCCTCCTTCCGCTACTGGAATGTAACCCAGACAAGGCATTGCTTTTGGTCCCTTACCCTTCCCTTTGCATTATGGATCCTATTCTTGCCAGGGAACTAAAGATGCTTCTTACAAAGTCTCTTCTCTTATTATAAATGAAAAGTATTTCCCTTATAGAAATGCAAGCTATCACTTTGATAGCATGCAACAAAGATCTAAAGAAATAGTCATTACCTCTACTTCTGAGAATTTAATCTAAGAAAATAATCACAAATGCAGATAAAGGTTAAGCTCAGAAAATAGTGTTATGGGTTGAATGTGTCCCTCCAAAACTCATATGAAGTCCTAAATCTCAGTATCCCAGTAAGTGACCTTCTTTGGGGATGGGGTCTTTAAAGAGATAATAAAAATGAGGACATCAGTGGGCTCTCATCCAATATAACTGGTGTCCTTATAAAAAGGGGAAATTTGGACACATAAATATGCATACAGAGAAGATGATGTGGAGGGACACAAGGAGAAGATGGGCATCTGTACGTCAAGGAGAGAGGCATGGAATAGATCCTTCCCTCATAGCCTCAGAAAGAACCAAGCCTGCTGACACTTTGATTTTGGACTTTCAGCCTCCAGAATTGTGAGACAGTACATTTCTGTTGTTTAAGTCACCCAGTTTGTGGTGCATTGTTACAGAAGTGTACAAATTGGTCCATTTGTACTAATACAAATGGACATTGCAATAAAGTTAAAACAGTGAGAAATTGGAGCTAAATATTCAGTGATTGGGAAATGATTAATTACATGTGGTATGTCCATTTGATGCCATTTCATGCAGCAATTCAAATAAATGTTTACAAAGAGATATTGATAACAGGGAAAAATAGGTTAAAAAAGGCTTAAAATTTATACATAGAATGGTCACGTATACATATAAACCAGACGAAAAACCTACATAAGAAGGTCATTAAGGAAAATGTTCAGTCACACTAGTAATCAAAGAATGCAAGTTTAAACAACAAAGAAATACATATTTTCCCAACTAAATTATATTTTAAAAAATCAAACTACTTAATTCTGAAGAAATACAGTGAGATGAGTCTTCTCATATGCTACTGGTGGGAGTGTGGGTTGGCTTTTCTGAAACCAATTTGGCTAAAAAATGGAAGAACTTTAACTTTTCTGTGCTTTATGGGCTAATTTTCAATTTCTGGGAATTTATACTTAGGAAATAATCATGGGTTAGAAGAAGAGCTTTTTGGTATCGGATTTTTTGGTATAGCATGATTCATAAAAGGAAAACAAATAGAAGCAACATAAATGCCCATAGTAAGAAAACTATTATATAATTTCTGATATGCTTGTAAAATTATGTATTATGAAATAATCAAAAATGTTGAGTGTGTTTCATACTGTGAGAATGCATTGCCTGTTTTATAAAATTAAAACCACTAAATGTATTTTTAAAGAAATAGACCAAGATTTTATACAAATTATCTTTAGTTATAGGAATGTGTGTTGTTTTTAAACTATTATTTTATTATTCCATATATAATTTAAAATTAAAATACATAATTACTTACAGACTGTGAATAATTTAATACTCTTTTTTAAAAAGAGAACTATAAAGCATCATCAAGAGGATATAATAATGTGTGGGGGGTGGGGGTGGATGTGAGGCTTTCCAATATTCCTAAAATCAATTGTGAGTATAGTTGACGGCCTTTTATTGACCTTCTGGACCCCAAATAGAGATCAATAGTTGAGCACTAAAACCATGGTTGCTTCACTGGGGAGAAAGATTAGCAGGCAGGCGAGGCAGGAATATTCGATAGACTGTAAACCAGAGAAGAGCAAAGCCCTAGTTTAGCCACACTAGAGAGGCAGTAGGCAGGCTCTGTCAATCAAGCCGAGAGAGCCTACAGGACATGCAGACAGTGGGGACTCAGTGAGCCAGCATCAGCTGACAGGGTGAAATCAAAAAGTGCAGGAGGTTGTACTTGGACTAGAGAGATGGTAACTCCTCGACACGTAGGACCAAATGCTTTGCTAGCTCACTTTTAAGGCAGAATTAAAACATTATCCTCAAATCTTTTAGTCTCAGTTTCCCTTTACTCTCTTAAAATGACTGAACACACCTAAGACCTTGTCTATCAATATTTCCTGTATTAGAAATTAAAGCTGACATGCATTAATATCTTTATTATTCATTTAAAATAATAATAAACCCATTTGATGGTAAAATAAATTCTGTTTTATAAAAATTAACTAATATTTTCTTAAAATAAAAAAAATAGTGAGAAAACTGGCATTGCTTCACCTTTTCACAAATCTCTTTACTGTCTTAATAGAAGAAGGCTGAATTCTACTTGTTCTGTATGCAATATATGATGATATATGCCATATTGCCTCTAGAAAACCCTACTGTAAGAAAATGACAGAGAAAACATTAAAAAAAAAAAGAAACCCAACACCTCTTTAGCATTATGAAAATTATTTTGAACTTATGGCCCTATTGAAAGGATTTGAGGGACCCTTAGGGGTTCCTGGACAAAACTTTGATACCCAATAGCTATTGCCAGAGCTAGTATAATTGATTTGAGACTGCCAAAGACCCACTCTCCATTCCATGGAGGGTATCAGCCATCCCTAAGGAATTCTGCCTTTCTTCTTTCCCAGCACGTGAAATCAGTGAGTTAGTGATAGCTCTGGGAAGCAAAAAGCATGCTCCAGGTGAACAAGGCATGCTAAAAATACGAAACAAATTGGATTCTCTATACAGCAAAACATGCATCAGAATGTACATTCCAACACGTGAACGTGGAATACCTGCTGCAGAAGGGACAGAGATTCTGGCTCAGAGTCAGTGCCTTCACAAACAGGAGGGAACCGAAACACCCTATAGGGTCTAACTGGGTGACCGCCAGCCTGCGTGGAGGTTCCAGGACCACAGCAATCACGCCACCGAGCGCTGGGGTATGGTTGTGTGGGTTTGGAGAGCTGGAATTGTGGCTTAGGTAGTTGGCATCACCCCTGAGGTTAGGGACTTCCTCACAGCCAGAAGACGACCTCTGGCAGGTGCCCTCGTGCAGCCTGTCCTGTGCCTCCGCAGCAATCACGGGGGTGAGTGGGGGTGGGGAGGGGCAGCCTGTGGCAGAGGGAGCTGCAAGAAAGCACGGATGCTCTAATCCAAAGACAAGCAGATATTCAGGAATCATCCAGCGTTTGTGGGAAACCACACTATGAAACCGTATCTCTATAGTCATCTACAGTCAGTCAGCAGTAATCACTTGTGCAACAAATACCTCTTGATGAACAATCATGTGCCAATGTTGATAAAGTATGCTTTATTTAAGCATTCCCCTATGATGGACTTTTAGATAGATTTTATTTTTATTGATTGCTATAGTCCTCACCATAATTAACATCTTTGTAAAAATAAAAATAATTGACATTGACGATTTATAAAGTATCAGGCACTATTTCAAAATTTTACATACATTTTTAAAATCTAAGTCTCACAGCTTTCTTCTGGTTGGTATTATCATTCATGCATATTTGTGTAAATATATCCATAAGAATTCTTGGTATAGGTGGAACTGCTGAATGTAAGAAGCATGCATATTTTAAGCTTCGTTACATTTGGCAGATTGTCTTCAAGATATTTGTATAAATTTACCTTTGCACAAAGAATATCACTTTTAATTTACACAAATCTCCACTTCAACCCATAGTAGGTGATAGCTCCAATTTTCCTGCCAATATTGAATTGATGTCAATATTCTTTTTAGTTTTTGTCTATCTGGTCAGAAAAAAAATCTTATTCTGGTTTAAATTTTTTAATTAAATATTTATTTTATCCAAAATTTTACTTGACTATTAATAAAGTTGTATCTTTTCAAATGTTTATTGGACATTTGTGTTTATTTATATGTAAACTGCTTGTTCACAGCCACTATCAAATCTTCTATTAATTTCTCTTTTTCCATTGATGTGTAGGCACTCCCTATACATCATTAATATTAATTTTTTGTTCACCACATGTATTTCCAATATTTTTTCCCCAGGTTTCCTCTAAACCATTTATATGATGCCTTTCACAGTACCAAAGATTTTAAAATTTATGAAATCAAATCTTACAGACATGTTCCTTAATGGCTTCTATCTGGGGGTCTCTTTCATGCTTAATGTTTTGAGATAATTTGAGATAATCTTCAATTTATTTTTAAATTTATCTTTTCCTTTTCTAAAAAAATAAGTATGATTTTATAGTTGGGGGAACCCATATGTTAAACATTCACATGCCCACATTAGAGGGACCCAAATCATAGGTCTCCTGACGCCATGAGGCCTAATTCTTTTCTTGGTTAGAGATGATGTGTCCGCTGTCCATGGGACCAGTGACTTCATGAATCTGTCCACAGCCCTTAGGAACGTTTTTTGTTGAATATTGCCAGGCCAAGTGACCGATGTCACTATCACAGTGTCATACACTAGAGAGTGTTGGCTATACCCATACTCTTCTTCTATGCAGCTCCTAGGAGAGAGGTGGGGCTCCCTCCAACCAGGTAAGCACCACTATGATGGTTATCTCCAAGGAGGCTTAGCAAGGTGTGGAGAAAAGTGCCCTCATTAAGCGACCATGTGCTATGGCCGAGGAGTGCATGCAGTCTGTGAATATTCAAACCTCTCTGTAGGCTAAGCATAATGGAAAGGCATTGCATTTAAGGTGTCACGGGCTCCAGGTATGGTCCAGCCCAAGCACTAGAGGAGACCAGCCGAGAAGACTCCATGGGTATAGTTCTTTGGGAACCAAGTGGAGGCTTTGGAATCAGGACTAATGTTTTTTCCTGTTAAAACAAATAGCTGTGTGCTGTCCTCCCCTTGCCCTTGCTGGAGCTGTCCTGCACTTCTTCACCCATACCTGGCTGTCTTAACATTTCTACACTTCCCATTATGGTCCAGGTAGTTCTCCAGTTAGAAGAGCTTAGTGCCCCTCATGATTGAGGAGATCTCACTGTGCAGCCTGTCCATGAAAGCATCAGTGGGGAGAAAACTCAAAGGAACAAAAGCTTTTTCACCAAAGGAGACTCCATTCCCGGAGGGCCTGCAGCATCAGCTAGGCATTCAGAAAGAAAAGGGGATAAATAGAAGTAATTTACTTCCAGGAGATTTCCATCAATTGTAGTTGGGTTATAGGAAACTTTGTTCAAGCTATTTCTTTCAACCTGAGGCCTGGAAATTTTATATCTTGTTTATGTAGTGATGAGGCTGTTGTGGAACTGGAGTAAAATGTATAACCCAGAAGTTACTCCAAGTATAAGCTGAATTATGAATTTGGACTGACAATGGGTAGTGGAAATGTAGGGCCAGGAAAAAGCTACAGAGGCTAGGAGCGTGTCTTATAGAGGAAGATTGACAGTGCTCTCCACCCTCACTTGTGTCTAGTTCCTTTTGTCATTAGCTTTCTTTTTTTCATTGTTTACCTTTTTTTTAAAATAATTTTAGATTTATAGGAGAGTTGTGATAATACAGATGGTTCCCATATGCCCTCCTTCTCCTACATTAGCATCTTACAGAACCATGATACATTTACCAAATCCAAAAAGTTTACATCAGTACAACACTATAAACTGAACTACAGACTTTATGTTTCACCAATTTTTTGCACTAATGTTTATTTTTCTGTTACATCATTCAATCCAGGCACCTTGCTGCATTTAATCATTATGTCTTCATAGTTTTCTCCAATCTGTGATTTTTTCCCCCCATTTTTTCCTTGTTTATCATGACCTTGTCCCTTTTGAAGAGTACTTGATGGATATAGCTGTAGAATGTTCCTCAGTTTGAGTTTGTCTGATACTTTCTCATAATGAGACCTGTACCTTTCCCATCTCATCATATCAGGGAGTACATGTTAACATGATTTATCACTGGTGTTGTTCATGTTGATCTCTGGGTTAGGGTAGTTTCTGCCTGGTTTTTCACTGGAAAGTTATTACTATTCCCTTTCTACACTCTGCCTCAGGGGTGCTCAAACTGGGGTGCTTTTATTCCCCAGGAAATACTCAGTAACATCTGAAGACATGTTGTCACAGACGGAGGGGGAGCTATTGGCACCGGTGGGCAGAAGCGAGAGATGCTGCAGAACTTCTTCCATCACAGGGTGACCTCTGCAACAAAGAAGAGAGAGGGCTGAGAAACCCTACTCTGTCCATTGCAGCAACTCACTGCATTCAGCCCACACTCAGCAGTGACTGCATTAAACTTCACCTTTTAGAAGGAATGCCAAAGGGTTCCTGGACATATTCTAAAGCCAGCACAGTCATTAAATATTTTGCAGGAGAGGGCTTCCCTGGTGGCGCAGTGGTTGAGAGTCTGCCTGCCGATGCAGGGAACGCGGGTTCGTGCCCCGGTCCGGGAAGATCCCACATGCCACGGAGCGGCTGGGCCCGTGAGCCATGGCCACTGAGCCTGCGCGTCCGGAGCCTGTGCTCTGCAACGGGAGAGGCCACAACAGTGAGAGGCCCGCGTACCGCAAAAAAAAAAAAAAAAAAAAAAAAAAAATATTTTGCAGGAGATACTTTGAGGCTATGCAAATTCCTATTTCTCCTTAAAGTACCACCCACTAATTTTAGCTTTCATCAATTGCCTGGAACAATTATTACCGTGCTGTAATAGTGATTTTCTATTTCCCTCATTGCTTCTACATTTATTATTCCTGCTTTCCTTTATAATTAGCTTTTCATGTAGCCATGACTTGAGTTAAAAAAGTGACTGTATTTCCTGTATC